>NC_082661.1:13905000-14530000 GCF_025265405.1 Mesoplodon densirostris | reverse complement strand
AACTAGGTAAACATCACAGGAAGGCAGATTTCAACTTAGTACCAAAAGAAACCTTCCCCTGGAGCTGTCCAAATGTGGAGACTGGTGTTCAGAAACTAATTCATGAAAGGTAAATGATATGAACTCTTAATCCTGAAGGGCAGTCAAGTCCTGGATGGGGCAGTAAATGAGATGGTGGGAGCAGCAACTAGTATTTTTTTTTTTTTTTTTTTTTGTGGTACACGGGCCTCTCACTGCCGTGGCCTCTCCCGTTGTGGAGCACAGGCTCCGGACGCGCAGGCTCAGCGGCCATGGCTCACGGGCCCAGCCACTCCACGGCATGTGGGATCCTCCCGGACCTGGGCACGGACCCGCGTCCCCTGCATCAGCACGCAGACTCTCAACCACTGCGCCACCAGGGAAGCCCACAACTAGTATTTATTGAGCACTTACTATAGTGCCAAGCACTATGTGCAGCACTTTTTACATGGATTATTTCATTTAATCCTCGAACGGCCTATAAGGTAGGGTCATTTATTCCATTTTTACTAAGGAATTGCTCAGGGCTACAGGGATTCACACCAAATGGTGCTTTTTACTGGTGAAAACTGCCTCATTCCCTTCCAAATCTGAAATTCTACTCTATGTTCTAAAGTCGTGAACTATTTAACTCAGACACAATTTTTTAACAAATATTTAAAGTTTTCTTAGTCTCCATTTTCTGTTCTTTTGAGACTGAGTTAAGAGTTAATACTGTTTTCCTGCCATCCAAAGTTAAATTAGGATGATGTAGTAAAGGTAAAAATTGAATGAAAACAACAATAAAGATTAATTCTTTCAAGCTTTGAGTTGCTCATAAGGAAAAATGTAAGTTTTTAAAACTATCAAAGGTACTTAGAGGAAGAGAAATGGAAAAGAGAAATAGTAGATGAAAGCAAAGTTTACATGTTACTCTAAAGGTAGGCTGATTTGGTAGGAAGTTGCTTCCATTTCTGCATAATGCAAGAGGTAAAATCCCTACTACCTACCTGGACCAAAACATTTTGTAACTCCAACCATAAGAATTCGAACTATTCCCACTGCACATAGGATGCCAATCCAATATCAATAACTAATTCAAACACATTAACTGGTAACTATGTCAATGGTATAACTCTTGAAGCTGTAACTCAGTGTCAGTTCAAGTGTAAGAATGTCCCATTAATCCTGCATTAGGGAAGGAGAAGGTCCTAAACAGCTACAATCCACACATTCACAGATAAAAAATAGTTCTGTCATAGCATATTGGCCACCAAAGATAGGTTTTATCAACAATATTCCCTTTTGGTTTTCCTCGTTACAGCCAGATACCTGAAATAAACTGGCTATTGAAATTTCACTATAATGCTGCATTTTTATAGGTGCTTTACCTTCAACAAACTGTGTTTTATATATATATAAATAACATACTTATGAAACAATAATGCTCAATCCATTTCTTTAAAAATCACAGTAATGCCAGAGCACTTTTTGGGCAAATAGGAAGACAATTCTTCCTTTCTTGGATGCCCAATGCATCAGCAACTAAACACAGGGTACACGTCTACCCACATAATCCCAAAGCACAGTTGTATGTGTTAGAACAATTCCACTGAAATGCTTACTTACTTTTCTGAAATTCCTCCAGTTTTTTAACCGCTTCATCTCGTTCTTGCCTAATTTTGTCACACTGAAATGAGAAAAAAACAGAAATGTTAACTTTGTATCATAAGTTTGGAAAGACAAGAAAGAGCAAACATAAACAGTTTTATGAAAACAAAAAATAAAAATCTTAAAAAAGCATTAATGATAGATCCAGAAAAGACAAAAACTCTAATTCAAAAAGATACATGCACCCCCAATGTTCATAGCAGCACTATGTACAACAGCTAAGACATGGAAGCAACCTAAGTGTCCATCAACAGATGAATGGATATAGAAGATATGTGATATGTATACCATGGAATATCACTCAGCCATAAAAAAGAAATAGTGCCATTTGCAGCAATATGGATGGACCTAGGGATTCCTATACCAAGTGAAGTAAGTCAGACAGAGATAAATATATGATATCAGTTATATGCAGAATCTAAAAAATAATACAAATGAACTTATTTACAAAACAGAAACAGACACACAGACATAGAAAACAAACTTACGGTTACCAAAAGGGAGAGGGCGGAGATAAATTAGGAGTACGGGATTAACAGATACATATCACTATATATAAAATAGATAAACAACAAGGATTTACTGTATAGCGCAGGGAACTATATTCAACATCTTATAATAACCTAATGAAAAAGAATACACACACACATACAACAGAATCACTCTGCTCTACACATGAAATTAACACAATATTGTGAATGGCCACATGGTATTTGTTACTGCTCACCAGCATGATATTTGTACCACTTGTATCTGGCCAATTTTCTCAGACCTTCTAAGATAATGAGTCACCTTCCTGCTCATTATCTCTTCAGTAACAGACCAATTTAACATCCTTGAGTTAAAATGTATTCATTCTTTAAGAGAATATTTGTGCCTCTTTTTAAGTAGGTATTTTGCTGACACAGTAAAAACCCCACTCATCTGCAGGTCAGATTCCTGAAACTGTGCAGTTTCAGTTATCCAGAACCCTGGGGGCACACTGGAAGTGACCACTGCCTGGAGGCAAACTGCTGCCCAACGTCCCATGCACTCTCACTCAAGAAAAAAACCATCCATGTATCCTTAGAATTCTGAATAGAAGAAGGTAGCAAATTAAAAGGAAGGAAGGCAAAAATAACTTATTAAAGCATGAGGATCTTTTAGGGTAGCAGGTACAGAAACAAGTATCTAAACTGGCTCTGTAGGTATTAATGAATTTTTTTAAAACCTAACATTCATTATGAGCACTGAATTCAATTCACCCCGATTTTCACAAAATAGGAAGATTTTCATCAAAAATGTCTAAAACTTTAAAAAGTGATTTTAGCTATTAGAATGATAATTAACATTTTAATTGTGTGGGAATACTATTACACTATAGTAAGAGGACCATATGAATAAAGTTATATTTTAATCCTACCATGTCAGAAAAACACATCTGGGATATGTGTTTTGGGATTTCATACCTTTGGATATTTTTATTTTCAAATGTCAATGGCTAAAAAATTATGATGCCACTGATAATTGGGAAAACCCAAATTAAAATAGTAAGATATTCTCATCTAATAGACTGGCAAAAACTGGAAACGTCTGGGATCAGATGTAGGACACTCTCACATACTGCAGATGAAATGTCAACTAGCATAACTACTTTTGGAAATAAACTAACAAAATTGGAATTGTACATACCCTATGACTCAGCAATTCTACTTCTAGATTCTAGAATCTCTAGCAATGTGTACAAAATGATCTATACAAACATGTTCTGCATTTATAATAACAATAAATCATGGTATATCCATATAATACACTATAAATGAAAATGAATGAAGTTAAATGTACCAACATAAACCTCAGAAACCATAATGTTGAGTAAAAGGAATTATAGAATATATATCAAATGATACCTTAAGCACACAAAAACACTTTACATACTTATATTGTATCTGTATATTTCCCAGTACATATGGTATATATAAAAACATAAAAACATGAAATAGAAGGATACACACAAAATACATAACAGTAGTTGTCTCTTAAAAGATAGGGAGGGGAAGGGGTCTAGGGCTGGGTGACACAGAGGACCTTCAATTTTATCTGTAGCATTCTTTTCCCTTTCTAAATTTCAAAAAAAAAAATAAGCTAATTCTGTGAGGTGTGTATTTGTTATATTATTCTCTGCCCTTTTCTATGCTTTTAAAATATTTTTAAAATAAAAAAAATTAAGAAAACAGTTCAGTTTTGTACGTCAGTCTCTCAGGAACTGAAACTTTCTAAAAGTTTTAGTTTTAAAAACCTCTGTTCATTTGGGTAAATCCATTCTGGCCAGGGTACATGAAATGAGTACACAGTGTTAAACTAGCAAAGCTATTTACTAAATCCTGACCTAGACCCTCCACAAGAGGGGTCAAGCAGGACCATTTTTAAAGGAAAAGGCATATCCTTTCATTAAAGTTTTCTTGTGTCAATTTAACATCTGTAAAAAAGTAATTCTGTCTAATACAGTTTCTAGTCCCAACTTAACATGTAAACTGTATTTATTGTCTTTTGGTGTTTAAAATTCTAAACACTCTATAGAGTCCTGGATTCTCAAATAAGTTTATGAGATCCTTCCCCCACCAGATAGTGTAACACCTAACTTCATGAGGCTGCTAGCCAGCTGTTTCAGGAACGCTCCTCTCATTTTCTAGAATGTGGTACCTGTTCCCCTTGTACTTCCCCACCACCCTGCCAGTCTGCCCACCCATGGCCCATGCTCTTTGCTCATAAGGCCCAGGTAGACATGCTTTGGTTAATAACAGGTCTCAACATCACAGTCTTATCCCAACATTCAAGTAACGAGTTTCTACAGTCCAGCTATGTGCTTTCACACTAACTCTATAGTCATCGCCAGCAGATTCAGAAGCAGTCTCCCAACACCAGCTGTGTTCTATCAGAGGTCTTCATGTTGCTGTGCTTTCTATTTTCTGCAACCATATTATGATAGAACTGGCAGCCACAGAATTTACCATCTGCTATGGATACTGAAAGGGGTGTGTATTGTGGGGGGCGGGGATTTACACATGCTGCAAAAGCAACTTATTTATTCCAAACCAGAGCTGAGCAAAATATGAAGGACGTACCCGTTTACTAAGCAGAAATCCAAACATCTACTTATTTCATCATTTTAGATGAACCCAGAAAAATACCTTGTAACCTTTCTCTCCATCTACCAACAGAGAGAAAGCAGCAAAGATTCCGGGCCTTTTTGGAAGAATGTTGTATCTTTACATCCCACAGAAGCCCCTCACCCATCCTACCCCTTCCTCTCTCCTGCTCACGCAGCTGCATCATTTGTAGAAACTGCTTCTTTTTGTGTGAGAATTGCTCGTGAAGACTTTGCAATAGCAACAGATGTTCTTGGGCCCACGTCCCTTAATTACGATGCTCAATGATTCTCTGTAGCTCAAGGCTGGGGTAGAACCCAGCAGCACGAGTGCTGGCTGGTTTAAGCAAGTTGGATCATATTACATCAATTCTAGAGTCTCTATTTTGGCTCTTCATGAAGTGGTGAATTGGCGGGAGGTTAGCCTTGCTGCTTTTGAAAGCTCTTCATATTAGAAGCCCTGGCTGTTTTCCAGAACTCTTCCTTGAGGCTCATCCAGGCAGATACCTGGCTTCTGAAACTAAACCATCATCTCAAAGCATTGCCAGACTGATTTGCGGAGGAAAGTCTTTCCAGTGTGTATTGGTATTCCCCTCTCCCGACTGAAATGGGCAGCTCTGTTCTTTCTGCCTCGCATATCATCCAAATGCTGTTTGTACTAAAATGTCTGCTTAACGGGGCTCAGCAGAAGTACAGATAACTGTAGGCACTAAGATATCTTTATATTTTGCTGTGTGTATATTTTATGCAAGAAAAACCCCAATATTCTGAATTGTGTCTAACGTCCACTAACATAAACATTCATTTTTATCTCCATGATGCACAAATGCAACAAAGAGTTGCCAGACTACAGAAAGGCCAGTTTGGGGCCCAAGAAGTACACACATACACTGCATACACAGGACAACAACAGAGTAGGCAAGCTACACAAAGACAACTACCGTACAGTTGACTGAATTAGACTTCTAAGCAGGCATCTACTGTAATCACTGAATGCCTTTATTTCCTTCCTCCAAGTATTGAACAAATTATTCATACAGGTGCTATGTTAAGCAGAGAAAATACAGTGGGGAACATAATAGGCAATGTGCTCTCACAAAAGTTATGATCAACCAAGTAAGATCAACAATGAAACAAGCAATTTATAAGAACACTTGCCATAATGAGAGAAGCACTGCACTACAGGAACCTACAGCAGAGGCTACAACATTAAGTCTGAAAAGGTCTCAACCCCACACCATTTTTTACTTATTCGTCTTGAACTTCATTCCTTTTATGTCCAGTTACAATATTTAAAAGTTGAAACAGGCATAGCATCAGAATTGTGCATATTTACCTGTTTTAGAATATTTGGTGATGCAGTTCGAGGACCACCAAATCATTTTTAGTAAAAATCAACAATTCTATTGTCCCACCTATGTAAGTTTGGCTAGAACTCAGCTGTGCTTATCCTTAAAGAACACAATAAATTAAATCATTCCCACTAGGATGGAATTCTTTTCACCCTCTTTCTCTTTTGGTGGTGTTCTTTCTTCCAATTCAAAGTTCTTTCCCTCCAATTTTCACAGGCAATAAAGTAGTAGCTGTCCCCTAAAGCTGTCTTACAGCATTCTCCAAATTCTAGGTATTGTGTGTTAGATGGAAACACATGTCATCAGAACAGAGATCCTTGCTCTTTGTTTCTGGATAGATTGCTGTTAATAAGAGACTCATTTTCACTTTCAAACTGCTAAGTAATTACTTTTTCTCTGGCACAACCACTTGCCACTCTGCTCTAAAGAAACTGCATGTATGTGAATGTATTATGCATGAACAGTTAGTATAATGGATGCATATCTTGCTCTTTAAAGTGGCTTCTTTACTGATTTTTTTAAAATAAAATACTTTGGGACCTTCACCTCTGAAATTTACAAAAGATGAAGAAATTTGAACAATAGACAACTGAGCCAAGATGCAAACAGTATCATCTATCTTGCTTCTTGAAACCTAAGTCTTGGAAAGTGTCTGTCTCATTCCCTTTTCATTCATTGTTCCTGGCAAGCTGACAGAACCGCCTGATGCAGTGTTACAGTAGCTCACCCAAACGACTTCTAATCAGCCACTTAAACATTTATTCATTTCAAAACTCGATCTCGGAACATAGAATTAAACATAAATACTTACTGTTCAAAGGCAGACATTCTTCTATTCTACAGATTTCCTTCTTTTTATGCACACTCCACACTGCCCCCACCACTCTGAGAAATGTGAAAGCTATTCCATTAAAAGCTCAAAAAAGCTTTGCCCCCCCCCATATAGGAAAAAAACCACAAACAGCTATGACAAAGATCCTGAATGAGTCATAAGAGAATGCCCTTCAATTGTAGAAGCATGACTAACACATTTAAATATGATGATTGCTTCACAAGCGGAGTAAAACTTCATCTGGTTGACTTCAAAATATACAAGTCCTCTATTTTTCTTTACCCCAAAAATAATTTGGAAGGGTTGTTGACTTCAATGTGATAGGCCTTCTCACTTTTTAACATATTGTTGATAATGCTATTTAGAAACTAGGCAAAAAATAAGTAGCACCCTTTCTATAATCTCCACCTATCCTGATGTCTAAAAAAAACAAAACTGAAGCTTTTACACTTTAATCCAACCCAGATATCTTACACGTACCCTATATAATATTTTGATAATGAACTTTGGTTGATAAAATGTGATAAGTGCATAAGAAATATACAGATGTTTCATTACAAAGAGGCGACAATTCTGCTTGTGAGAGAAAGAAGACTTTGAAAAAAAGTAAGCGACATTTAACCAAGCATTAAGAGATAAGAGTTAGTCACATGGAATTGAGTAGGAACCTTGTCTTTTTGTTCTTTTCCCATCCCACCCCCAAACTCTAAGCATTCACTTATATGTACAACTTATCACAGTTATTTGTCAACTTGCCTGTGTCCCTCATTAGAGTAGTTTTATTCTAGAGTGGGACCTTCGTATATTTTTCTTTATATCCCAGTACTCAGAAGGCATTCAGCAAAGTTTTCCTTATCAACTCAGATCCTGATTCCATCCTCAAAGATATTGATAAAAACCACAAAATGATCAGCATTATATTGTTCTTAAAAAGGGAGAACTGCAAAGGAAAAGATCATTAAAACACTGGCCCACACTCCCAAATCTCCTACTCTTACCCTTGGAATGCATTATGTCAGAATCTATACACGTGTGTGTGCGTGCACACACACACACACACACACACACAGAGGCACACGCACGCGAGAATTTTTCTGATATAAGATTGATTTGATATTTAACTTTCAGTTTTTAAATACAAACCAACAGATGATGAAGACAAACGATCCAGAAAAGTATTGAGTCTGATAACTTGCTGTGGAAAATTCATGGGCTAACAATAAAAAATTAAGAATAAAACCAAGACCTTTGTGGAAAAAGTCAATTAGATCCCCTAGGTTTACCTGCTTCAAAATGAGTATTTTTGGTCAGAATACCCTGTCTGAATCTAGACTCTGTTAAGCCCTGAGGTCCTGTTTTCTGTGAAATAGAGCTGCACAGGGTTGTTTGGAGCATCAGATAAGGGAGATAGGGAATATACATGACCCACAGTAGCTTCTTAAAAAAACAGTCTCTTAAGCAACCTCCTGTTCTGAGGAAATTCATGTCCTACCACTTGTCTCAACAGAGGAGATTCTAAACAGGGCATAAAAAGATCTACCCAAAGGAATCACACCCACTGTCTCTTCCCATTGATAAGGTTCATGACCTGACAACAAAGATGGTTAGACTTAATGTGGACACACAGAAGGAAAAAACTTGCCATTTATTTTTCTGGTCGCTTACACTGCTGCAAAATTTCCCCACATCAAATTAACTATGGCAAAAGACTCTTACTTTAGATTCCTATCCTTGACTGATTTAACTGAACTCGTTTGGGGTCACGAGGTAAGAATGGCCATGAATATTTGCTGATGTGGACTGGACAAAGCTCACACAGCCAGGCACAAGAGAGTGCTTTGCCAGAGAAAATGGTGTTCTCCATTTACCACCTCCAGAACTAAAGCTGCTTTTACTCATTCTGTGCTGTATTAAAAAGGCTTTTATTATAGGCTTTCCTCCTTTGTAATACAGCCCCCCTTTCAGGGAAAAATCTGCAGTAATAAGCCTACTAGTCTTTTAACACAAGATAAACAGAGTGCGGTAAACTTAAAACCATCCTATTTTGTTTTACCCAACCACACAGCATTCCATATTGCTTTCATTTCTTTTCTTCCCGTTTCTGTTAATAGTTATTTTTAAGGAATAAGTACAGAAGCAGGTCAATACAGATGTTACAAAAGTATCAGGACATACTCTGTGTAGAGAAACATGTAAACAGGTAATGTGTTAAGGTAATTTTTAATCCTTCTTTTGCCAAATGCATCTTACCTACAATTCACTTGTATAACAGATGGTTCGCGTAAAAAACTCACTGCAGGGGCTTCCCTGGTAGCACAGTGGTTGAGAATCTGCCTGCCAATGCAGGGGACACGGGTTTGAGCCTTGGTCTGGGAAGATCCCACATGCTGCAGAGCAATTAGGCCCGTGAGCCATAACTACTGAGCCTGCGTGTCTGGAGCCTGTGCTCCGCAACGAGAGGCCACGACAGTGAGAGGCCCGCGCACCGCGATGAAGAGTGGCCCCTGCTTGCCACAACTAGAGAAAGCCCTTGCACAGAAACGAAGACCCAACACAGCCAAAAATAAACATAAAATTAATTTTTAAAAAAGACCTAAAGAAGAAATACATGGCGAATATCTTTCTCTTTAGTTCCTAAATTTATTTATTAAAAAACAAAAACAAAAAAAACCTCACTGCAGAAAGTGGCTCGCAGTTAAACAACCATCATCATCACTAATAACGGATGTTTATAGAACATCTACTGTCTTTAGGGCAATGCTAGGTCTACAAGTAAGCACGGATTAAAGAAGGATAAGAGAAAACAAAAAATTTATTCTTTTTCCTCTTATGTTATTCACGTTCTTCTATATCCTTCTTTCTTCATCAAATGAAGACACTTGTTTGCTTTCCCTCCTCCTATCTTCCAGGTTAAACCAAAGAGTTCTCCTGAATTAACCCTTCCAACTTGTTTTGCTCTTCCCTCCTTGGACCAGGAACATATATGGAAGAGACTCAATTGACTGATAACGTCTTGGCTCCTTCTCCTAGAGGTGGAAGATGGTTGGGTATCTTAGGGAAAAAGGCTCAAGCTATCTGGCATAAGCTTCACCCATTAGCTTTGCTTTAAAATTATGGGACATCAGAGACCCAGGATCTAAGCATATACTCCCCACCTGTTGGCATCCTCGGGACATCTGTGATTTTGTGTGGTTATGATGTTAGAATTAGAAATCTTGTCAAACTGTTTTCTGTGACCTCCTTACCATATTAGAGACGCATGTACCAGCCACCTTTTATCACAGATATTCTCATCACCCCACCTACCATTCCCTGAATTGCCCAGTGAAAGGAAGGGAAGATACTTAAAATTTCAAATATAAATAAATTTTTAAATAAAATTTTTATTTCAAAAATAAACCAAAGGGCTTCCCTGGTGGCGCAGTGGTTGGGGGTCCGCCTGCCGATGCAGGGGACACGGATTCGTGCCCCAGTCCAGGAAGATCCCATGTGCCACAGAGCGGCTGGGCCCGTGAGCCATGGCCGCTGAGCCTGCGCATCCGGAGCCTGTGCTCCGCAACGGGAGAGGCCACAGCAGTGAGAGGACCACGTACGGCAAAAAAAATAAATAAATAAATAAAATAAACCAAAGATTTATTTACAAATGAGCAAAGGAGCATGGAACGTGGGTGAAGAATAACGATCTAAAAATCTATTATAATATGCTTTGAACTAGAGGACTTACCATTAATACCACCACACCAACATCTATATAGGTGACAAATTAATACGAGTAAAAAAGTTAAATATGATTCTTAAGAGTTCAATAAATACCCACAAACATGCCACAAGTTTTACAAATATTTAGCTCACTGCCAATTTTCATTACAGCTCTTACTCTGAAATTTTAAAGACAAGGTTGCATAATTTACTGCAATGATGAGTACCTTCTTTAATAACCAAGAAGGACCTGTCTTATTAATTTTCCACCACGGATGTTATGCTTTGAAATATCTGGTCTATCAAACAAATTTCTGAAAATAGAAATTTAAAATTTTTAAAATAAATTTCATTTATATCTGAATAACAATAACGGACAGTTGCCCCTCTCTCTCCTTTTCTTTTTCTACTCAGTCCCTCTACTTTTTTTAGCCTTCCCTTCTGTATGTCCCTTCCCTAAACTTATAGGGAAAAAAAGATATATGTTAAAAAAAACACTCATGAATCTTAAATGGATATGTCCAGAGATATAAAGGTAAGTAGAATTTAATTATTTAACCGTTAAAAAATAAAACTGCCAGAGCCCAGGAAAATATTCACCACGCTTCACCATCTTCACATTGGGTGTTTTTCAACTTCCAATAGATTATTCATATACTTAGAGGAAACAAACATACAAAGGGTTTATGGAAGCATTTGAGCTAAACACCAATGACTGACTCCAAAGATTTCTCTCCAGATCTAATATGTCTCAACCCAAAAGGTAAATGTCTCAGGCCTTCAATTCCATCACTAGAATCCCAAATCTGACTGCTGGAAAAAGTACAATTCTTGGGGGCTTGAGTTGCTTGGCTTGGTGCCTTGCTGCACATTTAGCCGTGTAGTTAATCTCCCAGAGCAGCGCCCACTGTGGCATGCCTTCTATTCTTTACCATCTGGAGCCTGGAGTTGATATGAGCCTGAACCACACATGCAGGAGAAAAGAAATTAAAAAAACAACTCTCATTCGCATTTAACTGAAATTGGTGGCAGAACAATGCACCATGCTGTCTAGGCTTTTACACAAGTAAGAGAGGAAAGAAAGGGTAAAGTACAAACCTTCTCCTTTGTCTTCTGGTTCTCTGCTCTGAGGTCTTCATATTCACCTATTGCTAAAAGAAAAAAAGGAAAGCAACGTTATAATGCTATCAAAAGTTTACTATGGGAAAACCTGGGAACCCAACTAACCCCTATTGTCTATTTACAAGGTTCTGGGTGGGGTGGAGAAGAGGCCACAGAAGAAGGGCTCCTGCTTTTAAGAATAAGGAAGAAGGGCTTCCCTGGTGGCGCAGTGGTTGAGGGTCCGCTTGCCGATGCAGGAGACACGGGTTCGTGCCCCGGTCCGGGAGGATCCCATGTGCTGCAGAGCGGCTGGGCCCGTGGGCCATGGCTGCTGAGCCTGCGCGTCTGGAGCCTGTGCTCCGCAACGGGAGAGGCCACAACAGTGAGAGGCCCGCGTACCGCACAAAAAAAAGAATAAGGAAGAAGAAGAGACCAGAGCAGATGTGAGCCCACAGAGCCAAATTTCAGTTATCCTGGGTTATTAGGAAGACCTATGAGCCATAAGTGCCTATGACAAGTCACTTCTCATCTTTGATGTTCAACACTTGTGAAAGGAGACAGGTTGGTGTCCCTGAAGTTCCTTCCAGCAAGATTAGTCTGTGGTGCTGTAATCACAGGTTTATTTAAGATTGGCCTCCAGAAAATAAACTCAGTGTCACATTATCTTCTTTATCCACAGGGGAAAGTTTCTGCTATGAGCATTCAGCTAAGAACAACTATTTTCAGGCACTGCAAGATCATCAACCACCAAGCCATGACCAGATCCCAGCCAGATTCATTTCACTAAATTAGAAAAATATGTGAATTATCTGGAACTATTTCCAGGTATGTGGGAAAAGCAGCAGTTTTCTACTTAAAATCCTCCACTGCCAGAAAAGCAAGCTGAACTCCCACATTCATCTCTTAGCCAAAGCACCATTTTTAGATAGCCTCACAGTTGAGAATGTGCCATTTAGAGTGTATGGTGGGAAGAAAGAGACTGATTTAGGACTAATGATGGAGCAGAATGTCTAAGGTGGACCCAGCAGAACCGCTGCCCACTCCCAGACCAGCATTTTGACTGGCACCAGAGAGCCAGGCAATAATCAAGTTTAGATTTTTATACTTTTACTTTTAAAAAATTTCATTGGGATTTATCTACAAAAAGCTAAGTTTTTCTTTAAAAAAAAAAAAAGACAAACAGAGCTTCCTATTTCTATGAAGAACCTGAAGATATAAATTAAAAATCTGAAACCAGTGGTTTCAAGAACATTCCAGATAATCTGGTCATTAATCCTAAAGTGTATGATTCTAACCATTGGAGCAGAGAATACCGCCAAAACAATTCAGATGGTAAAGTATATGCCATTCCTTTCAACAGTGATCTGAAGGGTTTAGAATAGTTACTATGATGACCGGACCGAAATCTTAAAATCCAATTCAAATAAACAAATATTTATGAGACTATACCATCAATGGCCTGAAGTTTTATCAGCACTTCATAACCATCTAAATAAGAATTAATGGACATTTTATTGAAGCCACACTCAAAAAAGAATCTATTTTTTGAAAAAAATTTTCTAATCTTTGAAAATTAGATAGCCCATAAGATAGCTAAATGTATACATGTAAAGATACAGCCCTTTTAAAAATAATTACAGTTTCAACAGAAAAGATTTGATTGATCACAGAATGAAGCCCTCGGCACACCAGCTCCTTATCAGCCTCCATCAGACAAACCCCAACCAATGAGTATGAAATAAATTGTCCTCAGTTCTGAAAATTCAATAAAACGTCCCTCCCCTTCCTTTTTCTAACAAAAAGAAACATGAACTAAGAGATCCTAAAAATATGCACTTACATCATTAGGTAGTCTATAGTCATGGTCCCAAATCTTATTACTACATCTAATATTGTTTCAAAAAATAAATACTTTATTGAGAGATTTTGCTTTAGTTTACTTGACATTTAAAAGTATCTTTAGATAAAGTTGAAAAATCAAAATTGATTTACCACTCTATTCCTGATGACCTACTTTACAGACATACAAAAAAAAAAAAAAGACAGTAAGAAATTTTTTTTTTCTATTTAAAGCAGCAGATAACGGCTATGAAGGCCTTTTTAAAAATACCGATACTGTTCTTCCATTATAATGCCAACAGAATCCAGGCGAAACACTGTAGACTCCCAATTACTGAGTCTTTATGAAAAGCATTAATTATGAACCCTTTACCTATCATATCTTAATGGAAACCACAGAAAATATGCTTTCCGTGACTGTAAGCAACTTAAAAAAAAAAAAATGAAGCCAAGAACAGGGAAAGGAGAGGAAAAGTATGGGAAGAATTCAACCATTTGGTAGTGGGAAGGGGCAGTTGGGGAATTGGGCATAAATGAAAAATATTTACTTATATTTTTATTTCTTTGAATTTAAAAAAACCAAGCTTACTGCCCTAAACAATATTCACATACACATATATCATAGTGAAAACATGCGTAACCGCATCTTTAGCAAAACTGGTAAAAACTATAATGACCTGTTATTCAGCTACTTCTTTTTTTGGCAATGCCAAAGGGTCACAGAGAAAGCCTTATTGTTTCACAATTGGCTCACAGTTTCAAAATTTTTTAACATGAGCTGTGCAACTCAAGTGCTTTGATGAGAGAGATCCGCCAAATTTTGAACTAATAAAAAAAAAAAGAAGAAATGATTTTGACCAATTTTCTGTCATGTGAAAGACATCTGCAACTTGGGAAGACTCCATCCCTTGCATTTACAGATACAGCATATTTCACTATACCGTAAAGTCACACAGCACAGCAATTTAAAAGTGCAGCCCAGGGCCTCCCTGGTGGCGCAAGTGGTTGAGAGTCCACCTGCCGATGCGGGGGATACGGGTTCGTGCCCCGGTCTGGGAGGATCCCATATGCCGCGGAGCGGCTGGGCCCGTGAGCCATGGCCGCTGAGCCTGCGCGTCCGGAGCCTGCGCGTCTGGAGCCTGTGCTCCGCAACGGGGGAGGCCACAACAGTGAGAGGCCCGCATACCGCAAAAAAAAAAAAAAAAAAAGTGCAGCCCAAGCACTTAACTTAGCCAGGTACCTTGGGCAAACTGGTTACTCTCTGCGTCTCAGATTCCTCATCTGGAAAATAGGAATAATAACTGTACATCTCTCATAGTGTTCTTATTAAGAGTAGGTGAGCTAACATGCAACAAGAGTGCTTAGGCATATTAAATGTTGAATGCATGTTAAACAAAGATTATCATTACTGATACAGCAAGGTATGCCAAATCTGTGAGCATGACAAGAGATTAGGCTGCTCCCTAATGCCTTCGGTCTCCGGCTTACTTCGGTGATACATGGCCTGAAAGATGGCAGAGCAGAAAATCTCTGAAATCCTAAGTACTACTACCTTCCACCAAAGAAAAGGAGGAGAGAGGGGGTTAAAGATCAACTGTAGTTTGTTGTAGTAAAAAAAGAAGGTGGGGCTTCCCTGGTGGCGCAGTGGTTGAGAGTCTGGGACGTGGGTTCGTGCCCCGGTCCCAGAGGGTCCCACGTGCCGCGGAGCGGCTGGGCCCGTGAGCCATGGTCACTGGGCCTGCGTGTCCGGATCCTATGCTCTGCAGCGGGGGAGGCCACAGCAGTGAGAGACCCACATACCGGGGGAAAAAAAAAAAAAGAAGTGGAAGCATGTCTGAAGCTGTACTTTTCAATCCTGGCTGCACATTAGAATCACCAGGGGAGCTTTTAAATCTTACAGCTCTCTAGCCTCCTCTCCACTCACCCCCAACCCAAGATTCTGATTTAACTAGGTGGACCTTGGACATCTGTATTTCTTTAAGAGGTAAGCACCCCAGGTGATTTTAATGTGCAGCCAAAGAGGGGACTCACTACATAGGAGTATAGAATGGAAGAAACAGGAAAATGTGGAGAAAACAAGGAGAATATCAGGCAAAGCATGTGCTTCAAGAATCATGCTGGTTCTATATTCTAACCCGCTAATGCCAAGAAAGAGAATTTTCTTTACAAGCTGCAAACCATGACATAGCCGTCCCAGGAAGCAGCTGAGTAGACTTAGTTGTTTGAGAAACATGACAACTAAAGTTCAGAATTACAGGCCAATAACACCTCTGGCTAGGGTGAGCAACAATCAACTTGCCTGGGCCTTTTCCAGTTTTAGCATTTTAGAGTCCAGTGCCCCTGGAAACCTCTCAGACCCAGGAAGCTTAACCACCCTATCCTAGCATTAGCTCCAGAACAGTATTTCCAACCAACACTGTCTAGACCTGCACTATCAAATATGGTAGCCACTAGCCACTTACATTTATATTAATTAAAATTAAATAAAATTTAAAATTCAGCTCTTCAGCTCCTCTGACCACATTTCAAGTGCTCAATTGCTACAGGTGCCTAGTGGCCACCACTGTGGACAGTGGACACAGAACACTTACATCACAGCTGTAAGTTCTACTGAACAGTACAGTTCCGGACATCTCTGTCCACATACCTTACAAGTACCTCAAACTCAACATGTTAGAAAGTGAACTCATCAATTCCATTTCACCCAAACCTCTTACTTTCTGTATACAGGACCATCATCTACCTAGTTCTCAAGCTAGTACCTCAGGATCACCCTTGATTCCACACTTTCCCCCACCACCAAAGGATCGTCAACTGCTCAGACCTCAAAATGTCTCTCCAATCTGCCCTTCCTCTATCGTCAGTATCTCTGCCCTATTTCTGACCCTCAATTATAGCAAAACCCTCTCATCTAGCCTCTAGCTTCCCTCTACGCCAAGTTCATTCTTTACAAGGCAGATACTAGTTAGCACTGTAACGAAGAAAACTGGTTATTTCATTCTCTTGTTTAAAAGCCACCAAAGGTACTAGCTTCACAACCTGGGAACCCCACTCTCCTCTCCTCTCCCCACTCAGAGACCACACTCACTCCATCACACCCAAAGTCCCAATGCTTCCCTAAACCCTCTAAGACCTTTCATACCCAAGTGTCTTTACAAATATTTTCCCCTCTGCCTGCAAGGTCTTCCCTTCCGCATCTTCCCTGCCTCCTCCTTTGCAATGCAGTTCAACTGTCATTTCTTCTAAGAAACTCTCCCCATATAACGGGGGCAAAAATCAGCATTTACATTTCTAATATACTACCAAAGTACACTGTTCATAGATCTCTATTGGAGCATCTACATGCAACATTATAAGTTGTCTGAACACAGGTCTGTTTTCTTATCTTTTCTCCCACTCAATTCCTTGCTATATACCTTACACTCAGCAGAATACAAAGCACAGAGTCTATGCCTATGTTGAATGAATGAGTGGTTCATATAAATCTGTGATGTAGAGCAATTAAGCCAAATATTAACATCTCCCTTTTAAAAGTGAAGACACAAATGCAAAGAAAAGTCAAATCCCACAGTAAGGAATGGTGGAAGCAGGACCAGTCTACTGATCCTAAAGGTCATCCATGTAAAAAACATTTATGAGCACTACTGTGTGCAGTGTGCTAAAGCACTAGACCAGAAATAACCCTCTAGGTTGAAGACTATGTCTTTATGCATCCAGATGCCCTCTTCTAGCACAATGGCTGTCAAACAGTAGGCACTTGATAAATGTGTGTTAAATTCAGGAAGGAGGAAGAATGGATCTAGGTCTTCACATGAACAAATCATGAAAGAGCACATACTTTCCTCCCCATATTAAAAGGGCCTCTTAAATCATATGTTACAACAAGATACTTAATAAAAATGAAGCTTTAAATAGCCATCGAATATAACCAGAAAAACACTGCCTCATGAGATCTTCTAATGTATATTCTCAACCACTGAGTTTACATCTTTGAGGCTCATAGAGCCTTGAAACATCTCTTATTAATGGGGTATGAGGACATAAGTCATAACAGATAGTGTTCAATTAGGACATTATTCACTTCTGCACACATCTCAGTAGGTCCTGCTCTTAAAGCTAGAATAGAAAGAGAAGTCGTTTATACCTCAGTTGTTAATTAAAGCATTAGAAAAGCCAGGGAAACACTGCTGGAAAACCTGATCAAAAAATAAAGGTGAGAGATTTCATATCTAAAAAGAAATTATAGCAAACCTGAAATTCACTCTTTACCTGATAGAACACACAGTACAGTGTTAATGATTTAATGATGCTTAAGAAGTAATCTCAACAAACTATATTAATGACTTCAAGTTAACCACCAGAAAGGAAGGAAACTGAGAACTTTTTTTTTTTTTTTGCAGTACGCGGGCCTCTCACTGCTGTGGCCTCTCCCGTTGCGGAGCACAGGCTCCGGACGCGCAGGCTCAGCGGCCATGGCTCACGGGCCCAGCCGCTCCGCGGCATGTGGGATCTTCCCGGACCGGGGCACGAACCCGTGTCCCCTGCATCGGCAGGCAGACTCTCAACCACTGTGCCACCAGGGAAGCCCGAGAACTTTAAAATACGTATATAAGTCTGGTTTCTGGTCTGGCATGTAAGGAGGTTGTAAGCCGACACTCTGGTCCTCACAACAACAAAAAATGCTGAACAAACTGAAAATCAACAACTCTTCTTGGATCCATGAGAGAATTGAAGTCGCAGGGCAAATCACTACTCCAAAAATTAGAGATACACTCAGACAGATACAGAGGATCACAACTTACTGGAGCAGAAGCCAAGGTGCAGAAACACCCTCATGTGCCAAGATAGGGAAAAAACATATCAACTGTAATTAACAAATTGCTAGAGGCTCATTTCCAACAAGTTTGAGAGTTAAAAACTCTAGGCGTGGACCGATCTTAAGAAGCCCCGACACTTCTGAGTTTTAACTCCAGGAGTACTACCAGGTCCTCACAGTGAATACTGAGAAAATTTCCCTACTGTTTCTGGCAGGGGAGGGGAAAAGTAGCCATCACGAAATATGCCCAGAGCATTCTGTTCTTTATAACAAGACCTTCCCTCAAGAGAAATTATTTTATTAGAGCCTAACAGATTAAAGGGAAGGTAATAACCAACTCCAGCACCTTGTAGCCTTCTTGTCTCATGGACAGGGAAAACTGGAACTGAGAAGCACTCGTGAAAGTCACAGCTCTGGGGCGCAGGCTCACTTAAAGACAGAGACCCTATCACAGGACTATTCCCTTCCCCCATACCCTAC
Source organism: Mesoplodon densirostris (assembly GCF_025265405.1). Taxonomy (NCBI): domain Eukaryota; kingdom Metazoa; phylum Chordata; class Mammalia; order Artiodactyla; family Ziphiidae; genus Mesoplodon; species Mesoplodon densirostris. The sequence goes on along the minus strand of NC_082661.1, from coordinate 14,511,086 downwards.
CACTACATGAATGTTTATAGCAGTTTTATTCCTAACTGCCAAAACTTGGAAGCAACCGTGATGTTCACCAACAAGTGAATGGATAAACGAACAACGGTACATCTATACAATGGAGTATTATTCAGTGATAAAGAGAAACAAATGAGCTCTCAAGCACAAAAGACATGCAGGAAGCCTAAATGCATACTGCTACATGCAAGAAGCCAATCTAAAAATGCTATACTCTGTACAATTACAACTATATAACATTATGGAAAAAGCAAAACTACGGAGCCAGTAAAAAGATCAGTAGTTGCCAGGAGTTCCAGGGTAAGGTGAGAGGGATGAACACGTAGAACAGAGGAAATTTTTGGAGCAGTGAAATTATTCTGTTTGATAATGTAACGATGGGTACATGTTATCTATCTGTAAAAAACCCATGGAATGTACAACATAAAGAATAAACCCTAATGTAAACTACGGACTTTATTTAATAATAACGTATCAATATTGCCTCATCAATTCTAAGACCTGTACCACACTAATGCAAGATGATAATAATAAGGGAAAACGGGGGAGGGGGGAGATGAGGGAATTCTCTGTACCTTCTGCTCAATTTTTCTGTAATCTAAAACTGCTCCTCAAAGCCGTATTTAAAACAAATATATATATATATACGTGTGTATATGTACATACATATATGTTGAGATATTTATATATATAATCTCAATCTCATAATCATACCCTGATTTGTGCCATAGAGGATTTGAGATAGAATCAAGTAACTAAAAGGATCCTAATATATTACTGTTCACTGCACCAAACAAAAAATTCAGAACTCGTGTTTTAATGTTTACAATGCTTAGATACATCAATAAAAAATAAATGAAATAAAATGCTTAGCTAACATGGGAAGCAGAGAAAAAAGCAGTGTTCCTTCTACATTTTAAAGCAAAGCTTGGCTGTGTTAACAGTTCTACAGAATAAAATCTACAGCACAACAAAGTTTAAAATATACATACTTTTTGGATCTAACAATTCCACTTCTGAGAATTTTTCCTACAGCTGCACTTACAGAGATTTATGTGTACAAAGGATGTAAGCAGCATTACTGTTTTGAATAAATTTTGGTTTTATAAACTTTAGATTCATAGCAAAACTACACACATAGTAGAACTCCCATATACCCTACACCCAGTTTCTCCTATTATTAACATCTTACATTAGTACAGTACATTTATTTCAATTAATGGACCAATACTGACACATTATTACGAACTAAAGTCCATATGTTATCTTATTTCCTTAGTTTTTACCTAATGTTTTATTTTTGTTCCAGTATCCCATCCAGATGCCACAATATTGTCATGTCTCCTTAGACACCTCTAGGCTGTGACAAGTTTCTCAGAGTTTCCTTGTTTTTGATAACTTTGAGGAGCACTGATCAGATATTTTGTAAAATGTTCCCCCACCTGGGATGTTTTCCTCATGATGAGACTGGGGCTATAGGTTTTTAGGGGAGGACCACAGAGGTGAAGTGCCATTTTCATCATCTCACATCAAAGGTACATACTATCAACATGACTTAAATCAATATTGAAGTTGACCTAGATCACCTAACTGAGGTAATGTCTGTCAGGTTTCTCCACTTTAAAGTTACTATTCACCCCCCTTTTCATACTGTCCTCTCTTTAGAAGCAAGTCACTACGCACACCCACACTTACAGAGCAGGGCATTATGCTCCACGGCCCTTTGAGTGGTAGGATACATAAATTATTTGGAACTGTTCTGCACGGAAGATGTGTCTCTTCTCATTTATTTATATCAGTATGGACTCATGAATATTTATTTTATACTTTGGGTTATAATGCAGTATTTTGTTGTTCAAATTGTTCCATCTTTGGCCATCGGAAGTTCTTTCAGTTGGTTCCTATATCTCTTTGACATATCCCCATCATTGTGGGCTCATTTTTTGGAGCACTTCCTTACTTTCTAATAACTACAAGATACTCCAGGCTCATCTTGTATATATCCTGCCCCAGTCACTCCAGCCCTAGAATCAGCCATTTCTCCCAGGAGCCCTGTTCCTTTTACTGGAGAATGGTATTACAAGCCATGTTCTGGAGCTAGATGTGCTCACTGTTACTGGTACACCTAGGCTCTCAGCTGAAAGAGCAAGGAAATAAATGTCTGTATACTAACCCAATACATATATACACGTGTAAATATTTCTATATGTAACCATTGGTATCTATATTAAGCTAAACATGAGTTCATACTGATGTCTCCAACTCTTCTCTATTGCCAGAAGCATTATCTTAAATTAAAAAAAATAGAAATACAGAAGTTTGTTTTCCAGAGGACATTAACTACACTGCTGTGGGAGATCCATACAGGGAACATTATGCAATCAATTTTTAAAGGTTTATATGTACTGGTATGAATTCTATAATATATATTAACTGACAAATATATATGTACATAGAAACACAATTTCCAGAAGGAAATACAACAAAAGGTTAACACTAGATAACTCTGAGAAATGGAAATGGGGTTAGAACATGCATTATCAACAGGTCACCCTCAAAGAGGAAAAAAATATTAGATATGACAATGGCCTGTAGCTCTCCAAACGATCACAGTACACAAAAAGATGCAGAGTGTATCTGTGGTATTAAAATTTCATGGGGAGGGGAAGTGATTAGGGGAAAAAATGTCTAAAAAGACTCCTTTGGAGAGTATAATGAAATAAAGATTGAGAAATAATGAGTTAGAAGGAACAGGTAACTTGTACTTTTTACTCCATATGCTTTTTTCTTCTGTGAGCATATGTTTATTTTTTAATTTGATTTTTTAAAAAAACAAAAGTAAGGGCTTCCTTGGTGGCGCAGTGGTTGAGAATCTGCCTGCCAATGCAGAGGATATGGGTTCGTGCCCTGGTCCGGGAGGATCCCACGTGCCACGGAGTGGCTGGGCCTGTGAGCCATGGCCGCTGAGCCTGCGCGTCCGGAGCCTGTGCTCCCCGACGGGAGGGGCCGCAGCAGTGAGAGCCCCGCGTACCGAAAAAAAAAAAAAAGTAAGACTGATCTACCTAACAGCAGTGTTAGGTGAATAGTGAAATTCTGACTAGAAGTTATAGTTCCTCAGGCCATGCTGAATGTCCATCTCACAGAGGGTCACCCCAACTGGGGACTCTTTGGCAGTGTCTCACCAACTTTAGGAAAATGCATTTTTAATACTCTGGTTTACAAAAATCATATGGCCCACAAAGCCTAAAATACTTACCTCTGCCATTTACAGAAAAAGTCTGCTGACCCCTGATCTCCATTATATTAGCTTACATTTTTTTTGGTATGTTCATACAGCGGAATACTACTCAGCAATGCAAACAAATGAACTATAACTACATGCGACAATATTGATAAATCTCACACACATAACGAGTGAAAGAGGACAGAAGCAAATAATACACACTGTATGATTCCGTTTATGTAAATTTCAGAAACTTGCAAAACTTATCTTTGGTGGCATTGGATATCTTTGGGAAGAGGAAGGTGATAGTGATTGGAGGGGTTATTATGAAGGGGCTTCTGGAAATGTTCTGATGTAAGCATTGTTAGAAACATACTTGCTTTTTAAAAATAATTCACTGAGATGTTCATTTGTATTCTGTGCAGTTTTCTCAATCCATGTAATACCTTGTTCTAAAAGCAAAAAATTTCAAAAATAAATCTTACAAAAATGTAAACAGATGAAGAAATATAAATTTACCAGCCTTTTCAGAGGTAACTAAGTAAGTACATATGTACCCTGGCTGTTCAGATACAGTTGGTCCCTGGATCACACTTGGAAAATAGTGGTGTAAAGCCAAGTTTGCACCTGACACCAAGGCAACCATTTAGTCCCAAACGGCTTTCTACTGACTGACTTTGTATGGACCCGAGACTGACAATGCTTTGGCTTTTCCAGATAAATAGGGTCATTGTGGTAGACAACAGTTTCAGACCCTTTTGTCAAAATAATGCTCTAGCTACTTTCTAGCCTGAAAGCCAAGGGAACACTGGAAGCCTCTTTTTCTTTTTCTTTTTTTTTTTTTTTGCGGTACGTGGGCCTCTCACTGTTGTGGCTTCTCCCGTTGCAGAGCACAGGCTCCAGACGCACAGGCTCAGCGGCCATGGCTCACGGGCCCAGCCGCTCTGCAGCATGTGGGATCCTCCCGGACCGGGGCACGAACCCGTGTCCCCTGCATCGGCAGGCGGACTCTCAACGACTGCGCCATCAGGGAAGGCCTGGAAGCCTCTTTTAATTACTAACTATGTTCTAAGAATAAACTTGACTAAATTTCCATGTGAACCTTAAGCACTAGCTCAATAACCTTGGAGAAAATGATACCAACTCTCAGGATGAAAGAAGGTTACCTTGCTTTAAAACCAATTATCTTACCATTTTAAACAGTGTCAGTCCAAGAATAGCCCATAACTTTTATTTGTTTGTTGTTGTTGTTTTGGTCTTACATTAGAACATCCTTTTTGCTAAGTGGCAATCATTCTCTTCAAAACTTCCTCAACAAGATCCAAATGACATGGCATTATGATGATGACAGTTTAGTGGACATCTGCTGTTTGTGTCTTCCTAACCCGCATCCCCCCTTCTGGTAGTGGCACACCAGTCTTTTTTGGACTACTCCTATCCATTGGTCTTTGTGGAGGCTGCCAATCAAGGTGCCCTGCCCTTCCCTGGCCAAAGGACTTTAAACACATGACCCAAATGAGGCCAGTTAGACACTCTACCACCATCTCTAAACTAGGAACTCCTCACCAGCAGCGACAAGGTTTTTTCCATGTCTATATCTCTGAGGCCTAGCACAGTGCCTGGCTATGAATATTCAATGCATGTGGGCTGAATGAAATACAAAGAAAATCATGTACCTTAAACAAATGCTGAGCTAAGTCTATCATTTCCCAACAGAATTCTGAACATTGTATTATGTTTTGTAAGGAAAACGTCCACTTTAGTAAGCTAGGAAATATGCATTGGAAATAGTATCGCAAGTTGCCATTTCTCAGTGCATTAAAGATGTCAATCAGTCCAATAAAATAAAGCCGCAAAAAAGACAAAAGGAGAATTACCTCATTACCTCAACATCTGCTTGAACATAAGCAATCGCACACTGGCTAATTTTTTTTAAAGGGACATAATATAACTTTCTAGAAAGACATAATATAGCTAATTATACCATTCACTAGAAGGGAACATACAATGTTTTGAAGTAATTCAGAAGTGGGTGTGATTTATAAGACACAGAGCTTAGGGAATGTTAAGTATAAATTAGAGATTGTTCATATTATGACAGACTGCGTCATTACATTTCACAACTTTTGTCAAAAGCAACCTTATTCACCACACCACTAAAGACTTCACATTAGGGAAGGCTGCTGTCAGCTTTGCCATTTAGAGTTGACGGCAACCTTCTTTCTGAACACCCTCCTGGGGAATGGGTTCAACTTTTAGACTTAAAATACACTAGGGAAGAAACGATATGATGAAACCTAAATGGCCAACAAACATGTAAAAAGATTTCAAACCTCACTAATTACCAGGTCAAACAAATTTTTTAAAGGTACCATTTTTGTTCATCAGATTGGCAAAAATTAAGCAACCTGTCAGGCTGTCAAATTAGTAAAGACTGCTGTTGGTCACCGTTGACCAATGCATGGGGAAATGGACACTTCTGGGGGGAATGTGAACTGGTACAGCCATCTGGGGAGGGGGGCACTTTTGCAATGCCTAGCAAAACTTTATACGTATATGCCCTCTAAGCCAACAATTCGATTTCTAAGAATCTATCCTAGAAAAAAAATTTTTAATTGTACAAACTGATTTGTATGATTATTTGATTAATGACTGTCTACTAGACAATAAACTTGTCTGTCTGGTTCACCATCTCTTACCCCAGTGCCCAGCACATGGGCCTCACATATGACAGGTACCTGGTATTTGTCAAAGGAGTAAATGAATAGGTTTACTCAGCCTAAAAAAAGAAAAACAGAGTATTTAATCGATAATGGTTCTTCTTGTTCACATTAAATAGTAGTGGAATTATTCACAATGTTAACAGGCGGTAAAAAGTACTGTCTACTTTTAAAAATAAATCACACACACCGGCTTACAAAATTGATCATAATATTGGTAAGAGCCCAAACACCTAGTTGCCAGGTTTTCCACCTCAAATCCCTAGCTCCCCAGTTAGTTCCGTAGGTTAAACAGCAATTAAATACTCTTGAAATAAGTCACTTGCTATCACAGTCTATGATCCACTGACAAATGCCCCAAGTTTGAAATGTATAAAAATTACACCATGGGCTGATAAAAACCCCAACACCTGTGTAACCAGACTCAATATCCTAAAAAAAAAAGTATACTCTTTAAGCAACATAAATTTCAAAGTCTAACTGTTCTATTGCCTTTGACATGTCCCAAATTGAGAAAATATATCCTCTAAAAATATTAATGCATGGATTTGTTTGTTTTCCAACATAACTGGAGAACCAGAAACTTAAGAATCGTCCGTTTTTCTCAAGTCTCAAATCCAACACAGAGATGGAGATGTGTTCCAAAATCAAATATAAATAACTTGTGGATTATCTGCACCGTTAAATTATCCTTGAAATTATATACATAATGAAAAGAAGTGAAATTTTAAATTTTAACATTATTTGAAAACTGACCATCCATCAAAAGATCTGGTATCCACTGACAGATATTACCAATAATGAAAGCTCCAACAGTCTAGAATACGAATTAAGAGTCTTTATGTTGGGTGAGGGGCGTAGTGTTATCAGGAATAAAATACTAATAAAATCCAGCCCTTCACTAAAACACTTGAGAAATTCCAGATAAAGGCATGTTGCCCACCCACTAGATTCACTGATTCTTGTGACTTTATGACCTTAGACTAACCTAGGATGGGAGTTGACGGTACTTGGGAAGGCAAAAGCCATTAATATTTATCCAGCACTTTCTAGATGCTAGATACCACAGAGGAATGTGTTCTGTCCATTTTCGAGAGGTTAAATATTGATAATTTCCCCAAGGTCACACAGTTACTAAACAGTCACACTGAGATTTGTTTTCAGGAGTGTGGACTCCAGAGGGATCAAAATACCCTTATGAATGGTATGTTTGTGGTCTCAAGGAGCAACAGGCCACAGTACTGGACAGACCTCATAAAATCATCTGGTTTAGCTCTTGCGCCTAGTCAGGTCAGGCCTGATTAACCATAAGACCCACGGAAGGGAACAGACTCTTCCAAGTTCAGAGTTGGTGAGTTAAGTCAAGAGAAGTGAAAGAGCTGGGATTAAACACCAGGATTAGCCACAGAGCGGGGCCCCTTCCACTATACGGCCACGTAGGTAAGTTATTCAGAAAAACATATGTTCCTACACATTTTTACTTCCTAAATCTGCATGGTTCCTCTTTCTTGACCCATATTCTCAGGCCACCTTTGGTCAGGGTAATAATAATTTTAATCTTAATTTGGCTTTGTTCAGAAGTGTGGTTAAGTGATGAAAATCACTGACTGAAACAGTTCTTTATTAAGAGATTAAAACAGTTCTTTATCTAGTTACCAGGCAATGCAGAAATGCATGTACATGGCTTTCCTGCGAACCAGAGCCAAGTCCTAATTCAAGAAGCCCCGCACAGGCAGGGTGTTGCCTCACTGACAAATAAATTGCTAAAAATGGGAAGCGATAAAACACACCATGGCCTGCAAATCCTCGCTGCTAAGGAAAGAGGAACTAGGCCAAACCAGAATGAAAAGCTCGGAAAGGCTGTCAAGCAGCGCCGCAGGCGCCAACGTGCAAGGTGGGGGCCAAGGCCAGGGAGCGAGGCCAGCAGAGCTGCCTAAACCGCCGCCTCTACAAAATAACCTGCCCCACTCGCTTCCCCCTAGTGTACGGTGGTACCGTGGGACCTCGTCCCCGCCAAATCCTTGGCTCTTCCCCTCAACCCCCATTGCCCGCTACAGCGACCAACGCGTAGCGCTTCCCGCCCTGCCGGGCACGACACTCCCAGGCACAAGCAAAGCACTTTATCCTCGGCCCCGAGCTCGCCAAAGCGCGCGGGGCGCGGAGAATGCTTCTCCACGGGTGACGGAGCTCCTGGGGGTGACTACAACGGCCGCAACACCTCCCGCCCATCTTCCACCACCGCAAAGCCAGCGCCCTGGAGCCGTCCCCGCCCATGGGCCGCGGCTGCCCGCACCTGGCGGCCACACGCCCGCCTACCTTGCTCCTTCAGACTGGAGATGAGCTGCAGCTGCTTCTCCTCGTCCGAGCTGTTCATTTTGGCAGGTGGGGCCGGGAATAAAAGGAAAGGAGGGAGAGGCGAGGGGTACAGTGGGGGGAGGGGGAAGAAAAAGCAAGATGCCGGTGGCTTGCGGCTTCACTACCCGGAAGTTGGATTTGCTCCCGCTCCTCCTCCTCCTGGCGCGGAGCGCGCGGGTGAGATCATCCCCACGCACCTACTCAGCGGCCTTGGCTGCTTCACCTGCAGGCAGGCGGAGGGGCGGGGACAGGCCGGTAGCCCGGGGGCAGGAGGTGGGGACGTAGGAAGCACCCGCGGTGGCACCTGGGCCCGCAACCCGTGCCTAGCCTGCGGCCGCCGCTGTGCTTCGCCTTCCTCCGCGGAGGCCGGCGCCGCGGGATGCGCAGGGGGAGGGCGTGAGTTCGCTGTGGCTATCTCCGGCAACCTCTTCTCTTCCTCCACCCCGCCGCGGACACCCGGACGCGCGTTCCGGAGAAAACCGGCCCTGGGTCTGCAGCGTCTACAGAACCCCACTTCGAACGCTGTCAAGAGCCTCTCCCCACGAGGGAGATGTAATTAGCAATAAACACCCAGGATTCTTCCCCAATTCTCGTACAGTGGACTCTGGGGGCGGTGTGGGGAAACCTAGGTGCCCTCAGGGCCAGGCTCTGTGTTAATATGTTTTGCACCTTGATAAGCATACAGATACTGAAAACGGCCGGCCTGGTAAATTCCAAGGAGGACGTGGTAGTCAGCTGGCTTCCTCCAGCAACACCGGTTTGAGAAATGGTCAAAACTGGGCCCTGCAGCACGTGGATCGCCAGGCCTCGCGGACCATCTGATTTGCGGTGGAAAGATCTTCTCTTCAGGGGAGAGGCCACTGCAGTCCAAATACCTAAGGTCACACACCTGCCTGGCAGCAGAGCCTGGTGAAGTGAAGCCCGGCATTTGTCCCGCTTCACTGCCTTCTAGGCTGTTTAAACCCAGCTTTGGGTTAGAGCCTGACCAGAAAAGGGGCGGCAGACCTTCCAGATTTCAAAATGGTTCCCCCCAACCCCCAGTTGCCAGTCAGTCTTTGGTCAAGTCTCCTGACCTCTTTGAACTTCATCTAAAAAATGGGAATAATACTAATACCTACTCGCCCGGAAAAGCCTGTTAAGTGCTGAACAAGGAGAGAAAGATACACAAAACACCATATCCAGAATCTGACATATAATAGATGTTCTTTTTTAAAAAAAAAATTAAGGTTACAGCTCTGTGAAAAAGGGGTTTGCTAATTATAAAGTGGATGCTAATTATAAGCTAAAATGGGCACAGTTCTTTTACACTAATCATTAATACAAAATAAATCCAAACTGAATTAGGCTTACTGCACATCTTGTTTTTTCTCACTGCCTCAAAGGTCTTAGTGTGGGTACTACACGAGCACAGTGCTTCTGCTCATTCCTCACTTGCTATTTTATGTAAATGCCCAACTCCATTTACTGAGTAGGTCCTCCATGATGCACGGGGAAGAGGAGCTAGAATATAGGTAAGTGCTGCAACTAGTATCTGTCTGATATTCCTACTAAATTCTAATTCAAAACGAACTGAAAAAAAAATGGTAGCACTGCTTTCTCGTCTTCTAAAAAAGGCAATATAGTATTTTAGCATGAGTGATTTAGTGGTAGAGTGATCTAAAAAGGCAGCATAGTGTTTTTAAATAGAGTGAATTAAAATTTTGAAACTTTAAAAATTATTTTGGTATGGGGTCTTATTTTTTATTTTTATTTTTTATAAAGTTATTTTATTTATTTATATTTGGCCGTGTTGGGTCTTCATTGCTGCACACGGGCTTTCTCTAGTTGCGGCGAGCAGGGGCTACTCTTCGTTGAGGTGCGTGGGCTTCTCTTGCCATGGCTTCTCTTGTTGCAGAGCAGGGGCTCTAGGCGCACGGGCTTCATTAGTTGTGGCATGCAGGCTCAGTAGTTGTGGCTCACAGGCTCTAGAGCACAGGCTCAGTAGTTGTGGCGCACAGGCTTAGTTGCTCCGCAGCATGTGGGATCTTCCCGGACCAGGGATTGAACCAGTGTCCCCTGCACTGGCAGGATTCTTAACCACTGCGCCACCAGGGAAGCCCTGGGGTCTTATTATTCAGTCCTTCCCCTAGTTTTTCTTAAGATAGTTTAAGACAGTTGCAGATCCAGCTGCTAAGAAAAATAACCAAATGGCCTTTGCCTTAAGATTACCTGAGATGGTATCTTAATCCTCAGAGTTTAAAGAAGGCCCAGGAAACATGAGAAATTCAGACTCAACTACATGAAAATATGAATGATATGTGCTGCCACCAGGTATTTTGTATAAAGAGAAATCATTTCCAGAAAAAAAAAATCAAGAGATTTGAGTAACAAATCATGGCCATCTAGATTTCATACTGCAGCCAGGAAACCTGTTATACCTGATCAGTCACTCTGACTGCTGGATAATGCCAGAGTCCTCCTCCAAACCTAAATAATCAAATATTTTCTCCTATGAAACCAAATACCAGCAGAGTGCCTGTTAAATATTTGGGTTAGTTCACAAGGTTCCACTTTTTAAATGGCCGATTGTCTACTCCCATTATACAGTAATTTAGATATCACTTTTGGAGTTTAAGAATGAGTTAATCAATTATCAAATCTATAATCAAATTGAGTGCTTTGGTCCCACACAGAATCTGCAGCCGCTTGAAATTAATCCTGTTTACCTTCCTTGAAATTAAAATAGCCTCCTGAAATACAGTATGGTGTTATCTTGAGGGCATGGGATGAATTATTAGGATGGCTATTAGAGTCAATTATAGGGATTCAGATCTCCCATTACACCATGGTTTATTTATATGATATGAATATTAATGGAAAGGATAGAAGTGATAATAATTAGTTTTTGTTCTATTTAATAATGCACATAGGGATTTATGTTGCAGGCATCACAATGGATTCATTAACCTCCATATAACATGTAATTAAAAACCTTTAAAATGTGTCTATACATATGCATATATGGACAAAGATAGGAGAAGGAGAGACTTTTTAAAAATGAGTTGAAAGGATATGTACCAAACTCAGGATAATGGCTGCTTCTAGGGGTAGAAAGTAGAGGAAGAGGCCCAAGGGGTGAGGAGTGGAGTGGGAGAGAGCAGTGATCAAAGGATTTTCTCTTTAATGTTTGTTTGTGTTTCCAGGAATTTAATGTAAAATCACATTATTGATGTAGTCTTTTGAGGTATATAGACAAATAAGACTGAAATACAATAGGAAATGAAGGTTCATTTCCTCTGATCCACTAATTCCATATTAGGGAATCTACCCTAAAAGGCTTTACTATAATGTTAATTATGATATAAAAATGATAACATTGGAACATTACTTAACAATAAAAAAGAAAGTTTTGATACATGCTACACCATGGATAAACTTTGAAAACATTATGCTAAGTGAAAAAGCCAGTCAGAAAACACCAGACACTGTATGACTCCATTTATATAGAATGTCCAGAAAAGGCAAATCAACAGAGAGAGAAAGTTAATCAGTGGTTGTCTAGGACTGTGGATGTTGGGGGAATGGTAAGTGACTGCTAGAAGGTATGGGGTTTCTTGCTGGGGTGGTAAACTTTTTCTAAAATTGATTGTGGTGATGGTTGAACAACTCCATGAACATATTCAAAACCATTAGATTGTATACTTTAAGTGTATACTTTGCATGGGAAAATTTTGTGATATGTGAACTATATCTCAAAAATCTGTTATAAAAAATAGGTTTTCAGAGGAAGAAAACTTTTACCTTAAAAAACTACTTACATAACTCTATTAAATTTATGTTTCTTGTATAAACATTTTTCCCTTTTCAAATCTTTGTATATATATACATTCTACTTTTTACTAAACATTATTTCATATATACTTTATCTTGTACCAATATAATCTACATATTTACTCAATGCCGCTCCATTGTATCAATGAATATTTAGCTATTCTCAAATTCTTAGACATTTGAGTTGTTACTAGTATTTGTCTCTTTATAAATAGTGCAGCAGAAATACAAGGACCACTCCTAGGTATATCATAGTCAAACTGTTAAAAACTAAATATAACAATCAGGTCTTAAAAGCAGCCAAAGAAACATGCATATTACATGCAGTAGAACAACAATAAAAGTGATGGCAGACTTCTTATTTAATGTTGTAATCATTAAAGGATTACAACAAAATTCAACACTCAACAATATAAAAAGACACAAATAGATGAATGTAATAAAACAATGAAAAAGGGCTTCCCTGGTGGCGCAGTGGTTGAGAGTCCGCGTGCCGATGCAGGGGATGCGGGTTCGTGCTCCGGTCCGGGAAGATCCCACATGCCGCGGAGCGGCTGGGCCCGTGAGCCATGGCCACTGAGCCTGCGCATCCGGAGCCTGTGCTCCCGCAACGGGAGAGGCCACAACGGTGAGAGGCCCGCGTACCGCAAAAAAAATAAAAAACAATGAAAAAATATTCCATGCAAATAGTAACCAAAAGAGAACTGGGGTGGTTATACTAATATCAGACAAACAGACCTTAAGTCAAAAACTGTTACAAGAGACAAAGGAGGACATTATATATTCACAAAAGTGTCAGTTCATCAAGAATATATAACAATTATAAACACATATACAGCAAACAAACAACTCCCAAAATATATGAAGGCAACACTGACAGAATTGCAGGAAGAAATAGACAGTTCAACAATAATACTTGAGGACTACAATACCTCACTTTCTTTTTTTTTTTTTTTTTTTTTTCCCGGTATGCGGGCCTCTCACTGTTGTGGCCTCCCCCGTTGCGGAGCACAGGCTCCGGACGCGCAGGCTCAGCGGCCATGGCTCACGGGCCCAGCCGCTCCGCGGCATATGGGATCCTCCCAGACCGGGGCACGAACCCGTATCCCCTGCATCGGCAGGCGGACTCTCAACCACTTGCGCCACCAGGGAGGCCCTACAATACCTCACTTTCAATAATGGATACAAAATTTTGATAGAAGATTAATAAGGATAGAGAGGGCTTAAACAGCACTATACACAAAATAGATACAACAGACATGTATAGAACACTCCAAACTATAGAGCACAATTTACATTCTTCTCAAGTGCACGTGGAATATTCTCCAGGATAGATATTATGTTATGCCAAGAATTTAGTCTCAATAAACTTTAAAAGATTAAAATCATAAAATCATACAAATCATACAAAGTATCTTCTTCAACCATAATGGAATGATATTAGAAATCAGTAATAGAAGGAAATCTGGAAAATTCACAAATATATAGATATTAAACAACACCCTCTTCAATAACCAAAGGTTCAAAGAAGAAATCACAAAGGAAATCAGAATACAGGATTAAAAACAAAAATATAACACCCCAAAACTTATGGGGTACAGTGAAGGCAGTGCTCACAGGGAAATTTATAAGCTGCAAATGGCTAACTTTACACCTTGAGAAAATAGGAAAAGAAGAGTAAAATAAACCCAAAGTTAGCAGAAGGAAAGAAATAATGAAGATTAGAATGGAGATAAGTACAATAACACACAATAGAAAGACAACAGAATCAATGAAATCAAAAGTTATTTCTTTGAAAATATCAACAAAATTGACAAATCTTTAGCTAAACTAATAGAGATGATGAAAAAAATCAGAAATGAAAGTGGAGACATTATTACCAACATTACAAAAATAAAAAGGATTATAAGAAAATAATATGAATAATTATACACCAATAAATTAGAAAACATAGATGAAATGGACAAATTTCTAGAAACACACAAATGATGTAGACTGAAGAAGAAATAGAAAATCTCAATAGACTCATAACAAGTAAAGAGACTGAATCAGTGATCAAAAACCTTCCAACGAAGAAAAGTGCAGGACCAGATGCCTTCACTGGTGAATTCTACCAAATATTTAAAGAACAATTAACACCAATTCTTCTAAACTCTTTCAAAAAATAGAAAACAAGGGGAAACTTCCGAACTCATTCTATGAAGTCAGCATTACTATGATATCAAAGCCAGATAAAGACATCACAAGAAAAGAAAATTATAGACCAATAACCCTTGTGAATACAGATATAAAAGTCCACAACTAAATATTAGCAGCTAATCCAACAGAACATTACGGGGATTACACAACATGACAAAGTGTCTCCAGGATACATCATGTTTTTAGCCACAAAACGTTTTAACAAATTTTAGAAGACTGAAATCATATCGAGTATCTTTTCCAACCACAATGGTAGCCATTTTGAAATATACCCGGAGAATACTGTTATCCTTAAAAAGGCCTGTCTTCAAGAGAAACTATTTTACTGAGATTTTACCAAAGCCTAACAACCAAAAGAACGGAAATACCCAATTGAGGCCTGGTCCAGTCTCCCACATAGGGAAAGAAAAACACCAGTCCCTTCATGTGGCATAAGGGAAATAACCAACTCCAGTCTTCTCATCTCACCAGAGGGAGTAAACTGAGAAATAATTTGTAAGGTTACAGCCCAGGGGTACAGGTTCTCTAAAAGACTGAGGTCCAATCATAGGTCTATAGCATGCATCCCTTCCCCTTAAACTTTACCACTACATCTATAGGACTCCTATATAATAACAGGGGATTACAATGGAAAGAACTGCATGTCTCAGACCTTATTTAAGAAGAAGTCTTTATAGAAACCCAAAGACATAGAAGAGACAAAAACAAGGTCACCAGAGGAAAATTTAGCCTCTGACACCTACGGCTACAGCAAACAGTAAACACAGCCTAATTCCTAGCCAAATAAACATAAAACTTCACAGTAGAGGCCTATTTACTTCAGTTCTTTTTACCCAGTACATCATGTACAGGTTTAAACAAAAAATTACAAGGCATCCTGAAAGATAAAAAAACACAGCTTAAAGAGACAGAGTAATCATCAGAACTGGAGTTGGATATGGCAAAGTTTTTAAAATTTCAGGCCTAAAATAACAATGAATAATATGCTAAGGGATCTAAGGAAAAAAGTGGACAACGTGCAAGAACAGATGAGCAACGTAAGCATAGAGACAGAAACTCTAAGAAAGATTCCAAAAGAAATGCTAGAAATAAAAAATATTTTAACAGAAATAAAGAATGGGGACTTCCCTGGTGGCACAGTGGTTACAACTCCACACTCCCAATGCAGGGGGCCCGGGTTCGATTCCTGGTCAGGCAACTAGATCCCACATGCATGCTGCAATTAAGAGTTTGCATTCCACAACTAAGGAGCCTGCCTGCCGCAACTAAGATGCAGGGCAACCAAATAAATAAATAAATATTTTTTAAAAAAGAGAGAAATGCAGAATGCCTTTGATGAACAAACTGGACACAAATGAGGAAAGAATCAATGAGCTTGAAGATATGTTAACAGAAACTTCCCAAACTGAAAAGCAAAGAGGAAAAAAATGAAAACAAAGGAACACAGTATCCAAGAAATGTGGGACAATTACCAAAGGTTTAATATTCATGTGATTGAAATACCAGGAGAAGAGAGAAAACAATCTAAGAAATATTTGAAGTAATAATGACTGGGAATTTCCCAAAATTAATGACAAACACCAAACTGTAGAACAGGAAGCTGAGAGAATGCCAAATAGAATACCAAAAAACTACATGTCGGAATGTCATATCAAAAAAAGGCAAGAAAAAAATGGCCAATGAGCACATGAAAAGGTGTGCAAAATCATTAGTCACTAGGTAAACGCAAATCAAAATCACAATGAGATACCACTTCATGCTCACTAAGATGACTGTAATCAATAAGACAGACAATAACAAGTGTTGGGGAATATGTGGAGAAATTGGAACCCTCATACATTGCCAGTGGGAATGTAAAATGGTGTAGCTGTTTTGGAAAACAATTTGGCAGCCCCTCAAAAAGTTAAACAGAGTTACAATATGACCCAGAAATTTCACTTCTATGTATATACCCAAGACAATTAAAAACATATGTTCACACAAAAAGTTGTATATGAATGTTAGTAGCAGCACTATTCATAACAGTCAAAAAGTAAAAGCAACCCAAATGTCTATCAATTGGTAAATGGATAAACAAAATATATGTCCATATGATGGAATGGTATTTGGACAGGAATGAAGTACTGATACATGCTATAACATGGATAACCTTGAAAACATTATGCTAAGAAGACACACATTGTATGATTCCATTTATATAAAATGTCCACTAATGGCAAATCAGAGACCAAAATTAGATTAGTGGTTGCCAAGGGCTGGTGGTAAGAGGGAATGAGGAGTGGGTATGAGGTTTCTTTTTGTAGTGATGAAAGTGCTCTGGAATTAGATAGGAATGACATTTCCACAACTTTTTGAATATATTAGGAACCACTTTAAAATTGTACACTTTAAAAGTGATTTTATGCTATGTAAGTATTTCGAAAAATTATTTAAAAAATAAAATTCTGAAACTATGTATGGTAATGGATGTTAACTAGACATTGTGGTGATCATTTTGCAATACATACAAATATTGAATCATGTTGTACACCTAAAACTAATACATATGTCAATTATATCTCACTTTTTAAAAATCTAGGGCAGTGAATGATACTGTATGATACTAGAATGATGGATACATGTCATTATACTTTTGTCCAAACCCATAGAATGTACAACACCAAGAGTAAACTATAATGTAAACTATGGACTTTGGGTGATTCCAATGTGTCAGCAAACATTCATCAGTTGTAATAAATATTCCACTTTGGTGTGAGATGTTGATAATGGGGGAGGCTATGCGTATGCTGGGACAGAAGGTACATGAGAAACCTCTGTTCCTTCCTTTCAATTTTGCTGTGAACCTAAAACTGTTCTAAAAAATAGTCTTTAAATATGAAAAAAAAGATTTTAAAGAGAATAATCTACGTCATTCAACACTGAGAAATTATTAAACACCAGCCATGTAGCAGACACTGTTAGACCTGGGTAATAAGAGAAATGAATACACTATGGCCCTCACTCTCAGACACACCCATCTGTTAATTAAAGCAAACATATCAAAAGATAGCTGCAATACAGGTATCCACTACTTTTCGAAAGTTCATTTTACAACACTTCACTTTTACAGAAGACCTACATTAGGACCTGGTTTCACTTTTACAAAGGGGTAAAAAGGCAAAAATAGTGTTCAATGTTTGTTTTGCAGCAAGCCCCAAGCTGCTGCAAAATGGCACTGTCAAGCTCCTTCCCTGGGAACTATACTCAGCATCTTAGCATCAAGTTGCCATAGCTTTGAACTCTGTATGTGAGCAACTGTGCTTTATCTTGATATATTTTGTGCATACGTTAGCAAGATGTGTCCTAAGGTAATTGCTTTTTTACCTTCCACCATTTCAGCTTAGGAAAGGTTTCATAGGAATGTTCTGCTTTCGAATAGTCAGGGGGAAACCTGTACAGTATGATGGGTCTGTGATGGCATTAATGTTCAGACAGTAACTGAGATAAAGGAGGGAATGATTCCCTCTCTTTGGTAGAATTAGGGCATGCTTTCTTGAGGAATGGAATTTCAAGGCAGATCTTGAAAGATGAACTGCAGTTTACAGGGAATATGCAGAGAAAGAAACTCCAGACACTGAAAAAGCATATGCAAATACATGAAGGTAAAAAAAAAAGACTAAAGGGACTTCCCTGGTGGCGCAGTGGTTAAGAATCCGCCTGCCAATGCAGGGGACACGGGTTCGAGCCCTGGTCTGGGAAGATCCCATATGCCACGGAGCAACTAAGCCCGTGCACCACAACTACTGAGCCTGCACTCTAGAGCCCACGAGCCACAACTACTGAGCCCATGTGCCACAACTACTGAAGCCCGTGTGTCTGGAGCCCATGCTCCACAACAAAGAGAAGCCACCGCAATGAGAAGCCTGTGCACCGCAACGAAGAGTAGACCCCACTCGCGCAACCAGAGAAAGCCCGCGCGCAGCAACAAAGACCCAACACAGCCATTAATTAATTAATTAATTAATTAATTAATTAAAAGAAAACGACTAAAAGTCAGTTCAATGGTATAGTGTTAACCAATTCTCTGAAACAGAACTGAGTTGCCTTCCTTGAATTAGCTGTCATCAAATCAGTGTGAACAAACTCCTGAAGATCAGGTTTCTCTTAGTGGAAATGCCTTTTGTAACTATGAAAGGGGCATAGTCCAGTGGAAGAGAGGGGAACCATACAATCACTACATGTACAAACAAATCCAAAGAGTAAACACCATAAGCAAGTGCATGACAGTAACTCTTGGAGTATATAATTAACATTATGAATAAGATTAAGTGGAGCTATGTGCTGAGGTAATGTAAATATCCCCCATCAACTCAATCAGACCCAAATAATGACTCTAGCATAACTTATCTGGGTAAAAAAGCTCTTATTGTTTTCATATTCTTACAACTAACTAATCACTCATTCATAAAGAGAACATAACTATGATTAAATATAAGTTCCAGATAGGAAAGATTCATTTTACAACTTTCCCAGTTGATTAGACACATCAGCACAATCTTGTTACCTACCCCCTTCTCTGAGGCAGACTTCATCAATCTGGAAAATGAAGGCAGACCACTGATTGGAGGGCAAACCTGAAAAGGATTAAACACTTAGCATGCCATTCTAAAATACTGTAATTACAGTGCAATTAACCATACTGCATATTAAATGTGCAACTCTGAAATGTGTTCAGACTCCCCAATTATAACTAGTTATTCTTCAAAGAATTTTGCCGCCCACATTGAATTTTCTCTAGTGCTTCTTTGTTGTAATTCAGGTGTGACTGTCAATAATATATCTAAGAGGACAGTTAATAAAATGTAGGCATTCTTTACTGTAAACCTAACACATGCATGCCAGGTAATACCCAACCATCACCACTAATAATCATGCTTCAGACAGGCAGATCTCCTATACAGTTGGACTTTGCCCTCTTTAAAACATATTTAATGGTCAGTTATGAAAAAAGACAGTGAGATTGAACCAAGAGTAAAGGCCTTAGGTGGGAGTGTAGGAACTTGTATACTTTTTAAAAAAATTTTCCCAACTGGGAGAGTCACTTAGCCTCTCTGAATCTCTACTTCCTCACCTGTCAGTTGGGCTTGTAACTGCCCAGCATTTTGGTGAGGATCAAAAGGCTTAACTGACAGAGAACTCTTAAAAAGTTGATCAGTCTACCCAAATCTAAGGTGCTACTCTGTTGTGGGCTCAGATTGTATTCTAAAAGAATGGTCGATAGAAAGGGGCAGACAGAGATATTTGCAGTCATAGTTAGGCCAGGGAGGATATTCAAAATATTTAAACAACCAATCAGAAAGAAGTCAGCTTTAAGCAATTGGTACAGCCCGTAGGGTACAGACCAGTTTTGGATCATCCTAGTTTAAAGACAAGCAGAGATTTTAAAAATAGGGTTAAAAAAAATGGCAGAACTTGTTGAAAAACAAAAACAAAAACAAAAAACTAATGGCTTTTTTTGTTTTTTTTTTTTTGGCCTTGCAGCATACGGGATCTTAGTTCCCCTGACCAGGGATGGAACCTGCACCCTCTGCAGTGGAGTGCAGAGTCTTAACCACTGTACCACCAGGGAAGTCCAAAAACTAGTGGCATTTTAACCTAGCTTTTGTTAATGGCAGTGGATTTTCTGTAACATAGGAGATAGTGGTCACCCTTGAAATTATTTGTTTAAATATTTCTCTTCCCTGCCAGGCAGTGCCATGAGAAGAGGGAATATGCCCATCTTAATTATCTCTGTATTCCTAACCAGCACAATGCCTGGTATAGGAATTCAGTAAATATTTGTTGAATGAATGAATTAATAAATTAATGAACAAAAAAGGAATGAACAGGTATTCCTGTTCTATTCTTCAATGGCCAGACTAATCCTGAATTCTATGTTCTAGGTACCATGATTTAAGAGAGTTATAAAGGAGAGGGGCCACAGTTGAGGAAACTAGGGGCTATTAGTCTAGGTACTGAAAATTCTATGATGTAATACGTATCTTAAATTTCTTCTGTATAAAAATACAACTTACCAAAATATGTGGGACAGGTAAGGTAGTACTGAGAGTGACATTTATACTGCTAAATGCTAACACTAGAAAAAACGTTCTCGGGCTTCCCTGGTGGCGGGGTGGTTAAGAATCCACCTGCCAATGCAGGGAACACGGGTTCGAGCCCTGGTCCAGGAAGATCCCATATGCCGCAGAGCAACGAAGCCTGTGCACCACAGTTACTGAGCCTGCGCTCTGAAGCCCGCGTGCCACAACTACTGAAGCATGTGCGCCTAGGGCCCGTGCTCCTCAACAAGAGAAGTCACCACAATGAGAAGCCCGCGCACCACAATGGAGAGTAGCCCCACTCGCAGCAACTAGAGAAAGCTCACGCATAGCAACGAAGACCCAATGCAGCCAAAAATAAATAAGTGAAATAAATAAATTTTAAAAATAATAAAAATAAAAAACCTTTTAAAAAAAAGTAAAGAAGTTCTCAAACCAATAATCTAAATAGATATCTCAAGAAACTACAAAAAGAAGAGCAAGGTAAATCCAAAGCAAGCAGAAGGAAATAAATAAAATTGAAAACAGGAAAACATGAGAGAATATCAATGAAACAAAAAGCTGCTTCATTTAAAAAATCCATAAGATTGACAAACTTCTATGCAACACTGAGAAAGATAGAGAAAAGATATGTCACTAATTTCAGGAATGAAACAAGCTATTACTAGAGTTATTAAAAATATAATATGGGGTTAAACAACCAGTAAGTCAAAGAAGAAATTACAAGAGTAATTGGAAAAATCTTTGAGATGAATGGAAATGAAAATACAATATAACAAAATGTATGGGATGTAGCAAAAGCAGTGCTCAGAGGGAAATTTATAGCTGTCAATGCCTGCATTAAAAAAGAAGAAAGATCTCAAATTGGTAATCTAACTGTACATCTTAATGAACTGTAAAAAGAAAAGCAAATGAAACCCAAAGCTAGCAAAAGACAGGAAACAGTAAAAACTACAGTAGAGATAAAATAGACAACTAGAAAAACAATAGGAAAAAACAGTAAAACCTAAAGTTAATTTTTTTAAATCAACAAAGTTGACAAACTTTAGCTAGAATGAATATGGGAAGGAGAGAACACTCAATTACTAAAATCAGAACTAAAGTGAAGACATTATTACTGAACTCAAAAATAAAAAGGATTATACAGTGAACTGCTGTGTGCCAACAAAAAAAAAAAAAAAAAAAAAAAGTGACCAGGATGAAATGGACAAATTCCTAGCAATACACAAACTACCAAAACAAACTTAAGAAGAAACAGAAAATCTGAATAAACCTATAACAAGTAAAGAGATCAAATCAGTAATCACAAATCACCCAACAAATAAATGCCCAAATAAATGACTTCACTGATAAATTCCACCAAACTTTCAAAGATGAAATACCTATTTTTCTCAAACTCTTAAAAGAAATAGAAGCACAGTGAACACGTCTTGACTTATTCCATGAGGCCAGCATTACTTTGATATCAAGCCAAAGACATCCCCCCCAAAAAGAAAACTATAGACCAATATCTTTTCTGAATGTAAAAGCAAAAATTCTCAACAAAATACTAGAATACCAAATCCAGCTATATATTAAAAGGGTTATACACCGTGATGTAATGAAATTTATCCCAGGAATGCAAGCATGGTTCAACATGAAAATCAATCAATATAAGGCATCATATTAATAGAATGAAAGGAGGAAAACCATATAATCATCTCAATAGATACAGAAAAAAACATTTTATAAAATCCAATACCCTTTCATGATTAAAAAAATCCAATACACTAGGGATAGAAGGGAAATTCATCATGAAGTTAGAGGTCATTTATGGAAAAAAACACAAGTAACATCATATTCAGTGGTGAAAGACTGAAAGCTTTCCCCTTTAGACCATAACATGACAAAGATGACAGCTTTCACCACTTCTATTCAACATTGCACTGGAAAGTCCTAGCCAGAGTGATTATACACGAAAAAGAAATAAAAGACATCCAAGTGGGAAAGGAAGAAAACTACCTATTCCCAGATGACATGATTATTTATTTATTTATTTATAAATAACCATTAAGTATCCACAAAAAAATATTAGAGCTAATAAATTCAGCAAAATTGTATAATACAAAATCAGAGCCATTGTATTTCTATACACTAGCAATAAACAATGGAAAAGGAAATTAAGAAAATTTCTTTTACAATAGCATCAAAAAGAATAAAATACTTAGGTATAAATTTAACCAAGGAAATGTAAGACTTGAAAATTGAAAATGACAAAACATTGCAGAAAAAAAATTAAAGAAGACCTAAATGAATGGAAACACTCCTGTGTCCATGGATTGGAAGATTTAATATTGTTAGAATGGTAATATTTTTCACACGTATCTACATATTCATGCAATCCCTACTGAAATCCCATGGCCTTTTTTTGCAGAAATAGATAAGCCCATCCAAAAATTCATATGAAATTGCAAGGGACCCAGAATAGCCAAAACAATCATGAAAAGGAAAAGTTGGAGGACTCATATTTCCCAATTTCCTAGCTTCCTGTAAAGCTACAATAATACAGTAATCAGTAATCAGAACAGGAATCAGTATGGTACTGAAATAAGGATAGACATTCAGAAATGAGAGCCTGGAAATGAAACCATCTATCTGTAGTCAACTGATTTTCAACAAGATGTCAAGAGCACTCAATGAGGAAAGAAAAGTCTCTTTAACAAATGGTGCTGGGAAAACTGGATATCCACATGCAAAAGAATGCAGCTGAACCCTTACCTCATACCATATACAAAAATTAACTCAAAATGAATCACATATCTAAGTGTAAAAGCTAAAATTCTTGGAAAAAAGCATAATGATAATCTTCATAACCCTGGGTTTGGAAATGGTTTCTTAAGATAGTACACCAAAAGCATAAGCAACAAAAGAAAAAATGGATAACTGAACTTCATTAAATTAAAGCCTTCTGTGCTTCAAAGGACATATCAAGAAAGTGAAAAAACAACTCACAAATGGAGGGAAGTATTTATAAATCATATATCTGATAAGTATCTAAAATATACAAAACTCTTACAACTAAACAAGAAAAAGACAAATGGCTCAATTTAAAAATGGGCAAAGGACTTGAACAGATATTTCTCCAAAGAAGATATACATATGGCCAACAAGCATATTTTAAAAAGGTTCAACATCACTAGTCATCAGAGAAATTCAAATTAAAATTACAACAAGATGCCACTTCATACCCACTAGGATGGGTTGTATTTTTTTAAAAAATGGAAAATAGCAAATGTTGGCAAGGATATGGAGAAGTTAGAACACTCACACATTGATGGTAGGAATGAAAAACAGTGCAGATGCTGTGGAATACAGTATGGCAGGTCCTCAAAAAGTTAAACACAGAATTACTACATGACCCAGTGATTCCACTTCTAAGTACACGCATAAGAAAAATGAAAACAGGTGTTGAAACAAAAACTTGTACAAGAATATTCACAGCAGCAATATTCACAACAGTCAAAAAGAATATTCACAACAGCAATATTCACAACCCAAATGTCCACCAACAGATTAATGAATAAATAAAATGTGATGTAAACATGCAATGGAATGTTATTCAGCCACAAAAAGGAATGGAGTATGATATATGCTACAACATGGATGAACCTCAGAAATATTATGCTGAGCAAATAAAGCCTGATAAAAAGGCTATATATTATATGATTCTATTTATATGAAATACCTAGAACAGGAAAATTCATAGAGACAGAAAGCAGATTAATGGTTCCCAAGGGTTTAAGGGGAGGGGAAATGGGGTGTGCCCACATAATGGGTGTGGGGTTTCATTTTCGGATGGTGAAAAGGTTCTGGAACTAAACACTGGTGATGAAGGTACAATACCATGAATGCACTAAATGCCACTGAATTGTCTGCTTTAAAATGGTAAATTTTATGCTATGTGTATTTCACATGTTTTTTAAAAGGCAATAAAGGAATGCTGTGAACAACTTTATGTTCATAAACTCAACAACTGAGAATGGATCAATTCCTCAAATACCACAAGCTACCAAAATTCAATCTCAATGAAACAGACAACCTGAAGAGTCCTATACCATCAAAGAAATTGCATCTGTAGTTGAAAAGCTTCTGAAAAAGAAATCTCCAGGCCCATACAGTTTCACTGGATAATCCTACCAGACACAGAAAGAATTAACACAAATCTTATATAATATCTCCCAGAAAGTACAAGAGGAGAAAACAATCCCGACTAATTTTGTGAGGCTAGTATTACCCTGATACCAAAACCAGACATAGAGAACACAAAAGAATAAAATTGTGGACCAATATCTCTCATGAACATAGTTGCAAAAATCCTCAATAAAATACTGGCAAATTGAATCGAGCAATATATAAAAAGGTTTATACACTATGACCGAGTGGAATTTGTTCCAAGTGTTCACGGCTGATTCACTATTCAAAAGTCAATCAATGGGGAATTCCCTGGCAGTCCAGACTTGGAGCTTTCACTGCTGGGGTCCAGGTTCAATCCCTGCTTGGGGAGCTAAGATCCTGCAAGCTGCACGGCACGGCCAAAAAAAAAAAAGAAATCAATCAATGTAATGGTCCATCCTATCAATGGGCTGAAGAAGAAAACTTATATGATCATAACAATTGATTCAGGAAAAGCACTTGACAAAATCCAATACCTGTAGATGACAGAAACTCTCAGCAAACTAGGAAGAGAGTGGTAACTTTCTCACCTTGTTAAAGAGCATCTACAAAACTCCTATATCACATAAATCATGTGTAATAAAGGAAATGCAAATTAAAACAGCAATGAGATACCTCTACACATCTAAGAGAACGGCCCAAATCCCGAACCCTGACAACACCAAATGCTAGTGAGGATGTGGAGAAACAGGAACTCTCATTCATTGCTGGTGGGAATGCAAAATGGTACAGCTGCTTTGGAAGACAATTTGGTGCTTTCTTATAAAACTAAACATACTCTTACCATAAGATCCAGCAATCATGCTCCTTGGTACTTACTCAAAGGAGTAAAAACTTATATCCACACAAAAACCTGCACACAGATGCTTACAGCAGCTTTACTCATAATTGCCAAAAGTTGGAAGCAACCAAGACGTCCTTCAGTAGGTGAACAGACAAATAAATGAGGTATATCCAGACAATGGAATATTATTCAGCACTCAAAAGAAATGAGCTATCAAACCATGAAAAGACATGGAAGAAACTTAAATGCATATTACTAAGTGAAAGAAGGCAATCTGAAAAGACCATACAGTGTATGAAGTTCTGGAAAAGGCAAAACTATGGAGACAGTAAAAAGATCAGTGGTTATCAAAGGTTGGGGGGAAGGAATGAATAAGTGGACCACAGAGGATTTTGAGGACAGTGTCTGTGTCTGTGTCTGTGTGATACCATAATGATGGATACATGTCATTATACATTTGTCCAAACCCACAGAATGTACATCAAGATCAAAATGTCATGTTAACTATGGACTTTGGGTATAACAAATGTACCACTCTGGTGGGAGATGTTGACAATGGGAGAGGCTATTCATGTGTGGGGTCAAAGGGTATATGGGAACTTTCTGTATCTTCTCAATTTTGCTGTGAACCTAAAACTGCTCTAAAAAAATAAGTCTTAAAAAAAAAAGATACAGAGAGAACCTATAGTCTAAAAGAGACTCAGGAGACACATAAACACATAAACTAATCATACTATACAGTCTTTATTTGAATCTTAATGCAAACAAACGAACTTTAAAAATAAAATTTTAAAGTATGAGATAATTAGGGACATTTATACACTATTTGATGATACTACTGGAAATACTGTTAAATTTTTAGGTGTGATAATGGCATTATGGTTATATATTTTAAGATTTCTTACCTTTTAGAGATATACGCTGAAATATTAAATATTTATGGATAAAAGGGCATAATGTCGGGGATTGTTTCATGATAACTGAGGAGGGGAGGAGTAGAAGGAAGGAAGATGAAATAAGACTGGCCCTGTGTTATATCTGTAGCTGGGTGATGGGTATATGGAATTTATTCAACTATCCTGTTTGAAATATTCTATGATATTTTTAGAATAAAGAAAAATTAAATGATCCTGCACAAAGTCAAACTCTACCTGGCTTTACTATGAATACCCTAGCAGAGCTGACTGGCAGATTAGCCAAGCACGTTCCATAAAAAGAAAAATCCTACAGCTAATATTCTGGATGGTGAAAGACTGAATGCTTTCTTTCTAAATTTGGAAACAAAGCAAAGATGCTCACTCTCAGCACTACAATTCAACACAGAAATGGAAGTTCTAGCCTCTGCAATGAGGTGAAAAAAAGAAATACAAGGCAGACCAATTGGAAAGGAAGAAATAAAACTGTCCCTATTTGCAGATAACATTATTGTTTACTAGAAAATCCCAAGGACTCTACCAAAGAAATTCTAGAACTAACAGTAGATTCAACAATGTAGCAGGAAATAAGATGAACACACAAAAATCAATTCCATATATGAGCACGTGAAACCAAAATTAAAAGCACAATACAATTTACGATCACTCCAAAGAAAATGAAATACTAAGGTATAAATTTAACAAAATATGCACAGGATCTATATCCTGAAAATTACTAAATGCTGATGAAAGAAATCAAAGAATTCCTAAATAAATGGAGAGACATGCTATGTTCCTGGATTAGAAGACTCAGCAGAGTGAACATGTCAGTACTCCCCATGTTGTTGTGTATGTTTAATGCAATTCCTATCAAAATCTCAGTACGGTTTTTTGTAGACATAGGCAAACTTATTCCAAAATTTATATGCAAAGGCACAAGCCCCTGAATAGCTAAAATAACCT
Source organism: Mesoplodon densirostris (assembly GCF_025265405.1). Classification (NCBI taxonomy): domain Eukaryota; kingdom Metazoa; phylum Chordata; class Mammalia; order Artiodactyla; family Ziphiidae; genus Mesoplodon; species Mesoplodon densirostris. Next base: position 14,483,820 of record NC_082661.1, on the reverse strand, counting down.
TGAAAATGAAGAATAAGGGGGTAGGAATCACTCTATCTTATGTGAAGGCCTACAATATAGATACAGTAATCAAGACAGGTGGTACTAACAGAGGGATAGACACATAGATCAACATAACAGAACAGAGAACTCTGAAATAAACTCACACAAATACATCCAACTGACTTTAACAAAGCAATTCAATGGTGGAAGGGTCTCCTTTTCAACAAACGGTGGAGGGTCAACTGGGCATCCATAGGTCAAGAAAAGAAAGAACCTTAAACCTCATACCTTCATGCAAGTTAACTCAAAATGGAGTTAAACATAAACTTAAATGTAAAACAAAACTATAAAACATTTAGAAAAACACAGGAGAAAATCTTTAGGACTTTTAAACTTGACACCAAAAGCAAGATCCATAAAAGGAAAAGCTGATAAATTCAATCTCACCAAAATTATCAAATTTTGCTCTGCAAAAGGCCCTATTAAGAGGATGAAAGGTACAGACTTAGAAAAATATTTGCAAACCACACATCTGACAAAGGACTAGTATCTAGACTACATGAAGAATATTCAAAACTCAACAGTAAAAAAAATCCAACTAGAAAATGGGCAAAAGAAATGAACAGACACTTCTACAAAGAGAGAGCAAATAACCACAAGAAAAGATGTCCAACATCATTAGCCACTAGAAAAAAAATGCAAATAAAAAATAGTAGATATCACTACATGCCTATCAGAATAGCCAAAATAAAAAATAATGTCAAGGCAGAGCACAGAGAATTTTTAAGTCAGCAAAACTCTTCTGTATGATGCTAAAACAGTGGATACATGTCATTTGTCAAAACCCATAGAATGTACAACACAAAGAATGAACCCTGGGACTTCCCTGGTGGTCCGGTGTTTAAGAATCCACCTTCCAATGCAGGGGACGGGGGTTCGATCCCTGGTTGGGGAGCTAATATCCCACATGAGGCGGGCCAACTAAGTCCACGTGCCACAACTACTGAGCCTGCGTGCCACAACTAGAGAGCCTGCGTGCTGCAGCTACAGAGCCCACGAACCCTGGAGCCCGAGCATTACAACTAGAGAGAAGCCCACATGCCGCAACTAGAGAGAAGCCCGCGCACCGCAATGAAAGATCCCGCATGCCACAACTAAGAACCGATTCGGCCAAAAATCAATCAATAAATAAATAAAAAGAAAAGAATGAACCCTAATGTAAACTATGAACTTTGGGTAATAATGATGTATCAATGTAGGTTCATAGACAGTAACAAACATACTACTCTGGTAGAGGATGTTGACAGTGAGGGAGGCTGTGCATATGTGAGAGCAAGGAGTATATGGGAACTCTCTGTACTTTGTCAATTTTGCTGTGAACCTAAAACTGCTCTTTTAAAAAAGTCTACTAAATAAAATATATATATATAAAAGAGTATTACTCAACCATAAAAAAGAATGAAATACTGTGCAGCAACATGGATGGACCTAGAGATTATCACACTAAGTGAAGTCTGACAGAGATAGACAAATATTGTATGATATCACTTATATGTGGAATCTAAAAATTAATACAAAGGAACTTATTTACAAAACAGAAGCAGGCTCACAGATATATAAAACAAACCTAAAGATGCTCAAAGAACTAAAGCAAGACATGGAGAAAGTCAAGAAAACAAAGTATAAACAAAATGGAAATAACAGTAAAGAAATGGAAAAAAATAAAGAAACCAAAAAGAAATTATAGAGCCACTTTGTGCTTCCTATACAACTTAAGAGACTAATACATTAAAAAAATTACTAGTCTAGAAGGTAGTATTTTATAACTTTGGTTTGTAACTCCACATTCTATTTTCTACATGATTTAAGAGACTACCAATGCATTAAAAAAAAAACAATTGTTATTTTATGTTTATGACAATATATAAAGATGCAACTTTGTGATATTGATAAGTGAAACGGGGTAGGGACAGAGCTGTATAAAGCTGAGTTTTTGTACGTTATTGAAGTTAAGCTGGTATCAATGCAAACTGGGAACTTTAGGATGTTAAATGTAATTCCCATGGAAACTATATAAAGTATATATCTGTAGAACACATACAAAAAAAGAGAACTAAAAACATTCTACTATTGGGCTTCCCTGATGGCGCAGTGGTTGGGGGTCCACCTGCTGATGCAGGGGACGCGGGTTCGTGCCCCGGTCTGGGAGGGTCCCACATGCCGCAGAGCAGCTGGGCCCGTGGGCCATGGCCACTGGGCCTGCACGTCCAGAGCCTGTGCTCCATGGCGAGAGGGGCCGCGGCAGTGGGAGGCCTTCGTACAGCAAACCCCCACCCCAAAAAAACAAAACAAACAAACAAAAATTCTACTATTTAAAAAATCAATTAAACACAAAAGAAGACATTAATGCAGGAAATGGAGGGACAAAAAAGCTAGAAGGCATATGGAGAACAAACAGCAAAGTGACAGAAGTAAGTCCCTCCTTAACAGTAATTACTTTAAATATAAATGGATTAAACTCTCCAATCAAATGTCTATACACTAACAATGAAAACCAAAAAAAAAGTAGGAAAACAATTCCATTTACAATAGCATCAAAAAGCATACTTAGAAATTAATATTAAGATTTAATTACTACTCAATCTACAGATTCAATGCAATCTCTATCACAATCCCAATGATGTTTTTAATAGAAATAGAAAAATCCATCATAAAATTTATGTAGCATCTCAAAGGGATCATGAATAGCCAAAACAACCTTGCAGAAGAAGAAAACTGGAGGATTCGCACTTCTGATTTCAAAACTTACTGCAAAGTTACAGTAATCAGAACAAAGTGCTACTGGCATAGAGACAGACCAATGGAAAAGACCAGAGAGCCCAGAAATAAATGCTCACATATGCAGACAAATTTTTTTTTTTTTTTTTTTTTTTTTTTTGCGGTATGCAGGTCTCTCACTGTTGTGGCCTCTCCCATTGTGGAGCACAGGCTCCAGACGCGCAGGCTCAGTGGCCATGGCTCACGGGCCTAGCCACTCCACAGCATGTGGGATCTTCCCGGACCGGGGCACGAACCCGTGTCCCCTGCACTGGCAGGCGGACTCTCAACCACTGCACCACCAGGGAAGCCCACAGACAAATTATTTTTGACAATGGTGTCAAGACCATTCAATGGGAAAGGACAGTCTTTTCAACAAATGGTGCTAGGAAAGCTGTATATCCACTTGCAAAAGACTGAAGTTAGACCTTTACCTAAAACCATATACAAAAATCAACTCAAAATGGATCAGGGGCCTAAATGTAAGATCTTAAACTATAAAACTTTTAGAAGAAAACATAGGGCAAAAGCTTCATGACACTGGATTTGGCAATGATTTGTTACGTATGGCACCAAAGGAATGGGCAACAAAAGAAAAAAATAGACAAATTGCAGTCTATGAAAACTAGAAACTTCTGTGCATCAAAAGACACTATCAGCAGAGTGAAAAGGCAACCCACAGAATGGGATAAAATATGTGCCAATCATATTTCTGATAAGGGATTAATATCCAGAATATACAGAGAATTTCTAAAACTCAATAACAAAAAATCCCAATTTTAAAAAATGGGCAAAGTAGTTGAATAGACATTTCTCCAAAAAAAAGATATATAAATGGCCAATAAGCACATTAAAGATGCTCAACATCACTACCCTTTAGGGAAATGCAAATCAAAACCACAATGAGATCTCACCTCATACCCATTAGGATGACTGCTATAACAAAACAAAACAAACAGAAAATAGTAAGTATTGGTAATGATGTGGAGAAATTGGAATCCTTGTGCACTGTTACTGAGAACGTAAAATGGTGCAGCTGTTGTGGAAAATAGTATAGTGGTTCCTCAAAAAAATATATATATATATAGAATTACTATATCATCCAGCAATTCCACCTCTAGGTATACCCAAAAGAACTGAAAGCAGCGTCATCAAGACATATTTCTACACCCAAGTTCTTAGCAGCATTATTCACAACAGCTAAAAGGTAGAAGTGAAACTGTGCCCCACAGGTTAAAAAACTCATCCTGAAACCATGCCCAGTAAGGGTCAGCAGAAACTGGTGACTAACAAAAATTCCTGAACTTGTCTTACAGAACAGCAGGTAAGGGAACAGCTTGTTAAAAAACCCTCCACTTGTAACCTGCCTTCACTGACCAGGCTCACTTTAACTATTTTTTAACTCATTAACCACCCCTATAGATAATGCCTCTGACATATGGGCCACTATAGTAATGGTGGAAATTAAGTTGTTTTCCAGGAAATTGGAGTCAGCTCCTGTCCAGTTCAAGCCTGCCAAGACTGGTTGGGACCAACGACCCTAAAACTGGGCCTGCTCAGTTGTCTGATGAAGGACCTTTTGACATCAGAGGGCTGAAAACTCCACCCTCAGATCACACTAGGGCCTCCATTTTGAACACCATCACATGAAGAAGCATGTAACTCTTCATGTGATGCATGTTAAAAAATGGATACACCTGTACAGAACACCGATTACCTTACCGTTTCCCTATCTGCAATCACCCTTTCTCACGCCTAAGACCCTGCTTCTTTATCCCATAAATATCTCAAGCCCCTCACCTTTGGGGAGGCAGATCTGAGATGTGTTATGTCTCCTCACTTGGCTGCTTTGTGAATAAACCCTTTCTCTGCTGCAAACCTCAGTGTCTCAGTGTTTTGGCTTGCTGTGCGTCAGGGAAATTATCCTGGTTCAGTAACAGAAGCAGACCAAGTGTCTACCAACTGAGGAATGAATAAAAAATGTGGTACATACATACAATAGAATATTATACAGCCTTAAAAAGGAAGGAAATTCTGACACATGCTACAATATAGATGAACCTTGAGGATATTATGCTAACTGAAACAAGCCAGTCACAAAAAGACAAACACTGTATGATTCCAGATATATGAGGTACCTAGGTAATCAAATTCATAGAGGCAGAAAGTAGAATGCTGATTGCCAGGGGCTGGGGAGGAAGGAATGGGAAGTTGTTGTTTAATGGGCACAGAGTTTCAATTTTATAAGATAAAAAGAGTTCTAGAGATGGATGGTGGTGATAGTTGCACAAAAATATGAATGTATTTAATACCACTGAACTGCCCACTTAAAAACTGTAAAGATGAGGGCTTCCCTGGTGGCGCAGTGGTTGAGAGTCCGCCTGCCGATGCAGGGGACACGGGTTCGTGCCCCGGTCTGGGAAGATCCCACATGCTGCGGAGCGGCTAGGCCCATGAGCCATGGCCGCTGAGCCTGTGTGTCTGGAGTCCGTGCTCCGCAACGGGAGAGGCCACAACAGTGAGATGCCTGTGTACTGCAAAAAAAAAAAAAAAAAATTGTAAAGATGATAAATTTTGTTATGTGTATTCTTACACAATGAAAAACACTGGGAAAAAATACACCTCCCCCCCCAAAAAAATAAGGACAACACTAAACATCAGCAAGGATGCAGAGAAACGAGATCACTCTTACATTGCTGGGAATATAAAATGGTACAATAATTCTAGAAAACAGTTTCACAATTTCTTATAAAACTAAACATTCAACTATCATAAAATCCAGCAATTATACTCTTGGGAATTTTTATCCCAGAGAACTGGAAACATGTTCACACAAAAACCTATACATAAATGTTCATAGCAGCCATATTCGTGATAGCTAAAAACTGGAAACAATCCACATGTCCTTCAACAAGTGAATGGTTAAATGCACTGTGGTACATCCATACAATGGAATATTGCTCAGCAATGAAAACTAACAAACTCTGATACACACAACAACTTGGGTGAATCTGCAGGAAATTATGCTAAGTGAAAAAAGCCAATCCTAAAAGGTTACATATATATGATTCCACTTATATAATATACTTGAAATGACAAAATTACAGAAACGGAGAACAGATTAGTGGTTGCAAGGGGTTGGTTGTCGGGGGAGGAGGGGTATGGCTATAAAAGGACAACAGAAGAGATACTTGTGGTATTGGGATTGTTCTATATTTTGACTGTATCAATGTCAATATCCTGGTTGTGATATTGCACTACAGTTTTGCAAGAATGTACTATTGAGGGAAACTGGGTAAAGGATACGTGGGATCTCTCAGTATAATTTTTTGCAACTGCATATGAATCCATAATTATCTCAAAATAAAAAGTTTAATTAAAATAGTTTTTTTATTTTTAAATGTTACTTGTGTTAACATTTAGTGGGTTTATTATTGTTATTTTTAATGTAATGAAATAAATATTTTTCAATTTAAGTTTTAATTTCTAAGAGAATAAATATTAATAGGTATAATTCACTTAAAGAAAAGCTCTTTGGGGTCCTCAGTAATTTTTTAAAATGAGGTCCTTGGAATGAACAGTTTTAGAACTGCCTCTCTGCCCTATAGCTAATAGATTTAGATTTCTCCATTCATGGCAAAGCATGAATAGTGTCTTTTAACTTGGAACCCAGGTGACTTCAAAGACTTAAGAAACAGAGAGTAAGTGATATGTAAGGTCTTTCCAACCTTGATTATCTATATAACAGCTGCCGACAGTAAGCCAATCATGGCAACGTGCCATAAGTGTGTATAATACACAAGAACTTCACCTTGAGTAGATAACATAGAATACAAAAGGTAACAAATTTCAACCAGATGATACTATTTTCATGATGACTACATTGCCTTGAGGTTTGTTTCACAGCCTAATAGTTCTTTCAGGAGTTAATGTTATGGAAAGTTGTGGTGTTTTAAACTGTTTATGTTATGAGAAATAAGAGGAAAGTAATGTTAGGAATGGTAGCAACTCTCAGAAAAACCTGAAGTGGTACAGTGCTTAGAACAGAACATCTCTGCATGGATGATTTGTTAGAGACCTTGGCTTCTAATTTGCAAAAAAGTAGAAGAAAAAGAAGAACTAATGCTGAACTAGCATAGGAATCCAGTTTGGAAGAAACGACATTTTTAAGCAAAATGGTCAAGGTCTTCTGGCATTATCCATATGATGTTAATACATTATTGTTATGGATGTTCAAGATGAAATCTACAGTTATTCTATCACCTGAAACTTTGCTATATATATATCTAGATAACTTATCTTTTCAATAGACTTTGTACGGAAAGGGCAACTCACTATACTTAAGCTTCTAAGAAACCTAACAATCAGTAGCAACCAATTGGCCAACTTTTTTTTTTTTTTTTTTTTTTTTGTGGTACGTGGGCCTCTCACTGCTGTGGCCTCTGCTGTTGCAGAGCACAGGCTCCGGACGCGCAGGCTCAGCGGCCATGGCTCACGGGCCCAGCCGCTCCGCGGCATGTGGGATCTTCCCAGACCGGGGCATGAGCCCATGTCCCCTGCATCGGCAGACGGACTCTCAACCACTGCGCCACCAGGGATGCCCCAATTGGCCTACTTCTACAAAACACATTCCATGCTATATTTTAAAATAGCACTCCCTTACTAATGTGTGCATGGTGTTTCTCTCAATTGAACTGTAGGTAAATTACAATGGTATTTTGTGGGTTTTCTTCAGGTTTAAATGATCTCCAAACACTATTTAGCTTTTACATTGCTACTAACCTCAAAAAAGGGTCAGATGGCACTGAAAAGGAATTTTAGCTCTCCTTCCAGAAGAATTCTTTTCTGTTTCAGTCACTGTGGCCTCATCAAAACTTTTCACACTCATCTATCTCTTAACTAAACTTTGTGTTCTCAACAAAATAACCGTATTAAAAATCAAACAATGTTGAACATCATTTGTTGAATACCTGCTATGCTATAGCACATTACATTGTCTCATTTAATCCTCACAACAAACCTATAGAGAGGGGAATAAATCTTATGACATTTCCACCATGAAGGGAACTTTATGACTGATGGGTAAAAGTGAGAAAATTTATCCTACAGGAAAAAAAAATCAAAAAATTTTCTTGACTATAAATTTGAAGTATCATTAGTAAAAAAAAGTTCAAGACTCTAAAGATCCTGAGTGCTGGGTCTCCTGCTCAACTAACACAGAATTCCCACTGGGAATTTTCTCACCAGTAAGAAGAAACTGAAAACCAGAGAGAAAACTTACACTTGAAGGCCCATAGTGAGGAACTCATCCCAATTCTAGGCTGGATACTGGGCTATAATGGTAGGAGCACAGGCTTTGGGTCAGAAAGCCCTAGCTCAAACGTCAAAACTGCCATATATTAGCTTACTTCCCTCAGTCTCAGTCACCTCTACCATAAAGTGGAGATAATAGTGTCCATTTTGTAGGTCTGCTGTGAGGATTAAATGAGACATTGTAATGTGCTGTAACACAGAGATACTCCACAAATGATATCTATTATTATCAGATCCTTTTGTAGAACTCATAGGTACCTATTGGAAAGAGAATGTAAGATCAACAGGCTTTAAGTTAAGCAACTGGGGAATTCACTAGATAATATGACCCATAAAAAGAGATGACTTTGTGAACCCCGAGAAGGAAGTTGTCACTAACATGATATCAATCTTTCTGCAATTCAGGGATTCTTATCCCTCCTCTCATTTCAAACTTGCACCGACTCACACTCTTATTGTCTCTAACCCAACATTTCTACTCTGTTCAAGACCCACCCTTTTCCACTCTGCTCCAAAATGTGTGGCCAAGAGTCTATAAACTACCCTCTCCTGTTAGCTTCTACTAATACGATGTAGTGGCAGGAGAGCAGAAGGCAGACGGTGGGGCAAAGCTCTCTCTTCTCTTTTCACTCTTTTCTCTCTCTCTCTCTTCTCTCCTTCTGAGAGCAACTTAAGAAGTGGCTCTGTCCTTTGGTGATCCTAGCTCCTACACCAAGGCCCCTACTCCATCCTACTCCATGGTCCCACCGCCTGCCACATGGGTCCTTTTGGGCACTCCTGGGTTCTATGGGGTGGAAACCTCTAACTGTAGTACTAATATCAGGTTATCTCAATGGAAACCCATTGCTTTTCAGCCCTCCAGTACATGTGTAACCAATTTCCTTCTGCTGAAATATGTGGAGAGGTTTCTGTAAAAGCCCAAAACCCTTGGTGTGGCCTCAAGATCCTACATGATCTTATCTCTACCTACCTCCCAAGCCTCATCTATTGATCATCTTTCTCTGACTCTCCAAGGCCTTTTTATAAACTTCTTCAAATACTCCAATCTCCATCATGCCTCATTATCTTCACACATATGGTTCCTTCTACCTGAAATATTCTTCCTTACATTACTCACCTGGGCAATTCATCCTTCAGATCTCAGCATAAATGTCACTTTCTCAAAGAGGTCTTTCTTGAGATCCCAAATCAAGTCAGATTTTACATTCTCACAGCACTCATACTTTTCCTTCATAACATTACAATTGTATTCATATAATCTCTCTTTTACTTATTTGCTCAATATTTGTCTTCCCTTAATCAACTTTAAGGGACACAAGAACAGACTAGGTCTGTACTCTGCTCTATACTTAGTGTGCATCAAATAATTATTCAAAAACTATTCATTAAATAATAATAAATATCCTTTACTCATACTTAGAGAATGGTAAACAAAACATTTTCGCAGCATTATCTCCTTTGATCTTTACAATAGCTTTGTGAAGTTAAATCAGGCAGATATGAGAAATGAATGAGCCCCAGTTTCCAAGAATGGAAGCTAACTTGTATAGCTCACTCAACCTGAAATGACCCAAATATGAGCAGAGCTGTGGTATACTCCAGAATGAAATAAACATAGAGGCCACCGGCACAACTGAACACTTAAAAAAAGAAGAAGAAGAAGAAAAAAGAAAAGAAGCCTGTTTACCGAATACTGAGAATCTAAAACGAAGTGGTAGTAACTGCCTGTTGCCTACTCCTCTGTTCTACCTCAGCTCTCAGGGAAAAAGTTCTCATGAACATGGGACTGCTTGCAGGTGGCTGTGGATGATGCACTATTAGGGACTATGACTCTTCCCCCTCCCTAGATCAGAGCCCAGGCGCTGAGCACCTCCTGAGGTCTCTTCTGCAAAGAGCCAGAAGGGTGGGCCCAGGCCCCGAGGCACTGCTGGGCCAGGATGCCTGTAATGGCACCCACAGCAGCACTGCGGTTAGTCCCACAATTAGGCCTTTTCCTAACAGAAAGGATCTTTACAAGAGAGCACGTCTCCAGGGTCCGCTCTCCTAGAGCACTTATATCTAAATCAGAGGCTTCTCTTTTATTGTCTTATTTCCTCCTAAGGTTCAATTAGAACAGCAAGAATCTATTATTACCTCAACTGCTTCAATTCACTTAGAGAAACAAACTTAATAATTCAAAACACTTCTGGCCAAGTTTCTCTGACTGCAACAAAGTATTTCTGATTCATTCAACACTTTAAACCACAACTTGGAATATCTGATAGAATCTATAAAACATCTACTAGAAATAGTGAGTTTAGCAAGGGTACAAGAGTTTAGCAAAGGTCAATATACAAAAATCAACTGTATTTCTATATACTAGCAACGAATCATCAGAAATTGAAATTTTAAGTATACTATTTACAGTAACATCAAAAAATATGAAATACTTAGGGATAAATCTGGCAAAAGATGAGAAAGACCTGTAAACTGAAAACTACTAAATACTGCTAAGAGAAATTAAAGAACTAAACAAATGGAGAGGTATATTTTGTTCAATATTGTTAAGATGTCAATATAGTTAAGATGTCAAACCCAATATTGTTAAGATGTCAATTCTCCCCAAACTGATCTACATAAGTTCAACGTAATCTCAGTTAAAATCATTACAGAAGTTCACAAGCTGATTCTAAAATTCACATGGAAATGAAAAAGATCTAGAATCGTCAAAAGAAAGTTGGAGGGCTAACACTACCTTTTATTCAAGACTTACAAAGCTACAGTAATTAAATCAGTGTGATATTGGCATAAAGATAGACAAATTAACCAATAGAGCAGAAAAGAAATAAATCCACACACATACAGACAACTGATTTTTGACAAACGCAATGCAGAGAAGAAAGGACAGACTTTTTCAACAAATGGTGCTGGCACATTTATTTATTTTCATTGAAGTACTGTTGATTTACAATATTGTGTTAGTTTCAAGTGTACAACATAGTGATTCAGTTCCATATATATATGGAACTGAATATATATACTTTTTCAGATTCTTTTCCATTATAGGTTATTATAAGATACTGAATATAGTTCCCTGTGCTATTTAGTAAATCCTTGTTGCTTATCTATTTTATGTATATTAACAGATGTTAATCCCATACTCCTAATTTATCCCTCCCCCACTTCCTTTCCCCTTTGGTACCCATAAGTTTGAGTTTGTTTTCTATGTCTATTAGTCTGTTTCTGTTTTGTATATAGATTCATTTGTATCATTTTTTAGATTCCACATATAAATGACATCATATAATATGTGTCTTTCTCTGTCTGCTTACTTCACTGAATATGATATTCTCTAGGTCATCCATGTTGCTGCGAATGGCAACGTTTCATACTTTCTTATGGCTGAGTAATATTCCACTGTGTGTGTGTGTGTGTGCCACATCTTCTTAAACCAATCATCTGTTGATGGACACTGGTGGTTTCCATGTCTCGGTTACTGTACAGAGTGGTCCAATGGAGAGCATCCATCAAAAAGCTCTCCACATACCCTTAAGAAAAGGAAAATTAGGAATGGCACAGAAAAAGGTTGAACACAAGATCTCATGTCTAACTAACAGGACCCACAAAGGGTTTGTTTACTTTTGAAAAAATTTACCCCTTAGGAGGTAAGCTTGTCATTTTCCCTTATCAGTCCTGAAAGTGTATCACCTCAACTTCTATAGCAGTCATTCATTCTTTAATTTTTCCATTAATTCAACATATATTGAGAGAGTACCTACTCTGCAGCAATGAACAGGATAGACAAGGTCCCTTGTCACCTTTGGGGAGAGAGAGGCACAAAAGAACAATAAAGAAACAGCAATAAGAACTATGCAGAGAATTAAAACTAGGACATGTGATAGTAACCACGTGATTACATTAGTCAGTGTGGTCAGGAAATGCCCTTCTGAGGGGTGATATTTACAGTTAAGTCTAAACAACAAGGAATCAACTAGGTGAAAATATTCCAAGGCAAGTGACTAGTTAGCCCTAAGACAGGAACAAGCTTACAAACTTTACCTTACACTACCATTTTTCCATGTTTCAACTATGTTCTGAAAATTCAACTGAATTTTCTAAGGCCTAGAAGCTAGAGCAATGGCTATCAGACAATATGTACAACACTAAGTTAGTGGTATACTAGAAAGAACTTGGGACTTAGAAGAACCATTGCTTCATTATTTCAACTAATATTTGAGCATTTGCCTGATAACAGACACTATGCTTGACATAGACTATAACCACAAATAAGATATCAAATAAGCATTTAGAAATCTGTGGAATAAATGTTACAAAAGGAGCTAGAACTGAGTACCCCTGAGTACTCCAGGCATCCTGAGAGCAGGCACTCGTTCAGGCTTGGGGCATGAGGGAAGACTTCCCAAAAGTGTTGTTTAAGCAAAGATGTAAAGACGAGGATTTAAATCAATGAGGAAAGGGTTGGAAGAGGAAAATAAAAGAGCATTACAGGTAGAAGGAGCATATGCATAGGCCCAAGGTGAGAAAGGACATAGAGTAACAGAGGAATGTATGGCTAGAGTTACGGCATCAGGAGAGAAAGGGGGAAATGGAGCCGGATATGTTAGCAAGCACTGAGTTTTGAAAGCCTTGTACTTTAAAATTTATCCTGAAAACAATGGGGAGCTATTTAAGAGATTAAGTAGAGGAGTGATATGACCAGATTTACACTTTAAAAAGGTTCCTGGCTGTAATGGAAAGAATATTTGGAGGCAGGACTAGAAATAAGGGAATGTTTGGGAGGCTGTTGCTGAAATCTGGGGGAAATGATGGCCTAAACTAAGACAGCAGGGAGGATGGAAAGATGGACTGAAAAGATATTTAGGAAATAGAACTGGCAGCATTTGGTAACATATTGGATACAGGAAGTGAATGAGATGAACCCCAGGTTTCAGGCATGAACAACTGGGTGGACCAGTAACGCACAAGATGAGGATCAGCTTTTAGGGACAAAGGAAGTTAGAGACATAAAGAGTCTGAAATACCTTTGAGGTCTCCAAATAAAAGTATCAAAGGTCAGCTAGATAACTGGGTTTATGGCCCAAGAGAGAGGACTGACGGGCAGGATTAGAAACGGGGACTCATTTAAGAGCCATCAACTCATTTGAATCTGGAGTCAAACAAAGCAACTATAAAAAGATATCTTTGAGACAATCATAGAAATTTAGGAAGTAATAGATGATATTAAGTTATTATTGTTAATTCTGCTTAGGTATAAAATGGCATGGTGGTTATGATTTTTAAAAGCCTTTATGAAATGGATTTGAAGTATTTACAAGTGAAATGATAAGATGTACAAAATGTCAGTAATTGTTGCAGCTGAGTAATGGGTCTATGGGCATTAAGTTATTATCTCTACTTTTGTTTATGTTTGAAAACATCTGTAATAGTTAAAAAAATTTTTTTAAGTTATCTACCTGCAGTGGAAACAGTAAGAAATGGATAAAATTGCTCCAGGATGAGAAGAAAAGGGAAGAAAAAGGACAGTGGGGTGTGTGGAAGCTGGAATTCTGAGGCATCTCATTATTTAAGGAAAAAGCACAGGAAAAGGAGTTGCTGAAGAGACCTGAAGACTGATAGAGAGGCAGGAGAAAATCCAAAGATGGTGATGTCCCCGAAGCCAAGGGAAGAGTTGTGAGAAGGCAGGAATAACCAATAGCGTCAAACAGCACAGAGGACTCAAGTAAAAGAAGACTGGAAAGTACTCGTGCACTTAGCAACCAGGAGGGTGCAATGCCCTTTACCAAGTCAGTCCAGTCCAGTGGTGGACACCAGTGTTGGATTTCAGTGAGCTAAAGAATGAGTGGGACATGAGGAAATGGGAAAAGGGGTACAGACCACTCTCGAGCAGCTGAGCTCTGAAGGGGGAAGAAAAGGGTTGTAGCTAAAACCCTTTGGGACTGAGAAAGGGATTTTGGGTCTTAAGATGGAAAAGACTTGAGCCTGATTAAGGAAAGAAGGGGTGGCCTCAGTCACGTACTAATCATGACCTTGTATAGGTCACATTTGTAAAATGGGATAATAAATAGGACAACCCTTCAGGATTCAAACAAGATAACATAAGTGAAGGTCTTCAGTAAACTGTCAGGTGTTATATACATTACTATTATCAAGTAGGTAAATGATTACTATCAAATTTGTAAAGTCTATGCAGCCTTACCATTCTGCTTGTTTCCTCTCCATAAGCAAAGAACATTATATCTTCACCAGTACAGAGGAAAAGAGAGAGATCAGAGCGAAACAGCTAGTGAGGATAGTCAGGAAATAATACATGCCATTTTTCTGTTGGGCATGGATGTGGTTAGTGATTTAAGCTGCAAAGCAAATGAATCAGCCACCATTTTCTATTAATGGTAAACAGGAAAAAGATTTAAAGCCTAGCAATATGTAGCCAACAGATTGTACATATTAACAAAGGCAAACATAATAATAAAGGAAGTAGAGTTCTATAAAAATTAAATAATGAAAATGGTATTCAGAAACCCATTAGCAAGGAACTATGATGCTAGGAAAAGTAGCACTTTCAGTGTAAGCAAAGACCTTTGCTTTTAAAATCCTTAATGAAGATGAGTCCAAAAAACAGTACTAAAAGCTATGGGAAAGTCTTGAAAATCAAACTGCAAAAAAAAAAAAAAAAAAAAAAAAAAAAATACAGGCTGCTGAGTTGATGCACCTGAAGTGGACCCTGAAGTCAATACCATGCGTGTTAGTTAAATGGCTGCAAACCACCACTAAATGGATACATGAAGTACATTTTGTGTGTCTATTCTGTCTTTTTTTTTTTTTTTTTTTTGGTTTAAATCAAAGCCTATTGCTAGAACTAAGGAATTTCAAAACTTCAGATTCTGGTTTAAAACTGCAGCCATTGGAGATTTTCTCTGAGCTCCCTATTGACTCTTGCTCTATGCTTTTCTCCTCCTCCATATGCCTTTCTCTTCTTTCTTACTCTTTTTTTCCCCTCACCTTCTGTATCCCCAGCAAAATTACTGCCAACATTTAACTAATTTCAGTCATTTAATTTTTTATCATGAGTTTTAAGTCCCCTTTTCCACGAGGCATTTATACTTTCAAAGCTATCTCTAATAGTGAAAAGGAAGTCTCCATATTCTGGCAAGCAAATGAGAGACAGCTTCTCTTTGGGGGAAGGAATGGGCAGCTCAGGTCCTTGACATCAGGTCCCACTAGCTGCAGCACCCTGAGTGGATGCAAGAGTTTGGTGTGGAAGTGAAGTTCCCCTCTTGGCTCTCAGCTCACTACCCCAGATTTACTGAAATTGAGCATCAGATCCTTTCTTTTTCATGCTAAGGTCCTCCATGCTGCCAGAAAACCACTGGAGTTGTCCTGAAGTCTAGAAACCTCTTGTCAACCCTACTGTTGTACACGTCATTGCAAATGTATGTGAGCTAACAGGGAACATCTAGTAGTGCATAAATTCAAATCCCTCCTGTTTTTCTTGTGAAAGATAATAATTTGTTAGCTTAAATAAGAGGCAGGCCCTTTCTGAGAACTATCATTCTGTGAAATTAACACCTAAGATTTTTTTCCTGATAAGAAGTTTGCAATTAATGGTTAACTATGAATATCAAGCCAGGATTTCTTACTTTCAACTAATCATGACTACAACAAATGAAGAAAGCTTTAGTTCAAATACACAGCTGATTTTACCTAACAAGAGAACCAAGAGAGTACCCCAATTAACGAGTTGTTAATAGTTCAATCATTCTATTCATTCATTCAAAAAATAACATATTAAATACCTATTATACACTAGGCCCTGTGCTAAGCCAATGGAGATATAATAATAATAGCTAATATTTATTGAGCACTTTATGGTATATTAGGCATTTTCTAAAGGCTTTACATGTAATGTCTCATTTAATCCTCACAGGAGGTACTGGCCTGTCTCTAACATTTGCCAGGTTAGAGAAGCAAGGGTAAAATAGAGGACTCTAGCCTACCTCCCTTCTCTCCCCACCTACAGCATATCTTTCGTCACACAAGAAGCCTTGCATCAATTGGTGTAGACACCTTGACCCAAACATCCAAGCTGTGTCCACCTTCCCACTCTACACATAGCAGATCCTTAGTTACCTACCATAAGGTCTCTGGGTATACACACCAGAGACACAGACTAGCTTTGGGAGGATGGACCTGGGGAAAAGCCCAGCTAGCTCTGGAAGCTTGCTCAGAGCTATTTGGGTAGGGAGTCCTGGGATCTCAAGTATCAGAAGTATGGCCTAGAAGAGGCAGATACAGGAGTTGAACTGCTTGCCCATGGGGTGAGACATAGCCAGAAGAGAGTTAGAGCAGGGTCTTCTAAAGCACAAGGTCCAGGGCAGGAGCCTTAGTTGCCTGGGTCTAAAGGGCAGTATCAATGAGGAAGGTATAATTATTATCCCCAATTTGAAGATGAGAAAACTAAGATCAGAGGTTAAACAACTTGTCTTAGGTCACACAGCTAATACATGACAAAGCCAGGATTTGAAAGCAGACAGGCCCTGGAGTCAGACTGCATGGGTTCAAATCCTAGTTCTGCCCATTAGACAATGTTGTTCCTCCATGGATTAATGAAGAAAATAGTTCTCTGCTGTTGCAGAGTTTATTGTGTAGTGGAAAAGAGACAAAAAACAAATTTAAAAACTGAATAACTATATAATTATGTACTTTATAGTATAAATTATAAAATATAAATGCTATAAACAAAGGGTAGTGGTAGGAAATGTAACCAGTGGGTCCAGGGACAAGGAAGCTCATTTGGATAGAGGTCATTATAAAAGGTCTTTCTAAAGAGGTTACACCAAGGTGACAGCTGAAAGATGAGAAATGGTCAGCAGCCATGCAAAGACAAGGGAAGGAACAGTCCAGTCACAGGATCTAGTGTACATATGGAAAGCCTGAAGACACCTGTCCAAGTTAATTCAAAACACCTCTTTTTCAACAAACTTCATTCATTCTCTCATTCATTCATTCAAAAAATATTTCTAAAAGCCTGTTTTACATAAGTTCTATAGTAAAAGTAGGATACATCAGGACAAATCCTGACTTTTGGAAGTTCATAGTCAGCCTAGTAGGGAAGTGTAGATGCCCAAACAACTACAAAAATGGTGAACATTTATTAGCTGCTCACTAGGCAACAAGTGCTATACTAAATACCTTACATCCGTTATTTCATTTAATTTTCACAGTAACCCTATGAAGTATGTACTGTTATTGCCTCCATTTTATAGATGAGAAGCTGAGCAGCTAGATAACTTGCAATGGTCACATAGCTGGTAAATGGCTGGGCCATTTAACTACCATATTAAAATGTATTTCCAATATGTCACACAAATTGGAGGAGAGAAGAAAATTTGCAGGTAAGCAGAAGAAAAGCAGCTCGACTTTTGCATTTCATTGATTACCCTAACATCTGGAACCTACTAACACCAAGGTAAGGGTAATGCCAAGTTCTCAGTAGTCCTGCAACTTCTCTGAACTTACTTTAAATTTTACCTCCCTGACATGGACCCTGAGAGTCACTGGCCAGAAGACAACTCACCTACCCCTCTCAGGTCCCAATCTGTGTCCCTTAATCTTGTCTCCTTCAGCTGAGCACCAGAGATCCACTCTACCCCTACCAGTTTAAGCAGTAGCTTTTGCACCTGGTCATGACCCTTGGGATAGCATTAGCACCCCCTAGTCACTGTCCCTCTCCCGAGATTCCTATAAGTAGAACTCTAGCTGCCCATAGCCCAGGACCCCTCCAGCCATTGCTGAATATATCAGAAATTTTGGAGAGGGGAAAGGGCAGAGGCAGCACAAGGTGGGGGAGGGGGCAGTGATTTGTTTGGGTTTTTTTTTAAGTACTGGCATTTTGAAAAGATTAGTTTAAAGCACATAGTTTCCCCCCTTTTAGCTAACTTCAGCTAATTCTCATTTTTCTAATTGTACATCTGTGTATTTTCATTAAAAAGCTAACGGTCTCAAACCACTCTTAGCAAACACCAGATGATCCTCCTTGGCAATCCCTAATAGACTTTGTGCTGACACAGTATCGTAAATTAATAAAGTACATATCAAAGCATATAATCAAACTCTCATTGGCTGCATGTTTTGGAAACGTTTCATTTTTAATAACAAATTCATAGGCGTGAGCATCTCTAATACTCCTCACCCTCCGGTACCTAAATCTTATAACTTAGGTGAGTTCTTCCATAAACGCATTCTAGCAGAGGCCCTTAAACTATAGTTCATGAACCCTCTGAAATTGTATGTACAATTGTAAGTGTGTGTGTGTGTATTTCTGAGAAAAGGATCTATAACATTCATCAGGTTCTCAAATGAAATGCAACTTCCAAAAAATTAAGAATTACTGTTATTTCAGTGATACCACCACAAATCTTTGGTCCTCTTGTACAGTTCTGCTATGTGTAAACTTATTTTTGTGTTGCTTGGAGGAACTATGAGGATTTCAATCTCAGTCATTTGTACCATTTCTACCAGGGATGTTTAGAAGAATAGGGAACTGAGAATAGGAACAGGAAGTGCAGTAGTTGGCAAGACAGGAATAGAACTTTTTATGACACCTTGGGAGAAATTAAGAAGTCCAGGAAAAAATAAACCTGCTTTTGCACTGCCCTCCCGTGTCTGCAGGGAGGATGGGCAGAAAGCATTGCTACAGCCTGGAATCATCCTGGTCAAAGCTAAGGCTCTCAAAGGGAGAAATTAGGAAATACAAAAGTCTTCCATGGGTTCAATTCCTCAACACCTCCAGGGCATTTGGGGTTGAAAAAAATAAGGTCTTGGGCTTCCCTGGTGGCGCAGTGGTTGAGAGTCCGCCTGCCGATACAGGGGACACAGGGTCATGCCCCGGTCCGGGAAGATCCCACATGCCGCAGAGCAACTGGGCCCGTGAGCCATGGCCGCTGAGCCTGCGTGTCCGGAGTCTGTGCTCCGCAACGGGAGAGGCCACAACAGTGAGAGGCCCACGTACCGCAAAAAAAAAAAAAAAAAAAAGAAAGAAAAAGAAAAGGTCTTATGAAGAAAAAGGTCTTTGTATTTTCTAAAATAAAACAATATAGGCATAATTAACTGAATTTTATACATCTTAAATTAGTAGAAATGGAAACTGTTCTATTATTTTTCACTTACCTTTCTCCTGATTGGTAGAAATGTTCTAGGATCTCCTTGCCTCAGTGTTTCAACATAATATTCAGAAATCTGCATTGTTTTGTTGTAGATACTCTGCATCCTGAGAGTCACTACTTCACAAGCCATATAGAGGCTCTCCGGGTTTCAGGTTTGATGAGTCAGAGCTGTCCAATCCTGCCCTGAATTCCATTTCCTGGGTCCTACAGTGATCCCAGTACAAATCACAGCATAACTTGTACATTTGAGATGGTAAAGGCTCTGGGTCAACCTGTCACATAAATTACAGCTCCTTCAATTGTTCAATTATTTATCAACTAAATTCTGGGCATCTTCTTCATGCCAGGCATTCTGCTAACCATTGAGGATGCAAAAATGACCAAGACAAGCATGACTTGATCCCTCATGGAACTTCCAATCTAGTGGGAGATGCAAGCTAATAATTACATGCAATCATCACACAATGTGATACGCATTGTGATGGGAAGGCTCTAGGGGAGGCACGTTAAAAGGGAACCTAAACTCCACTTGGAGGGGGATGGTCAGGGAAGACACAGGCAGTAATGGCTCAGCTGGGACCTAAAGAAAGAATAAATATTGGTTAGAAAAGAAAAGAATGGGTCAGAGAAGAGTTGGAAGCACATGACAAACAACAATTACAGCAACAGTAATAATAATCAGTATTACTAGAACAATCTTGTAAGGGGGGAGTAACTGGAGATAAGATAGACAGGGAGCCAGACGATTAAGACTGTGTATGTCATGTTTAAAAACTGAAGACTTTTTTCTGAGAGCAATGGAGAGACACTGAAGGATTTTAAGCAAGAGACTAACAGGATGATTTGTATTTTAGGAAGATAACTTTGGGTATCTTGAAAACAGATTAAACGGACCAAGACTGAAGGTAGAGAAACCAGTTACAAGGGGAAGCGATGGCTGTCTAACTTAGGAAAGTGACAGAAGGGATAGAAAGAAGTGAATTGACTTGCATCCTTACATTGCTGATCTAAGGCCCAAGTTTGCTTTGCTTCAACTTTTTCTCTTTTTCCTAGGAGTTTATTGGGAAGACTGTCACTCCTCCTCCAAAAATTCACTCACCTACCTACTCCAATCCCAAACCCACAATCTGATAATACCAACACAAATTAAATATACTGGAACAGAAATCCTCAAGCTTGCCCCAAAAAACTGTGCAGAAATAAATATATGCAAACCATAATTTCATGTAAGGTGACATATTACTAAGCTTACTGGGTCATATGAAAGAAAAGTTAAAGGGCTTTCGTTGGTACACTTACACCTCAGTACCTCTCATTTTATTTTTTCATATCAGATTTCAAGTTCCTCCAGCACAAAAGCCTTTACAGAGGTTCGAGAAGTAATGCAGTTACAAAGATAAAATGCCTCACCTCTAGGAATAAGTTTCTCTAATTGGCAAAAGAGTCATGAGTTTCAAAAGGATTTTCGGAAAGTGGGGAAGGATGTCAGCTTTTCCCCAATGGCTGATCAGAAAGAGATAATAAAGGAAATTAGATTCTAAAGAGTATGCATCTGACAGAAGACAATGGGGCTAAAGTGGAAAGACTCAATATCATGTAATTTCTGATCTTGTCAGTGCTATGTGTGTGAAGAACAACTCTATCTGGGTACTTAAGGAAAACAGGTTTTTCACTGCCAAGTTTGACTTTGGGAGAAAGGATAACTAGATATTTGGAGCAATCATGGAAATCTTTAAAATTATGATTTAGGTGGACAAGGCTCCACTTTGGAGGAATCATCAACTGTATTTATCAGATCACTAACTCTGCATGCCCAAAAGAAGAAAAGAACAAATTGCAAAAGAATAAAAGTCCAAATCACCTTCTCACTAAACTTAAAATACTTCAAAAAAACTACATTATAATAATATTGATGCTATAGTTTATTTTTAACTAACTAAAAGTTAATGTATTCAAGTTGTATATGGAAGAAGTGCAATTCATAAAATAAACCAAAAGTCAGAGTTTCAAGAGAAAATTCTTCAGCATAGAATTAAGCATTAAAAGATAAGGGTCACAGGGAGATCAGCTCGGTGCTTTGTGACCACTTAGAGGGGTGGGATAGGGAGGGTGGGAGGGAGGGAGTCGCAAGAGGGAAGAGATATGGGAACATACGTATATGTATAACTGATTCACTTTGTTATAAAGCAGAAACTAACACACCATTGTAAAGCAATTATACTCCAATAAAGATGTAAAATAAAATAAAATAATTTTAAAAAAAGATATGGGTCGGGGCTTCCCTGGTGGCGCGGTGGTTGGGAGTCTGCCTGCCGATGCAGGGGACGCAGGTTCGTGCCCCGGTCCGGGAAGATCCCACATGCCGTGGAGCGGCTGGGCCCATGAGTCATGGCCACTGAGCCTGCGCGTCCGGAGCCTGTGCTCCGCAACGGGAGAGGCCACAACAGTGAGAGGTCCACATACCGCAAAAAAAAAAAAAAAAAAAGATATGGGTCAACAATTTTACAGTCAATTTCATATTTCCACTGAAGTTCTATTTGAGGAGTCAGAAAGGAATCTATACTACATCTTCCTTAAATGACTTCAGATGGTTTTCATTAGGAGGGGATACTGCAGGAAGGGGAGAACACTAATACTTACTGAGTATGCCCCATGAATGAAATGCATTATTTCCTTTAATCTAGCTAAAAGATTGATAAGATAGATAAGTATATATCCATTTCACAGGTGAGGAAACAAGCTCAGAAAGATTATGTAATTTACCAAAGTGATAGATTTGTACTTTGAAATCTTAACTAAAGTAGCAAGTCTCTGAGGAAAAACTGACAAGAGGGATAAAGACTGAGACATCAGGTCCCTCATTAGCCAGGTTGGGAGCCTTCTGTTGACCTCTGTTTGTAGATTTCAAGAAACCTCAGCCCTTTAGCATTAGGTCCATGTTCATGTAACAGTATTTCTAAAGATAAGGCTCTGAGAAACACAGTCCTGAAACACTCAAAAAGATAGTATTTTAAGACCTTTCTGGAAAACTCATTAGACACATTAGTATATTAAAAGACATCAGAAATCCCACATTAGAAACCTGTTGTATATGTAGGCCAGTAGGAAACAGATGTCACACCTAAAAAGAGTAACTGAAGAAAGTTTAATGAAGGACTGTTCACAAAGTTTAGGCAGAGTTCAGGGAACCAGTGTGGTACAAAGAATCATCCTGGGACTAGCAAGAGTGGGAAGCCATTACAATCCCTAGGTTAGAAAGGGCAGAGGATAGAAACTAGGACCAAGCTACTAAGATTCCAGAGAGGAGAGAACTGTGGAGAAGTCAACTGATGTTCTGCAGCCTTTTCCCCTACGAGGTATCTACCGTATCTAGGTTCATGGAAAGAAGCTGTGAATCCACAGGGCAAGAGGCTTTGCCTCGGCAGAGAGCAACTACCGAAGGACTGATGGATTCTCAACAAAAGCTATGGAAGTCAGAAGACTATGAAATAACATTTTTAAAGTGCTGAAAGAAATAACTGCCATCCTAGAATTCTATACCCACTAAAAATACTTTTCAAAAACAAAGTTGAGGGCCTCCCTGGTGGCGCAAGTGGTTGAGAGTCCGCCTGCCGATGCAGGGGATACGGGTTCGTGCCCCGGTCTGGGAGGATCCCATATGCCGCGGAGCGGCTGGGCCCGTGAGCCATGGCCGCTGAGCCTGCGCGTCCGGAGCCTGCGCGTCCGGAGCCTGTGCTCCGCAACGGGGGAGGCCACAACAGTGAGAGGCCCGCATACCGCAAAAAAAAAAAAAAAAAAAAAAAACAAAGTTGAAATATGTACATTTCCAGACAAACAAAATGTTGGGAGAAGCAATCTGCCACGTGTCCTGAACATATCTGCACATCCTTGCTGTGTGTGCCAAACTGCAGTGTCTAGCCATCATCTGGTCCTGAGCTATTTCTGTAGCCAGTCACAGGCAATTAAGTAGGTCACATGACCACAGCACGACTAACATGCAACTGATCGCTTTCTGGGAGAAGGGGACTGGCTTGCTTATTGCTTACTGCAAAAGATGCTAAGCCTTTGGCCTTCAGTTCTTCAACTGCAGCACAATTCACTGTGTGTAGAGCCACCATCTGGATCCACTAGAAGACTCGGGGGCACAGAAACTTATGCTATCGTGCTCATAATCCTGCTGTTTGCTCTGCTGTGAATAATAAACTGTCTTTCTAGAGTCCATTGAATCTGGTCATCTATTTTTGGCACTACAGAGTTGAGGCAAGGTTGAGGTTCTTCCTCGACAAAGGAAGTTTGTCTGAAATTAATACAGCTACTCCACCTTTCTTTTGATAAGTGATAGCATGATTCATCTTTGTACATTCTTTCACTTTAAATCTATGTCTTTATATTTAAAGTGGATATCTTATAGATAACATAAAGTTGGGTCTTTTTAAAAAATCTACTCTGAGATTCTCTTTTAATTGGTATATTTAGATAATTCACACTTAAACTGATTATTATATACTTGGATTAGTATCTACCATATTTGTAACTGTTTTCTATTTGTCCCTTTGTTCTTTTTTGCCCCACTCTTTTTTGCCTTCTCTGATTTTGAGTATTTTATATGGCTCCACTTTCTCTCTTCTCTTAGCATATCAATTACACTTCTTTTGGCAATCGACCCTTGTGCATTGCTGGTGGGAATATAAAATGGTGCAGCCCCTGTAGAAAACAGTTTGACAATTCCTCAAATGTTGTAATCAGAATTACCATATGACTTTGCAATTCTACTCCTAGGTATATAATTCAAAAGAATTGAAAATAGGGACTTTAAAAAGATACTATCAATATTCATAGTAGCATTATTCACAACAGTTTAAAGACAGAAACAACCCAAGTGTCCATCAACAGATGAATGGGTAAACAAAATGTGGTGTGAACATACATGGAATATTATTCAGCCTTAAAAAGGAATGAAGTTTTAGGGAGATCAGCTCGGTGCTCTGTGACCACCTAGAAGGGTGGGATAGGGAGGGTGAGAGGGAGATGCAAGAGGGAGGGGATATGGGGATGTATGTTATAAAGCAGAAACTAACACACCATTGTAAAGCAACTATATTCCAATAAAGACGTTTAAAAAAAAGGAATGAAGTTTTAATACACGCTGCAACATGGATGAAACTTGAAAACATTATACTAAACAAATAAGCTAGACACAAAGGGACAAATATCGTATGATTCCACTTACATGAAGTATCTAGAGTAGGCAAATTCATAGAGACAGGAAGTAGATTAGAGATTACCAGGGGCTGGATGGAGTGGGGAATACAGAATGATTACTTAATGGATACAGAGTCTCTATTTAGAATGATGAAGTAGTTCTGGAAATGGATATTGGTGAGAGTTATACAGCAGAAATGTACTTAATGCCACTGAACTGTACACTTAAAACTAGTTCAAATGGTAGACTTTAGGTTACATATTTTTTTAACCACAATACAAAAAAAGAAGCATAAGGAGAAGGGAGCTGTCCTACCAGGTAAGAAAACTTTTTTAAAAGTAAGTTTTAATAATTAAGACACTGTGGTATTGGATCAGGTTTAGACAGACTATTAATAGAGAACACAAAGCCCCAACACAGGGACTTTTATTTAAATTTGATACGTGACAATGATGTCACGGCAGATCACTAGAAAAAGGACTATCTGATAAATGGTGTTGGTTCTACACATAATAAAAAAATGGATCTCTATCATATCATACATAGGAATCAACTAAAAATGCATTAAGGTTTTAATGGAAAGTAATACTTTAAAACTTTTTTGTGGGGGGAGGGGTAAGAACATAAGATCTACTCTTACAGAAACTTTCAAGTATACAATATTGTTAACTACAGTCACCATGCTGTACATTATATCCCCAGAACTCACTCATCTTATAACTGAAAGTTTATACCCGTTGACCAACATCTCCCTATTTCCCTTACTCTCCCAACTCCTGGCAATGACCAATTTACTCTGTTTCTATGAGTTTGACTTTTTTAGATTTCACATACATGTGCGATCAGGCAGCATTTGTCTTTCTCTGATTTATTTCACTTAGCATAATGCCCTCAAAGTTTATTCATGTTGTTGCAAACGACAGGACTTCCTTCTTTTTTGTGACTGAATAATATTCCTCTCTGTGTGTGTGCATGTGTGTGTATCACATTTTCTTTATCCACTCATCTATTTATGGACACTTAGGTTGCTTCCATGTTTTGGTTTTTATGAGTAATGCTGCAATGAACATGAGAGTTCAGATATCTCTTCAAGATACTGATTTCATTTCCTTCAGATGTATACCAAGAAGTGAGATTAATGGATCATATGGTAGCTCTATTTTTAATTTTTTGAAGAACCTCCATACCATAGCAGCTGTACCAAATTACATTTTCACCAACAGTGCACAAGAGTTCCATTTTATTCACATCCTTATCAGCACTTGTTATCTCGTCTTTTTCAGAGTAGCCATTCTAAAAGGTGTGAAGTGATATATTGCGGTTTTGATTTGCATTTCCCTGATTATTAATGATGTTGAGCACCTTTGCGTGCACTTGTTGTTCATCTGGATTTCTTCTTTGGAAAAATGTCTTTGTCCATTTTCTAATTGGATTATTTGGGGGTTTTGCTATTAAGTTGTAATGAGTTCCTTATAAATTTTAGATATTAATCCCTTATCATATATATGACTTGCATATATTTTCTTCCATTCCATAGGTTGCTTTTTCATTTTGTTGATGATTTCATTTGTGGTACAAAAGCTTTTAAATTTGATGTAGTTGTATTTTTGTTTTTCTTGCTCGTGCTTCTGGTGCTGGTGTCATATCCAAAAAGTCATTGCCAAGGCCAATGTGCAGAAACTTTTCCCCATGTTTTCTTCTAGAAGTTTTAAAATTTAGGTCTTATATTTAAGCCTTTAAGCCATTTTGAGTTAATATTTGTGAACAGTGTAAGACAGGGGTCCAATTACATTCTTTTGCAAGTAAATATCCACTTTTCCCAGCATCATTTATTGAAGAGACTATCCTTCCCCCATAGAGTATTCCTGGTTCCCTTGTCAAATATTAGTTGACTGTATATGTGTGAGTTTATTTCTGGACTCTGTTTCAGTGGTCTATGTGTCTGTTTTTAAGCCGATACCAATACCATACTGCTTTGATTACTATAGCTTTGTAATATGGTTTGAAATCAGGAAGTATGATGCCTCCAGCTTTGTTCTTTTTTCTCAAGATTACTTTGGCTATTTGGGGTTTTGTGGCTCCAAACGAATTTTAGGATTTTTTTCTATTTCTGTGAAAATTGCTATTGAAATTTTGATAGGGTTGTATCAAATCTATAGATCACTTTGGTAGTATTGATGTTTTAACAATATTAATTCTTCCTATGCATGAACATGTGGTCTCTTCTCCATTTAGCTGTGTTTTCTTCAATTTCTTTCATCAGTGTCTGATAGTTTTCAACATACAGATCTTTCATCTCCTTGGTTAAATTTATTACTAACTATTTTATTGTTTTTCATGCTACTATAAATAGGATTCTTTTATTTCCTTTTCAGATAGTTTGTCATTAGTATAGACAAATATGTTTAATTTTCGTATGTTTGTTTTGTATCCTGCAACTTTACTGAATTCATTAATTAGTTCTCATAGTTTTTGGTGGAGTCTTTAGGGTTTTGTATTTATAAGATTATGTCGGGCTTCCCTGGTGGCGCAGTGGTTGAGAATCTGCCTGCCAATGCAGGGGACACGGGTTTGAGCCCTGGTCTGGGAAGATCCCACATGCCGCGGAGCAACTGGGCCTGTGAACCACAACTACTGAGCCTGCGTGTCTGGAGCCTGTGCTCCGCAACAAGAGCAACAAGAGAGGCGGTGACAGTGAGAGGCCCGCGCACTGTGATGAAGAGTGGCCCCTGCTCGCTGCAACTAGAGAAAGCCCTTGCACAGAAACGAAAACCCAACACAGCCAAAAATAAATAAATAAAAATTAATTAAAAAAAAAAAGATTATGTCATCTGCAAACAAAAACAATTTACTTCTTCCTTTCTGATTTGAATGGCTTTCATTTCTTTTTCTTGCCTCATTGCTCTGGCTAGGACTTACAGTACTATGTTGAATAAGAGTGGTGAGAGTGGGTACCTTTATCCTGTTCCTGAACTTAGAGGAGAAGCTTTAAATGTTTCACCATTAAGTATGATGCTACCCGTGGGTTTGTCATATATGGCCTTTATTATATTGAGGTATGCTCCTTCTATACCCAATTTGTTGAGAGTTTTTATCATGAAAGGGTGTTGTTTTTTCTGCATCTATCAAGAAGATCAGATAATTTTTATCCTTCATTCTATTAATGTAATTATCAAGTTTACTGACTTGCATATGTTGAACCATCCTTGCATGACGAGGATAAACCCCACTTGTTCATGTTGTATGATCGTTTTAATGTGCTGCTGAACTTGGTTTGCTAGTATTTTGTTGAGAAATTGTGCATCTATAATCATTAGAGATATTGGCCTATAGTCTTCTTTTCTTGTAGTGTTCTTATCTGGCTTTTGTATCAAGGTAATGGTGACCTTTCAGGCGAGGACTTCTTAAATGAGTATATAAAGAGTCTCCTACAGAAAACACAAAGACAAAAAACCCACATGAAAAATAGGCAAAGGATAAGAATACGCAGGTACTGGGCTTCCCTGGTGGCGCAGTGGTTGAGAGTCCGCCTGCCGATGCAGGAGACACGGGTTCGTGCCCTGGTCTGGGAAGATCCCACATGCCGCGGAGCGGCTGGGCCCGTGAGCCATGGCCGCTGAGCCTGTGCGTCTGGAGCCTGTGCTCTGCAACGGGAGAGGCCACAACAGTGAGAGGCCCACGTACCACAAAAAAAAAAAAAAAAAAAAAAAAAAGAATATGCAGGTACTGAAAAATAAACACATTTGGCCAATGAAAAAATGAGAGAGATGCTCAATCTTACTAGAATCAGAGAAATGAGAGTAAAGACCATGTGAGAAATAATTTTATACTTTTTTTGGTTAGCAGAAATACTGACAGTACCAAGTGTTGGAGTACAGTCAGATCTGCTAAAATATTTGTCATGAAAATGTGAATCTGTTCCAAGGAAATTAATATATTAATGAACAATTTGAGCATAACATGAATTTTGCATTTGATTATGCACAATTTCATTCTGACAAATGCAGAAAACTGTATCCAGCTGAACCAAGCCACATAGGAATATACATTACACACACATCTCTAATATCTATCAATACCTCAGTTCACCAGTATTATGAGCCATACCCATCCACATTTGGTGCTACAATGTTCCATCCAATTTCAGATAACCTTCTTTCCATCACTACACAGTAACTCACAAGCTGCTGTCCTTCCAGAAACCCACTTGCACAAGCAAACTTCAGGTCTTTTTCAAGGTAAAGTGTTATATTTATTGTAATATTTATATATTTCTCAAGTATTTAAGATGTATGAAACTGTGCTGTTTTTACGTGCCACTGACAAAACTTTTGAGCATTTTTCCCCTAACTCCATTTTTCCCATAAGCCCTGTGGTTTTTATTAGGTGATTAGGCATAGCACGGTGACTTTTAGGACACAAGTGTTGTATTATAGCAGAATTGACAATAGATGGACAATGGAATCACCTATATGTGGGTATATAATTCTAAATTGCCATATCACTTTGGAAAATAAATTGACAGTAACTTGCAAAGCTGAACATTGACATACCTTATAATTCAAGAATTTTACTCCTACACATACAGCTGAAAGAAAGTACTGTACATGCACATCAGGAGACATGTTCAAGAATATTCATAGCATCAATATTCAAAATAGCAAAACTCTGGGAACAACATAAATGACAATCAACAGGATAACAGATAAAATGTTAAAATGTGACACAGTCACACAATAGAATATTACAGGGCAATAAAAAGAAATGAAAATCATAACTATGGAGTGGAAAAAAAGCAAATTCCAGAAGATATGATGTATCATTTTATAAAGTTCAAATACATGCAAAACTAAACAATATATTGTTTAGGCAAGTATATATTTATTGTTTAGACAAATATATATTTCATATTTCACAACTTAAAAGCAAGGTAATGCTAAACACAAAATTTAGGAAAGTGGTTACCTCTGAAAAAGAGTCAGAAAAATGGAATAAGGAAGAACACATAGACAGTGGTTTTACTACTAATTTCTAGCTCTTGAGCTAACTTCGTAGAAATTCATTATATTATTAATCTAATTTTGTTTATTTAAAGTCTAAATACAAAATTTTAGAAAAACATTTTGTTTGATAAAGGAAACATTTTAATGCTTTCCAATGAAATCAACATTTGCTTTAGTTTAACAATTATGGACAAAAGTACTTAAAAGGAATGAAAAATTTCCTTTATCATAGCAAAATGGTAGCATTTATTTATAGGTGATTAAAGTCTAGAAATGTTCCACTATAAAGCACTGACTACATCTTAATATTGATAGAGTTACTTCACCTAAAAGCTATATTTTCAAATTACACCTCCTAACTTCTCTATTTCCTTTTTAAGGAAATTTTCAGTAGGCCATAAGGTTAGAAATAAGCACAAAAAAAATCAATGTGTCCATTAGAAAAAGAAACTGAAATTATAGCTTAAAGGGAAGAAGCTGAGTCATTTCAGTAGAATGATGAACCATAAGCTTTCAAAGATGCAATTTTCTTCCCCCTCCTAATTTGTCAATTTCATGGTCATCCATTAAGAAGTCAAAATGTCTGTACTCAGCAAGTCCTCTAATACAGGTGTGCGGATGGTAGCATCTGTAATGTATAGGCTGTTTACTTTGCAAGAATTTTATCATTGGCGTTGCTGCCTGTGCCTCTGAAGATAGTCTTTGATCAAATTCACTCAGGTGCTGACTTGCCTTAGGTCTGCCACTAAAACAGAGATGCCTAAAGTCTACTTTTAGGCATATTTCCTGGACCACACACACATCAGGGACCTTGTCTGGGGCATTTTCAGTGAGGCATACAAAAGTAGGTCCCAACAGACCATGAACATCTCACATGTAAGTACCATGTCCCATTACTCTATGTATCCCTGTGACCTGACACATTGTTGATGAGTCCTGGTTGTAAAGGCAAAATGAAATCTTATATCTGGCACATAAATAGAGCTCCACAGACCCACCAACCCAAGAAAGGCCAGTGCCTAATTTAGGAATAGGTGGGTCAAAGATGAGATAGTTGGGCTTCATCTTCATCTTAGTGTCCCTATAAGTCCTCTTCTAGCTCTAAGATTCTAGGGTTCAATAAGTTAATCCTACTGATTCCATCAGTTCCTATTAACTGATCAATCAACAAATATAGAAAAGTACCTTAGCAGGTACTGTGGGGTGACACTAAAAGATTTGGACGTACTTCCTGTATCCAAAGAGCTCAGAGTCCACGAATTTACATGGAAATGCAAAGGACCTAGAATAGCCAATACAGTTTTGAAAAATAACAAAGTGGGAAGACTTACACTACCTGATTTCAAGACAATACAAAGCTACAGAAATCAAAGCACTGTGGTATTGATTTAAAGATAGACAGATATAGACTAATGGAACAGAAGAGAGTCTAGAAAAAGACCATATATACATCAATTGATTTTCAATAAAGGTGCAAAGGTAATTCGATGAGTAACAGACAGTCTTTTCAAGAAATATTAGTAGAACAATTGGATAATCATATGCAAAAAAAGAACCTCTCAACCCTTACTTCATACCATAAAACAAAATTAACTCAAAATGGATAACAGAATTAAATGTAAGAACTAAACTTATAAAACTTCTAAAAGAAATCACAAAATCTTTGTGATCTTGTGATATGCAAAAATTTTAGACAGAACACATAAAGGGCAAGCCATAAAAGAAAAGATTGATAAATTGAACTTCATCAAAATTAAAAAGGTTCTTCTTTGAATGACACTATTAAGAAAATGAGGAGGACCTGAGGAAGATGGAGGAGTAGAAAGCACCAGGAATCTGTCTCCCCACCTAGACGACAATCGCACTGGCAGAATCTGTCTGGTATAACTATTTTGGAACTCTGGAGTCTACTGAAGGTTTGCAACTCCCAGCAGAAGAACTGGACTGTGAATTGAGGTGATTTTAGTCAATTTCAGCTCTTAGCACAGTAGCAGCTACCCATCTCCCACCCCCACATGGCAGGTAGCCATGCGCCAGGAGCAGCGTGCATACCGTCTGACCCTTGGCACAGAGACCGTGACCAAGTGGGATTTGTTCTTGCAATGCAGGGATGGTTCAACATACAAAAACCAGTCAATATTATACATCACATTAACAGAATGAAGAAACAAAGAAACAAACCCACATGATCATCTCAATTGGTGCAGAAAAAGCATTGACAAAATTCAACACACTTTCATGAGAAAAATACTTAGAAAGCTAGAAATAGAAGGAAATGACCTCAACAATATAAAAGCCATATATGAAAAAACCATGGCGAACATTACTCAATGGTGAAAGACTGAAAGCTTTTCCTCTAAGATCAGCAACAAGGCAAGGATGCCCACTTTCACCAATTCTAGTTAAAATAGTACAAGTTCTAGCCAAACCAATTAGGAAAGAAAAATAAATAAA
Organism: Mesoplodon densirostris; assembly: GCF_025265405.1. Classification (NCBI taxonomy): domain Eukaryota; kingdom Metazoa; phylum Chordata; class Mammalia; order Artiodactyla; family Ziphiidae; genus Mesoplodon; species Mesoplodon densirostris. The sequence continues at coordinate 14,451,886 of NC_082661.1, read as the reverse complement.
AGGCATCTAAATTGGGAAGGAAGAAGTAAAATTATCACTGTTTGGAGATAATATGATCATATATATAGAAAACCTTGAAGATTCCACAAAAAATGGTTAAAACTACAGTTGGCCCTCTGTACCTGAAGGTTTTACATCCACAGATTTCACCCAACCATGGGTCCAAATTCTATCTACACTTGTTTAAAACTACAGATGGGAAACCTGTCGAGAGCCAACTGTATTTATTGTACTAATGCTTTTTTATATAAAGGATTTGAGCATCCCTGGATTTTGTTATGGGGACTCCTGGAACCAATCCCCCAAGGATACAGAGGGATGACTATAATAAATAAATTCAGAAAGTAGCAAAATACAAAGTAAATACACAAAAATCAGTTGCATTTCTATACACTAACAACGAATAATCTGAAAAGGAAACTACAAAAACAATTCCATTACACTAGTATCAAAAATAATAAAATACTTAGGAATTGATTTAACCAAGAAAGTGATAATGAAAACTACAAAATATTGCTGAAAGAAATTTATAAAGACTTATATAAATGGAAACAAATCCCATTATCATGGATTGGAAGACTTAATACTGTTAAAATGTTAGTACTACCCAAAGCGATCTACAGATTCAATTCAGTCCTATCAAGAATCTCAAGGGACCCCAAAAAGCCAGAACAATCTTGAAAAAGAACAAAACTGGAGGATTCACAGTTCCTGATTTCAAAATTTACTACCAATCTACAATAATCAAAAGGGTGTGGTACTGGCATAAAGACAGACATATAGAACAATGAAACAGAACAGAAAGCTCAGAAATAAACTCTTGCGTACATGGTCAAACGATTTTTGACAAGGGTGCCAAAGACCGTTCAATGAGGAAAGGACAGTCTTTTCAACAAATGGTGCTGGGAAAATTGGATATCCGCATGCAAAAGAATGAAATTGGACTCTTAACAAACACCATATACAAAAACCAACTCAAAATGGATCAGAGACCTAGGGACTTCCCTGGCGGTCCAGTGGTTAAGACTCCGTGCTTCCACTGCAGGGGGTGCGTGTTCAATCCCTGGTCAGGGAACTAAGATCCCACTTGCCATGTGGCCAAAAAAAAAAAAAAAGGATCAGAGACCTAAATGTAAGGCCTGAAACTATAAAACTCTTAGAAGAAAACATGACAAAAACCTTACAACATTGGATTTGGCAATAGATATGACATCAAAGGCATAGGTAAAAAAAGAAAAAATAGACAAATTGGACTTCATGAAAATTTTAAAATTTTGCTTATCAAAAGGTGGTATCAACAGTGTAAACAGCAACCCACAGAATGGGAGAAAGTATGTGCAAATCTGATATAGGACATTAATATCCAGAATATATAGAGAACGTCTGAAACTCGGCAACAACAACAAAACAAACAACCCAATTCAAAAATGGCCAAAAGATCTGAATAGGCATTTCTCCAAAGAGGATATGCAAATGGCCAATAAGCACATGAAAAGATACTCAATATCACTAATCATTAGGGAAATGCAAATCAAAACTACAACGAGATACCACCTCTCTCATTAGGATGGTTACCACCAAAAAAACAGAAAACAAGTATGGGCAAGAATGAAGAGAAATTGCAACCCCTGTGCACTGTTAATGGAAATGTAATTGCTATAGCCACTGAGGAAACAATATGGCAGTTCCACAAAAAAATTAAAAATAGAATTACCATATGATCCAGCAATTCCAATTCTGGGTATATACCCAAAAGAATCCAGAGCAGTGTCTCAAAGGGGTATCTGTACGCTCATGCTCATAGTAGCCAAATAGCCACAATAGCCAAAAGGTGGAAGCAATCCAGATATCTACCAAAGGATGAATGGATAAACAAAATGTGGTATACAGATACAGTAGAATATTATTCAGTCCTAAAAAGGAAATTCTGACACATGGTACAATATCGATGAAACTTGGGGACACTGTGGTAAGTGAAATAAGCCAGTCAAAAAAGGACAAATAACTGTATGATTCCTCTTATATGCAGTACCTACAATGGTCAAATTCACTGAGACAGAAAGTAGAATGGTAGTTACCAGTGGCTGGGAGGAGGGGGCAATAATGGGGAGTTATTTAATGGGCACAGAGTTTCAGTTTTGCAAGATGAAAAATTTCTGGAGACTGGCAGCACACAATATGAATATCCTTAATACTACTGAGCTGTACACTTAAAAATGGTTAAAATGATAAATTTTTATGTTCTGTGTATTTTACCACAATTAAAAGTAAAACAAAACAATCACCATTAAGTGGGCTCAGATAGGAGAATTCAGAAGGAGATGAGGGCTGACTCATATGGCTGTACAAGTTGTCCTGCACAAGGGCACCTAGCCCTGGGCTTGAAATCTAACCCACATTGTTCTCCAAGCCAAGCAAACCTAATTTGTAAAGAAGGAACGGTAAAGGGAAGGAGAAGGAGGGAGGGAGGAAGAAATTAAGAGAGACAGTAAGAAAGGGGGGAGGGAGGAAGAGAAAAAGAGGGAGCCAGTAGAGCAAGGGGGAGGAGGGGGAGGAGAGGAGGAAGGAGGAGGAAAAGGTTCTACCCAGTGGGGTGAGTTTGTTCTCAGGACTTATGTTTAAAAGCTTCAGATTCTGTGAGAGAACAGCACTGGGTGCTTTGGAATTACTATTTAGGATCTGTGTTTCCCTTTGAAACTACAGTATGTGCAGCAGCACTAAATTTTCCTCTAGAAGATAAGATTGAGAGAACTGGATTGCCTTTTTCTAATTCTCTCACTGACCTCTGTTTCCAGGCAAATGACATTATGCTGAAAAATTCCACCATTTCCCTCAGTTAAATGCTGCCTTCTTCTGAATGGAAATCATCTGGGAGTAGTTAACATATCAGTGTTAACATTTATTGAGCTTTTTCTTTGTTCCAGGGACTGTTCCAAGTAATTTACATGCATTACTATACCATTTAATCCTGAAATGCCCCAGATGAGGTAAATACTATTTTTATACAATTTTTACTTGTATAGACGAAGAATCTGAGACACAGGTTAAATAATAGTATAATGTCACATGGTTGGTAAGGAAAGCTCTGGAAGTCCATGTTTCACTTTTTCTTCAATGATAGACATGCCCTTTCCCCATAAATAACCTTTCCTTTCAGAACAGAAGTTAAACAAACTAAATAAGAGCTGGCACTCTTTAGACCACATCATCACCTTCTAAAGGGAGCTGGAGCCTGCTAAGGCAGCCGGAGGGGAGTTAAACAAGGAAAGGCTAAACAGGGCCAGCCCACTTCAAAGCAGCCCCTCCTACAGGGAAGTCCAACCCAAGGACCTGGGGTTCCTAATAACACTGAATTTCTTGCAGTTTCTGGCACATACCATGTTTCCTTCACTGTGCCTTTGCTCATGCTGTCCCCTCCACCAGGAAAACACCGCCCCTTGCCCTACTTTACCAGAATGACTGTCCCAACCCTCAAAACTAAACTCAACTCCCATCCTCTCCAGGTAGGCTTCCAGAAGCCGCCTTCTTCCTCCCTGCCAGAATGAGCCTAGTACACTTCCCATATTCCACGGAAATTACTGCTTTTCTGTGTCCGTTTCCTCCAGTTAGGGAAGAGACTGTGCCTTATTTATGACTACCATTTACTGAGCGATGACAGCTTTCCATACATTATCTCATTTAATCCTAAAAACAATCCTATGACATGGATATTCTCAGCCCCATTTTTGCATATGAGGAAAAAGTCTTAGAGCAGGTATCTTCTCTAAGCTAATAAGGAATAGATAAAAGATTTAACTTAGATACAATACCAAAGCCTAGTGGTACATGTAACCACTAGAGTGCACAGCACTTCCATATTCAGATTTGTATTCCATACCTGCAACACAGTAGCTTGCAAATAACTGATGTTTAGGAAATGTTTGCTGAACTGATTTGAAGCCAATGATAAATGATAAATAACTTAAATGATAAGTAAATAAACCAATACACAGAAATAAAGGCACAGTATTTAAACACTGTGAAACTTTACTCCCTTTCAAGGCAAATTAAGCAAATAAAAACAAAGGGGAAGAAGAGGGTATTTTCTAGGCCCATCTGGCTGCACCTGATGCATAAGGATCTGCCGATCAAGAGATAACAGTACCCAGCTGGTTTAGGTCATTGAGAGAAAAGCTGCATGCAGACAGCTTACATGCTGGAATAAATGAGCAAGATGAGCAAATACCGTTTTCTGGAGAAGCTGGGACTTATTTCACACTGCTGCTGTCTTCAGAGAAGATAATTTTTTTTTAAGTGAGGGGGAGATAAGGGAGGAACTGAGGCTAAAGGGTTTAAAAGAAAGGGGGATGGGTTCACATGTGGTACTTTCTTAACTTCATAGATAAGAAATGCCTGATTGAGGAACTATTTCACCAGGGGCCCTGAACAGTGATATGTGAAGAAACTGGCAGAGCTGAAATTCTTCAACTCTGAGGGCTTCGCGATAAACACAACAATAGCAGCTAATATTTATAAAGCACTTATTATGTTCCAAATTCTGTGCAATGAGCATTAAATGAGACAATGTGCATTTAAAAAAAAGAAAAAAAACTTAGCACAGTGCCCAGCACTGAGTCCTGCTTCAATAAATGTCAGTAGTCGTCTTCATGTCTATTATTATTAACATTACCACCTTCAGTTCACTTACTCCTCACAACAACACAGGAGGTATATACTTTTATCATCCCCATATTACAGATAGGAACTAATTTTAGGCAGGTGAGATAAAACTCAGGTGCACACAATTAGAAAATGGAGGGACCAGAGCACAGGGCAGACAAGCCCTAGAGGGCAGAAGTGCTAGTGTAGTAATAATGTGGTAGTACTACAGCTACTATAGGTGATCCTGTGCTGAGCACTTCACAATCATCATCTTTACACCTCACACCAACCCTGCAAGGCATTATTACATCTTTTAAATATGAGGAGACTGAAGCTCAGAAAGGTCAGACCCAAAGTCTCACAGCTGGTAAGAAGCAGGCCAGATTTAAACTCAGATCTACCTGACCCCAAAGGCTATACACTTCCATGACACTAGGCTTTCTTTGGTCATAAATTGTGCTATAATACACGCCCTAGGAAACCACTGTGGACACTGTATTGGGCCCCCCACACATTGCGCATCTACCGTGTGGATTGTACTTTGCAGGTATTATTGTGAAGAAGGCACACAGAAAGCCAGATAACTTGGCTTCTATGCATGACTCCAAGTTCAAAATCTAATGCTTCCTGTCAAGGGCATTTGTGTACTCAAGTAACTTGAGTTATAAAAGGAAAAGAGGAGGGCTTCCCTGGTGACGCAGTGGTTAAGAATCCACCTGCCAATGCAGGGGACATGGGTTCGAGCCCTGGTCCGGGAGGATCCCACATACCATGGAGCAGCTAGGTCTGCATGTTGCAAATACTGAGCCTGTGCGCCTAGAGCCCGTGCTGCACAACAAGAGAAGGCACCGCAATGAGAAGGCCGCGCACCTCAACAAAGAGTGGCCCCCGCTTGCCGCAACTAGAGAAAAAACTGCACACAGCAAAGGAGACCCAACGCAGCCAAAAATAAATTAAATTAAATTAATTTTTTAAAAAAATTCTTATTAGTCTAAGGTTTAAAAAAAAAAGGAAAAGAGGAAACCACGGGTCTTTCCTGGAAAAATGGTTTGGGGGAAGGCTAATTTTTCAGAGAGATTATTTTGGGGAACCAAGTTTGATACAATTTAACTCAATGTGGAACTCAAGATAAGTGAGCTTCCCTGACAATAAACAAATCACAGAGTATCTCTTCTCCGGAGCACAGCTCTGTTCCACCACCACTACTCTGAGGCATTACACTGCTCAGATGGGAAAAAAAAAAAAAAAAAAAAACAGTACTACCCAGAAAAGACCTAGAAAATATCAAAAGGAGCAGAAGCTACAGTATCTGCCTTGATTTATTTTGGTGTCATAGATGTTGCTGCACAGGGCAAACAGTATGATGATATTTGCTGATTACAAGGCCAAGTAATATACTTCAGTGTGGACTGATGTATCATCAGCACTGTAAGAAACTACAGGTCTTACCTTTAAAAAAAAAATTTAATTTCAGTCCAATTTGTCCGTTCTTCCTAGGGTTTCACCTTTCGCAGTTTTCCCCTCCTCAGGAAAAAATCTTTAAAACCATTTCATAGATAAAAATAGGTTTGGAGTTTCACACGGGTAACCTTGTAATTTTGTGCTTCTTGGTTATTACTCTGTGTTCCTTTAGAACACTGGGGTCAGTTCTCTAATTTGAAAAGCTCTGCTGACACCCTAAAGTGCTTGTTCTAATTGTTGCTTAACATACACATAAGAAACTTCTTAGAAGATAAGCAAACGTTCATAATTGTTTCCCTGGTTTGAACTCAAAAAAGAAATGTAAATATATATTCTCATTAAATGAGCTGTGACTTTAATTACCGAAAAATGTTATTAATTCTGATAAGGATTATTCCAAAGGTAATAAAGATAAAAGCTGTCAAAATTAATTAAGCACATATTCATTAAACCCAAGGTAGCTTCAGTTTCTTTACTGCGCAAATACAATTAACACTTAATCTGAATCTCGATAAGTTACATAATCATGTGACTCAAAATAAAGGGAGGATACAACCTTGGCCTTCTCCGTTTTACATGGGAAAACATTAATGACGCTGACATCGGAGACAATTAGACAGTGTCAGCCAATTGTTTTTAGCCAGCTTTCTCTCACATCTGTGGTGTCTACAAGCAAGAAGGCTCATTGTTTCCACAGGCCTCCTTCGGGCCTTGGCTTTTTGTGTAAACCGTCAATCTTTTGGCGAATATCAAAGCCGTGAGGAAATTAGAACAGACCAGCTCTGCTGCCCCACACTAAAGCTTAGCAGGGTGCATCCACTATGCTACTAATTAGGCAGTGACCAACAAAATAACCTGTCAATGTCCGCTAGCCATTTCCCACACACCTGCATTTCATACCCTAATAAGCATACAGCAAGAGAGAAAAAGGGATAGCTGCTGAAGTGTGAAAAATGAACAAAATATAACAATGTTTCTATCCCCACCTATACTTCTGGCAATTACCATTTAACATTAGGGGGACTCAACATGTCTGAAGACTCACAATACAGTATCTGAAACTAAAACCCAGGGGGGAAGCCACACATTGAGACTGTATTAAGGTTTGCTTCGAAAATATCACACTAAGAAGAATCTAGAGTTATGTATAAAACCCAGGAAACTGAAAATGACCATAATTTAGATTAGGGACCAAGAGGCTGACTTTTTAAAAAACATTTTCCATTCAAGCCGTTGAAAAAGAAATGCATACTATTTTCTTCATCGTTTCTTTCCATAAAACAAAAATATATCACAGGGCAGGAAACAGGTTGTCACGTTTTTCCTTATACATTCCACCCTGATTCAGTAAATGTGTGATCACCATCATTCTTTTGACCTACCACATATTAATTTCTTTTTCAGGTCTCTAGTTTTTCCCATGGATTCTCACTGTAGGTTCTGAAAGCAGCATTTTATTTTCTAGAATTTTCAATGACAGAGAAAACTACATGCCGTGGCAGTTGAGGAAGCTAGAAAGTGCAATATTAAATGGTTTGAAAACACTCCTCCTTTGCCCTCGATCTTTAAAATATATTTGAAAACTCTCATCATCCAGGTGTAGAAACTGGTTCCATTACATCTTTAACAACATTATTCTTAATAGATTCCAACCAGATCTCTATTTAAGATGCTTCCCAATTAGGTGGGTCATAAAATCTCTAATATCTTTATTGATTCCAATATTTCTGAACTCAAAAATACATACTATCTCAAAAAAAAGTTTTAGGGTAAAAATTAAAAAGTGTAACAATTTGGTTATTGTGATAAAAATAATACTAACTGGATGCCTCTCAAATTGAAGGGTTAAGAAACAAACAAACTTTGCACAATGGCTCTCTCCACTTTATTTTACCCTAAACAAAGATTTTGTAGTACAGGTATCCATACGATAGATTTCTATGAAAAGGCTACTGGCTTTTAAGACCATATAGCCATTGGAGCAGCTCCTTTTTGTGCCTAGGGATCCAGCTGAACTTTTTTAAAAACAGAGAACAAGAGAAATGTAAGGACAAAATTGTTATGTGAAGAAACATCACTTCATCTCAATATGTGTCAAGAAATAGGCTATATTGTGAGAGAATCCTTGATAGAATCACATACAATACAGACCAACATTCAAACGGTATTTGTTAGATACTTCTGAACACTACTTTTCTTTTCATTAGACTTTATCCAAAAACAGCATTTTCGATTATAAATAAAAACTTTCTCCACCTCTTCCTACTTGAACTCAAGTACAGAAGGCCCCTATTTAAAATGCAGCTCTGGAGCCGCCACCAGGCTGCCTGTTCAGCTGCCAGTGGCTTTTGTGTACAAAGATGTTAATTGGTCCTAATCCCCTCCTAGAAGCTGTTTTGGTAGCCTGACCTGGCACCCTGAAGAAGGACACCTTGGTGTGAAAAACTAAAGGGTCCATTGAGGAGGGAGTGAAAGGCAGCCAAGCATTCCAACACATTTTAATTTCAGGAATTAAAAAACAGGAACATCATCATGGCGATCCTAGAGAAATCTTAAAAAGCTTTAATAACATTGAAGTAAGTCCTGCAAACACCCAATCTACACACACACACACACACACACACACACACACACACACACACACACACACACACACACACACACACACACACACACGCGCGCGCGGAAGACCCAGAGCAGGGGCAGAAGGAAATTCAGATTCTCAAATTATAAACTTGTTCAGTTTATAAACTCATTCTCTGAAATTCAAAGACTGAACCTGACTAGATGAGACACTTATTTTTTCTGTCTTATTTTACCAAACTGACATGCTTATGAAAGTCAGATTCCCACTCTGTTCAACCCACCCAAAGATTCTGCTAGAATATATGGTCTTATTTGGTTGAAGTATAGTATCTATCTCAATGACTAAATTTGTATTATAACTCACAGTTTCTAGAAGAAAACGTGAAGAGAGGAAGAGCAGTAATTCTGACGGTAAACTTTTAATTCCCTGTAGTACATGTCAAATAAACAAGCTTTTCTTAACACACTATAAAATACTACCTATATTATGTACCAGTTTAAAGAGTATACATTTTATACCCTGGGTGGCAAATTATGCTAATGGATGCATGATCTACACCTGTGGGGTTTTGAATTTTTTGACGGAGTTCACAGATCAACTTCATGGGTCAAAGGAGTCTGCCTTTCACCTGATAAAAGCAGAAAGATATGAAGGTTATGGATTACTAAAATGGCACCAAATGCCAAATATTCAAACATGACCTAGTTTATATTTTAATATCCCACACTGATTCCTGAAAGTTGCTGTTTATTTTTTTCCCATTAGCACATCAGATACAGGTAAGGGCAAGAGAGTCAGAGGGCTGCCTCTAGTGAGAACATCTGCAAGGTGCATCATTTAAAATGGAGTAGAATGTCCTCAAAACTACTGAAGAGTCACAGAAAGGGAATGGAAAGCTTTTCTGGCAGTGAATGGTCATTATAAGAGCAGAAGAAGGCATTCAGGTGTGCTTTTAAGTCTGAAATTTGAGATGATCTAGCCTGTGGAATAAGAGATTCCAATCATCAAGATGGAGTCTGTATAATATAATCAGATATTAAAGACAAAAACAGCAGCCCTATTGTGGTCATAAACATCTTTCCCACAAACCACTACACTCATCCCACTACATCTTTTTTTTTTTTTTTTTTGCGGTATGCGGGCCTCTCACTGTCGCGGCCCCTCCCGCCGCGGAGCACAGGCTCCGGACGCGGCCCACGGGCCCAGCCGCCCCGCGGCATGCGGGATCCTCCCGGACCGGGGCACGAACCCGTGTCCCCTGCCTCAGCAGGCAGACTCCCAACCACTGCGCCACCAGGGAAGCAAGCCCCCACTACATCTTTTTTAAACGTTCACCAACAGTAATAACCACTGATCATGCCAAAATCCACTCTGAATATAAGTATCAAACATGATCATGATGTGGACCTTACAAGACACTCTTCCAAGCAATTCCTTTGTCACTTAGCAAATAAAAAAGAAAGAATGCAGGACTTGAAAAGTTATTCACTTTCAAACTCAGTATCTATGCTTCCTGAATCCCCTTCCAAACACTTCTTCCTACTGGTGGAGATAGTCAATTAATGCTCCATCACACAAGCCAACTTCTTAGCGACAGACCAGCCCTGAACGAGACATGAGTGGCTGCCTCCTTTATATCCCTATTTTTGAAAGTCCTAAAATCTATAAAGACCTTAACAGTACCTCATACAGAAAAATCCAAATAGTATAAATAAAAAGTACAATGTCCCTTCCAATATAAAATCTCATTTAAAAATTACTTAATGGAGGGCTACCATCTACCAATATCACTTCATTTGTTTTTGGTCTCAGGATATTTAGGCCAGAACTTAAATAACTTATCCAAATTCAGGGTTGTTAAAAAGTGGGGTTAAAATTTGAGTCATGTCTGATTCCAAAAGTCACTTTCTTTTCACCCCACCACGACACTATATGCCTCTCCAAATTATTATTATTATTATTTTTTTTTTTTTTTCTTTTTGCGGTATGCGGGCCTCTCACTGTTGTGGCCTCTCCCGTTGCGGAGCACAGGCTCCAGATGCGCAGGCCCAGCGGCCATGGCTCACGGGCCCAGCCGCTCCGCGGCATATGGGATCCTCCCAGACCGGGGCACGAACCCATATCCCCTGCATCGGCAGGCGGACTCTTAACCACTGCGCCACCAGGGAGGCCCCTCCAAATTATTTTAAAATCTTACTAGGTAATCAGAGAGAAGTGAAATATAAAGATGCTAGTCTTTTCAAATGTCTAGCACTAGCATAATCATATGGTAGGTGCTCAATAAATACTTGTTGAATTAAACGTTATTGGCCATTTCCTTTCTCTTATCTGTGAAGCCCAGGTTAGAATTTTAATTCTTTCTTATACTAAGCTGGGGGGCTCTAGACAAGTTAGTTCACCTCTATGAGCCTGTAAAATGGATAAATAACTGCCTATCAGATTGTCATAAACAGTAAATACATGTAAAGCATCTGGCACACATTAAGTCAGGGCCTGGGAAACAATGACTGGCAGTTTACGACCACCTGTTTTGTCACTAAAGTTTTACTGGAACACTGCCACACTCATTCATTAAGGTATGAATGCTTTCAGGCTATAACAGCGGAGTTGAGTTCAATAGAGACTGTATGGCCCACAAAGCCTAAAATATTTACTATCTGGCCCTTTACAGAAAATGTTTGCCAAAACCCGAAGTAGGTAACCAATTAACCTATGTTTCCTTTCCTTTACTGAGTGAGATCACTTCAAGTTGAGTGAACTCCTTTTTTTATTTTTTAAGTTTTTAAGAGCCAAGTACCATGCTATTACCACGCATCCCTATATATCCAGTCTGCATAAAATAAGATCTGTATGTAATACGTATCAGTGGAAAGAGACACAGAAGAGCTGGGCACAGCTCTGAAGCACAGGCTGGAGGACTGGATTATGCTTATATCCAGGGCATGGGACTCAATGGATGCCATTCATTTAACTAGGGCATTTCTTGCAGGTTATGGAAGAGCTTCTTGAAGAAATGATACCTGAGCTGAAATCTAGAGGTTGAGTTAGCTAGGCAGGGAATTTCCCTGGTGATCCAGTGGTTAGGACTCCGAGCTTCCACTGCAGGGGGCATGCGTTCGATCCCTGGTCAGGGAACTAATACTGCATGCCGTGTGGCACGGCCAAAAAAATAAAAAAAGAAAAAGAAAAAGAGCTAGGCAAAATGGAGGGAATAAGTATTTGAGTAAGCAGAAACAGTTTATCAAAGATTTTGAGGTGGGACAGATCTTATGAAGCAGCTAGTGTGGCTGAAGCATAGTGAACAACATAGAAAAAGGTAAAAATGAGATGCGGAGTGGGGTAGGTAGTCAGGATGGAGTCCCATCATGGAGGACCTTGTAGGTCTCAGTAAAAACTTTGGATTTTAGACTAAGACCTAAGTGAGTTAAGAAACCATTGAGGGATTTTTTTTTTTTTTTTTTGTGGTACGCAGGCCTCTCATTGTTGTGGCCTCTCCCGTTGTGGAGCACAGGCTCCGGACACGTAGGCTCAGTGGCCATGGCTCGGGGGCCCAGCTGCTCCGTGGCATGTGGGATCTTCCCGGACCGGGGCACGAACCCGTGTCCCCTGCATCAGCAGGCGGACTCTCAACCACTGCACCACCAGGGAAGCCCCCATTGAAGGATTTTAAATGACATAATCTAATTTGTATTTTAAGATCACTTTGGTATTTGCATAATGATTAAATGAATGGATGGGAAAGAGTTGAAATAGGAAACCTCCATGACTGAGAACAGGCTAAAATCCAGGTCTCCTAATTTTCAGTTAATTTTATTTTCACTATATTGGGCTATATTGGAGAAAGCAGCTCACATAACATTGTATCTGGGTCTTTTCCAAGCTTTGATTAGTTAATCTGGAAGGAGCTTCAGGGATAGCAGCTACATGGACCAGTAGTCTGGGTGTGAAGACTTAAAGGACAAGGTGATAAACAAAAGCTCTTCTGTCATAAGCCTCAGGAAATTAGCTAAATTGGAGAAATATGGTTCAGCTGCCCAAGGAATAAGAGAACAGCTATAGAATGAATAGCCGAACGTTGGCCTAAAAAAACCAACATATGATTGCACCTAGGATGAAAAAAGGCAGGCCAATAACATGTCTCAATTTTTAATTCTGAGAAACAAGTGAAGAAATTTCAAGTGGCCGAGAGAGCTAACTTATTCTCTGTGGTCCCAAGAGGACAGGGCAGGGCCAATGGGTAAAAGAAAACTAATGGAAGACACGTTTTTATCTTGCCGTGAGGCAGAACTTTCTAACACAAAGCTGCCCAAAGAGAGAACCGCCTGTTCCTGACCGGCTGATTCGAGTCACTTCCTTACTGGTATACTATACCAAGTACTAGAGTAAGCTCCCCATCACTAAATGCTTTTAGACCATTTGGCTGAATTAGAGGACTACAAAAGTGCCTTCCAACAGGAGAATGGATGGTTGCCACAAAACCTGAAAGTGTCTATGCGTTAAAGTATACCTTTCTTCTCCTCCCAATTATAAAAAAACAACTATTTTTAAATGGTAGAAGTAAAGCCAACAGGAAAGCTGAACCTTTTGCCCCTTTTCACAGTGAAAACATTTTCTGAAAAATGACCCATCTACATAGGAAGTCTAGGACGCTGACTTTCCCACCTCCAGCTAAGGCACAGACACTGCTGTGTCCTAAGGAATAGGATGACCTGCTGTCTGCTCTCATCAGAGCACCTAGTGTGACAGAGGAACACCCAAGGGGCTTACATTTCAAATAGGACAGTAATACAGCTGTCCTTTCAGATTCCTGTGAATCAAATCTCAGATACCAAGGTATTTCAAACACTTTATTGAGTCTCAGGCAGAGATCAAGATTAATTCTTTCTTAGGCTCTAGAAAGACTTAGGCATTGCTACGCAAATCTTACACGCTAAAATTAATTCAGCCCAAATGTTCAGGGACTCATTTTCCTCTCACTTCAAATACCTGAGGAAATGGGCTGCCAGTGAAAAGCCCTGCATTGTTAGAAAATCCAAACCACGACATGCTTCCTGGGATCTGAAAATTAGCAGGAGCTCACCCTCCAGCTTCCTGTCCTAGTGTTTTCTTGCTTTTTTTTCCTCTCCAACAAGTGGATCTAGTTACATTTGTTTCACCTCTCAGATATTTCGGCAATTTTCCTTTCTGAACAGAAGAATTCAGTTCCTTTCTTAACAGTCCAAGCAGGAAAGGCAGGTGAAAAAGTTAACTAAAAAACACTAACAGTGCCGGTACCATAATTACCCAAGGAATATAAAGCTCTATTCTCTCAGTGATGAAAAAGGGGAATTACACATGTAACTTCCATTAACATTAATGGGACTTACCTACATAAATCCCTTAAGCGTCAGTGGGAAGAATGGACTCAGCATAACTATTAGCCCGGCACCTTTACTCTTTCAGTCATTTCTATTATATGATTAAAAGGCAAAGAGACGTGTGCTCTGCAAACCAGCACCCGATGAAGCTTCACTCCGCAGAATCTATTGTCACCTTCTTCTTCAGGTCCATTTCGCTAGAATGCTTATAACTGAGGCCTTTATTTCATTTTCTTGCCTTTTTCATATTTGACCTGACGGAAACAGAACTTAATATGCCACACAGTTTTTCACATGAGTTTTCCCTTAGTGGTTATGGGTTTTAGAGCTACTGTTTCTGCCCTAGAATGCAATTATCATCAAACCATGCTGAAAAATAATTCTTAGCTAGATATACTGCTGAGCAACAGCTTAATGCGGGAAGACACTCTTGTACCCAAATCATTAAGACACAAAGCAGAAGGTGAGGGGTATTACTGCGGAAGCACAAGTTTAAAATGCTGAGAAAGGAAACAAATCTTAATGGGGATGAAAGGGAAATGTTATGAAAGAGGTGGTTTTGAACTGGGCCTTGAAGGCCAAGTAAAATAATCTCCAACACAACCTCAGGACCAGACACAAATACAGGAAACACTTAAAGAGCAAACAAGGAGGCACAAAATAATAGTAAAGATGGTGGGTTTGGTGCCAGATAAGCCTGGGTTTGACTTCTGGTTCTGACTAGCTGTGTAACCACACCAAGCCTCAGTTTCCTCGTCTACAAAATGTGAATAATAACACCTACCTCATAAGGTTATTGAGAAAAGTAAATAAGGCAATTGTGGAGTTTACTAAAGTCTCAGCCCTACATCTGGTAATATTAATTCACCATTCATTTGTTACTATTACCATTACAATTATTCGTCTTGAATAGCCTCCAAATTATTTAGCATTAATAGCTTCCATAGTAAAAGTCTGATATGTCTGATTATTCCTAGGAATTACATGAGTTGGATTAGATTCCGACTAGGCTGATCTCCCCTCCCTTCAACATGCACTCTTCGAGCCCCACCACCACTTTGATCACCACACATCACATCACACCTTACCTGAAATGCACAATGCTCCTCACAACAAATCCTCCCCCACATCCCAGATCCACATCCCCTGCCCAGAAATCTGTCCTGGACCACCTGAACCAAAGGGATCTCCAAAACCATAAAACTAATCTGGTGAAAATCCTATTAGGTAAGTAGATTAGGAATTCTTATTCTTATTTATAGGTGAAGTAACCAAGGTCCAGAAAGGTCAAATGATTTGCCCACAGTCACGTGGCTAGTATTTGGCAGAGCCAGGACTAGAATCTCGGTCTTTTGATTCCTAGTCCCATTTCTCATAACCTCAGGACCCTAGTCGAACTCAGTCCAATGATGAACCCACCATGATTATAGTATATTTTTAAAACAAGGTGAGAACAATCACACATGGGATTGTTTTTCAGGTTTTTTTGGCTGGGCTTATGACCATAAAATGATCATGGTTTTAAAACACCAGATCAACTAAATTAAATAACAAAACAGTTCTAATGATGTCCTACATTGAGACCAGAACCACTGAGGGACAGCAGAAACAGAGCCATACCTAGGACTCTACACCTTGTGCAATCTTCCCAGGCACAAACCTTTAAGATCAACAAGTAGGGAGACAGCTGGGGGTAGAAACAGATGAATCAGCTGCTATAGGATACAATTTAGGCTCCCTAGCGTGACATTCAAAACCAAAGAAAAGTTCCCAGCTACCTTTCAAACCTCACTTCTACTACTCCCTTACTTACAATTTGGGGGGGGGGCATGAGTCAAGAGGTTAAAGAATTATATATTACCATGGATACAAATCTATTAAATTAGTGGATGTTAGAAAAGTGACACTAATAGGGTGAGGGAAGTATAGAGGTGAGAAAAGCTTGACTTTGTATGGACATGGGTTCATATTCTGGCTCTACAAATTTTTCCCTGTAGTATATTAATACCTTGGGCAAATTATTTAATACGAGCCTCATTTTTCTCACCTGTGTGTGTATGCCATCTCCCTCAGAGATTCTCAAAGTGGTCCCTGGACCAGAAGCATCAGCACCACCTAGGAACTTGAAAGAAATATAAAATCTCAGACCACACTGAAAGACCTATAGAATGAGAACTCTATACTCTGGTGCTGGGCCCAGCAATATGTGTTATTACAAGCTCTCCTGTACATTGTAATCATCTGGACAGTCTTTTACAAATACTGATGTCTTGCTCCCATTCCCAGAGATTCTGATATAATTAGTCTGAGGCATGGGTCTCCTATTTCTAAAGACCACCCCCAACCACTGCTCCAGATGACTCTAAGGTGTAGTCAAGGTTGAGAACCCTTTCCTTAGAGGGTTGTTGTAAGGGTTAACTGATTTAAAATATCTTCAGCAATTAGCACAATTCCTTGCACACCGTAAACACACAATCCATGCAAGCGTCCCTCAATAGAAAATATCTGTTTCATAGTGTTTTTGTTAAAATTTCAGATCAGAAGGAAATAAACCAAAACATTAACAGTAATTTTCCCTGAGTGATGGGAGTATGGGCGATTTTTAAAATTTTTCCTTTTTATACTTTTCCAAAATTTCCAAAAGCATTAACATGTATTACATTTGTAATCGCAAAATTAATGAAGCTAAATTTTAATAGAGAAAAGAATCTTTCTTCTGAGGCTCTTACCTTATAAACATGCTCCTATAATTATCTTGTCTCTGTCAACTAATCAACAGGGAAATTACATTATTTTCACTTTACAGATGGAAAAACTGAATCAGAAGTAGAGTCTACCTGAGTTTATACAGGATTCTGATGATAGTTAAGATCAAAATAACTAATGTTAATGATCACAACTAATTTCTCTTTTCTGGAACACCTCTCACATCCCTTGGAGAACAGTATTGTCTCAGTATGACATAAGATGGGGAACTGGAGGCATCAGTGCTGTTCAATTCCATTTGATCCCTAAGAACTACCTTGAGTCTCCACCCCCACTTCCAATGGTCCATGTAAACCATCTCCACTTCAGAAAACAATCTTAGCAACTGCTCTCACACATTGCTGCCACAATCGAAGAGGTGATCACTACTATGCAACTTGGATTTGTAAGGACCACTGCAAAAACATGGGGTCATGGAAAAATCAGGCAGGAAGTCTGATTTTTTTTTTGTAGTCCCAGCTCTCAGATATGAATAGCAAAGTAGCAACAGCTATTATTTATGCACTGTTTACTATGTCCTAGGCACTAGGTTCAGCATTTTACAAACATTTACAAAATGGTTCTAGATTAGAGCAGTGGTTCTCAAACTTTAGAGCATCAAAATCACCTGGAGGGCTTGCTAAAACACAGATTACTAAACCTCAGACCCAGGAGTTCTGATTCAGCAGGTTTGGGATGAGACCTAAGAATATGCATTTGTAACAAGTTCCCTGGTAATGCTGAAGCTACAACTCAACCACACTTTGAGGACCACTGGATTAGATCATCTGGGTACTTTCCAGCTCTGCTACTCTGTCTGAACACAAACCCCAATTCACATCCTAAGGCCCCACACTGAGACTTAGAATTGAACCCTTATCTATGAAACGGAAACACACTCACGGACAGAGAACAGACTTGTGGTTGCCAAGGGGGAGGGGATTGGGGGAGAGATGGAGTGGGAGGTTGGGATTAGCAGATGTAAACTATTATATACAGAATGGATAAACAACATGGTCCTACTGTATAGCACAGGGAGCTATATTAATATCTTATGATAAACCATAATGGAAAAGAATATTTTAAAAAGAATGTATATATATGTATAACTGAATCACTTTGCTATATAGCAGAATATTGTAAATCAACTATACTTCAATAAAAATAAATAAATAGAAAGAAAGAAAGAAAGAGAGAGAGAAAGACAGACCTGAACCCTGAAAATTCTCAATGAACTTGTCACAATCCCCCAAGACCTCCATCTGGTCCAAATGAAAGGTTTCTCTTTAAATGTGAATCCAGCAAAGTCAATGCAAGGGCACCTGAGGTATATGTGGTGACCCTCTGCAGTGGGGAAGGCACAAACCAAGTCCCAGCTCCCCAAGCACATAGCAATTTTCTTAATAATAAATTCCTGATCATCAGAAGCAGGGCCACCAGTCAATCAGAGACACATTCAACAAAGCACCCTAGCCCTTCATTAATGTCTATCTCTTCACACTACACACAGGCTGATATGGTACATTAGAGCCTTTTCCTCCCACCACAAACAGAGGGCCTGGCCTGCTATGATAAGAAAGCACAATACTAAAATGTATCAGGACCTTACAGCGCTTTAAAATTTACAAAGCATTACCAAACCCATGCTTTCATTAAGGTTTCATAACAATACCCTGAAGTAGGTATTATTATTGTTTTATAGCTGAGGCAACGAAGGCTCAGATAGGCTTGATGATCTGGTTAAAGCCCCATAGTTAATGAGAAACAGAACTGGAACTAGAACCCAGTTCTCCTGCCTCCGAGCCTAGGCATACTTCCACCGCCTCTTGATCTAAATTAGGGAAAAGTTCAAATTAAAATTTATCTTCCTGACTCCCTTCTTCCTTAGCATATTAGCAAGAATGAATCATTATGGGTAACTACACGAAGAACTCTAATTGCAGGTCTCTGAAAATGGAGAAGTTTAATTACATAGTTACGTATGTGATTTATCAACCAGTTTTGATCATTGACAATTCTCTTTGAAGAATTCTTTTCCTCTAAAAATTAAAATAATATATTTTAAAATCTGCCCTGGAATGCTTTGTTTTCATTCAAATAAAGAGATGACTATTTCTTATAAGTGTCATGATTTCTGGGCAATTGGTCTAATGTCAGACAGGCAATAATTCCTGATAGATTTATCATGATTAGGGCTGAAACTACAGAGGCTTTATTTAGAACAATAGTCATTTTCTGGACAAAGCGAACTAACAGAAACTTGTCTGAAGTGGAAGGGGGCATTCTTTAAGAAACTCTAAACCTTCCATTCCTAACTCTCTTGGGCAGGAATCTCCTCCAAATACCACCCATCTTGAATGATGCTGGCACAAATTTGGTTTTGCCCTAGGGAGGGAAAAGCTGATGGGCCATCATGTCAAAGGACAGAAAATGTCAAAGTTCTCCAGTACTACTGAGGCAGACCAAGAATGAGGAATGAGCCTGATGTTCACAAAAGCAAGGTCAGGGCTTTGAATCAGGACTGGGTCTCAGGGACTCCGACCAACACCTGAAGCAGTCTGCAACAATACTGCCAATCTGCCTCTGAATTCCCCAAGAGGGTTAGGCTCCTGCTAATCCTTTCCCCCAGGTCCCAAGAGGGCCAGTCTTGACCATCATTGAAACTTTCTTCTGTTTTCTACTTTACCAGGTAACCATAGGCATCACTGCTCAGAGAAGTTAATTAAAAATAGCACAGCTTATACACAGTAGAATCAAGATTCAAGCACAAGTAGGATCTCATTTATTTAGTCCACAAATACTCAAATTTTCTAAGTGCCAGACATTGAGCTAGGTGATGGGTAGAATAACATGAGCTTTAAAAGTGTCATCAGGAAATGGAAAAGGGACTGTGGTTGCGGGCTCAGAAGAAAGCAGGGCTGCCAGCAGAAGACAGAACATGGAGGAGATACGAATACCACTCAAATTTCCTTATGTTAAAACTGCTCCTGCATGCAGACAAACTCTGCTGGTACGAAAAGCAGCTTGTCCTGCCTTCTACTACATCCTCCTCAAAGACGACTTGATTTGCCACAGCCCAGGCAGGATTTCCTCTACCTGGGGAGAAAACTATACACTAGGCAAGAAGCAGGCTCTTGGAGAGGTGGGTTGCTCTTCTACAGTCCAGAGCTCGCTTTAGAGCAGTCACTTACTACTAGTACCCTATAAAGTGGCAATTTACCAAACAGTACTAATTTAGAGCCTGGTCCTTGAAGAGTTAACACACCTCCCTCCAGAGGTGCCTAACTGACTTCCTGCCAAGACAGTCTAAAAGGAGATCTGTCCAATGCACTACAATTCTTCCAAGCTGTGCAAGGCTTCTGCTGCCTTCATATAAGGTATCAAAAATGGAGATGCAGTCTGGAGCCTGTGCTCCGCAACGGGAGAGGCCGTGATTGTGGGAGGCCCGCGCACCGCGATGGGGAGTGGCCCCCACTTGCCGCGGCTGGGGAGAGCCCTCGCACAGAAGCGAGGACACAACACGGCCATAAATAAATAAATAAAATTAAAAAAAAAAAAAATGGAGATGCAGTGGCCTGGGGGACAAGGGGACTGGGTTCTAGTGCTGGCTCTGCCAATTGAGTCACTCTATCTATAACGAATCCTTCCCCCTTTCTGTGTGTTTGCCCAACTTTGAAATGAAGGCAGTGGGATTTTAATTTCTAAATATCCTTCCAACTTTGACAATCTAAGACAACTGTTCTTCTCTTTTGGGGTCATAGATTCCTTTGAGAAATATGCTAAATGATCACCTCCCCAAAAAACTATGCCTACAATTCCATGGAAAATTCATGGAATTCCTGAAGTTCAAACTAATATTCTTAGTCCAGTATGGACTTTGAAGTCAGCTAGGTCTGGGATTGAACCCTGGCGATATCCACCCCCCATCCCTCATCCTTTCCCTCCCCCTCTTTCCATGTATAAGTCTCTTACCTTTGGGCCTCATCCAAAAAATGTCACCAGTGACACCTACCTTGAAATATTGCTGTGAGACTGAGAAATAATTACAGACAAGTGTCTGTCCATACTTTGTCCTTTCAGGCTCAAATGTGACATTTGGCCAAGATTGTGAGATCTTCCTAAGAGAGTGTGATTGAGAAATCAAAATGTTACCCTTTTTTAAGGTGCTTAAAAAAAAAAAAGGTAATGGCACCTGTCATGGGTGCTCAGAGAATGTCAGTTTTCTTTCTTTCCCACAATAACCAGCAGTTATCTGTGCACTTCAGGTGTTCCATAAATGTTGTTGCTTGACTGTCAATACTATCTTAAAATTCCCTTCTCTGTCAAGTTGTTCTGGCGATGGGAGATCTTTCCACACACTCAACCGGACTATTTCAAGTCTCCAAACATCTCTTTGTGTCCAGTCTCTCCTTCTATATCTCATCCTCCTTAGCACTGTCACATTAATCTTCCAAAAATGAACACTTATTGAGACATGCCTCACAGCTCACAAACTTTTAATCATCTACCATGTTTTTAAGCATTTCACTAATTTCCTCAAGTGAAATAATAATGGCAGCTCACTTTATTGAGCTCTTACTATATGGCAACCACTGATTAAGTGAATACATTATTTCATTTAATCCTCTAAACAGGCCTACAGGCAATTTAGTATATAGAAGGTTAAGAGTATAATCTCTAAAGTTTGCTTGAGCTTGACTCTGATTCCACCATTTACTGGCTATATAATCTTGGACAAATCATTTAACCTATGTGTCCTTCACTTTCTCATGTAGAATGGAGATAATTATAGAAAATGGCTTATAGAATACCACAACAAATTGAAGGCGGGAGCAGACATAAGAATCCAATCGTTATCTATAAAGCCAGACATGCCCATGATTTGCAAACACATTTTTAAAATGCCATTACTAAATTTTGTTTGTTTGGGATAATATAGTTACTTTTTATAAAACTGTGATTTATTTTAACATGTAATAGGTTTATCATTTTTAAATGAATAAATATATTTTTGAAATGTCTGCCTTTTCATTTCTAGTAAGGTAACTATCAATAGATATAATCCATGTAACTAAAATCTCTTTGGAGTACTCAATATATTTTAAGAGTGTGAAAGGTTCCTGAAGAAAAAGATATAAGAATCACTAGTGTGAAGTATAAGAAAATGAGCGAGGGTAACATTTTGATTTCTCAATCACACTCTCTTAGGAAGATCTCACAATCTTGGCCAAATGTCACATTTGAGCCTGAAAGGACAAAGTTAAAACTGCTGTGTTGAATGTCATTGGAGATTCCTGTGGGTGGTGGTAGGGAATCATTAATGGACTTCCTGAAGATCCACAGGAAGTGACTCTCCCTTACAAGCACTCTTTACCAGTGACTCCCTGGTAAACTTCTCAGGGTATGGGGGAAAAAAAGGGAAGAAAAAGAAAAAGAAAGAAAAAAGAAATGGCTTTATAGAGATATGAAGATGAAAGATGATGATAGATAGTTAAATAATTTATATATAAAATTTAGAACAGTATCTGCCACATGGCAAGTGCTAAATAGATATGAACTATAAGAGCTATTTTTATTTTGCTCATTTTACAAATGAGGAAACTAAGGCCCATGTAAGTTATAAAGCAACATTGCCCAAAGCCAGTTACCCCTCCAAAACTGTGTACTGGCAAGACAGTGTCTTCTCTGATGGTTTGAATTATTTACCCTTCCTTCAAAGTCTTCCAGAATCTAACTCCAACTTACACTGTTGGGTACTTATACAATTCTTTCTTCCCACCTAAATTTATTCTCTAACTTCTGAATGGTGGGGCATTTACTTCTCAAAGGCAGAGACTGGAATTGTCTAGATCATCAATGTATTTCCAGTACCTATCACTACCTAGGTCAGAGCATATAGAAACAGCTCTGCTCAACAAATTTTAAATATTTGTTAAATAAAATTAAATTACAGCTCCATTTAACCCTCACCATTCATTGGTTTACAATGCCAATTATCTTTTTTTTAATCTTTCAGCAGTCAATAAATATTTATAGAGCATCTGTCATATACCAGGTACCACATTAGACAATTTTTCTTTATATTTCCCATTTTATCTAACATAATACCTACATGCTACCTACTGGGAGCTCAATAGTTGTGTAAAGATTATAAAATGGAACCATTCTCCTCCTCAGACCACATGAGAAGGCAATTGCAACAAAACATCACCTAAGAAGTACTCTAGCCAAATATGTCTAATTTCCAGTTCACAGGAAATATGGGGGACTGAGCAACAAGTTAAATGGCACCATGAGGAAACCAAAACATGGCGACTGTCCCTTGGCCTTAATACTTCAGGAAGGGCATTTCAAATGGCTTCATGTTTGCATGTTTCAGCGCTGGAGCACAGGAATAGACTCTGGCATCTACTGTCAGATGTTCATCAGCTACCACAACATCAAGTCTCTTCAGTAGGTCATTCTTTGGTAAGGAAATTACATCCACAAATTCTCTATCTCAAGGCTTTGGCTCAGGCCTTAACATTTTCAGAATCATCTCCATTGATAGTTACTGTCGTGATATGTGTGGTACAATTTGAAACATCCACAATGCATTTCATTCTATCAGGCAGCTGGCCTAGACTTCCCAAAAGTCAGTATGATGGGGGGAAAAAAGAAATCAGATTACTGTTCTAGATTAAAGGAAACAAAAGTGATATAATAACCAAATACGATGCAATAACCCAGATTCG
This sequence comes from Mesoplodon densirostris, assembly GCF_025265405.1. Classification (NCBI taxonomy): domain Eukaryota; kingdom Metazoa; phylum Chordata; class Mammalia; order Artiodactyla; family Ziphiidae; genus Mesoplodon; species Mesoplodon densirostris. The sequence continues at coordinate 14,428,361 of NC_082661.1, read as the reverse complement.
ATCCTGGATTTTAAAATATATATAAGACATTGTTGGGAAAAATTGGGGAAATTTTAATACATAGTGGATTCAGGTAATACTAAAAAAATATTATTGGGCTTCCCTGGTGGCGTAGTGGTTGAGAATCTGCCTGCCAATGCAGGGGACACGGGTTCGAGCCCTGGTCTGGGAGGATCCCGCATGCCGCGGAGCGACTAGGCCTGTGAGCCACAACTACGGAGCCTGCGCGTCTGGAGCCTGTGCTCCGCAACAAGAGAGGCCGCGATAGTGAGCGGCCCACGCACCGCGATGAAGAGTGGCCCCCGCTCACAGCAACTGGAGAAAGCCCTTGCACAGAAATGAAGACCCAACACAGCCATAAATAAATAAATAAATTAATTAATTTAAAAAAAAAAAAGAAAGGCCCTAAAGATACTGATATTCAGGGGTCCTTAACAAAATATCCCCTCCAGATCACCATGTGGTAAATCTCAATATCAACAAGCCCCATCCATGCACAGAAAGCTTCCAATCAGGTTTTTAGTGTCCTAATATTAAGTATGAGCAATCTAACAGAATAAAAGAGATAGAAGAAACTTCAAACAAATTATCATTAATATTCTCAGATAAAAGAGAGTGTATTCTTGAAACAATAACAGGATATTACATTTTTAAAAAATTTAGAGCAACACTGTCCAATAGAACTTTCTGTGATGAAATATTCCACATTTGCACTGTCCAATATTGTATGTACCAGCTACATGTGGCCATAGATAACTCAAAATGTAGCTAATACAACTAAGGAACTGAATTTTAATTATACTTAATTTTAATTTAAGTAGCCACACGTGACTAGTGGATGCCATACTGTATAGCTCAGATTTAGAAAATCGAACACAGTTCTTGGATATCAAAAATGCAATAGCCAAAATGAAAATCTTAGTAGAATCAAATCTTCTAATCTTATATTAGAAGATAAAGTTGGCCAGGCACTGTCCCAAGCACTTTATAACATATTAACTCATCCAAAACACCAAATGACAGAAAATAGGAAAGGAAAGATAAGAAAATTACAAGATCAATCCAGGAGATCCAATATCCAAATAATAGGAATTCCAGGAAAATGGCCAGAGGGAAAGGAGGGAAAGAAATTATCAAAGAAATAATTCAAGATAATTTCCCAATGAAGGATATGAAAGGCCCACTGAGTACCAGCACAATGGCTATAAAAAGACCTACTTCAAGCACATTTTTTTCAAAGTTCAGAATACCAGGATAAAGAAGAGATCCTAAAAACTTCCAGAGAGAAATAACAATCACATTTAAAAAAAAAATTACAAGTCAGAGGAGCATTAGATTTAACAGCAACACTGGAGCTTAGAAGGCAATAAAGCAATGTCTTCAAAATTCTGAGAAAAGGCAGTTCCAACCTAGAATTCTATATTCAAGTAAATAATCATGTAAGTGTGAAGGTGGAATAGGGCCACTTTCAGACATGTAAACTCCCAACAACAAAAAATTACATCCATGTGCCATGTCTCAAGGAGCCACTGAAGGAAGTGCTCCACCAAAACAAGGGCGTAAATCATCAAAGCAGCAGCAGAATCCAGGAAACAGAGCTTCCAACCCAGGAAAAGAGAAAGAGTCCCAGGATAATAGCAAAGAAAAATGCTAGGAAAACAGCTGTGTCACCAGCTGAGAGAGTCAGCAGTCCCCGTTAGAGCTGGACAGAAACACCAAGACAGATGTCTCCAAAAATAAGGAACCGGGAGAATATTTGATGCATATGAGCTAACTGGAAGATTTACACTCATGGCAGACTTTGAAATGAATTCGTGACTAGTACACAGAGAACCAATTAAACAAAAAATGTTTAAAAAACAATTACCTCCAGAGAAAACAAAAGTTGTACCCAAACAAATGGATTCCTAATATATAAACAGCTCAGCTAGGAATAGTGTTTATATTGCCACAATAATGTAAATACTAAATGTTGGTCTAGCCCCCGCAAAAAGTTAAACTAAACTGTGAGTATTGGAGGAGAGGAACTATGGACATATAAAGGAGATGAAGGGGAGGAATTAAGAAGTAAAAGAAAACATTCAAAAGAATTTAAGGTGGTTACAGCTTGAGAATGAGGGCAGGGGACTGCTCTTTTACAAAAAGCCGTGACATTTTAACTTTTTATCACTTTGAAAATAAATATAAATCTGTTTAGTTTTAAAAGAGATCCTAAATGATCTATAAGATTAATAATCAATCCAGAAAAGAGAAGAAACAAACTATGTTTTTGCAGTACCTTCAGGGAATTTGTTGTATGCAGTTTCAACACCAATTACTTGAGAAGTTAGCACACAGAAGAGTCTCAGACGGATCATATCCAGTAGTAGACATTAAATTACCCAGACTAACTTTCAAAAACTGTGAGTGGGAATATAAATTCGTTTAATCTTTGGGCAGTACCATTAAACTTATTAAAATACATATTGTTTGACCCAATAATTCCACTTTCAGAAATACCAGTATAGGTGCAGAGACACAAGAATGTTCTCAGAAATATATTTGTAAAGGCAAAAAAAAAAAAAGGAGGAATACAAATTTCCATCAATAAGTGAATGGCTAAGCAAACTATGATACATCCACACTATAAAATTTAGAGAGGTTAATAAAATAGGCCTATAAGCAGTGACATAACAGGATCTCAAAGATATACTGTTAAATGAAAAGAAAATCACAAAACAATATGTATAATATGAACCTATTTATGTCAAGGGAAAACAAGAACCTTAACAAAATGTATGAGTGAGGGTGTGTGTACGTGTGCATGTGTGTTTGTAAAAATACATTAAAAAATGCTCTGGAGACACCAAACTGTTGAAAGTGTGTCCTCTGTTCTACCAATTTGCAAAGAGGATTCTCCTACTCTATGTCACGTACTCCACATCCAATATCTCAGTGAATCTTCACAAAAATTAGTTATATAATTTTGCCCAGGTGAAAATCTAGTCAGAAGCTGATGCTTAGGACCTAAAGACAAGGTTTTGTTCAAAATGGAAAGAGGCTAATTAATATTTGTTGAGTTCATAGTTGGGCACTATGTTAAACACTTTACATCTAAGTTGAAAAAGTAATATATTTCTATTTTACAGATGAGTAATCTGATTGAAAGGGGTTGAGTAATTTGTCTAAGTTCACATGGCTAAATGAAAGACGGAGATGGAATTCAAAGCCCAAGTTTTCTTACTACGGCCAGACTGTGGGGGTCTATGTGATGACTGGGATACCTGCTGCAGGACCTTGCCCTGAGTTACTTGGAATCAGCTCCCCACTCTGCCATGACCTTCCAGGCTAAGAAAACCTACTGAGCCAAAACTGGACCCAACTCCTTAATCAGAACCTAGAGAAGCAGCCTGACCACAGAGTCACTTATATTTGTCTCAGAATTACAAAAACATCTCCTATGGATATAGCAGACATCACTAAGGATCGGCACACTTTTCCAACTGAGTTTTGATGCGGCCTTAGAATCCTCTGCAACTTAGTATGGCAGGCAGCCACCATCAATCAGAGTTAGAACCAGAGTTGAAACTTATCTGCCACCTTCTCTCTTTTTTTTTTTCTTGGTTTGTTTTTTCCTTTTTTATTGGGGGGGTATGGTCATTTTGTAGTCAACCATACCTGTCATTTTATTTTTTATTATTTATTTATTTATTTATTATTGGCCATGCTGCACAGCATGTGGGATCTTAGTTCCCCAACCAGGGATCGAACCCGTGCCCCCTGCATTGGAAGCACAGAGTCTTAACCACTGGACCGCCAGGGAAGTCCCCCTTGCCACCCTGCCTCTTGTCTCTGAACAGAGATGTTCATAAGAAGATCAGGAAAAGCATCTTAAAATGAAATAATGCTTTTGCTTAGAAAGAACTGTTGGTATCAGTGCATTAACTTACCCCTAGCCTCCATCACTGATGAGATCAAGAACATTAACGCCTACCTACTTTCCATTATCACCACCTGTAGCCTAATTTCAGATCTCAATACCTAACTTCAAGATTCACTAACATTCCATTGTATATATGTGCCACATCTTCTTTAAGCAATTATACTCCAATAAAGATGTAATAAATAAATAAATAAATAAATAAAGTGTACATATAAAAAGATTCACTAACATTTCTCTCTGTCTGCACCTGCATGATCCAGGAACTCAACTTTCCTCCCATTGCTGCCCTACCAAAAACCTCCCGTTTGCCTACAGAATGAAGATATTAGAGTGGCACGGACATATATACACTACCAAACGTAAAATAGATAGCTAGTGGGAAGCAGCTGCATAGCACAGGGAGATCAGCTCGGTGCTTTGTGACCACCTAGAGGGGTGGGATAGGGAGGGTGGGATGGAGGGAGACGCAAGAGGGAAGAGATATGAGAACATATGTATATGTATAACTGATTCACTTTGTTATAAAGCAGAAACTAACACACCATTGTAAAGCAATTATGCTCCAATAAAGATGTAAAAAAAAAAAAAAAAAAGAAGAAGATATTTAGCTTGGTATTCAAGACCTTTCTTAATCAGGCTACTTTTCTAGCCTCATCTTTCACCTCTACTCAAGGCGTGCTCCCGTCCCACCTCCTTTCACTCCATTTCATTTTATTCCCTCTCCCCTCCCATTCCTCCCCGGGCTGCCTTTGCTCACCCCTCTGGGCTTGCTCTCCATAGCATCAGCTGACATCTGGGATGGAAACATTAAACTTGCATTTAGCTCTTCCCTGGAATGGACAAAGTCTGACCCTAAGTAAAATGGGCTAGATGAACTTCCCTACTGACCACCTATCTAACCGACGGCAGTCTTACTAACAAATGAGAAAAAAGGAAAACAAAGCAAAACCCAGACACTCACTGTTAGGCATCTTTAGCAAACTCCCCATTCCTGCTTCTCTCCTTCCAAGAGGGAGTGGGCCCACGACTCGGGCCCAGCCTGTGTTGCTCCTCAGAACCCAGAGCGTTGGTCTGGAGGATGGAAAGAAAGATGGCGTCTGGCCTACCTCCCTCTCCTTTCTCACAAGCTGAGCAGCTGGGTGGACGGGGGCTCCAGGGGTGGCAGCCGCACCTCCTCATGCCAGTTCCTGCTGCTCCACAGACCTGGTCACTGCTGACCTCTTCAGAGCCCGGCCTCAGAGGAAGGCGTTTCCATTCATTATTTCTGCCCAGAGGGCGCCACAGTCAGGCTCAGCTGAGGTCAAGGCCTGGAGCCAAAGCGTCAAACCAGGTCCAACTCTCCACTTTCCTGGCAGCTGGCACCGCATGCGAGTGAGTCCTAGGCCCGTCGACTGGCAACAGCAGCAAGGGGCGAGGAGTGAGACGTGAGGTCTTGGCAGATAGACAAGAAGCCCAGGGACGCTGTAAAGCCCTTCACGCCCTCCCGCCGCGGAGAACCGGCGCCTACTGCTTACGTCAGGCTCGCGCGGAGTGCGCATGCTCCGTGATTTTCCCGCCCTCTGGCCCTCCTGCCTTCCGGTCCAAAGCCGCCTCCGGAACTCGTAGCTGCCACCTCAGCCTTGAGGCCAACTCTGCCCCAGCCCCTTCTTGGGTTTAAGCTCCTCATCTCATTCCCTTCCTGACGCAAGGAAAATAGTTTCAAATTTGATTACTTCCCGTCACTTCCATTTAATTACTAAGATCTGTTGATTTTACCTCAGAAAATACCTTGAACCCATCCTCTTTTCTCCATTTCTTCTGCTACTGCACCAACTGACACCACCAGCTCCACCGTCATCCTCTTGTCCCTTTTGCAGTGAACTCAGCCGACTGACCTCTGCCTCAGAATCCGTGTGCTCCTCTTCCCACACCACCTCCCCCGGCGTCTCCCCCAACTGCCAAAAGATCTTTCAAAATACAGACCTGCGGGCTTCCCTGGTGGCGCAGTGGTTGAGAGTCCGCCTGCCGGTGCAGGGGACACGGGTTCGTGCCCCAGTCCGGGAAGATCCCACATGCCGCGGAGCGGCTGGGCCCGTGAGCCATGGCCGCTGAGCCTGCGCGTCCAGAGGCTGTGCTCCGCAACGGGAGAGGCCACAACAGTGAGAGGCCCGCGTACCGCAAAAAAAAAAAAAAACAAAAAAAAAACAGACCTGCAACTCACGGATATAGAGGACAAACTAGTGGTTGTGGGTGGGGGGGAATATGGGAGGGTACAAACTACTGGGTGTAAGAGAGGCTCAAGGATGTGTTGTACAACACAGGGAATATAGTCAATATTTCATAATAACTGTAAATGGAAAATAAAATGGTATTAAAATCTTTTTAATTAAAAAAAATAAAGAGAAAGAAAGGAACAAAATACAGACCTGCAATGATAGAGAAAAGCCATGGGGAAACAGGATAAATAGAACTTCAGGGAGTTGGGAAGATGGGAAGATGGGATGGCCCTTCAAAACTATCCAAAGTTGGGCTTCCCTGGTGGCGCAGTGGTTGAGAGTCCGCCTGCGGATGCAGGGGACGCGGGTTCGTGCCCCGGTCCGGGAGGATCCCACATGCCGCGGAGTGGCTGGGCCCGTGAGCCATGGCCGCTGAGCCTGCGCGTCCGGAGCCTGTGCTCCGCAACAGGAGAGGCCACAACAGTGGGAGGCCCTCGTACCGCAAAAAAATAAAATAAAAAAATAAAAAAAACCTATCCAAAGTTGGAGCGCAGAGGATCGGGCTTATCCCCAGGTCGCTCTGTCATTGGAAGCCACCCTGGGAAATTAGGGATGACCTTGGACAAGGTAGTTCTCTTCAGCTGAGGCAACTCCCAAAAAAGACTGACAACTGAGGGCTGTCTGACAACTGACAGCTGAAGGCCGTCCGCCAAGTCATTTAAATAATAATTTATCATTTTTAGTAAAAGTGCTGTTCTTACTGATGGCTGTGGTATCCATCCTAAAGGCAGGGAGAGTAAACTCCATTATGACTGGCTCAACCACAGTTCCAAGTCCTTCCTTGAGTAAGGACTTAAGGCTAACCCCCTCACTCTACAGATGGGGAAATTAAGGCCCTGAGAGAGTTTCAGACCATCAACTACCACATTGACACAGTCTTATAATAAATAGCTAATATTTGAATGTTGATACTAGGTTGTACCAGATGCTTTAATGCCTTATCTAATTAACTACTCATGAAAATTCTATGAGGTAGCTACCATTATTATCTTCATTTGACACATGTAGAAACAGGCTTAAAACAGGCAGCTGGGTAATTGTCCAAGATTACACAGCTATTAAGTGGTGGGTCTAGGATTTGAACCCATGTCACTGTGACTGGAGAGCCCGTAACTAGTAACCTCTAAGATTAATTACTTTTTCTTAGTGGAGCAAACCATCATCCTGGACCTTGTGAGATACTGAGGAACGTGTGTGTGTGAGCTGCTGTTATTTCTAGGAATGGATACAACACTACCACATAAAGCACAACATATGTTTTCTGTTTTCAGGGTAAGAAGATAAGCAAATATGCTTCTAGACCGAAAATAAGTTTCATATCAACTAAATAAACGAGAGAATATGAAAGTAATTTTCAGCTTCCATGTCCATTCCATGCCAGTTCCTCTGGACCTGGTGGCCTTGCTCCCTCCACAGCTCTGATGTCTCTCCAACAGACACCTGCAGTTGACACCAAGAAAAGAGTGCACCTGAGTGTCTTTCAGTGAATATGAAGGACTCTCTTCTTGCCCCACCCAAACTCCCAGGTCTAAAGGGGAGCATCTGGTCCAGCAAGATGGTCCCAGTTAGGCTGATATAAGACCTTCCCTTAGACCTGAGAAACCACCGAAATCTATCCATCTTCCTCTCCTGCCTGCTTCATCTAAGTGAAACCTACTAAAGTAAAAAGACTGGTATGTAAGGATTTCCCAATGTAGAAATGGTGTTAAATTACAACAGTATTACGTGATCCAAGAAACTTGTGTCAGAAAACGTGGATTAATTTGCTTAACAAACATGCATTGTATCCCTACCAAACGCCAGGTCCCAGGCCAGATGCTGGAGGTTGCAGTGTCTTGGGAGTTTGCCATTTAGTACAGTAGTTCTCAAATGTTAGTGTGGATAAGAATCACTTGGGAAACTTGTTAATAATGCACACTCCTGAACCCCACCCCCAGAGTTTCTGATTCATCAGGTGGGGCTGAGGTTTAGGAATCTGCATTTCGACTAGTTCCCAAGTGAATCTGTAGCAGGTGGTTTTCATTTGTATCTTGAGAAACCCTGACTTAGTAGACAGCTCTGATCAGGTGTTTGATTTAAGTCACTTACACTCAGGACTGCAGGAGATTGGAAGATACCTGATTTCTAATTCTTTCAAGAAGCCTTAGAAGGACTTCCTGGAGTGGTTTTCTGTGAAAAAAAAAATCACACCAATATGACACCACTTCTTTTCAAACAGGAGAAAGCCATTGTGTCATGACGTGGCCCAAGGGGAGAAGCTGAAAGAGTTTCACTGGAACAATTCAAGAAGTGTGTGTGTGTGTGTGTGTGTGTGTGTGTGTGTAAAAATTCATTGACAGTATACTTAAGCTTTGTGTACTTTACCATATACATATTTACTATATGAATGTTATTCCTCAATTTAAAAAACATTTTTTTTAGAAAGTGTAAGGCAAAGAGGGTAAGGAGGTTTAAAGATGTCATTCTAGAGGGAAGTAAGGGGAAGGAGTTGGGTACTGGCAGGAAAGAAAACAGGAAGGAGGGAGAAATTCAGACCTCTTGACGAAGGCACCAAGTAAATCCTCAGCAGCTGGTGTAGGCCTGGAAATAGGAGTTGGCAGATGTGGAAGCAAATAGGCTAAAGAGTTTGATTAACTGTGAGCCAGACACTTTGAACACAAAAGGAAGGAAAGAAGGAAGGAAGGGAAAGGGAAGAAAGAAGGGAGTGAGAGAAGGAGAGACAGGAGAGGGAGGGAGAGAATGAGGAAGAAAAAGAAAAAGGAGGGCCCTGACCCTAGGGGGAGCTTATAGTCTTGTGGCTCTGATTACTGGCCCTTGGCAAGTTATTTGAGGGCTCCAAGCCTGTATGTGGCTCTTTAAAATGAGGCTGGACCTCTGAAAGTAAGGAGTAATAGAGATGGTGTATGCAAAAGGCTGTAAACTATAAAGGGCTGCTAAATGCTGCTTATTACTAACAGATTCTGGCTCAGAGTTAGGCCAACTGCAAGCATGGGTATGAACACACGTCCCGTTCAGCTCTGGAGTGACTTCCCTCATCTTTGCCACACCTGACTGCCAGACTCACAGGAGTTTGGTGAGAGGTTTTTTCTTTTTCTCCTCTGCTCTGAGCTAACTTGGATATTGCTTTGTGCAGGCCTGAGCGTGAGATTCCCTTCAGTACCCCTACCTCCAGCTGTTCTCCATGACCCCAGAAGTCCCTTCCACCTTCTCCCAGATGGGGCCAGTTGTTCTCACAGAGGTCACCTGCCTCCTCCCTGGCCTGTGAGTCACTAGTTGGAGGCCAGAGGCCTCACTAGAAGCCTCCAGGGACCAAAGCAACTTGCTGAAGGCCCTTGGGGAAGGAGAGGAAACAGGACGGGCACTAAAATGAGATAAATTGTCTATAAATGTTTTTTAATTAAAATTGTAATTCTTGTTCTATGCAGAAGAGTCGAAGAAGAACTCCACTCCGAGTGGCAGGTGAAAAGCTCAGCAGCTCTCCCAAAGCCAGGGAGGTGAGAGCAGAGAGGGGATGGGGTAACTTGCTCTTTCTCCTTTTAGGGATAAGAAAGCAAAATGGAGAAAGGCGGGGGTGGGGTGGGGGGCTGCTGAGGGACCTGCTTGCTGACTCCCCAGGCTGAGGCTCCTGGGGGAGGGGGCTGAGCTTCCTGGGAACCCTGAAGCTGCGATTTTGTGCTTTCCTTTGTTCTATAAAACGATGCCACCTTCTCACTCCCTTCTCTCCCCTTGCTGGCCTCAGCCACCAGCCATGAATCTGCATCAAGAGCCACCCACGCATCGGCCTTGGGGCCACCCGGGCAGACAGAGGAATCCAAAAGCGGGGAGAAAGAGAGAGACACTGGAAGTCTCCAGGTGGAGGAGAAGGAAGAAGGGAGAGAGCCGGACTGTGGAGAAGCGATGGAAAAGGGGAGAAACAAGGGGGTGGAGACTGGGACCCCGCCAGAGGAGAGGGGTCCTTAGAAGGAACGCAAAGGGTAGAGGAGGGAAAGTGGCGGGGGGGGTGGTGGTGCGGGGGGAGGGGTGTGTAGCGACTTTGAGAAACAAAAGTGAACTGTCTGGGCTTTGCGGCTGCTCTGATCTCAGAGCTCTGAGCCCACGGCGAGGGTCCTAACCTCGGTAGGGCCCATCGCACACTCAGCTCAGGAACTCCACCGCCCACACCGTGCCGCCGCCTCATTTCGGATGCCGCAGGCTCGCGGTTTAGGCCCAGTGCACGCGTGGGGGGCCGAGGGGCCTGGCCTGTGCGAGTGTCCCCAAGAGAACTGTGAGCCCCCATGCCCCCCAGGGGTTCAGGCGCCACCAAGAGGGGGCTGGAGCTGCCGCGCCCGCCGCTCAGCTTTAGAAGAGCGTGCCCTGGAGTACCGTCCCCAGCCCTCCTAGCTTCCCCAGATTTCTGTTTGCAAAATCTACATCCGTCACCACTGTGTATGTTGTATGTACTGGGGTGGGGTGGGGGGAGAGATCTCTGCAGGAGTTAATAGCTATTTTATTCTCTTGCTCCTTCAAAGTTTCTCTTCGACGGCGAAGAGACTTATTATAAGTCAGAAGAAAGGAAAATCTTCCCTGTTCTGGGCCCTGTGACTGCACAAATCCAAACTACTGCCGGCATGGAGATGGCGGCTGGAAAACTCTAGAAGCTGGGGGCGTTATTAGGCAGGAGCTCTAGGGTTTCCGGAGACAAATTCCTAAATAAACCAAGAAACACCAAGTGGGAGATCTAGGAGGGAGGGCCTGATGGTCCGACACCGCTGGGACACAGAGCCAGAGAGTGAAAGGAAGCAGAACAAACATCGTCGGCAGGCGCCTCTGTCTCCCGGACCGAAACCCTCCCCAAACCTCATCCCCAAAGCGCTCTCGGTACCAGTGGCAGGGCCCGGCACTGCCGGGGCCGCCACCCTCTGCCTCAGGAGTCCCCACTCGGAGGCTCATCACTTGCTGGCTCTTCTTTCTTCTTTTTGGTTTTTTTAATCCTTCAAATACAAGACAAAAATACACCTCATTTATCATCATAGATATATATATTTCACTCTCACCACATAAATACAAAACATCCAAATATCCAAAACTTTCAGAACAAAGTTAGTAGCCAGGATTCAGTGACACCTACCCGCGTTTGAATCGTTCATTATTTTCTTCACTATTTGCCTAAGGAAAAAAGAGAGAGGAGAGAGAGAGAGAGAGAGGGAAAGAGAAAGAAAGAAAGAAAAGAAAGGAAAAAAAGCTTCCGACGTAAATAATTTACAATAAAATTACTAATTTTAAAATGCTCTGCGCTCACTTAGGATGGAGGAATACATTCTAGACACTGCGGCACCTCGCCGTCTGGGTCTGTGGTTTTGGTTAAAATGCGCGTGGCCGTGGCTGTGCGGGTAGGGCGTGAGGCCGCGACAGCGTCGCGGTCCGGGTTTCTGACTCGAGACCGTCGAAACCCTGGGGGTGTTTTAGGGGAGGCGGTGGAGAGGGGTGACTTTCATATCCACGCAGGGGACTGATCGGGATATGGAGACTACCGACAGAGGAGGCCGGGCCGCCCTGATGTCCCCGGCTGCGTCCCTGCCTCCCGTCCGCAAAGAACTCTGAAATCGGGACGTTTCCTGCGTGCTCTGAGGGTTTTGTGAATCCGGGGAGAGGGCGAGAGGAGGCAACGGGCACTGTTTCCAAACCTAGCAACTCTGCCTGGAGCCACGGGTCTGGGAACAAGGGAGACGGTGGGGAGAAGCGCCAGCGTCCGGGAGCTGCCGCGAACTGCACAGCTCTCTCTCCTGGAGGAGCGTGAAGCTGTCGGCCACCTCCCGGCACAGCCTCGGAAAAGATTCTGAATTTTCTTTCATTAGCAGCATAGGCTTTTCTTTTGCTTTTCCCTTTTAAATTCCTGTTTTAAGTCATAACACCCAGAACTTTAATTTTGTATTGCCCTGGGACGCATTTTGTATCCTGTATTTTCTTACGCCTTCTAAACTCCATCGTTATGAGTATTTAAAAACTGGTTCCACTCCATTTGGTTTTGTGTGGTAGTTCTTACTCTCCTTTTATTGCTGATGAGATCAAATTTATTACCGCCGTTGACCATCACGATGTTTGATTTATTGTCTCCTGGGGTCGGGGGTGGTTGTGATTGGAGTTTCTTTAAAGGGGAAAAAATTCGGCAGGATGTGTCCAGCCAGGAAGCTGCGTGTGCACCGGCTCTCCCGAGAAGTCCGCAAAGTGGGGCCCAGGGGCTTCTGAAAGCCCTGGTTTCTCTGGCGAGAGGAAGGAACGTCCTCCTTTTTGGTCTAACGAAACCTGTCAGCCTTTTCAGCTGGGGTCTGCTCGCAGCTTGCTTTTTCAGATATCCATAAGAATAATCAACGACAGCAGTGGCTCGATCTAGAGCAGATGTCCTGTGCTCTGGACTGAGAACCAGAGTTTACCCTCCAGGGCAACCAGACTTTACCCTCCAGGGCCAGGCACTGGTTGGGGCATCAGGTTGGCTAACTCGGGCTTTCCCCCCAATTCTTTGGATTCTCCTGGATTCAGAAGGAAGTTGGGGGCGAAGGGTGGGTGTGGGAGGACACAGAGGAACGGTAAGGGGGAAAAAATAGCCCAAATGGGGTAATACTGGTAGCAGAGCCTGGTGGGGAAGGAGAGCTGTCAGAGGCCTCTTGGGAGCCGGGAGCCCAGAGCAGGAGCCCCGGGTGCCTAATGCGCGTGAGTCCATAAATATCACCACGATAGATACTATAAATATAAATACAGGAAAACACTTAAGATCAGTCCAGCGCTTTTTTCTCGGCCCCTTCTTTATTGTTGGTCCGGGAGTAAGGCTCGAAGGCCGAGGAGCTCAGGTATCGGGCGGAGAGTTCTTGCAAATTCCCGGCCAGCGAACCGGCCATTGTCAACGGGGCGGAGGAAAGGCGGCTGGCGACGGATCCGAGCAGCGAGGGCACGGGCAGGCTGAAGAGGCCGTGGCCGGCGGCCGGTGCGCCCGCGTGCAGTCCCCCTGGCCCGGTGGGCCCGGGGCCCGGAGCGCCTCCCACGGCCGGCGGGTGCGGGGACGCGGCGCCTGCGGGACCCGAGGCGGCGGCGGCTGCCGAGCCCGCGGCAGAGCCCGCGCCCAGGGCCGGCAGGCTGGGCCCGCGTAGCGCCGAGCCGAGCGCGCCTGTGGCGCATGGCGGCAGCAGCGCAGGCAGGCCGGGCGGCGACAGCAGGCGGCCCTGCTCCAGCAGCCGCAGCACGCTGCACGTGGCCGCCGTCTCCGACACCACCGAGCGCAGCTCCGAGTCCTTGCCTTGGTCCTTCTTCTGCTTCGTGCGCCGGTTCTGGAACCAGACCTTCACCTGCGCGCCGGGCGCAGGGAGGGTGGGAGAGAGGGGCAGAGGGAGACGGTCGTCAAGGGGAGCGGGCTCCCGGAGCGCGAGGGCTCCGGGGGGCCCTCCCCCAACTCCAGCCAAAGCCCCAGTCCCAGCCCCAGCCCGAAGAAGTCGGGCCCGGGAGCTGCGGGGCGGGTGGGCGGGGCGGGGAGTCAGGGCCGCCAAGAGGGGGACACAGCTCCCATACGCTGCGCTTCCGGGTCATGGAAGCAGGCCTTGGCCAGCCCGGGTTACAAATAACAAAGAAGTAAAAATGTCCAGGACTCTAACTGGAAGGAAGACCAGAAGTTATTTCACTGGGTCGCCGCACTACCCGCAGCAGGACTACGGATCAGTGCTGCGTAAAAGCCCGCATTTCCAGGAGAAGGTGTAAGGCTTAAAGGATGCAGTTCGGGAAGTGGGAAGTGAGGGTGAATGGGGAGGAGTGCGGCCCAACTGGCTCGAATTTAGCCCCAGAGCACTACTCCTGTTGAAGGCTACAAGAGGCTACTTCCTGCTTGTTAGGGTCAGATTGACTATCAACTAGCAGCAAGCAGGGAAGATGGCTATAGACTGAATAATTGGTGCAGGATGAACTTTATAGGCCAAGCTTCCTCCACCCCCTCACCACCAAGTGGATCGAAAGGTCTGAGTGATAGCCTTAATTTATAACTCAGCTGCTCTCCATCATGAACTTTGGAGTCATGGGAGGAAGTCAGGAGGCTGGAGTGGACTAAATTCTCTCCCCGTCAACCTCCCCTCTTACTTCCTGTCCTCCCTTTGCCCCTCTTCAGGCCTTAGCTGGTGGCCCAGAATGGAGTTTGGCAGCTCTAGGGAGAGGTTATTCTGTCTAGATTTTGTAAACTAAGAGGGATGGTGGCAGAGAGAATAGGGAAAAAGCTACCATGCCAACTCAAATTCAAACATCCAGTATGTTCTGTCCTTGGTTCTCAGCTTCCTGCCCAGATCCCATACCTAAAATGCTCCCCACCCACTTCAGGGCTGGGCACAGGTCAAGGGACTGGTCCTCAGAAAGAAATATGCCTTACGTAGGCCAAGCTGGTACCATGCCCTGGGGAGGCCCTAAATGATCCCCACAACACAAAGCTCTCAGGACCTAAAGTGCTCCTGGGCCCAGAGTTCACAGGGCCACAGCCCCAGTGGCATCACATGGATTTCATGTAACGGAGAAGACCTCAAGCACAATTCTCAGTGCTGGCTCCCAAGGCCCCAGATCTGCTTCCCCTCCCATCCCTCACACATCACTGGCACTTAAGACAGGGTCTCCTAGGTGCCCACAGTGGGTGCTCAGGGCTGGTAATGGGGCTGAGTCCAGCTCAAGACCAGGGAAAGCCTTAAGCATTGGGGCAGCCTGGTCTGCAAAGGCAGATCTCTGGAATATGCAACTTTTTGATCCCTAGTTGTCACCCATGCTCTGAACAGGGGGCTTTGGCTCTAGCCCCATTCTTGCTGAATGGGCCTGGGTGCTGTGTAAGGCTAGGGTCTCCAGAGGGGGTGTGCCTGGAAATCTAGCCAAAATGTTGTGGCCAAAACAGGGGCAAACGTCGGTTCCTCCAAGAGCAGAGACAAGCAGAGAATTCTCAAGACTGGGGTCCAAAAAGAAATCCAAAAGGATAGGATTTGGGGCCTCCTGGGCTAGGCCAAGGTGGGCAGAGCACGGACCATGGAAGATTTGGGGTGGAGGGGGAAAGGGATGGCTTAGGAAAGGGACAGAGCCTTCGCCCTTTCTTCCCCATCCTCCTTATCTTCTCTGCCTCACCCGGGAGGCTCTATCCAGAGTCAAGCTAGGTGGTGAGAAAGAGCTGGCTGGGGGTGAAGGGGAAGGAGGCTGATGCCGAGCTGTGTGCAGCCTGGCCGCTGAGTACCTGGGTCTCGGAGAGGTTGAGCTGCCGAGCGAGCTCGGTTCTCTCCCGGCCCACCACGTACTGGCAGCGCTGGAACTCCATCTCCAGCCGGTAGAGCTGCTCCGCGGTGAAGGAAGTGCGCGTCCTCTTGGGCCGATCCAGGTCCAGGCCCTTGGGCAGGATGATCTCGCGGATGGACCCCTTGGCATCTGGGGAAGGGGAGATAATCAGGCACAAGAACCCTCCTGCCTTCCTCCACTTCCCCTGGCCGGAGCTGGCTTCTGGGACACAGTCACCAGCAGCCAGCAGTCCGGAGGTGGGAAGTCGTCGGACGGGTGGGCCTGCAGCCACAGCCTGGGAGCAAGGACGCTGTATGTGCTTGCGGGGGTGGGGGGGTGAGGGGACTAACTCCACACAGCTGATGGGAAGGGGAATCGGACTTGGCCTTTGCAGAACCCTCCGAACAGGGGAGAAAGAAAAAATCAATTTCAAATCAGCTGACGTTCCTTTCGGTCTGGGGGCCTCGGCTGCGTGGACTGGGTCCCCTGGAGCTCGAGGGTCCCCGCACTGACCAGCCCAGACCCTGCCGGCCCCAGCTCTGGAGCATGTTGACCAGACCGCACTCCGGCGGTTCCCACCCCCATCCCGGGGTCTCCTTCCCTCCCTAACCCGGGCGGCGGAAGGAGGAGGGACCGAGTCGGAGCCGGCAGGGCCTGGCGATCAGTTGGTGGGGGCGGCGCCGGGCCGGGGCCGGGCCTCACCACCGCCACCGCCGGAGCCGACCGCGCGCCGCGCAGCAGAACGGGGTCGAGGCCAGCACTAAAGCGGCATCCGCGGCCTGGCAACCAAGCCTGGCTGCTTCTCCCAGCGGCGGCGGCCAGGCCCGAGCGCGGCGCCGGGCCCCTTGGCCCAGCGCGCCAACTGGCCTGGCCGTAGCCGGCGGTCCACGGCTGTTCTCCAGCGCCCGCGGCCCCCTCGGATGCGCTCAACTCGCCAGGGTGCGGGAGCCCGCGAGCGGGCTCCCCGCAGGTCCTTCGGTCCGCAGGACGCGAACAGGTCCTCCAGAGTGTCCGGCTTCTTTCCCGGGTCGGAGGCCGCAGCCTGGATCCTGGGCCCTCCCGCACGGTCCCTCGGCTCCCCCAGCAGCCTAACCGGCGGGGCCTCTCGAGGCTTGAAGGGATCGAAGCTCCTGGAGAGCGCGCGTCCCAGGTGGGAATCCCCAGCGGCTGGCCGCACCCGGGACGGGGAGGGCCAGCAACTTTCTCCTAAGTCCCGGGCGGCAGACCCACCCGGCCTGCCGGGGTCGGTGGCGGCGCACAGCTCGAGCCCCTGAGTCACCCCTAAAGAACTCCCCCCGCAGCCCTGCCCCGTTCCTACCTCGGACCAGGATCCGGCGGCAGTAATCCGGATCCGCGGTTGAATTGGATTTACTTTTGTTACAATCTTCCGCGGCGCCCGACGCAGAGAAGGCGCCCTGCGGTTCCTTGAGGAAGGCGGCAGGGAGGTTCCCCTCCGCGCCTTTGCTCTCCCGGCTCTCCTTGTGCGCGTTCTTCGAGGCCCGGGCAGCCTCGGCGTCCGAGTGGCACCGAACGTCCATTTTGTCTCGTTTCCCGAACATAGGAGAGGCAAGAGCAACAAGAACAAAAAAAAAAAAAAAAGGAAAAAAAAGGGGGGGTGGGGGGAGGAGAAAAAAAAGCAGACGGGGGACAAAACCGCTACAATTGCAGCCCCTACGCTCGGTCCGGAGAGAGGCAAGCGGCAAGAATGAATGTCCCCACGGGGCGGCTGCGGCGGCCGCGGGCAGGTCAGCGGCGACCGCCGAGTGGCGCGCTCGTGGAGAGGCGGCGGGTCTGGTCGAGGATCCCGGTGGAGCAGCGGCGAAGCCGCCTCGTCAGCGCCCGCGTCCTCTGAGCACGTCCACTGTCCCCAGCCTGGCGATCAGGTAGCGAGCAGCGCAACTCCGAATTGCTGCGGCCCCCGCCTCTTACTGAGACTGCGAGTAGCAGTTGTCCGACACCCGGGGGGACGCACACTCGCTGTTGCAATTGATTACGGGTAATTTCGCAGCCTCCACGTTTCGGCTACCTCATGAATACACTAAATTGTTTGGATAATATATCAGACCGTAATGGATGGTTTCTGTCCTTGTCCCCAATCAAGTAGGGGTTTAGCCAGTGAATAAACGGAAATGATTGGTCTTGCTTTCAGGAAACACACAATCAAAGACCCACACTTCCAGAAAAACTTTTGACAAGATTCATCCTGAATTGTTAGTACCGTTAGCAGGCATTATTAACTTTCCCTTTGCCTTTGACCCTCCTGCTCACACACTGGCTAGAGGGGTTTTCTCCACACTCGACAGATAGAGCTGAATGAGGATGGAGGGGGGAGGAAAAACAAAAAACAAAAACCCTTACACACCCTGCGGCAGAAGAAAGCAGTCGCCTCTAGGAGGGGGAAAAAAAGTGGGGGGGGAGAAAAAGTTTTCCCCAAAAGTACTTCCCCCACCCTCTAAAAAGCCAAGCTTTCGTCCCAAACAACTCCTTAACACACCTCGACGCTGACAGCCATCTTAAACTGCCACCTCTCTTCATTTAGTTCCAGTTGGATTTTTTCATTCCTGCACCTCCAGCAGCCCTGAGGCAGCCCATTCAAAGGGCAGCTTTGTACTCAGAGAGTCCAGCAGGAGAGAGAGGGGGAGAGGGAGAGAGAGCCGAGAAAATCTCAACTGTGAGATCTGCTTAAAAAAAAAAAAAAAGTTTTCCCCTAGCTATTTCATTGTCTCTGCTACAATATCTTTGAGAAAAGCAACAGCCAGTAATCCAATAAGAGCATTGATTAGGCCACAATGATTCAATTCAAGCGCATGGCCTTGTGCAAGGAGCATGCTCCAGCCCTTCTCGTCACCTTGCCGGGGCAGAAGCCCTCTCCACGCCGCTCTCCCCATTCATTCCTTTATGGGAAATGCGGAGCAAAAGGAGTGAAAGATGGCAATTATCTAATTGGACTATTAACAAACAGTCCTCTGAGTGCGGCGGTCTGGCGTGGCTCCTGGGCGGGGGAAGGGCCGTGTTCCCTGCCCTCATTCACAAAGAGTGCAGGGGCCGGGGAGGAAAGGGGGCTTTTTAAAGGGCGTGGGGAGTGGGGGAAGAGGAGAGGTGGGAGGTTTGGCTGAGAATTTTTCCACACAATTCCAAGAATGGGGGAGGAGGCGGGCGGGGAAGGGGAAGGGGAGGGGGCTGGGGCGGGGGTCGCGGCGAGCCGGTGGGAGAGGGGGAGGGGAGGGAGGGGAGGGAAAGGGGTGCGAGTGTGTGCAGTGGGATCGGAGGGGCTCTGCCTGCCGCTCCCTCCCGCCGCCGCCGCCGTCCCCCAGCCGGACTCCAGCAAGCATCAGGGGCGGAGATGATGAGGGGCCCTCAGCCGGCTCCTTCGCTCTCCCCCCTCCCCCTTCCTCCCCCAGCCCCTCTGGCCCCCAGGGACGCTCGGTCCGGTTCCGGGGGGCGTCTCTGTCCACGGAGGCAGACCTTGGGCTTTTACTTTATTTCATTGGTTGGGGGTTGTGTGTACGTGTGTGTGTGAGTGAGCACGCGATTGTCCCGAGCTACTCTCCGCAGGGCGGCGGGCTTACCGGGTCCCCAGCGGACCGGTGGTCCGTCAGTCCTCCTCCGCACGGGCGGCGGCCCTCCAAATCCCACGCCAACTGGGCCTCGGGGTGGAAAGTGCCTTTGAGTCCCGGCTCTCCCGGGGCCGTCCGGTAGGGACGGGTGGGAGTGGAGAGGGGGAGGCGTCCTTGCGGCCGTCCTGTCCTGAAGATGTGGCGTGGGCTTGGGACAAAATCCAGCCAACTCTCCAGTGACTTGCCGCAAAGCTCAAACGCCCAGGTTGGCGCTCCGAGGCCCCGAGAGCTTCACTCCCTCGCTGGCCGAGCCGCCGCGGGGCGCCGCCGCGGGGTCTCCCTTTACCACATTGCCAGTGCTGGTCCCTGGGATTCGGGTCCTCCTGTTGAGGATCTGGGCGGTGGATGGGGCCCTTGCTTACCTGCAGCGCTCAACCAGAGTCAGTTACTGGGGCCTCCGCGGGCGGGGAGATGTGAGGCCCCAAATCCCTGACCACCGACCCTTCCCCGCCACCTGGAGGGTGGGGCCTCGAACAGCTGGCTCTGGCCAGGGGTCCCACCCCAACCGCTCCGGGTCCCCAGGAGGATTGGGGGCCTGTTTATTCCCTCCGGAGACCTCCCGGCCGCGGAGAGTCCAAGATCACAGGGATCCTTCCTGGCCGCACCCAGCCCCACGGCCCGCAAAATCCATGCTTATACCTGCGGTGCCCGGTCAAAGGCCCAGAGGGAAGTCTTTAAAAATAAAAACGTCCAACCCACCGCTTCTTATTTTAGGTCTAGGAGGGTGAACCAGCCAAGCAACGAACTGCTGCCTATAGTAAGGACGCCCCGGTGGCTGTCCCGGGATCGTGGCCCGGGAGATCCATGGCCACGTTTCCCCCGCACCAGAGGATACGCCCAACTGTGGCCAAATCCCAAATACCGATTTGAAGTTGGGCCTCGGACACTCTTGCCCCTCCCCCATCTTGTAGGGGATAATAGTGGCATATTTTGTTATAAGTGGCAACTATTTACTGAGCAGTCGGTTACCGGGTGCATAAACTCATTTTTTTAACCTCTCGGTCAGGGAGGCACTAATGTGCCTGTTTTAAGTTTTCAGAATCTGCCAGTGTTGGTGATGTGTGTCAAAGAGATACAGAGCAAGGACCTTAATGTTAATGCCAGGAATCCTGAGCATTAGGCATCAACTTTCATGAATTTTATCCAGAGAGCAAGAAATACAAATGCAAACATGAAATTCTTGTTTCTGATAATGCTGTTTATTTCTAGCCATGAGCCTTTCTTAGTAGTCTATCACCCTCCTACATCAAGCTGCCCTGGACTGAATAAAATGCAGTTTTATTGGCTCCAAACCTACTGAATGAACGTCTATGAGCAGGGTCCTGGAATGTGTGTTTCTGGCTGCCTCCCCAGGGGAATTTTCCACAAGTTAAAGTTGGAGAACTACACCTTTTAAAGTTAGCTTAAGTTGGGAGAGCTTAAGTTGCTAAGCTTCCTGAGGACAGGGAGTCCCCTCACCTTACTGGAAGTGTAAATACTTATTGGCGAAGGGAAGAAAATGGGACATTATGGAGAAACAACCAGTTTAATTAAGCAGCCAGTTACCAAGAGTCAGGAAGTGTCAGGACCTGGGGCAGGACCCAGGGTGGCCACTAAATCATATAGGCCTTCTCTCCACAGCTTCAAGGACAAATCCTTAACTAAGGGAACTCATTGGTCCTGGCCATGGCTCTGGGCTGGCAGCACAAATGGTGCTTTTGAACGATGCCCTTCTATGTTCCAAGCCCTTGAAGTAAACAAATTCAGTAAAGAAGCAGAAAACCCATAACCTGGTTTTGCTTTATGTTATGCATAGTACTTTTTTGTGACTGGATTGAAATTCTGTGGGCATCCATCCAGAAAAACCATGACAGGTTTCTGAGAGGACAGAGTGGAGACGGAAGCCCTGGGATGGAAATTTCAGAAAAGCAGCTGCTGCTCCCAGAAAAAACTAAAGCTGTGTGTCCATTGGCAATGAAAGGAGAGAATCCAGTCATTTATTTGGATAATCTGAGAATCTGAGACAAGCCTGTCTACACAACACATGAGGACACAGGGCTGCTCCAGGCAAAAGTGTTTTATGCTCTTGATTAAATGTGCCTCCCTCCCTGGTACCCTTCCCGATCCCACATCGACGTCGGCAGGTACATACAGACCCGGAATAGAACTGTAGAGATGGAAGAATTTTTAGAGATCATCTATTCCATAACCTTTATCTGACTTGACAGATGAGGAAAATGAGCCTGGAAAGACCAAGTGACTTGTTAAGGATTAGACAACTAGTTAGTGGGGGCATCTGTGCTACAATCCTGGTCTCCTGACTTAAAACTGCACTCCCACCACCACCCAGTTTTCCCAGAACCTGAACAAAATGAATGTTCTCTCTGGAACTGATGAAACAATGCCATATAAATTAACTAAATCATAATCTGAGCCTTGGGGGTGCTTTTCATATTTCATGCCTCCACCTTGTCACTGCAACAGAAAGTAGGATCAGAGGTACTACACATTGCTTCCTTTTTCCATCTTCATTTTTTATTTCAGAAAGATGTAGGAGGGGAAAACAAGCTGGCAGAAAAATCTGAGATCCTCTTAGATTATGAGTGGCTTGGGAACAGCATAACTTAATGTCCAAGACATCATTTTAAAAGAACTGCACCAGAGGAGATAATACAACCAGAAATTAAGTTTCTGTAACAATGAATCAGAGGTCCTGATAATAATGACTAATTAAAAACAGGAACACCTAGTATTTATACAGAGATTTTCATCCCAATCAAAGTTGCATGTGGTGATGAATTCAATATCATCTAATTGTCATTATCCCCATTTCACAGAAAGTAGTCAGGGCACTGGAGAAGCAATTGACTTAAGAACTGGTGCTGAATATCCAAAGTGAAAAATACAGCCTTACATCCAGATATTTCTTTCCCATTTTAGCTAAAGATAGAGTATCAGCCAAAGGGCAGAGAGCTAAATTCTGAATTATTCTGACCACATTGCCAGCAAATAATCCCACTGGACTCCATTTCTCAATTTTTTATTTTGTAACAAGAAACTAAGTTCTTTCAACTACTTTATATATTTTTTAGGTAGAAGCAACATACAATTTTTGCGTTGGAAGGGGCCTTAGAGTGGTATAATAAACAAACAGGGCTCTGGGGTCAGCCAGGCTGTCTGATTCCTATGTTCCTATCTCAGCTGCACTACTTACTAGGTGTGTGGCTTTAGCTGGTTACTTTGCTACTCTGTGACTCAGTAGCCTATCTGCACAATAAGGTTAGCCCTAGTACTTATCAGGTTGTTTGTAACATAAGCAAAGTGCTTAGAATATTGCTTGTCCCATAGCCAACACTGTGAATAAATATTTACTATTACTTTTTTTTTTTCTTTTTTTTTTGTGGTACGCGGGCCTCTCCCATTGCGGAGCACAGGCTCCAGACGGCCATGGCTCATGGGCCCAGCCGCTCCACGGCATGTGGGATCTTCCCGGACCAGGGCACGAACCCGTGTCCCCCACATCGGCAGGCGGACTCTCAACCACTGCGCCACCAGGGAAGCCCTACTATTACTATTTTTACTCGCACATTCCCCATGGGCCTAGCACTTGTTAGAACCAGAGATAGCAAAAAGAACCAAGAGCCAGACAGAGTAACTGAAAGGTCCAGATAGTAAATGGCAAAGATAATTGACTTCATGCTGATTCAATACTATAAAACAGGAATGAAAACTAGTATTTAGTAAGGACTTACTGACTGCTATAATCCCATTTAATTCTCATAACAACCCTTTGAGAAAAGGACAATTGCGTATACCCATTGTGTTGGATTAAAAATGGTCATCAATTCTTTGCCATTCCTCCCATCAAGAGATAGAGTCTATTTCCCCTTCAGTAAATGTGGCCTGTGACGTGCTTTGATCAACCAAATGAGGTGAAAGTGACACTGTGCCAGTTCTGGGGCCAGGTCATAAACAGCCCTAATAGATTATGTTCTAGCTCTCTTGGAACCCAGCTGTTGTGCAATAAAGAAGCCAATCTAGACTACTGGAGGAAGAGAGGCCATATGGAAAATTGAGTTACCCCAGCTGATAGCACCAACTTCCAGTCATGTGTGTGAGGCCATCTTGGATGCTGCAGCCCAGGTGAACTTCCAGCTGAATGTAACCTTATAAGGGATCCCAACAGTTTCATGTGAGGCAGGGATGAGCCATCCATGCAGAGCCCTGTCCAAGTAGCAGAATCTTGAAAAAATATATGGTTGCTGTTGTTTTCAACTACTATGCTTTGGGTGGGTTTGTTATGCAGCAATAGGTAACTGAAACACCCATATTTTGGATGAGAAACTGAGGCTCAGAGAGGTTAAGCAACTAGTCCTTGGCGTCACAGCTAGGAATCCACAGCCTGGATTCAAACCCAGGACCATCCTAAACCCAAATTCACAATCTTGACCAATGAACTATATCATGCCTCCTAAGGAATAACCAAATTCTAAAGAATAATTCATAAGTTTATTTTTGTAATTTCTCTATTTCAGACATTACACAGTGTAGGCTAGACTAATAAAAAACATAGCATATCATTCTTTTTTTTTTAGCATGTCATTCTTAATACCAAACAGAATAAAATTGTTACAGCTAGAAATGGAACCAACGTGGTCTTTGCCAAGTTCATCATCACTTCTTATAAATTGAATGGGGCTACCTCACTGGGATGTACCTCAGGGTACAAAGCCCTAAATTACTTTCTCTTTTTATTAAAAAAATGAAGATGCAAATGAACATGTTCTGCTCTCACCTTCAGAAAATCAGAGGCCCATTTGCTCTTAGGGTGGTAAATGGAAAATGACAACAGGTGCTTGTTGGCTGTGACATTCTCCAGGTGAAGCATTCTGGGAAAAGGCAAAGAAAGGCTGATTTTATTACATTTTCTGGATCACAGAGAACTTTGAGGTTTTCCAGGAAACTTGGCTTATAACTTTGTATCTTTCTAACATGAGTACATTTGTGTTTCAAAGCGTCTTTAAACCCATCATTTTCTAAAATTTCTTACTGCCTGAAAAACTGCTGGAGCCATTTATTCAACAAGCAGGTACTGACACCTACTCCACGCAAATCTCTAAGAACTCCCTGTATCAGAGCTGTAAAGTGTTTTTATTTCAGTGTTCAAGAATGCTTGCCCAGAAGTCACTTATTTTATAAACCTCACCCCATCTAGAAGAGAGCCACAACCGGAAAAGGATGAAGGCAAGGCTATCGAGTAGTTAAAATGTGTGTATCAAAGAGTGTAAATTACAACCTGGGTTCTTGGCTTATAGGAGACCTTCTCAGTCCCTCATTCAAAGCCTATTTACTCTTATTTTAGGACTAATTCTAACAAACCTAACTCTCCCATTTCCGAACCTGCAGAAGATTAGAGGCATCAAATAGGAGGGGAAAGTACTGCTTGGAGAGAGAGAGAGAAAACAGACCAAGTAACTTGAAATATATCGCAATCTGGGGTGACTTTGCTTGGACACAAGTAACTACAACCTCAAGTGCTCTCGAGGGCATGAAAGCAGTAGAATGCAATGTGACAATGGATATTCAGGGAAATGACCCTCAAAAGATTAAATTGCATTTTTGTTTAAGAGGGCAGGGAAGCACATAAAAGATTTGAGAAACATTTTAATATAAAATAAACTCAGAAAAATTACATGTGTGTCACACTGAATTCCTTTATAATAAAGGAGAAATCACTGTAAGTTTGAAATGCAAAATTATATCAGTGTGAAAGCAATGCAAACAATATGGACTTTCCTTCATTCTCTACTTAAAGCTGGCAGAAGTGAGATCATTAACACAGGAATACAGAACTGAGCATGAGCATAGATTTATTCCCAGATGTTTTGTGTTAGATCCCTGCAACACAGCCAAAGGGATCAAGGAAAGTGGAAAGATGAATTGACTTGTCCAAGGTCACTCAGCAAAACCATTATCCCAGACAAGAAAAGAGGACCAAAAAGGAGGGAGTGCCTGGTACAAGGTGGGGCACTCAGTATTTGGGAAAAGACGAAAAGAAAATGAGAGGACTGTTAGCTGTTTTTGAGAGGCATTTGTTTTGCCAAGAGTTTGCCAAGACTCTCAGCTACAACAAAAGTGGAGAACTGTGGTCACAGGGTCACAGGTGGCTGTAACTGGCCTGGGAGCCCAATGTGACCCCAGAAGGAGACAGGAACACTTTCTATGTGATGAATTCTGTAATGGTCAGAACTAACACACACCCAGTGAGCTGGAAGGGATGACGTATAAGCAGGAGATGTTATAATAAAGTGCGTTGAGTAACTCCTAATACTACTCACTACTTAGTACTTCTACAGCACGTTCCCTCTTCCAAAGTGCTTTACAAATATTAACTAATTAAACCAGCATGACTTCTGGATGGGAAAATTGAGCCTCTGCAATCTGTTTGAGTTCTCTGAAAAAGCTAATAAATTAAGGTGTAATGTTTGTGAAGAGGAGTACACAGAACTATAAACAGCTTTTGTAAGGGACTAAATATGGAGGTGTGACGGTGGCATTTGATACTCTCGAAGGCTGTTTATGGCAACGTCAGCCACTGCCACAACAACACCAACAGAAGACCGAGTCGAAACACCGAGGATGCTCTCTTTCTGCAAGCAGCCTGAGTATCTGTGGCTGGCTGGCGTCCCTTCTCTTAAGGTTCTTCCTGCAAGGGGCTTGTCTGAGCCCCAGGCACATACATAGAAGGAGGAGGAAGCCTGCCTCCTGGGTCAGCCAAGCTCTGTCCACCATCTCTGCAGAAAGGGCCTCATAAAGAGGTGTGGGGAGCAGACACCCTCCCAATGGCCTACACCAGCCAGTGGCCAAATATCTGGTGCAGAGCAGGATATTCAGCTCCCCCCACCCCCGGCCAAATATTTGGTTGCTGCTGCCCAATACACAAATGCTTTAAAATATTCACAGTTTTGAGATTCTACAGCGCCTTCTCCCACTACATTCTTAATCTGGACAAGTTATTTTGCCTGTTTTTACATGTTGCCATGTTTTTTATTGTTTTTTTTTTTTTTTTTTTTTTTTGCGGTACGCTGGCCTCTCACTGCCGTGCCCTCTCCCGTTGCGGAGCACAGGCTCCGGACGCACAGGCTCAGCAGCCATGGCTCACGGGCCCAGCCGCTCCGCGGCATGTGGGATCTTCCCGGACCCGGGCACGAACCCGTGTCCCCTCCATCGGCAGGTGGACTCTCAACCACTGCGCCACCAGGGAAGCCCCTGTTGCCATGCTTTTTATAAAAGGGAGACATTGTTACTCTTGGTGAAGAAATTTGGAGGCAATCAGATGAAAATGCACATCAGAGCATTCTGGTTTGCCATATCAGAATCCCTGGGATTCTGCATTCCACTCATCCTGATTTTGACCTCAACCATAAAGAACAGACCACAGAACTGGCCATTCATCCAACCTGCCTTTCATTCTTCAATGGCTTGAAATCCCAGTGGCTCAGAGGAATACTACTTCTCAGGAGAATTTCATTTGGGGTTGAAGCAAAGACAATTATTTTATAGCAGGAAATGGAAGCTCAAGGAAAAGTGGAATGAAATAGGACCAGGGGTTGGGAGGTTGCACTATTGCTCCAGCTGGTTCGCTAAAAATCTGAGTGATCCCAGGCAAGGCCCCACTCCATCTAACCTTTGCTTTCTTTTTTGACTGAAGGAGGAGCAAGACAGGATCAGTGGTCCAAGGAGAGCTGGTGATCCCAACTCTAACATTCTTAGATTCTGTGGTTACACATGTAAGCCTAGGGGAGTTGAGTCCCTAGGCAGAGACTTCTTGATTCATGGCAGAGTCATCGGGCCATCCAAATTATAGGACTGCTGCTGCGTATTTAGACAAGGCCCCAGTAGAAATGCCTATAAGTCACAAAACAGTCACACTGAGCATTTACCAATATTCTCACGTGGATTACTTTAAAGCAGAGGCTGAAGACCTGAGCCAAATCCAGTCTGTGGTTTTGTGTTTTGTTTTGTTCACATTTTTAAAGTTAATCTCCAATATTTCAAAAATAAGCGACTTCATCTAAAAACTTGAACTCCCAGTTTCTCTTGAAAAATTAGATGACCTGGTTGCACTAGGCTCATTTTTCCATGTCAACAATCAGCTGGAGATGAGAAGAGACTACCTTTCCTGGAAGGACACAGACTCCCTGGTTCCTTACCAGGTGGGCCCCTTCGATCACATTCCCTGCTTGGGCCTGGAGGCACCTGAGTCTAAGAAGATGCTGTAGAGAACAGGTGCTGTAGATGTGTCTGTCCAGCTGGGCTGCACAAGAAGCTAGCAGTGCAGGCTGCCATTGCTCCGAGGAGCTGACAAAGTGGGAGAGCCTTACGGTCAGTCGGGTTCTCCCTGCTTGCGGGTCCTAAAAAACATCTCACAAAACTGCCCTTTGGGGTTTGTGCCATCATTGGAGTACTTAGAACCCCGAGTCACACCAGTGAAGCCAGCCCTACATCGAGGGAATGACCCCAAGACTGACTGGGCCCCTTCCTTCTTCCTCCCCAATCCAGGGATCCAGCCACAGTGAGGCCAGGGAAGGTGAGAGAACAAATGACAGGCAGCTGGTGAAAACAACGAGAACAACCACATCATCCCAGAGTGTGACGGATCTGCAAGAGCTTTCACATTGATCCTCCCCACTATCTGTGCCATTTTACAGATGAGGAAACTGAGGCTCAAGGTTCCCAGAGTGACAAGGCTAGAGGAAGCAGAAACAGAGTCAGGAGACCAGCCTATGTTTTTCACTCCAAGGCCTGCGTTCCCTCTCCTGCACCCAGAGAGTTTGTGGCAGAGACTGCAGGCTGCCATTTACCCTGCCAGATGCAGAGCAGTGAGAGAACATGGGCATGTGTCCGTGGATGCAAAGGCTGGTCCTTCACCTCTAGGAGAAGAGCAGAGAAGAAAGATAAAGGCAATGTGTGACCCAAAGTTTCAGACCCCAACTCTGTCTTGGTTCTGAGGGTTAAAAACAATAAAACCAAACCAAAAAGGATTCCAGCTGTCTACACAGATCAACTTACTTGACAGTAAATTGAACACTCCAGTTAAATTCTCTTTACAGAGCAAATCTTTGCATGCCAGAAAGGGAGGGAGTAGCAGACATGGGACTGTGTAGCACAGTGGCTAATGTCCTGCTGCACCAGGACATGTACTCTTGTGGGTGTTTGGAGGAGAACAGGAGAAGCAGAGTGTGCTGAGTAAGAGAGCATGGTGCCAAGAAGGGAGAGAAGTGACAGCTGGTGAAGGGCAGGCCAGCAGGGCCTGTTGACAGACCCGAGAAGGTCAGTAATCGGAACGGAATCACCAGTGACACAAAACACACTCAGAATGTCTGCCGGCTTCTCCCTTGCTTTGAAACACTGGTGCTTTTGTGCAAATAGAAATGGAACTCTCTTCTCTACAGACCCTCTGCCCAAGCCAGCCTACCCTTTTGCTGTCCCTGGGCACGTCACATAGTGCCAACTCCCATCCTGTCTCCCCAGAATTTCTTCTCTTCCTCCTCTGCCCTTTTGCACCTACCTATTTGTCTGGGGCCTCTCTAGGTGACATTTCTTTCCCCAGGTGACATTTTCTTCCCAAATGTCCTACTTGGGAGCCCTAAAATTTTGCATGATTGCTGTCATTCACTAAATTGACTGAACTACTATTACTAATTCAAATAGCTACCATTAATATAGTATCCTAAGGGCCTTACATATATTAACTCAAACTTCATCATGCCTCTGTGAGGCAGAAACTATTATTAGCTCCATTTTACAGGTGAGGAAACTAAGGCATACAGAGGTAAGACGACTTGTCCAAGGCCAGCCAACTAGTGTGTAATTGTGTATATTTTAGTCTACTAGGGCTGTCATAACAAAACACCACAGACTAGGTAGCTTAAACAACGGAAATGTATTTTCTCACAGTTCTGTAGACTGGAAGTCTGAGATCAAGGTGCTGTCAAGGTTGGTTCTGGTGAGACCTTTTTTCCAGACTAGTAGACAGCCACTTTCTCACTATGTCCTCATAAGGCCTGTCCTCTGTGCTCTCATGGAGAGAGAGAGACCTGGCATCTCTTCCTCTCCTTATAAGGACACCAATCCTTTTGGATTAGGGCCCTACCCTTATCACTTCATTTAACCTTAATTTCCTCCCTAAAGGCCCTGTCTCCAAATACAGTCACATTAGGCATTAGGGCTACCACATATGAATTTGGGAGAGACAGAATTCAGTCCCTAACAGTGTGATATAATTTTTTCCATTCATTCATTTACTGAGCATCTACTAATTGCCAGACACAGCAGTGAAAAAGGCAAACAAGAGCCTTGCTTGTTAAACTATAAGCTCCCTGTAGGCTAGTGGGAGAAGTGGCAACAGACAAGGAACATATGAACTCATTAACCAAATAGATAATTTCAGACAGTGCTATGAAGAAATAATAATACTGTGAAGAAAGAATAGTGTTATGAAAAAATAATAGGAAGGTATGTTATTGGACTATCTTGGCCAAGCATGCTTAAGTATTTATTAAGCATTTATTATGTGTAAAATCTATTCATTCGTTCAACAAATATTTACTGAGTATCTATTCTGTCAGATAAAGTACTGAAGCTGGAAATGCAACGGTGAACAATACAGACCAAGTCCTTGTCCTCAAGAAATTCAGAGGCCAGTGGGTTATAGATGGGAGACTCTGAGACATCATGGTCCCAGCCCAGGATACTTCCAATCTTCCGTTAAAACATCAAATGAGTCAAGACATCCCTGAAGGCTGAACCTTGTGGCCCACACTGCAAGTGGGGAAGGAGTTCAGGAGAAAGGAAGGGCTGGCTGCAGTGCAAGTCAGAGTGTGGAGCGTGGCTTCTTTGAAGTTGTGGGACTCAACGGGCATAAAAGGATGGAAAGGATGGGCGTGTGAGAGAAGGAGGACCTTCCATCTAAAGGGATATGAGGAAAGGCACGTGGTGGGATGGAAACAGCAGCAACAGCGCTGGCTTATTCTGAATAAAGGTTCATTCAACACCTATTCAGCAGAACACATGTTCTGTCCCTACAGGGGCCCCAGACTCCTACGTTCCAGGAATTTCCATCTGGCAAGGATAAGGAAGGCCCATGATGATCCATCGCACCCCAGAGTGGGATGTTCCACTGAAGAATTGGAGAAAACACTGAGGGACATGAGAGGAGTGTATATGCCTTTTGTGTATAACAGTAGCTGTAGAAACTTGTGTGTACACCTCCATATCTATACACATATATACAAAGAACAATTTATACTCTCAGAGTGCCTTCACATTTATCCACATAAGTACCTTGTGAAGTATGCATAACAGGAGTAATGGTTACTTCTATTTCCCGTGTGCATAAATGCAGTGCTTTCTCAATGAGGACCCAGTCAGGAAACCTGGAACCACAGCTATGCCCTGCGCTGCACTGTCCTGCTCCAGCATCAGTCCAGAGCTGCTGGGGAAATGTGCCAGCACACGGGCAATGGCAATGGGGAGAAGTGGGGGGACTCGGGACATAGAAGGTTGAACTGGCAGGACCTGTTGTTGGCTTGACTATGGGGGTAAGGGGAAGAGAGGAATGAAGGATAACAATAAGATTTACAGAGGACAAAGGAAATACAGATCAAGGGAGAGGGGAATAAGATACAGTGCTACTTTAGCTACTGAGAGGCTGTTTGATTCTAAGCAAGCATTTCTTTCTCTAGTCCTCAGATTTCTCATCTGTGAAGTGAAACTATTTAGACCCAATAACTAAAGTCCTTTATGTATGTATATACATATGGTATATACATATGAATATATGTATGGTATATAAATATTTCATATATACCAACATTTATAAAAATGAGGCAATGAACATTCACGTGACCACCCCTCAATGTAACACAGAGCACACCCTTTGCAAAAAAAAAAAAAAAGACCCTTTGCACACCCTTTCCCATTGTACCCCCTAACCTTACCCCCACTCTAGATGGAACCATATTGCCATGCTACTGAATTTGGCATTTGTCTTTAAGCCTTTTAAGGTTTAATAATAATTCTGTTATTTTCCTGCATCTTACAATTTAACAATGCTCACTCTTTTTTTGTACAGTTGACTTGTGGTTGACAGAAAGCTTCCCATATAGACCATCTCATCTGTTTTTCACTGAAATCCTATGGGAGGGGCTGACCATAGAGGATTAACTCCAGTTTTTCAGGTGAGCAAAGTGAGGTTCAGAGAGGGGTATGCCATAGCACTTACCATCTTGACTGCATTTTCATCCCATTTCATGCCTTGCTTTCTACTGCTAGTTATCTTTTCATGCACGTGTGTCCCCATAACTAGACTATAAGTTCTTGAGAGCAGGGATCTCTTCACTGAAGCTGTGGCCAGTGTGGTGAGGTTATGGGACTCAGGCTTCAGTCAAAGAAAGAGTGATGAGGGGAAAGCAGCTCACGTGATGGGGAGGCTTCACAGATAACACAGGATAAGAGACGTAGAATTGGATCTAAAGAGAGGAACAGGACAAATGAAGGCCAACCGAGTAATCAAGGAAGTGCTTAATAGATCAGAACCCATGACAGAGCATTCCAGGCACAATTTTGCTCTTATAAGCCAAACTTCTGATGTTTAAAAAGCAAAATAAGGAAGTTTTCAGAATAGTTGTAAGAAACCATGGGGTTATCCAGTTTGCTTGTTGGCCTAATCCTGGACTTCCTGCAAATGTAACACATGTCTAGTAAAATGCAACGGGGATCATATTACAAACCAACCAATATAGTCAGGAAAAAGCATGACCCTCTAAGTATAACATTTCAGAATTAGTAAATTTAGGACTAGGGAATGCCAGGGAAAGGGTAATAAAGATAACCATAACCTTACAAAAATTATCTCCCACAAAACTAGAGGGAGCTTCTTTTGTTCATAGGCTTCTTAGAGTCTCAACCCATCAGTAGGGAAATGAGAACTTCTTATATGCCCAATCAGCTCAGACAGCAGGAGCTTACTTGAAAAAAAGGTCTCCCAGATTTCAGGCAGCCCTTATGAAGGCTGGACAAATTTTGTCAGATGTCTGGTATTTTTAAGGAAAGTATGTTGGTTTCAATGATCTCAACCTCTTGGTCAGTCGTAACTTGATATACTCCACTTGAATACTCCAGTTTATTCCTATTTGGTACCTATCGGTAAAACAAAGATTTTTTTTTTAAAGCTCCTGGATTTCTCAACTCTTTTTTTGTAAAAAAAAGAAGCATGACTGCGAAGACTACTGTGATTTGCAGAATGTGTCCGTACATGTATAACCCAAACAGACCAATTAATGAAGCTTCACTTGTGTGTGACAAGTCTCCTGGGATCTAGGAGTAAAACATGTGACCACAATATCCATGGAGTAGATGTTCTTTCTAGTGACAGGGACAGGACTAGGAAGAACTATAGGGTTGGGTCTTGGATACTCAGTGCTGTTCATCGTATACACAGATAATACTGATGATCACTAATGTTGAGTGTTGATGCTTTGCATGCACCTTGTCATTTAAGCTTTATAACAAATAATAGAGCACTATTATTCTTATTTTCCCTTTTCTTAAAGATAAGGCAACAGAAGCTCAGACTGGTTAATAACTTGCTCAGAGTCACCGAGAAAGCAAATGGGGGAGTCAGGATTCCAGTACAGGTCCGTCTGCCTCTGGAGCCCCAGCTCTTAAGCATTTTGCCATCTCATCTTCCTCAGTGGCTCTCTTGCAGTCCAGCAAGACCTAGGCTCTGAACTGTTTCTCTACTAGCCATGCAAAGGTAGGTTTGCACAGATCCAGCCTGGGGCTGCTGGAGACGGGGACTATTCATTACCACCTCAGAGCAAAGTAAGTCAGCATACGACCTTGGCCTCATTAGCATGAGGCTTAATCTCCTCAGGTTGCCAGTCTTGGCCAATTAACACTTTTATTATAAGCAGCTGTTACGTTTGTGCTTCCCAGGTTACTAAACATGAGTAATAAATTGATAGCAACTACTGGAGCGATGCTGACAATTAGCTTGCCTCAGGTCCAAGGGCAAAACACTCTTAAGTGTCCTACTGACTCTTTAGCTTCAGGACAAACAAGTCTTTCCGCCACTAGAACTGCCTTAAGTTATATTACATTTTCCAGGTGAAAACACTTAGGGCCAGTAGGCCTGTGTAGGTGTATGTAAAGAGAGAGTTGCTTATGGCAGATCAGAGGGTTTCTTTCTATTCCGTGGGCTTGTTTCACTTTTATGGAAGATCTCAAGTATGACAAAATAGCTCCAAAGAGTTAATGTTTATCAACCTTTGTCATGAATGTTAGAAGTCTTGACATGTCATGATATATATATATATGTGCGTATATATACATATATATGTATGTGTGTGTGTATATTTTAGCTTACATGTTTAAAAAGAAGTAAGCAGAGGGCTTCCCTGGTGGCGCAGTGGTTAAGAGTCCGCCTGCCGATGCAGGGGATACGGGTTCGTGCCCCGGTCTGGGAGGATCCCATATGCTGCGGAGCGGCTGGGCCCGTGAGCCATGGCCGCTGGGCCTGCGCATCTGGAGCCTGTGCAAAAAAAAAAAAAAAAAGAAGTAAGCAGAAACACTGTGGTCCAGTAGAAAATATCTGAGGTCCTGTGGTTTCTAACCTTTTGGGGTTTGATATTCAACAACACAATATTAGAAAATCTTTTAGGGGTTTGCTATTCAATAATACAAAACAAGAAAAATGAGACAACGATAAATAAATCCTATCTAGCTGATTTAAATTATAGAGCTCATGCAGTTTGAGCAAACCCTCTTCCTTTAGCCACGGTATGATTCTTCTTGATTGAGAATCGAGTTTCTGAGCCCTTTCTCAGAGAATGAAATTACAAAACACAAGATAGCAGATTAAAAACAAACTGTCCCCAGGTATCCCTGCTGAATATCAAGTGACTGGGTCAGAAACTCAGTCGGAAACTCTGCTTCAGGAAGAGCAGAACAAATCCCCCTCGCCTAGGAAGCCAAACAGAGCATTGTTTTAGTTCCGTAGGAGATGATGACAATGGGATAGGACATTGTTCCGAGTAATGGTCTCCTGCTGTTGGGGAACCGCAGAGGCAAAACCGAGGTGCTCAGCAAAAACAAACAAGGGGCTGAACTGCTACCTTCTTTTTAAAGCAAAAACTGTTGGTCCTGGAACTAAGCCCCTCCCAGCAGCTTCCATTCGGTTAGAAAAGTCTTGCTTTTGGAAGCATTCTCAGCTGGACTGTCACTGAGTAGGGAGGCAGGGTACGGAGGCTAACGAACTGGTTCTACTGTTTCTGAATTGCTGGCTTCAGAGACAGGCTTTGGGGACCATTTTGAATTTCACCAGCTGCTGGACAAAAGAGGCTTTCCATAAAAACACAATCCCTGCATCCTGCGTGGGTCCCAGATGAGCTCTCCCTGCCCCCGCACCCCACCCTCACCCCTCACATTTTAGGACTGCGGATCACGCTGATGTACTTTGTATTAGCAAAGTCCTGCTTGTGAGAAAAACTATTTTTTTAAGTATTAATCAGAGATGCCTGAAGACAAAAACCAATAAGCCATTTCTTTGACACAGAAAGTCAGTACCTTCCCTTTTTTCCTTGTAAAATAATATTAAATGTAGAGTCTCTAATGTGCATCTCAAAACATAATTTAAACCAGATAAAAATGGAAATGATTGAAAATTTGAAATTTTGGGAAATAACAAATATCCTTTCATATTTTAAACAAAACATAAATGAAAATTCAGGGCCAAAGTCGTCCATCAGCCAGCTGAAGCTTTTGTAGCAAACACAGCTCAAACTCTACCACACAGATGGAAAATAGTTCGTCCGAATGCAAGCTGGCACTATTCTTTCAATCCACAAACTTCTACAATCTCCATTAAAGCTGCATGGCATTCAAAAGTTGAGGTCCAATTCATCTTTGCTGTTAATGAGACATTTTACAAGCGTATTTTTTTTCTTGGGAAAAATTTTTGAATTGGGTAAAACAAATGGGAAGTGGATATTTAAAAAACAAAACAAAACAAAACAAAAAACCCCCCCACAAAACTCCTGCCTGGTCTGGTGATTGACTTGCTTAGAATTCTCTGGGCAAGCATTTCATTTCCTGATAACTGCCATTTTCCCTCCCATCCCAAATTCCCTCTCATTGGGGCAAACACAGGTCATGGAAATACGAATTTGTTCTGCTGGAATTCCCTTCAAGTGTTTCAACAAGAGAATTATTTCATATCAGCTGTCTGGGTGTCCTTCCAACTTTTTCTTTTCCTCTA
The DNA here is from genome assembly GCF_025265405.1 of Mesoplodon densirostris. Lineage (NCBI taxonomy): Eukaryota > Metazoa > Chordata > Mammalia > Artiodactyla > Ziphiidae > Mesoplodon > Mesoplodon densirostris. The sequence continues at coordinate 14,393,015 of NC_082661.1, read as the reverse complement.
AGAACAGGTTTTTCTACAAAGAAGGATGCCAGAGAGATTGTCAGTTATAGGAATGAGGCATTTGGGGTTAGACACACAACTTTTTGATGTTTTGTATGGCCACTATTTGTGTTTTATAATGTCGCTAGCAGAAAAGGATCCTGACGTGAATACCCAATGGAGAGTGGCAATTTATATTTGTCTTATAGTAATTAATCCGATATTTCTAATTTAAAGACGTTCTTTAAAAAAAAAAACTCAGTGAGAGGATGTTTTTGTCCTCAGTTACTTGTATATGATCATCTCATTTTTCTCCCTCACCTTCCTGGGTTGACTTCCTTGGTTAAATGATATTCCAGGGGGTGAGGAAAGGCATCAGTTAATTTTGAAGGTGTTTTGAAAATGTGTTCGGTAGTGTAAATCACCATCATAGAAACCTCAAGTGAGAGAAGAATAAATGGGGAGAATGATAAGCAAGGAGAGGTAGTCTGAAGTACAGAATAAAGTTAAGAGGGAAAAAGTAAAAATTATGTAGGGACAGAAACACTGTTTAATTTGAAGATCTAGTTGTTAAAGAATAAAATTAGAGTATAAGAGCTTGATTAGGCAGACTCAGTTCAAATTATTACTAACAATATGGGGAGAAACCAAAGGAAACAGTTTTCCGGTAAATCCCAGGTACTCAGAACTGGCTAAACAAAACAAGCTCTGGAAAAGGAATGAAAATTAGTAATAGATGGACATAGACACTGTAGACAAGTCCGATCTCACCGCCACCTCTTCTTCAATATCTGAGTGCATCCTGCAAAACAAGGGGCTTTTTAATTTTGTCTTCATCCTCCATGACTCTGGCTAGTTTTTGCATCTGCCTCAAATTGTCAGCATGTCCAGAATAGTTGCTGGGTTTTAAGCTGATCCCACATCCAAATCGGGTCCACCCTGATAGGCGTGAGATGCAAAAACCTGCATTCATTTCTTCTGGACTTGCCATAAAGCAGAGCTCTTCAGGAATGCGAATTTTCCCTCCTGAGAACCCTGCTTCGAGAAGAGGAAGGTCCAGACACCCAGGAAAATGCTCAATTCAAAGAATCTGGCAGGAAATTGATGGTTGTGAAAGTTGTGCTCCAACTTCTGCTTTTTAAGGGTCCCAGAAACATTATATTTAATGTGAAATTTCTCTAAGAAAATGTTCATGGGAATTATTTTAAAGTTTTAGGAAAGTCTATTTGAGAAAGGTGGAACGTTTTCAACTTCAGAGACTTTTTTTAAGGAAACAAATTTCAATCACTTTTAATATACACTTTAAAAGAAATTTATGATAACTGTAGCCCTCCAATGACTAAGGCTACACCGCAGTTTCCAACTTGAAACATCCATCCTTGTATTCAGGGAAATGCCTCTCAGCAATTTTGAAAAATACTAAAAATAGGGAAGCCATTGCAAGATCGCTTTCACCTGCGCAATATCCTTTTTCATGACTGTTTCCAAATTACATAGCTAGGGTCACGAATTTTCACAAACACAGTTTCATTTGTGAGAGTTATGTGGCTGAAATTCCAGGCTGCTATTTCATTCTACTGAAAGGTATAGGGCTATCTTTGCCCTCTCTTCCTCCTGTTGCTTAAACCAGCCAAGAAAACGTCAAGAAATTAAGAGGAATGGAAAACAGGAGGTAGAGATCATATTCAGAGGACTGAAATCCACCACATGAGAAAAATTATGTTGATAATAGTTGGGGTTTTACCTCCCTGCTCCAAATCCTCCGTCTGTGCAATGGGCTAACGTCCCTGGGCTGGGGAGGAAGCCGATCCAAATCCTCCCGGTGTCAATTTGCCTTCTAGAAGCAACAGGATACGCACACAGGATCTGGGCAGTGCTTACATTTGTAGTTTTTTTGGCTTTATGAGGGTTATTTGGGACTCTCTGCGACAAGGTGCAGAAGAGTGGAGGGCGGGGGACAAGGTGGGGAGGAAAGGAGCTGGCGAAGAAGAGGAGAGTAACAGAGATAAGCAGGGGGGTGGAAACCCCGGGAGGGAAGGGAAATGCCGAAGGCGCAGAACGCAGCCAGAGGAGGGACGGGGAAGAGGTAGGGCGGGAACCGGACTGCGTCCGGAGCGAGAGGGCCCGGGCTGGGCTCTGTTCGAGCGCGCCGCTAAGCCCGGGGCCGAGCCCTCGGCAGCCGAGTTGCGTCCCTTGGCTCGGCCTCTGCCCACGGCCCCACCCCCACCCCACCCCGCCCCCATCCCAGGTGGCCGCCTCGGGGAGGTAGGAGCCGCGGGGATGCTGAGTTCTGCCTGCCTTCGGCCAGGGATCTGCACCAGCCGAGACTGAGCTGCGGCGGGGGAAGCCCGCGGCCGGGTGGCTCGCCAGGCTGGGTGGGGTGGGCCCGTTTTACTGGAGGTGGTGTTTGCAGGAGGGGAGGAGGCAGGGGCCACTCGGGGCCTCCCTGAGCACCGCGGGCCGGGCTGGGGGCCGGGAGTGAGGATGCGAGTCCAGCTCCAGGTTCTGTTTCTTGCTGGCGGCCGCCGGGCGCCAACTGCAGCCGCGCGAGCCCGCTGCCCCCTCGGTCTCGGCGGTCCTTTCCCGGCGCTGGGGAGGCAACCCCCCCACACACCCAGGTCCTGAGTTGCGACGATCGCGGGGGGAGCTCGGGAGCCGAGCGGAGAGGGAAGCGGTCTGCGCGCCTCGACTTCCCCCGCGCGCCGACGGCTCGGAGCGCAGGGGCCCCTCCCAGGGCGGGGGTTCCCGCCTGCCCCGCGACCTCACCTCGGCGTCGGGCCCGGCCTTGGGCCGCAAGGGTAGCTGCGGGCGTGGGTTCCGCAGCGGCCGCATCCCCAGCCATCCCAGAGGCGCCTTTTCGCCCTTTCCTCCCCGGGTCGGGGACCTAAACTCCCGGAGTGCGGGGCGGAGAAGACAAAACAGTCCAAGCTGTCCGCCCACGGCGCCAGAGGAGCTTCTCGGGGGCGCTCCAGATTCGGGGGTGTCGCCTCCCCCAGTGACTTGCGGAAGTGGATGCCAGGCTGGGCCTCCTGACAGTTTCATCGCTACTTCTAATTTCTCCTTCGCTTTGCATTGGGGGAGCTGCCCCCTCCTCTTGGAGAAAGAGGCCGCGCCTGCACCCAAAAGGGAATCCTCGGGTGACCCGGGGAATGGGGCTGTCCGCCCTTGGTGCGGGACCTGGGGCCAGGAGTTAGAGGTTTCTGTTGCATCAGAGAAATACAACGGGGTCAAGGAGAATAAACGTATAGTAGGACTGGGCCTAAACTTAATTTTAAAAAGTCTTAAATAGTCCAGTTTGCCTTTTTGCTTCTACTGAAAATATTACTATTTCTCAGTGGTAGAGAGGGGATAAAGGTGATGGATGGGTCACCGTATGCTGGCGTCTAGTTTGCCTTCATTTCCTTCGTTTCTCCCGCAGTCGTCCCAGCAGTGTCCACATAAAATATTTTCTTCTGTAGAACCCTTGCAATAAAATCGGATTTTTCTATTTGGATGATTCTACGTCAAAGACGGTAGGCAGCGGCGCCCGGCTTTGCCAGTGATTATCGGGAAGGACACTTCCTACAATAAGGTAGAATGAATGCAGTGCCCACAAGCCATTGATTTCCACCCCTGCGTCTTCAGCTTGTTGTTCACTTTCTCCTAAGATTATGGCAATAATAATAACAACCAGGACACAAACAGCTCTTGAGAAGTCGCTTGTAACTACTTCTTCTTGGAGGTGAGACACAGGGCACACCACCCCGTGGACCTATGTTTTATTTTTGCCAGAGGAGCGGCAGAATTGCCTGGAGTTTTTTTTTTTTTTTTAAATGATCTATTTACAGACTTGCTAATGCCTCTGCAGAAATCCTGTTTATCAGCCCAATAGTTGTGACAGGGTTAGAAAACCATTTTAAACTGTTAATCGGCCACAAAAAGGGTCCCAGATTGACGCCTTTCACCTACCTTTGAAAGGCTATAAAAGCGATGCTGTACATTGGGATGAAATTAGACAGCGACAAAATCATTACCTTGACTTCCCACAATAAAGACAACCTTAAAGAGGGGCCATTGATGGTTTCAAATTACATAACGGTGGTTTAAAAGTTCTTCCTCTGGGCTCACAGAAAGCAATTTTAAAGTGTGAATTCTTCAAAGAACAAACAGCCACTGTCATTCAAACGCTGACATGCAGCTGCCTTTTAATTTTATTTATTGCAAAACGGCTATTGAGGGAAAAAAGAGAAACACAAAAACAAAAATCCCAGCAAGAGCAGGCCGAGCCCAAAGAGAATCATGTTCGGGTTATATTTCACTAAGCTCCCTGGGCGCACACTTGGCCCGGAACCTCGGAGGGCGCGACCTTGTCCTCCGCGACGGGACATGGAGTGGAATTCGTAGCCTCACGTGTGGGAAGAGCTCCGCGAGTGTCACCGGGTACGGTCTGCCCACTGCTTCTGCAGATTTTAAGTCTGGACACAGCCTCCTCTAGACTAGAAGGGAAGGCTTTTCCCACACAGCATCGATTCCGGGGGTGGGGTGGGCCTGGGGCTGGGTCCTGGCGCTAAAAGTCAGCCCTCTCACCCCCGCCCCTCTGGATTGGCGCCAACCTGGCCGAGGGTGGGCCTCCACCTTACATCTGACCTTTCCTTGGACCGATTTCTACGTAAATCCGGAAGGCGATCGAAAGCGGCCCTTTCCTTTGCCAAAGGGGCATCTGCATTTTTGTGGGCTGTCCCCTCAAACCCCATCCTCCTTGTAACTCCACCCTTGCGCGCAAGGCCTGCAAAAACCCTATGGGACACCCCGCCGCCCCAGCTCACGCTTCTTAAGGCCAAGTCAGTGGTCGAAAACCAACCAGGTGGCAGCTGTCCTTACCGAGCAAAGACATTCAAAGACGGCCGCACCGAGCGCGGCGTGCGGTGGGAGAGGAGCGCACCCCCTTTAGCATGTGGGGGCGAGAGGGCTATTGGGCTCAGGAGCGCTCAAGGAGCAACTTCGCAGCGTGTTTGAGAGACCAGAGGGGAGTCGGAGAACCGGCTGCAAGTTGCGGTTCGGCCACATTCGCTGCGCAGCACTGCCCCCTGGTATCCTGCGCCGAAACTGCCCCGCTAGACGGCTGAGGATCTCCCTCCTCCACGGCCCGGACCAACATTTTCTCCTTTCTTGGCCACAAGCCCGGCCAGAGAAGCTGGCCCGGAGGCCTCAAGAAAGCTCTCGTGCCGAGCTCCAAAGCCTTCCTCCCCGCCCCACCCCAGGCACTCACCTCCCCAAAGAGGACTGAGGGCGAGGGCTGCCAGACCAGGCCCCCAGTGCGGCCCGCGCCCCTTCTTGACTCTGGCACCCAAGTCCTGGCTGATGTCTACTCAGGAGGCGGCTGGAGATGTGGGAGCTGCTAGGAGGCCTCGACTACAGGCCTGGGAGAGCGGGGAAGGCTTGTGTACACAGAGACTCATTTGGGGTTGGGAATGTTCATTCTTTGATGAGCACCAGCTCCCTGGGCATCTTTTTTTGGCATCTGGGCTTTGCAGAGAAGAAAGAAAGCAGGAGGCAGAGTTGGGTTCTTCCTTGCATCCCGAAGTGGGAGAGATGGGCAAGGTATCAGGTGACCCACTCCAAACACCAGGGTGACACTCGGGAGGGCCCAGAGTCCCGCCCAGTTTGTCCCTTCCTACCAGCCCCGGCTGGCCCTGGCTTCCTGCAGGCGCCAGGAGGAAGACTGCCCTCTTTTCCAACCCATGCTGGGCATCTGGTGCCCGGCGTGGGTATCGGGCCCAAGCCCCAAGACACCCACCACCAACTGGAGGATTGGTCCCAGGCTTGGGGGCTAGGCTTGATGGAGAGGTAGGTGTTTAGATCGCTGGACATAGGGAAGGAGCTCAGGCTCTGGAACCAGATCTGGTGGGGGGTACCAGCTTGGTTGCTCACTGACTGTGTGACCTTGAGACCTTCGGCTTCTCTGTACATCATTTTCCTTGTTAGTTTTTCAGGATGTTGTGAGAATTAATTGAGATAATTTCCTTAAAGTGCCGGCATGTGCTCAAAGTCACCGTTGGTGATTGCAGGTGTTTCCTGCAGGAAAGTGCCCCAGAAAGCATCCCATATGGGGGCCGCCTGCAGCACCACACTGGTGCTAACTCCAGTTTTCAGGAGGGGAGGATACAGAGCAGTGACAGCCCTGAAGGCTGTGTGCACTGGCGTCTGGACGCTTCCCGGGTCTCTAACACCAGGGCTCAGACTTTGCTCACTTCTCTCAGCTCTGGGAAGCTCGTCATCCTCGCTTATGGGGGCATCTAGCGATGAAAACACTGGCCTAACACCTGTCGCACACCCAGCCTTAACCTGCACCAGACACAGGGCTAAGAGCTGTGCATTCACTATCGCATCTCATCTTCACAATGCCGGGACAGAAGTAGTTAAGTTTTTAAAACTCCCTTTTACAGAGCAGGAAACAGAGCTCAGAGAGATTGGGTAACTTGCTCAAGATCACACAGCTGGTAAGTGGCACAGCAGGGGTTTGGACCAAGCGTTTTTTTCAGAGGCCGAGCCCCCTCAGGTGTGACATTAGAAAGCACAAGCTTTCGCTCTTTGGTTTCCACTCACTCTACATTCTTTAAACTGCAATTTCCTCTTCCCTCCGTTGGCACCTGCGGACGCTGAGGCACGACCCCGGGAATCTCAGGCCTTGGCGCGCATTTTCGCTCAGTTAATTAGTTCCCGGGCGTCCTGAGACCTTTTGGTCGAGTCCTCTTCGGACTCTAGTCCCCTAGGCGACTTCAGATCAGACTGACCCACCCGAGCACCGGGACAAAGGTCCGGGGAAGAAACCCCTCCCCTCCCTGGAGGCTCGGCTCAGCTCAGCTCAGTGGTCCAGAGGAACCATTTAAGAACGTAGGTGAGGCTACTCCTGTTGAATCTCGGGGAGGCGGGGAGGAGCACGGAGCCGGGAAACTTCGGGACTCCTCCGGGTGCCAAGCCGCGGGGGAGCTCCCTCTCTCCCCCACCAGATATGAAGCTCTTTAGGACGGGAACGGGGATGGGGACGGGGACGGGGCGGGTGCTCTACTGAGTGTAATCGTGGGTTCACGGCAGTCAGCTACCGAGACCCCATTGAGAATGGACTTGGACTTGAGGTTCCCGGGCCAGCTGCTCCCTAGAGCTGTCCCTGAGCGCCCCCCCGCCCCCCAGTCAGCAATTCTCTACTGAGCGCCTACTGGGTGCCAGGCCCTGCACCCCAGGGCCCTCACTCTCTGTCCTGACCTCTGCCCTCCAGTGGGGTCGAGTTGAGGGCGCCCCTAGCGCTGGTCTGAGTGAGCTTTCTGGGGGGGCGCCGCGCTTTCCAGGCTTAGCTGGGTCGCACCCCGCCCACCCTTCACCCAACTGCGGCCACCCCGCCTAGCCCCGCCGTCGGGCCACGCTGGGCCAGGCGCCCCCTGGCGGCAGGAAACCGCGCACTCGTCGCCCTTGCGGCTCCGGGCTGAGCCTGCCCGCCGCCCCCGCCCACCCGGGAGCGCCCGCTTGCCTCGCCCACCCTCCCACTTCCCACGGAGGTGGCCAGCCTTGTCCCCAGAGACCGTCCGAGAGTCACTCAAGGCTTTCCTTGACTGGCCCGGGCGCGCTGCTGCCCCAAGCCCCCCACGTTCTCCAGCCGCAGGTCCGGTTCTCCCTGGTTAGAAACCAGCGATGCCAGGTAACGCCGCCCCCCACTGTCCGGCTGCAATTGGACGCCAGGCCACTCGGAGGCAAGCGCTGTGGTTGAGAAAAGACAAAACCCACCCGCCCAAGCTCAGGGGGTGAAGGAAAACTGTATTCAATCTGGGTTTTTGGAAAGAAAGTGTCCCCACTCAACCACCGCCAACACACCCTCGTATCCACCGCCCCTCGCCCGTATCTTGTGAACCGGAAGGGCAAATACGCCGCAGTCTTCTCGGCGGTCACACGTGTGTCCCTGATGCCATCTGCCCACTTCTCTGTGCGAAGCAGCTTCTCTCCCTCGAAAATCCGCCCCCCTGGGAAGACGCAATGGAGAGAGATGGTTCATCTGAACCAGAACCTGGAAGAAAACGCCCTGAGAGCTGTTCAGAAACCCAGCAAGCTTCATTTTAACTGAAATTCCTGGTTAAAGATTCTAGGGTTTCATGTGGGTTTCAGGTCTGGGGTCAGAACGACCTGGATTTGAACTTTGATTTTGTCACTTAATAGCTGAATGACTTGGGCAAATTACCTTCTCTCTAAGCACCAGGTTTCTCTCCTATTACAATAGTGTTACCTCACTGGTTGTCATAAAGATGAAAAAATCATGTGTGTAAAGAGCTTAGGATAGGCCAGGGAACTGCATCCTGACTATTTCTTCTAAAACCTGAGTTCAATGAGACTTTAGCTAATGAAGTTTTGAAAACTGGATTTGATTTGGACGCAAGGATGAGACTGGAGGCAGAGATATTATTGTGAGGTCAGTTTTTAATCCTGGGAGGGCTGAACTCACAAAGGAGCACTAGGTGGGGTGGAAGCCTGCATCAGTGAGAATAAGTAAAGCTGGGAGTTAGGACCCCAGGATTCTCCAAGGACCCTCCCAAGCCTAAGAGTTTTCTTGTACCTGCCTTGGGGCAGGGTTGGTCTTTCTGCTTTGTACTCTTGAACCCAACAGGGGGCCAGGCACTCAGGGCCGGTGCTGCCTGCTGAATGAGTGGTTGATTTCATTTATCCCAAATGGGGCCTTACACGGGTTATCCTTCCCTTTGCTTCATTAACTCCTACCTTCTCTGAATGGGTCAAATTCTCCTGTCATATGCTCTCAGAGGACCATACACCTTCTCTTCATGAAGACTTATCACTGTTAAAACTTCACATTTATTCGTGTGATCATCAGATTGTCTTTTTTTGCTGTAAGCTCCACGGCTGTTTTCTTGTCCCTGTATTCTCAAAAGTTAATACAATGGATAACGGTTGAATGGCAACGAAATGGCTTTTTTTGTAGCTAGACTCAGAAAGTAGTTTAACCCTACCCCTCACCCTAATTAGCAGTCACAGTAGGTAATTCACAGTATACTCTTTCAATATGTTGTAAAGAAATTAGCCTCCAAATGCACTACCAGGTAAGCTATTCTAGAGGTGACAGAATAGAAAGGCACACAGACCAAGTTAAATGCTTGAATCTCACAGATTATTGGATAAATTTAAAACACACACAGGAAGAAGGAAGGGGAAAGAGATGAGGTATGTTAGCACCAATACAATTAGGTGTAAGCAGGTGGAAGGACCACGCTCAGAATCATGGGTTATGTAATATGCAATGTTCATGTTCCCTTCTCCCTCCCCTCCCCCGCTCTCCATATTAACCTTCCCCCTTAACGATGTGGTTACAAGGACTAGAGTTGGGGGTGAGTGATGGGATAACAGACACAAGGTGCCCGAGGCAATGACACACACTTTCGCCATTACAGAGCCACGGTCAAGTTCACCTGGCCACAGCAGGAGCTCTACTATTAGCTTGCTGAACATCTACGGGTTTAGCTGTGCTTCACGGGCAGAACACAGTTGGGACCATAACGGTGTCACCGGTGGGTGGCTGGTATAGAGGATAACATAGCTGCCAGTCCTGAGGTGGCATGATCGTACCTTATAACTTGGTCTTTTTGTCTCTATCTGTACTTAGCACTCTGGTTTGTTAGGCAGTCTTCCATTTACTGGAAAGATACAATCAAATAATCCAAACAGTCATATGAAATGTGATAAACGCCAGGAAGCTGGGGGTGGGGGTGGGGGAAATCTGCTGTCCCAAGAATGTGAGATGAGCAGTCAGGGAGAGCTTCCCCGAGGAGGTGGCATTTGAGCTGAGATCTGAAAGGAGAGTTCCATAATCCTGAGGTTTCAGAAATTCCTAATAAATAAACATCAAGGTCATTACTTTCCCCCATCCCGTTCTCAGTCATATTTAGCCTGTTTTCTATCTGACTTTCCAAAGGAATACTAACCTGTTCTAGTCCCCCAAATGCGCAAATGTTATGTTTTACACAACAATAAGAACGAAACACACCTATTGGCAAAAGACACTGCAGAACAGTGTTTAGGCTTATAAATGGTTCTAACTGGGACCAACAGCCTATAATTAGACTTTAACAATCCAAGAGAGGAGTAATATGCACCCTGCAGGACACATTGGCGTCTTTTTCTTTAGTTCTGCAGGTTTGGTGGGTAGATTAGCCCCCGACTTGCCTCCTACAATAACTGTCCCACCGAGGTAAACATGTCACAAACAAGAACAATGAGATCACCAATAATATAACACTAATACTATAAACAAAAGAAACGCCACCTTTGGCTCCGGTGGAATGAAAAACACAATGTGGACCAACTAACAGGGCTATTTAAAAAACAAATTACTCACGGCCAAGCTTCTTAGCTCTCCAAACACAATTTTCTGGGAACCTTGATATGAGGAGAAGTTTTTCCTGAAAGGGACATGCCTCTGCTGCTCTTTGGACGGTGCTTGCTTACAGATCTGAGGCCTTGGACAAATAAAATGCCCCACACAGACCCACCTCGATGCTTATTCTCATTTATTCCTCTTTATTTTCTCCCAAATCGAGACATTTCTCGGGTCACAGGTTACCGTAAATGGAGAGTCTGAAAGCACATCCCCATCAATGACATTTTCCAGAAACCTCAGGCTTTTCCCAAATGCCTAAACCCTCTGATCACAGACCACACTTCCTTCATAAGGACTTTTTTCTATATTTTGTTAAAGAATGTATAAATGGGTAACAGAATATTAGTTATAGTGGATTTTTTAGAAATTACTTGGTCTATCCCCTTCATTTTGTAAATGAGGAAACAGACTCCAGGTGCAGACTAGAAGACATGAAAGGCCTTGCTGTGAAGAAAGTGCAACATATCCTTATACAAATAAATGAGACAGACTTGGGTATCAAGCAAGATGCCTGGCTGGTTTCGTCTGGATATTGCAATTTGCCCTCATTCCAAGAATCAACTCATCGGACCAAGGGATGTGTAGCCAGAGTCCTCTATTAGCTTCCTTGTGACTTGACAAGAGGGATAGAGACAAGGACCAAGCCCACTGTCTAGAAATGGAAGGAATGTGTGTATAATGGGATGACTGGTTTTTGTAGTAGAAGAGATGTTACATTGGCTAGGACCTTGGATAGGACCTTTGAGCCAACTCAAAACTGACCCAAGAAATGAAAGGCCTTTATTGGATCACATAACAAAAAAGTCCAGGGAAATACTCATTTCAGGCATAGCTATATCTGGAGACCAATGATATCATCAGCTAGTCACTCTGTTTCTTGGGTTCCTCATGGTGACAAGATTGCTGCCAGATACTCCAAGCCTGCATGCTCTCAGGTTTCTCAAGTGCTGTGAAAGAGAGTGCCTATCTCTTAACGATCACAGCAGGAGTCTCAATGCTTCTGACTGGGCCATGTGCTCCAAACCACTGTGGCCAAGAGAAAGCAAGGCTCCAAATGTTCAAGTCTAAGTTGCATGTCCACTCCTGACACAGGTGAAACATCATACTAAATATGAGGGAGAGTGGTCACTCTTAGGAAAACTGAGGTATTGGGAGAAAGCAGATAGGGTGATGGACAGCAAAACCAAAGACATCCACCGTAGATGCAAAATTGGATACAGGATATTACTTAGAGCATCAGCCTTCTAGTGGCTGCACCAGGTCATGTGGGTTCTGGAATCCAGATGGTTATCCAGAGATTCCCCCAAGCTCAGGCACAGCTACTTGATCAAAATGAAGTGCCTCAGGTTAGCATTGTCTGCTGCCTGAGGTAGGCTTGTAAAACCAGTAGTTTGATTTCAGGACTATCAATTCTGCAGATTCGTAATATGGTTCCTGATTCACCAGACTTTTGGATGCTGGCAAGCCTCAGTTTCCTCATCTGTCTAATGGGGATGATACAATGAAAGTGAAAGCTTTTTGCAAACCATAAAATACCATTCAGAGGGCATGAGGGTGGCTGGGGAAGTCAGGGTCCACGGCCACAAAGCCAATGGCATGGATGTTCTAGGCCATTTCAGATGAGGGGCAACTGCTGTGTGGGTGAAAACAGTTAAGGGATCTACCCATCTCTGAACCAAAACCCTGTGCACACTGTCTCAAAGAGAGTCTGAGTTTTTAACCATGCACTAGAAGAAAGGGAATGCAAATGCACTCTCCGTTCACAGAGCTCCAGAAGACGAGGGTGTGAGTCATGGATGTCACCTGAGACCTGGGGGAAGGAGATAAGACCCAGGACAGCAGCAGCACCCCCCCCCACGGTGATCCTGTCACCTGACTTGGCAAGCACTCAGAAGGTGCCACTCAGGGAACATGTGCTGGTGCAGGCCAGGGGGCGGCTGAGGGGTGAACCCAGAGTGGTGGTTGCAGTCACCTATCAGCCTTCCAAGAGAAGCCTGGGGGACATCTGTCTTCAGAAGCCTTTCCAGATGTCTCCAGGAGCAGCTGCCATTTCTGAGCGGTCATGCACTCCTCTGATGTCCCCTGAGTGCAGGAAGAGTGCATGCGACCGTATTGACAGATCCACTTCCCTGTTGGCCTACTGGCCTCCTTCAAGTCAGGGGCCCACAACAGCAATCTGTGCTGAACCCCCAAACCTGAAAGTCAGGGCCAATTCTCTCTGCCCCCTCCCCGACCCTGCTAGGTTGCCCCCTAGGTTCTGCATGAAAACCAAAGGCTCCTGGGCCCAAGGCAGCATCCCTCTTCACAGTTCTGTCTCCAAACACATTAAAAAAAGGGAAATTTCTGCAGGAGCAAAATAATCTTGAGAAGAAGGAAAAAGCAGTTGTGATGTCCTCACGTGGTAATAGGGATGAACACCTCGTGAACTCTAACTATTCTAATCAACAAGTGATCTAAGGTGGGGTTTGTCATGCTCCTGGATGCAGCTGCTGTATCTCCTCCTTGGGAATCTCGTCACTTCATCCTGGCAGCAGAACACCACACTGCTGCATCCCCACCCCAACTGAGATGAGGATCGGCAGTGAAAAGGAGGCATGGGGAATCTAGCAGCTGGAAGCAAGTTCCACTTTAATTTCAACGCCAGTATAACACAGTCTGTCACATCAGCGTTGTCGTATGTTCACGGGTAGCTTGGAAAAGAGGGGCCTGAGGAGTGGGGCTGGCACTCCTGTGGATGTTGGAGATAGAATCTGGGCTTGGTTCTGGTTGGGAGGGCAGTTCTTGAGGCTGTGAATGCAGGCGGGGAGAATGCTGGCATCCCATCCTCTGAAGAGAGCACTATGGGCAGATTATAAAGACAGGACTTCTGCTGTGGGGATCATTTGGGTCTGAAATATTCATGGGAAACTCATGGAGGAGGGCAGCCATTCTGTAAATCTACAGATCCAGCATCATTCTGCCATGTGTACTTGTCACAAAGTAGGAATTAAGTAAAACTGTTAGTTTTTTTTTTTTTTTTTTTTTTTTTTTTTTTTTTTGCAGTACGCGGGCCTCTCACTGCTGCGGCCTCTCCCGTTGCGGAACACAGGCTCCGGACGCACAGGCTCAGCAGCCATGGTGCACGGACCCAGCCGCTCCGCGGCATGTGGGATCCTCCCAGACCGGGGCACGAACCCGCGTCCCCTGCATCGGCAGGCGGACTCTCAACCACTGCGCCACCAGGGAAGCCCCAGGGGGGTTTAACTGGTCTTTGGACTGGCTGAAGGCAGAAAGCAGCATAAATCCCCCTCTTCTTTCATAAATGACAAGGAAGCAAAATTCAGGCTTGTTCTTTGAGCTCCCTCTGGTGGCAATTACCAAAAATAATCCAGCTCTGTGGGGTTTGCAGGGAGTTAGTGACCCAGTGGCGGCCTGCGTTTTCAGTGAGAAGCTGTAGGAGAAAAGATCCTCTACCCTTTTAGTAGTGGGGCAAAGGGTCCACTGTCCCCCTCTGCAAGGTGGCCGCCCTTCGGATTCTGAGGAATTGGAATTCCTTCCGATGTCCAGCCCTGCTGATGTGCATGTATCCTGGGGTGAATGGTTCCTGCAGAGGACTTGGAAATCTGCTCTGTGCTGCTTTGGTGCTTGTATTCTTGTTTACCCTTTCCTAGATTGGTCTCAGTTTCTCAACCAGATTGGCAGCTTCTCCAGCGCTGAGATGGCGTCTTAATCACCTTTGAGGGATGCCTCCTTCCCTCCAGCATCTAGCAGGGGGCTTTGCTGATTGGAGTGCTTCCTGGAGGAACGCTAGAGCCGGGGCAGGTCACAAGGTGAACTGCCTGTGTGCCTCTGAGGCTGATGCTGGGTGATCGACCACATCAGCTCCTTGCCTGCCCCGTGCCGACTGCGTTCTCATAGGTCTTGACAGATGGTGGAGGCTTTGACATCTTGTCAGCCCTGCGTGGACGCTCGTCCCCAGTCACTGGTCTCGGACCGCCAGCCCTGACTCTGAGTGCCGGGCTTTTCTGCTAATGCTTTTGCCTTGGGAGATGGGAGCCAAGAGCAGCAAGGTGGGAGTTCGAAGGCAGCCGTGAGGTTGGAAGAGAGACTTGCCCTGCCGCAATCACAGCGAGAAGTGCTTACGTCAATACTCAGACATGACTTGCTCTGAAAGCTCAGGGAAAGGTCGAGGAAAGCTCGAGAGAGCAGGAGGCTGTGGTACCAAGAGCATCAGACATGAAAACACTAGACCTGGGTCCCAGGCCTCGCTCTGTGGCTCTGGGCTGCTCGCTGAACCCAATTTCTATATTTATATAAACTTGATGGACATGTTTTCCAAAGATCCTTTTCCAGATTCAATATTCTTTTCAACACACATACTATATATTTTTAAATAGCTGATGATGTGTTCAGCAGGCTGGGGTTATTTGCTACCATTTTCAATGATGAAAACTGGAATCTGCAATTCAAGAATTCTAATTTGTCTTCTTAACTGGTGGGGCATTGCCTGGACACCACTGCCCCCTTGTGGCAGCGAATCTAATTTTGTAGTAATGTGATGAGTTCAACAATTTATAAAGCCTTATAAACTTGGATTTATAAAGGGGCTGGAGAATGTCCCCAAAGCTTTACTCATCCCTGGAAGGAATGCATGCTTGTAACTAGATCAGATTCCCCCTTAATGCCTTGGCCTTACTTCAAGATAGTGATTTAGAGGCAATCTTTAAGTGGATTTACAGCCAGATTACCCAAATCCACTCATACATTGACTCACAGATTAAAAGTTGCAAGCTTCTGAGACCTGGTACGCTCCTGCTTCAGAGTGGATTCATTAAAAAGAGAAGCGACACCGGTAGCACTTGTAGGTATTACACATCCCATTTGTATGAAGACAATTTTTTTCTTTTCATTGAGGTAAGATTTATATAACATAAAATCAACCATTTTTAAAAACTGAAGTATAGTTGATTTACAATGTTGTGTTAGTTTCTTGTGTACAGCAAAGTGATTCATATATATATATATATTCTTTTTCATATTCTTTTCATTATGGTTTATAAAATCAACCATTTTAAAGTAAACAATTCAGTGGCATTTAGTACCTTCACAATGTTATGTAACCATTTAGTTCCAACACTTCTATCATCTCAAAAGAAAACTCCCTACCTAGGTGGTTAGTCCCCATTCCCCCTGGAACCTGGAAACCACTGATTTGCTTTCTGTCTCTATGGCTTTACCTTATTCTAGTAAATGAAATGGAATCATACAATATTTGTCCTTTTGTATCTGGCTTCTTTCACCTAGTGTAAGGTTTTTGAGGTTCATGCACACTGTAGCATGTAACAGTACTTCATTCTTTTTATGGCTGAATAATATTCTCTAGTACGTCTACCACTCATTCACTGATGGCCATTTGGGTTGATTCCACCTTTTGACTATTGTGAATAGTGCTGCTATGAACATTCATGTACAGGTGTGTGTTTGAGTCCCTGTTTTCAATTCTTTGGGGTATGTATCTAGGAGTGGAATTTCTGGGTCATACAGTAATTCTGTGTTTAACTTTTTGATGAACGAAGTCCTCAGGAAGATGACATGTTCTAGCATCTAACAATTCCTACCAACTCCTTGTTTATTCTCCCAGATCTCTTGCAGGTTTGCCAGCTGGCTGGTCTGCCTTTGCTTGGATGGGGGCGGGGAGTTCTGGTTGGCTCCACATGTCCTGCACAAACAGCTCCCAGAGATGTTAAGGTGCATAGCAGAAGCCCAACCCATGCAAACGCATTAAAAAGCCATTTCTGGGGACTTCCCTGGTGGTCCACTGGTAAAGAATCTGCCTTCCAATGCAGGGGACGCAGGTTCGATCCCTGGTCGGGGAACAAAGATCCCACATGCCGCAGAGCAACTAAGTCCACCCGCCACAGCTATTGAACTCGCGTGCCTCAGCGAGAGAGCCAACGTGCCACAAACTACAGAGCCCACGCGCCCTGGAGCCCGCATGCCACAACTAGAGAGAGAAAACCTGCATGCCATAACTAGAGAGAAGCCCATGCGCTGTAACTAGAGAGAAACCCGAGCAGACGGTGTGCCATAAGGAAAAGATCCCGCATACCTCAACAAAGATCCCGTGTGCCGCAACTAAGACCCGACGCAGCCAAAAAAGAAGCCATTTCTGGCATCACATCTGCTACTATTTTCATTGGCCAAAGTCACATGGCCAAGCCCAACTTTAATGGAAAAGGGATATAATAGTTGCCGGCTCTGTTGGGAGGCACTGCAAAGTCACAGGGCAGAGGGTGTGGCTGTATCATGGTATTAGAGGCAAAGAGTAAGGAACAGGAACAATTATCCTCCTCACCATCCGCAGTAAGGCTTGTTATCTCTTTGTAATGGGCTGGCTGGGGTTATTTTAAAAACTATTTCTATGTCATATTTACATTGTAGCAAGGACATTCATGATCTTGATGCAAATGTGTTTGCACTGTGGGACGTTTGCAGTTAGAGAACCCTCAAACCACAGGGCCAGGAAAGCCAAGCATCCTGACTTCTGGAAACGCCTCTGGGGAAGCTGGGCTCTCACTGTGTGGAAACCTCCAGCCTCCTTTAACCCAGGCCTCTTAAAGAACCAATAAGTGGCATAAATTATTCACCTCAGGGAACGTTTTCAGAAGTGAACAGCAGGCTGGAGAAATCACCAGTAGGGTGTGCATTCTCTTCAGTGTTTGGACCTCTGCTCACCTTCTGAATGGCTGGGCATTTCTAAACTATTAAAAACTCAGATCTCAGAGTAGAACGAATATAAGTTGTGCTTAAATTTCAAGGCAACTCCGAGTTTCCTTTTCCGCCTCTTCTTCAGGGTCAGGGGAATGAGCATGTAGGCACAGGCCTGTTTGTGGGAGATGCCGCCGGCCCCCTCTGTGATGTGATCTCAGGGCTGTGGAAAGGGCCTATCCTCTCTTCAAAACGGTCTTTTCTACCTGTCTTCCAAGATATCAGAAATTCATTCCACCTCTAAAAACCATTCTGAGGGCTTTGCCTCTTTGGAAGACTCCATTCAGAATGCAAAACCTTGGGAGGGGAGGGGAGGAAAATTAACGTTTATCAGACACCTATTATGTGGATGCATCCTCACCCACAAGATAGATACGCTTTGCAGATTTGCTTTATTAGTTTTTCCTTTTAAATAATTAATACATTACAGAAATATGCAATATTGGAAAATAAAAGTTAAAAAAAAAGGAAGAGTCTCTGTATTCCAGCCCTCAGAGATAATCTCTGGTAATGGTGTGGTGTATAACCCTCCAGGATTTTCTCTATGCTGATACTCACGTGTATTTGTGCCTCACTTGACCTGTCAGTAGCACTTGACTGGATTGATGACTCTAGGCTGTCCTGGCTTCAGAGATGGAATTCCCCATGATTTCCCACTTACTACTCTGGCTGCCTGACCTCAGTGGCTTCTGTAGGTTTCTCCTCTCCTTGCCCCCTATGTTGGAGTTTCTCAGGGCTCAGCCATGGGCCATCTTTTCTACTCATTCTATACGTGTTGGGAAATCTTGTTCACTCCTTTACCATCTCCGTGTACCATCATATACTATCTGCCTAATTATGGATCTCCAGCCTTCTCTCTTCTGAGCTCTGACCTAAATACCCAAGTGCCTTCTGACATTTTTCACTAATATGCCTTATAGGAACTCCAAACTTACTTTTTTTTTTTTTTTTTTTTTGCTGTACGCAGGCCTCTCACTGCTGTGGCCTCTCCCGTTGCGGAGCACAGGCTCCGGACACACAGGCTCCGCGGCCATGGCTCGCGGGCCCAGCCACTCCGCGGCATGTGGGATCTTCCGGGATCGGGGCACGAACCCGTGTCCCCTGCATCGGCAGGCGGACTCTCAACCACTGCGCCACCAGGGAAGCCCCAAACTTACTTTTGAGTGAGAAGTTGATCTCTCTCTTTCAAAATCTGCTACTCTTCCATCTCAGAATTTGGGACTTCCGTCTCCTGAATTATGATGATATTTTTCTCTTCCTCGTTCCCCTCACTCAATCCATCATTAAATCCTGTCAATTCTGCCTGCAAATATATCCACATTTTACCAAATCTAAGATGTGTTGCTGCTGGCACTTAA
Source organism: Mesoplodon densirostris (assembly GCF_025265405.1). Classification (NCBI taxonomy): domain Eukaryota; kingdom Metazoa; phylum Chordata; class Mammalia; order Artiodactyla; family Ziphiidae; genus Mesoplodon; species Mesoplodon densirostris. The sequence goes on along the minus strand of NC_082661.1, from coordinate 14,374,520 downwards.
TCTTACCAGCAAGTGTCAATGGAATGTTTTCACCACACAACAACCTCACAGTTGTTTCATGGTTGATAGCAATTGAAAGATCCTATTGATTGAAGAGTACATCTCAATTTCAGAGAATTATAAATGTGAAAAAATGTGGATCTTAGAGTCGGTGAAACAGAGAATATTAAATCTATCTCTGTCAGCACTCTTCTAGCCTAAGCCATCTTCCATCTGGACTTCCTGTCTCTTCTCTCAGACCTCACATCTACCCTCCTCAAGACTTCTGTTCTCCCATTTATTCATTGGTAAGTCCTGCTTACCTCCAAAATATATCTGGATTCCAATAACTTCACACTATCTTCCCTGCTATGACCCTAGTGCAGGCCCCACCATCTCTTGCCTGGATAACTGGTCTCCTTTCCTCCTCCGCCAAGCCAGAGGGATCTTTCTAAAGAGTGAACCAACCGAGGCTTCCCTGGTGGTGCAGTGGTTGAGAGTCCACCTGCCGATGCAGGGGACACGGGTTCGTGCCCCGGTCCGGGAAGGTCCTACGTGCCACGGAGCGGCTGGGCCCGTGAGCCATAGCCGCTGAGCCTGCGCGTCTGGAGCCTGTGCTCCGCAGCGGGAGAGGCCACAACAGTGAGAGGCCCGCATACCGCAAAAAAAAAAAAAGAGTGAACCAACCACATCACCCTTCATCTCAACACTCTCCAGAAGTTTCCATTTGTACCTGGGATCCACACTGCATTGCCATCAAGGGCCTACTGAGGGTCCCCCGTCTGCTGCTCCATTCTCATTGGTCTCCATTTGGCACCTTGCTCCCTGTGCTTCAGCCGCGTGGGTTTCACTCATTTCCATCTGAGGGTTTTTGCACTTGCTATTCTGTCTGATTCAAAAGCTCTTATCCTGGATCTTTGCACAGTTAGGGGTCAGCTCAAATGTCACTTCTGAGGAGAGGCCTTTCCCAGACCAGCCTCACTAAAGCTGCTCCCCACCTCCACTCCCATCCGCCCTGCCCACCCACCGAGTCACATTCTACCACATTTAATACCTGACAGTATCTGATTCATGTATTTATTTCTTTCTCTCCCCTCACTAGAACGTAAGCCCCTTGAGGGCAGACACTCCGTCTTGTTCCCTGTTACCACCTCAGCACTTTAGTGTTTAACCCAGTACAGGTGCTCAATAATTATTGATGAAATGTTTGGTTGACATAATTTCCTAATCCCTACTTCCTCTTTTGTTCTTCACCTCTCCTCCTAAACTCAATTGCTAGACAGACTGATCTTTTAAAAACAAAAATTCCGACCATGTTACTGCCCATTGCGACACTTAAATAATGCTTTAGCAGCATCCCACTATATCTGATCTGTTGTACTTTCATTCAGTTCAAAATGCTTTCTAATTTCCCTTGTGACTTCTTTGACTTATGGGTTATTCAGAAGTATGTTATTTAGTTCCCAAATATTAAGGGGACTCCCAGTTATCTTTTCATTACTGATTTTTAATTTAATTCCGATGTGACCAAAGAACATACTTTGTATGACTTAGATCCTTTTACATTTATTGAGACTGGTTTTATGACCCCAAATATGATCAATCTCCGTAAACATTCCATGTGCACTTGAGAAGAATATATATTCTGTGGTTGTGAGGAGGAATTATCTGCAAATGTCAATTAATCAATTTGGTTGATAGTGTTGTTCAAGTCTACTATGTCCATGCTGAGTTTTTGCCTACTTTTATGAACTATTTAAAGGGGGTATTGAAATTTCCAACTACAGTTGTGGATTTGTTTATTTCTCCTTGAATTTTATCAGTTTTTATTTGATGTATTTTGTAACAGTCTTTATTTTAAAGTCTATTTCGTCTGATGTGAGTATTGCTACTCCCGCTTCCTTTTGCATGGAATACCTTTTTCCATCCCCTCACTTTCAGTTTGTATGTGTCTCTAGATCTGAAGTGGGTCTCTTGTAGACAACATATATACAGGTCTTGTTTTTGTATCCATTCAGTCTACATCTTTTGGTAGACTGAAATCTACCAGATTTAATTTAAATGTAAATCTGTTTACATTTAAAGTAATTACTGATATGTATGTTCTTACTGCCATTTTGTTAATTGTTTTGGATTTGTTTTTGTAGGTCTTTTTTCTTCTTTTCCTCTTTTGTTCCCTTCTTTTGTGATTTGATGACTATCTTTAGTGTTGTGTTTGAGTTCCTTTTTCTTTTTTGTGTGTATATTATATTTTTATTTATTTATTTATTTATTTATTTATTTATTTATTTAGTGGTACGCGGGCCTCTCACTGTTGTGGCCTCTCCCGTTGCGGAGCACAGGCTCCGGACGCGCAGGCTCAGCGGCCATGGCTCACGGGCCCAGCCGCTCCGCGGCATGTGGGATCTTCCCGGACCGGGGCACGAACCCGTGTCCCCTGCGTCGGCAGGCGGACTCTCAACCACTGCGCCACCAGGGAAGCCCTGTATATCTATTATAGCTTTTTCATTTGTGGTTACCATGAGGTTTTGATATAGCAGTCTGTATGTATATGTGATTGTTTTAATTTGCTGATCTCTTAATTTCAAATGCATTTCAAATATCCTGCATTTGTACTGTCCTCCTCTCGCAATTACTGGTTTTGATAGCATATTTGTGTGTGGGTAATTTCCTACCTTTACCATCTGTTTGCCTTTACCAGTGAGCTTTCCCATTTCATAATTTTCTTGTTTCTAGTTGTGGCCTTTACTTTCCCGCTTAGAGAAGTTCCTTTTGTTGTAAAGCTAGTTCAGTGGTGCTGAATTCTTTTAGCTTTTGCTTGTCTGTGAAGCTTTTGATTTCTCTGTCAAATCTGAATGAGAGCCTTGCTGGGTAGAGTATTCTTGGTTGTAGGTTTTTCCCTTTCATCACTTTAAATATATCATGCCACTCCCTTCTGGCCTGCAGAGTTTCTGCTGAAAAATTAGCTGATAGTCTTATGGGTATGCCCTTGTATGTTATTTATTGCTTTCCCCTTGTTGCTTTTCATATTTTCTCTTTGTCTTCAATTTTTGTCAATTTGATTACTATGTGACTTGGCACAGTCCTCCTTGAGTTAATCCTGTATGGGATTCTCTCTTCCTGGACTTGAGTGACTGTTTCCTTTCCCATGTTAGGAAAGTTTTCAGCTATTGTCTCTTCAAATATTTTCTCAGGCCCTTTCTCTTCCTCTTCTCTTTCTGGGACCCCTATAATGCGAATGTTAGTGCATTTGATGTGTCCCAGAAGTCTCTTTAGCCCTCATTTCTTTTCATTCCTTTTTCTTTATTCTGTTCTGCAGCAGTGATTTCCACCACTCTGTCTTCCAGCTCACTTATCCATTCTTCTGCCTCTTTTATTCTGCAATTGATTCCTTCTAATGTATTTTTCATTTCAGTTATTGGATTCTTCAATTCTGTTTCGTTGTTCTTTATATTTTCTAACTCTTTGCTAAAACCTTCTTGTAACTTCTTGCTCTGTGCATCCATTCTTTTCCCAAGTTCTTGTATCATCTTTATGATCATTACTCTGAACTCTTTCTCAGGTATTTCATGTATTTTGAAGCTCTGTTATTAAGAGAAAACCATTTAAGATTGTATACCTTCTTGATTAATTGACCCATTTATGATTATGAAATGACCTTCATTATCTCTGGTAATATCCTTTTCTCTGAGATCTATTTTATCTGATATTAATATAGCCATTACAGCCTTTTCTTTTGATAAGTGTTAACATGGTATACCTTTTTCCATTCTTCTAACCTATTTGTGTCTTTATGTTTAAAGTGTTTTTCTTGTAGACAGCATCTAGTTGGGTCTTTCTTTTTGGTTTTATTTATTTATTTTTTTTGGTATTTTTTTGGCCGTGCAGTGCAGCTTGCAGGATCTTAGTTCCCTGACCTGGGATCAAACCCAGGCCCACAGCAGTGAAAGCTCAGAGTCCTAACCACTGGACCAACAGGGAATTCCTGGGTCTTGCTTTTTAATTCAGTCTGACAATCTGTGCCATTTTATTGGGATATTTAAACCATATATATTTAATGTGATTATTGTTATGGTTAGTTTTAAGTCTATCACCTTGCTATGTATTTTTTATTTGTCTGTTCTTTTCTCTGTAGATCACTATCTTTTGTTGGCTGATGTTCAGGTTTTGTTTTGTTTTGTTTTTAACATTGTTTCATGTCTTTTTTTCCCCCCTGGTAAGTCTTATCCCTGTTATTCCATCTTGACTGGACCTATTGACTGTCTTTGAGTTCATTAGTTCTTTCTTTTGTTGTGTCCGAGTCCTCAATTAAATCCATCCAGTACGTTTTTTTAAAAAGTAGACTATTTTGGGTGCAGTTTTAGGTTCACAGCAAAATTGAGCAAAGTACAGAGAGTTCTCATATACATCTGGCCCTAATACATGCACAACAACCCTTGCTATCATGATCTGACACCAGAGTGGTACCTTTGTTACAACTGATGAACTACATTGACATATCATTATCATGCAAAATCTGTAGTTTATATTTGGGTTCACTCTTGGTGTTGTACATTCTTTGGGTTTTGATAAATGTATAATGACATGTATCCACAAATACAGTATCATGAAGAATAATTCTATTGCCATGCAGAATAATTCCATTGCCCTAAAAATCATCTATGCTGTCTATTCATCCCTCCCTACCCGCTACCCCCCAGCAAGCACTGATCTTTTTACTCTTGCAATAGTTTTTAGTTTTGCCCTTTCCAGAATATCACATAGTTGGTATCATTCACTATGCAGCCTTTTTCGATTGGCTTCTTTTACATAGTAATATGCATTTAAAGCACCTCCATGTCTTTTCATGGCTTGATAGCTCATTTTCTTTTTAGTGCCGAATAATAATCCATTGTCTGGTTGTATTGCAGTTCATTTATCCATTCAACTATTGAAACACATTTTGATTGCTTCCAACTTTTGGCAATTATGAATAAAGCTGCTGTAAACATCCACATGAAGCTTTTGTGTAGGTGTAAGTTTTCATCTCCTTTGGAGAAGCACCAAGGAGTGTGACTGCTGGATCATATGGTACGCGTGTGTTTAATTTTATAAAACACCACCAACCTGTCTTCCACAGTGGCTGTGCCAGTTTGCATCCCCACCAGCAGTGAAGGAGAGTCTCTGTTGCTCTACATCCTCACCAGCATTTGGTGTTGGCAGTATTCCAGATTTTGGGCATTCTAACAGGTGTGGAGTGGTATGTCATTGTTGTTTTAATTTGCAATTCCCTAATGACATATGATGCTGAGCATCGTTTCATATGTTGATTGGTACCTGTATGTATCCTTTGAAGTGTCTGTTCAGATCTTTTGCTCATTTTTAAATCAGGTTGTTCTTTTTCTTTTAAAAAATTATAAATATTTTATTTTATTTTCCAGCTTTATTGAGATACAATTGACATATAACATTGTGTAAGTTTAAGGTGTACAACATGTTGATTTGATGCTCTTATATATTGCAAAATGAGGTTGTTCTTTTTCTTATTATTGAGTTTTAAGAGTTCTTTATATATTTTGGATAAATCCTTTAACAGACCTCTCTTTTGCAAATGTCTTCTCCCAGTCTATGGCTTGTCTTCTCATTTTCAGTAAGTTTAAAATTTCATATTTTTAATTTTTTTTTTTTTTTTGCTGTACACAGGCCTCTCACTGTTGTGGCCTCTCCTGCTGCAGAGCACAGGCTCCGGACGTGCAGGCTCAGCGGCCATGGCTCATGGGCCTAGCTGCTCCGCAGCATGTGGGATCTTCCCAGACCAGGGCATGAACCCGTGTTCCCTGCATCGGCAGGCAGACCCTCAACCACTGCGCCACCAGGGAAGCCCCATATTTTTAACTTTTAAATTCTAGAATATCTTTTTGATTGTCTTTTATAGACTTAGAGCTTCTCTGTTAACATTGTTCATTCATCCGTTCGTCAACCTTTTCTTCTATCTTCTTTAGCATGTTACTTGTAGTTAAAGTACTTGTCTGCTTACTTTAACATCTGGATCATATGTGGGTCCACCTTTGTTTTGTTTCCCCACTTGATTATGTTCACAATTTCCTCTCAATATGTCTATCAGTTTTTTACAGGGTGCTGAACAGGCAGGATGGAAAGGGTGGGAACCTCCATACTCCAATATTCTAGAATAATAAAAATCACAAAAAAACCCCAAACAAAAAGCAAACCCCCAAACAAGAACATCACCCCCTTGAATTTATACAGTGCTTTAGAGTTCCCAAAGCACTTTGAAAGCTTTTTTTTTTGGGGGGGGGAGTGCTGCATTGGGTCTTTGTTGCTGTGCGTGGGCATTCCCTAGTTGTGGTGAATGGGGGCTATTCTTCGTTGTGGTGCGTGGGCTTCTCATTGTGGTGGCTTTTCTCATTGAGGAGCACGGGCTCTAGGCGTGTGAGCTTCAGTAGTTGTGACTCACGGGCTCTAGAGTATGGGCTCAGTAGTTGTGGCGCACGGGCTTAGTTGCCCCGCAGCATGTGGGATCTTCCTGGGCCAGGGATCGAACCCGTGTCCCATGCATTGGCAGGTGGATTCTTAACCACTGGACCACGAGGGAAGTCCTCAAAGCTTTTAATCTTTTGGCTTTCCTCATTCTTCCCTCACCAACCAGGATAATTAATTGCAAGCTAAAATAAGAAGTCATCTGCAAAAGGAAATTTTATGAAAGCCCTTATCAAAGACTCAGAGATGTGCGCCTCCTTCTGCCAGTGTGGCGACTTAGCAACAGTCTCAGGATGTTGTTGCTTTGTTAGTGTGGTTGTGGTCAGTTGTGTTCTCATAATCAATTCCCCCCTTCTTCCTGGGCAGTTGCCACCTGCTAGATGCTACATTTACATTTTCCAGATGACCTTGTGGCTGGGTGTGGCAAAATTCTCATCAACTGAATGTGAGCAGAAGTGATGTGTGCAATTTCCATCTCATTGGCTTAAAAGGAAAGTGATTTTATTTTACCTGCATCTTATGCACCTGTGTTCTCTGCAAAAAAGCCACTTGTTTAGAAGGGGAAAATCCTTGCTATTATTTCCATCTACCCTTAGCCCCACCTCCAGAACTAGAAAATTTGACCTCAGTCCAATCTATCACCATGGATATGCTCTCATCTGTCCATTATTCATCTCTTCCTTTGATATATTTTTTAAATTAATTAATTTACTTATTTTTACTTTTGGCTGCATTGCGTCTTTGTTGCTGTGCACAGGCTTTTCTCTAGTTGCGGCAAGTGGGGGCTACTCTTCATTGTGGCACGCAGGCTTCTCTTGTTGCGGAACATGGGCTCTAGGTGTGCGGCCTTCAGTAGTTGTGGCACGTGGGCTCAGTAGTTGTGGCTTGCAGGCTTAGTAGTTGTGGCGCATGGGCTTAGTTGCTCCGCGGCATGTGGGATCTTCCCGGACTGGGGCTCGAACCTGTGTCCCCTGCAATGGCAGGCAGATTCTTAACCACTGCACCACCAGGGAAGTCCCCTTTGATGTATTTTGAATTCTTCTCTTTCATGAGGGCTGCTGGGGCCACTCGAGCTCACAGCATCCCTCTTTCTTCTGACTCCATAAGCCACATAGTGTTTGCATCTCACTTTGTAATTCATCCCTCACTATATTTAAGTGCATAAACCCATGTATCTACATCCTCTCCTTTTTTTTTTTTATTTTTTTTTTGTGGTACGCGGGCCTCTCGCTGCTGTGGCCTCTCCTGTTGCGGAGCACAGGCTCCGGACGTGCAGGCTCAGCGGCCATGACTCACGGGCCAAGCTGCTCCACCGCATGTGGGATCTTCCCAGACTGGGGCACGAACCTGTGTCCCCTGCATTGGCAGGCGGACTCTCAACCACTGCGCTACCAGGGGAGCCCCCTACATCCTCTCCTTTGATGGACATTGGGATTTTAATTGCCCTCACATAATCTAGTCTCTAGCCGACCCTCAGGAACGGCTTCTTGTCTGGTCCATCTGATGCCTCATTAAGAGAGAGATTTAGTCTTCAGGAAGAGGCCTGTAGCTACGCGGTCTCACTTCCTTCCTAGGAAAAGGGTCTGGATAACCTATGGGACTGTAAGAAAATTTCTCCTTTCTAAAGACAAAAGAAACTCAGATCACCTCAAAGGTGTTTCATGTAGTGGAGAGTGGTGGCTAGATTTCACGGCCCTGACTTTATCCACAAGAGTCCCCTTCTTTTGTGGGTTCTTACCCATTCCTGCTGCCACCATCACATTGGCCGAAATGTGGTGAAAAGACTCTTGTACACACACATTGAGTGACATGCAGCTAGATAATCTGGCCAATGAGCTGGAGCTCACTTACTGTCAGTTTGTGGCCCATCACAGGGTCCTTCTCTTCCCAGCAATCAGTCTACCTCCAGAAGGTGCGTTACATCACGAGGCCCATCATCAAGAGTGATGAGTACACAGGTTCTGTTATTCTCTAGACTCTTCTAGATGTTGGAATATGTCTTCTAAAAAGACTTAAAAAGAGGAGTACAAATACACTTTCTGACCTCTACCGTCTAATACTTTCATCCATTAACATTGCCCCTAAACACATTAAATAGCACTCAGAATGCATTACATAACAAATAACAAATGACTTATGCATTGTTATCTTAAAATGTTGATTCTTGACTTGGGTAAAGAACAATGGGCACACGCTAAGGTGTTGTTCAAAAGTAATGGCCAGGAGAGACATACAGGAGACACACTGTGTTCACGGGGTGGAGGGCTCAACATAGTAAGAGGCCAAGTCTCCCCACGTTGACCTATGGGTTTAATGCAATTCCTATCAAAATCCCAGTAAGGTTTTATGTAGACATAGATAAGATTATTTAAAAACATATCGAAAGGCCTTTTGTTTAGAAGTATAGTTGATTTACAATGTTGTGTTAGTTTCAGCAAAGTGATTCAGTTATATATATAAACATATATATATATATATATATGCTCTTTTTCAGATTCTTTTCCTTTACAGATTATTACAAGATATTGAGTATAGTTCCCTGTGCTATACAGTAGGTCCTTCAAGTAGCTAAAACAATCTTGAAAAAGAAGAATAAAGTAGGAGGAAACATTATACCCAATATTAAGGCTTTCACACAATGGGAGCAGGGAGGAATATGGGTGGCAATCAGGTGACCCAATGGACAAACACAAGCAAGTCCAACCTGGAAAGGCTGTGGTTACCAAGGACTCAGACCCTTCAGGAATGAGAATTTGGGTCATGCCATTGGGGAATCCACTGAAAGCGGTAGAAGAGGTGGCAGAGGGCAAGACAAATTTAGAATGAATAGTGAAGTAAGGAGACGACGAAAATCAGTTGCCGTCCTGAGTTCAACTGCAGTGGAGGCCGTGCTTGGTCCCACTAACCTCCCTTTCTAAGTTTGCCTTCAGGGGATCAATGCAACTTCCTAATAACCACCCAAACCTATCCTTATATTTATCATTCCTCTCCTATGTTTTAAATGCCTGAATTGTTGCACCTGCACACCATCCCACCTCACCATTGCCAAAAGTGTAACAACTGGGGCTTCCCTGGTGGCGCAGTGGTTGAGAGTCTGCCTGCTAATGCAGGGGACATGGGTTCGAGCCCTGGTCTGGGAAGATCCCACATGCCGCGGAGCAACTAGGCCCGTGCGCCACAACTACTGAGCCTGCGTGTCTGGAGCCTGTGCTCCGCAACAAGAAAGGCCGCGATAATGACAGGCTCACGCACCGCGATGAAGAGTGGCTCCCACTTGCCACAACTAGAGAAAGCCCTCTCACAGAAACGAAGACTCAACACAGCAAAAATAAATAAATTAATTAATAAACTCCTACCCCCAACATCTAAAAAAAAAAAAGTGTAACAACTGGATGGCCACCTTGAGCCAGGAGCTGCCTGCGCACCATCTCCTTACCAGTGGGTACCGAGCGACCCAGTGCTGAAACCCCATTTAAGATCCTGCTCTCTCAGGTCACTCCCGTTGCCCACTATTGCAGGTTGGATCCTCTGCGAAGCAGACACAGGTAGAGTAAGGCATCCAAAAGCTCTATTTATTAGGAAGTAAAGGCGAAGGGAGGAAACAGGATGGGACAAGGGGAGCCTTCATATCCCGATGCAGACCTGACAAAATCTCTGGCAGACCAACAGAGAGCAAAGATTTCGGGTTGGAGGAGTCTGGCAGGTGGCAGAAATGGTTAAGCTCTTGTACCCCACCTTGCTCAGCCATTGGACAAGGGCTTCCTGGAGAACAGGGCCTGAAAGCTGAAGCAAACCCCGAAAGAACGAATAGCTGGAGGCTGTCAGGAACCATGCTCCTTGAAGCTGTATGGAGAAACCTTTCATGAAGGGGGATCTAAACGCCCACATATCTCCACATCCGCCATGTGGGGCACTTTTTTTTTTCCTAGTGGCAGAGGTAAGGCACAGGCCATTGTACGTTCACTTTTCAGGTACCTGCTTACGTCATGTCTGCTAACACCTGATTGGCTGGAGCAAGTCACGTGGCTTAGTCCCATGCTAAGAAGGAAGTATGCTCTGCCCACCTTGAGGCCAAGGCAAGTCTGGGTATGCTAGAGGGGAATGACGAATTGGGACCAATAATTAGATCCACACAGGATAAAGGCCATTTGTAAACTGTGGAGCTCTGATCGCACTAATTACTATTATTTCTACCTGTCCAAGAGTCAGGGTACCACAGACAACCCCCAGGAAGGATGATCACTTGACTAAAAGCCAAAAGTCACATTTGGTACCTGGAGTCAAAAGCGCAACTTTGGGATGGGAAAGGCCAAAGCACAAAGCAACCACCACGCATTCCTCCCAAAGCCCCTGAAGGTCAGCTCTCGGGCTGGCCAGGCTGCTGGGAGCGCACCTGCCTGGTGGATCAATAGTAATTTGAGACACTAGGTGGCGCGCTATCTGAGAAACTCTCAGGAACTGAACGCGCAAGGAGTGCCGCCTGCTTCCCAAATCCTTGGGGAAAGCGCTGGCACCATCCACTTAGCGCTGGAGCCGGGCCATTCTCGGGGCACTCCCCGTCCTCCCTGGCGGGACCTCTGGGCTCCTCCTTCTTCCAGCAGCTCCTGTCCTGCCCACTCCTGGGAGGATGGAGGCTGCGGGGCTGCCTCAAGGTAGGAGGTGCTGCTGGGAGGCCCTGAGGAAAATCTTCCCTCGCCTCTGCTTCCACTGCTCCCTGGTGACATACGCGCTGGTGGGTGCCGTGCTCTTCTCAGCCCTTGAGGGCAGCCAGCACCTGGGGGCAGATGACCCGGAGTTTGAGGAGTTCCTGGAGAAGCTCTGTGACATCCTGAAATGCAACAGAACAGGTAGGTGGCGTGCCTGGGCAGGGCGGGCCTTTTCTCTCTGGGTAGAGACAGGCCCCAGAGAGCAGAGAACTGCCTTGTAGGAAGCTGAGTCTGGGAGCCCTCTGCTTGCATCCTGCCCACTCCTGGGCGACCTTAGGCAAGAGACTTCTCTCTGGGCCTCAGTTTTCCCCTCTGTAAAATGGGGGTGGGAATAATGGACGGCCTCTCAGGGTTGATGTAAAGAATGTAGGAAAAGTGCTGAGCACCCAGTCGGCGCTCCCTTCCCCACCCAGACCGACAGACTCTGAGGAAGGTGGATTGCTGGAGATTTGATGAGGTGGGGTGGGGTGGATGGGTGACCAGATCTGGAGCTGTGGGTTCCTAGGCTGGTCCTCAGAACTGCCTGCCCCAGCCCATGATTCAGTTTGCAAGGACTGGAATTCAAGGAACAATCCAAATTGGGCTTGGACTGCCGAGATAGTAGCCTGCCCCCTGCTCTCCCACTTCTTGTTTCAAGTGGCCTTTGTTTGTGGTCGGACTCAGGGGAGGAAGAAGGTGTTATGAGAAGAACTTGGGACCCGGTTTCAGTCCCAGTTGCTCTCCCAGCTTGCTGTGTGATCGGGGGCAGATTGCCCTCCCTGGGTCTCAGTCTGCCAGGGAGAACAAGGCCCACAGTCTCAGGCCCGCCAATCACAGGGACCCTGTGGGAAGCAGATGAGACAGTGGACGTGAAGCCTCTTGGAAGGCACAAGGCACTTTATATTTGTCCTTATTGCTTTTCATTCGTATTTGTCCCTTATTTCCATACTGTCCCCTAAAGCTTGGAAAGATGCATTCAACAAAGCAAGATAAAATAATAGAGAGTAGGGGCCTCCCTGGTGGCGCAGTGGTTGGGAGTCCGCCTGCCGATGCAGGGGACGCGGGTTCGTGCCCCGATCCCGGAGGATCCCACGTGCCGCGGAGCGGCTGGGCCCGCGAGCCATGGCCGCGGGGCCTGTGTGTCCGGAGCCTGTGCTCTGCAGCGGGAGAGGCCACAGCAGTGAGAGGCCCGCGTACAGCAAAAAAAAAAAAAAAAAAAAAAAAAAAAAAAAAAAAAAAAAAAAAAAAAAAAAAAAAAATAATAGAGAGTAAATAAAAGACAAAGGAAAAACAGACTCTAAAGTTCACGGGAAGAACAGGGTCCCGGGCTTCCCTGGTGGCGCAGTGGTTGAGAGTCCGCCTGCTGATGCAGGGAACACGGGTTCGTGCCCCGGTCCGGGAGGATCCCACATGCCGTGGAGCGGCTGGGTCCGTGAGCCATGGCCGCTGAGCCTGCGCATCTGGAGCCTGTGCTCCGCAACGGGAGAGGCCACAGCAGTGAGAGGCCCGCGTACAGCAAAAAAAAAAAAAGAACAGGGTCCGATGGTATGACAGGTCCTCAGCCAGGCTGGTAATGAGCCCTCCAACCTGTGGGAGGTCCTTTCAGCGGGGGCAGACCAGAGGCTGATCACAGGTGGCAGGGTCTCCTCTCCGTGGAGGGTCCTACTCCTTCTCTCTGCATCTGTGCCAGACAGACAAGCCTACTCAGATGACCCAGGAGAAGCCGTCTGCCATCAGACACTCTGAGCCATCACTGGGTCCAGACTGTCAACAAGTTCAGGGCTTTCCAAACCTGGCCACGCATCAGAATCATCCAAGGAGCTGGTCTAAAATACACATTCCCAGGCTCTTCCCCAAACCCACTTAATCAGTATCTCCAGGACCGGGCTGGGAATCTTATTTTTTTTATTTTTATTTTTTTTTTGTGGTACGCTCCGCGGCATGTGGGATCTTCCCGGACCGGGGCACGAACCCGTGTCCCCTGCATCGGCAGGCGGACTCTCAACCACTGCGCCACCAGGGAAGCTCCGGGAATCTTATTTTTAAAAAGTTTCCTGGGTGATTCTGATGCACAGAATGGTATAGGAAAACAGAGCTGGTCCATCTGCATTTTGCACTGATTTTCACTGGAGATTAAAATGCTCAGTAAGTGCTGGTTAGTGCAGACTCTGTGCCAAGTGTTTTTCATGCACTATCTCACTTGATCCTCACACCCACCCTATGAGGTGGATATGAATTGTCCCCCTTTTACAGATCAGGAAACTGAGACACTGGGAGTTAGACAACTTGCTCAAGGTCACCCACTAGAAAATGGAGCCAGGGATTCAACCCCAGGCATTTAGATTCCAAAGCCATGTCATGCTGCCTCCCCGATGGGGAAACTGAGGCTCAGAAAGAAGCCTCTTGTCCACGTATACAGGAACTAGTCAGGTTCAGAACTGGGTCTAGATTGCAGGTGTCTGGACTCCCAGGTTGGTGCCCATTCAAATGAGTGGTGACTTCCTGCTGTGCCAGGGTCTGTGACATCTTCTTACAACTGTGCCAGCTGGCAGGTGACTTCTGGGATCCCTAAAACCCACTGGCTGCCAGGCCAAAGGTACCATTTGGACACCTCCCTGAGAAACCAGGGCCCCCAGGCCTGCTTCCGCCAAGTCTTCCCAGACATCCTCAGCCAGCTGATCCCAGTATGATCACCACACTCCATCAGGCTTAATGGCTTGCAGGAGTGGATATGGTTTGCAATCACGCAAGACCTTGCATTTCATAACAGCCTTTTTCTTTCAGTTCTCAAGACCCGGGGAAAGAGACAGAGTTAGTAGGCCCCTTTGCAAGGCTCAGAGGTTCAGAAAGGCCACAGGGCAGTTCCATGGCTGAGCTCAGGCCGGACCCCTGTGGGCCTCTCTCTTGGGTGCTCAGCACACAGGGTTATGTGGCCTCCTAATCTCTGCAGGTGCTGGAGCAGTACCTAAATGGCAGAGACGTTGAGCAAAGGGTCCTGAGATCCTGCATTTAGTGTTGATGAGGGCCACAAGGCAGGGGGCGTGGTCCCTGGGGAAGACGCCCCTTCCCCTGGGTGGGACCTGTTTTAAAGGGCATAACCTTCTCTCTCATGCTGGTCGTCTCTTTCTGGAGTTGAGGGAGGCAGGAAGCGGGATCTCGGGAAGCTGCTGCGGAACAGGAAGCCCCAGTGGTTTAGCAGGTCTGCAGACTGGTCCTTCTTCTTCTTTTTTTTTTTTTTTTGCGCTACACGGGCCTCTCACTGTTGTGGCCTCTCCCGCTGCAGAGCACAGGCTCCGGATGCGCAGGCTCAGCGGCCATGGCTCACGGGCCCAGCCGCTCCGCGGCATGTGGGATCTTCCCGGACCGGGGCACAAACCCGTGTCCCCTGCATCGGCAGGCGGACTCTCAACCGCTGCGCCACCAGGGAAGCCCCAGACTGGTCCTTCCTGAGCTCACTCTTTTTCTGCTGCACAGTGATCAGCTCAGTGGGTAAGTCCAGGGGCGAGGGCAGGCCTGTGAGAGGAAGCTGGTGGTGGGGGCAGGGGAGAGGGGGAGGAGGACCCTTGGTGGGGATGCTGAAGTGTTCAATTCATTTAGTGCAAGAAACAGCTGTGGAGTGCCTACGCTGTGCTCAGGGAGACGGCAGTGAGCAGGGCTGCCACTGGCCCATTTGTGCGAATGAGAAAAGAATACCCTTCCTTCAGGTGGGCACGGCCCCATTCCCCGGGCAAAGGCCCCAGTGAGTGAGGTGTGGGCTGCGTTTTGGCTTCTTCTTGTGTCCCAGTGAGTGCTCTTATACAAAACACAACCTGCCGGGTACCTGCCTGCCCAGGTTCCTCGGCTCGGGGGCAACCAAACGTGGTCAGTGTGATGCGCTCAGGGTATCGCGGGAGCACAGCTACCCCAGCCTTGGGGCTGGGGAGTGGGTTTCAGAGTCACCAGCATATTGATGGCAGCTGGCTCCAAGGGAATGGAGGAGGGCACGGCACGGGGAGGGAGGACAGTGTGCCAGCGCAGGACCGGAAGCGCCAACGATAAGGCAGAGGAGGAAGGGGACCTGCAGCGCTAAGGAGAGCTCACAGTTGCCTGCAGGGCCCGTGCTAAGCTGCCTTCTTTAAAGCCCACAGTGAATCAGGTCGGGGAGCCCAAGCCCAGAGAGGTGACGTCAGGGGCCAAGGTCACGCAGTGAGTGGAGCTGGTGCCCACGAGAGCTGTTGAGACTCCAGGTCCAGGGCTCTTTCCCCAGAGTAGGCTGCCAGCTTTGCAGGTCTGTGGGGTGCTGTGGAGACTGCTCACCCCTGCTCAGGGAGCCCCAGGGAGAGCCTCGCTCCGCCTGGAAGCAGGGGCCGCTCAGATTCTTGTGTCCCGATGGAGTGGATGACAGTGCCCAGAAGGGAAGGACTTGGAGAGCGGAAGGAGCTGGCCTCGCCCTGTTCCCCGCACTTGCTTTATACGTGTCTCCAGCCTCCAAGCAAGGGAAAGACTCCCGTGCAACACATTGTCCCAGCGAAGTCCCTTCCGGAGCCCCGGGCAGAGGGGAGGGTGCGGAGGCAGAGTTGCTTCCCTACAGGGACCACTTGCGCGTTGTAAGATGGGCTCTGTGGACCCTCAAAGCCCCGGATCCTCCTCTCGGTGGCTGCGCAAAGGGTGGGCTCCTGTGTGAACCGCACATTGGAGCTGGGCTGTGGAGATGGCCTTTGCTTCTTCCCTCCCTCCCTCCCTCCCTTCTTCCTTCCTTCTCTCCTTCCTTCCTTCCTTCACAAATACCGAACGCCTCTGATTGCAACAGCAGCGGCTGCGCTGGCTAACACGTGTATTTATTTATTTATTTTTTTACATCTTTATTGGAGTATAATTGCTTTACAGTGGTGTGTTAGTTTCTGCTGTATAACAAAGTGAATCAGTTATACATATACATATGTTCCCACATCTCCTCCCTCTTGAGTCTCCCTCCCACCCTCCTTATCCCACCCCTCTAGGAGGTCACAGAGCACCGAGCTGATCTCCCTGTGCTATGCGGCTGCTTCCCATGTGTATTTAAGACTCATCAGGCTCCCTTTTAAGTTCTTCGAGATGATGAGCCCATCCACACCTCGCCACAACCCTGAGGTAGCTGTTGTTATTATTCCCACTCTCTGAGGCAAGGCAGGTCCACCATTTTCGCAAGGGGCCACAGCTCATGTCTGTCTGGGTCCGGTCTGTCTCGGTCTTAACCCGAAACCCCACGGCCTCTCTCTGTACGTGACTTTTTCTGTGCCTGGCATGGGGCTGAACTAGCTGGATGCCTCCCTGCCCTGGTGGGCCTCCCAGTCTAATGGAGGCGGGGACAATGAACAGCTAAGCACACAGACGTGCTCAAGAGGAGAAGCTTGGGCTGTGGAAGTGGGTGAAACAGGATGGGGGAGGGGGGTCCTGACTTTCGGGGGTGGGGGAGAGGCTTGTCTGAGGAAGTGACAAGTTGAAGGATCTGTGGAGATTAACCAGGCAAAGAAGGCTGAGAGAGCTTTCCAGCCAGGCAGCAGGCAAAGCTCCGGGGCTTAGAGGCCCCTCTGAGGAAGAGACCACTGAGGCTGGCGGGTTGTGAGAAGCGGGGCTGGTCTTGCACTCAGGCACCGTGTCCCTGGGCCAGCATCGGAGGACCTTCTAGTAACTAAGGGCCCCAGCTTCCCTCTGCGGTGCCGCAGCAGGGTGGGCTGGGTGCAGGGGCCGAGCCAGGCCTGGCAGGAGCCAGCCCTGCTGGCGGTGAGGGGGTCACAGGAGTGGAGGTAGTGGAGCTGCCCTCGGCCACAGGTCAGGGGCTCCTGGGTCAGCCTCCCCACCAGGACTGTGACTCACTGCGCAGGCCCTGCCCCTCTTGGGCAGCGAAAAGTACTGGGGCCCCATCTTCGTTCAGGAGAGCATCCATTCAAGAGAATACCGATCCCCGGGGGGCCTGAGCTCAGGGCACTCATCCCGGGGTCCCCTCACACTCGGGGTGGAGGTGGAGCACAATGGCCAGCTGCGGACTCTGGGGGCCAGCCACCTTGGGTCAGAGCTGTGTGACCTCCAGTGAGCAATTCAGCCTGTGTGAGCCTTGTTCCCTAATCTATGACTCCTCCCAGACCTGCCTCTGAGGGTCAGCATGAGGGTCAGCTGCAACTGACAGGAAACCCAACACAGTTGGCTTAAACTGCAAGGAAAATGCGTCACCTCCCAAGTAGGAAGTCCAGTGGGGGACAGCTCTCAGGCTGCTTGATGTGCAGCTTAGCTGTGACATTGACTATGAGGTTCTCTCCGTCCTGCTCAGCGGGTCACAAGATGGTCACCAAGGTCCACGTCCCACCCGGGCATAATTGCATCTCATAGACAGAGAAAAGGCTGGCTGTCATAATCGGCAAGAAACTTCCTGGAAGCCTCCCACCCCCCAAGCCAGTCCCTGGCAAGGGGATTGGATTACCAAGGATGACCTAGACGGATCGGATCTATCTCTAAATCAGGCGAGAGAGCAGCAGCGTTCCAGGGAAAGGTGGGGGAATGGCTGCTGGGTGGGCAACCTGTGCCTACTGCAACCCACTTGCTTAAATGGGCACATATGCTTGTGTCCAAGGGCGCCCCCATGTGGTTTCTTTCAGAACCGGTCTCATTCACCTGAATGTTCATCCAAGCAGGGACAGGTCAGGAGCAGAAAGAATAACTGTAACTTAATAGCTGCACTACGGAGCACTTCGCGGCACCAGGCGTTGTGCCAATGTGCTTTATATGCATGATTTTGTTTAATCCTCATGACAGCCCTACAAGGTGAGTGCTGTGACTGTCCCATTCAGCAGTGACCTTGGGCTCTGGGAGGGAAGTCGTTTCGAGCAGGGTATAGAAGCAGGGCACAGCTGGCCTTTTCAGGGACCCCAGAGCTCCAGGGAATGCTTTGAGGAACAACATTTACAGGGGAACTGTGCACGGAAGAGACTGGAAGCAAACGGGCTTGAGAGGATGGGGTTTCGTTAGGTTTTTTCTCAAGAACAAAAGGGGACTGATCTAAAGCAGCGTTTTTTAGCCTTGGCACTATTGGTGTCTTGGACTAGAGGATTCTTTGTGGCGGGGACTGTCCCGTGCATTCACTGTAGGATGTTTGGAAGTATCCCTGGCCTCTACCCACCAGAGGCAGCCACCTTTTCCCCTGCTGTCTTCACCAGTTGCAACAGCCAAAAATGTCTCCAGGCGTTGCCAAATGGCCCTTGGGAGGCAAAATTGCCCCCTGTTGAGAGCCACTGATGTAATGCAATGGTTATTAAAACGTGGTCCCTGGATCAGTGGTGTGAGCATCACCAGAGAGAACTTGTTAGAGCTACAAATTAATTTCCAGGCCCCATCCGAGATCTACTGAGTCAGAAACTACGGCTGTGGGACCAGTGATCTGTGTTTTAGCCAGTTCTCCAGGTGATTCTGATGCACGTAGATGTTTGAGAAGCACTCTCCTGGGGCAAGTGTTCTCAGGCCAGGCTGCACATCAGAATTCCCTGGATATCTTTTACACGCCCCCGTGCCTGGACCCCACACTAATCACGTCAGACTTACTAGGGACAGACCCAGGCATCAGTATTTTTCAGAGCCCTCCAGGTGATTCTAATGGTAGTCCAGGTTATGAACCACTGACCTAATGGAAATGCATTAGCTTGGCTCATATCCCAAGAAAACGAGGCTGCCACTCATGGTACAAGTCCATTAAGACATCAAGCCATCCAGTAAGTACAACTGGAAGAGGACTGGGGAAGGTTCTTCGCTGCCTGTAATCAATAATGGTCCTGCTGGTAATACTGCTCCCTGCCCTGCATCTCTGGGTCACCTGAAATGCACCTGGTCTTGATGCTGAAAAAGGGACCCCTGAAAGGCATGAGGTTGGTCAATCCCCAGTCATTCCCAATTGGATCAGCCCCCTTGGATTAGGAAGTGTTTGGGCTGTTAAATACTCACAGGCTAAGTGGCGTGGACTAATGGAATTGGAATATCAGCATGCATTATAAGAAATAATACGATTTTCCATTATGCGTTGTAGCACTCAGTAATTGGGTGGGCAATACATTTCCTTCATAGGGGCCTGTGCTCTCTGAGACTTACTTCCTTGATGCGTTCTCTGCAATGTGGCGTGTCCTCTGGATTGTAAACATATTCCACCCAGAGGCAGCCACAATGACTTTGTTTATAATCCACTAAACCCACCTTTGCCAAGGAAAACATGCATGTGGAGGGAGGTCTTCAGGTGAGGGGTGCCCACAGGCTGTGGGCTGTGAGACTCCGGACGTGTCACCTGACTCCCCTGTTCCTTGTCCATTAAATGCAGTAACGACGGTGGTTGCCAGTATTAGGGGTTCTGCTATGCGGGAAATTCTGACTCTAAAAGGCACTTTACTCCATAAATCCTGTAAGAAATGTGATATTCTTTCCTTTAAATAAAATAGATCTCACCCTGGGACTCCATCCTGGAGGCTGGGGGGCTCCCACTGGGGAGCCTCTCCTGACTTTCCCAGGGGTGCACGAGAGCTGGGTGCTTCCAGGCAACATCTGGAAAACAGGGTGGCTGCCTGCCCCCGGGCCCTGCTGCTGACACCCCTAAGGACTGCAAGGCCTGTGACAAGCTCAGGAGCAGGGATATTTGCTGACACCGGGGCCTAGGCTCCTGAGACTCCACGGCCAGGCCTCTCAGAGCTCCTGCCCCGACACGAGGGGCTCCAGGCTCCCTCCTCTCTTCCCTCACCCTCCACAATCACCCTGGCTAGAGTGAGCCATGCCCTGGTGTGCCCGAGGCTGCCATGGTTTTAGCATTTAAGGGTTTACCAGAACGTGAGACTTTCAGTCCCGGGCACATTGGGCCGTTGGTCATCCTCTCCAGGGCCCCCCTCTGTCCCCAACCCCCTCCCTCTCCCTGAGACCCCTCCCCACCCCAGTCTCCTCAGTGCTTCTGGGCTTTCACCGAAGCCTGGACAAGATGCTGTCCTGAGGTCATTTTTGCAACCTCCTCTCCCTGAGGGGAGGGTTGAGCTGCTGGAGACCTGCAGGGAACGGGGAAGGGAAAGAGAGGCAACAGAAGCCCTGGGCACCCCCGCAGCAAGTCCGGCCCTGCGGAACAGGCTCGGGTTTCTGACGGGGGGTTTAGCCAGTGCAGGCTCACTCCTGAGCCTGGTGCTCTTGGGTCCTGTTGGACAGGTGGGGACCTGAGTTCAAGGCTTTGCTTCCCGCTCGACTAGGAGCCCCCAGAGGGCGTGACCTCTGCCTGTTCCTCATTGTATCCCAATCCCACCCAGGGAAGCCTGGCATAGAGTAGGTGCTCAATAAGTGCAAATCCAGGATGGATGCCTTTGTTCTAATCTGTTGGTCTGCTCTTACGCATCTTGTTATTGATCTCCACTTGTAATTGCAAACTCATGAGGGTGGTTATTTGATTCCTATCTGCCTTACTCACCACTGTGTCCCAGTGCATGCAGTAAGCACTCACGTGCACAAACAATATGAATGCACAGAGAGTTCACCACCCCTGCCGTCAAATGGTACCTCATGGATGCAGTCAGGGTGGCGTGGAGTGCCCTGGGAAGGGTGCACAGTGATGGGACCTGGTGAGGGCCACAGTCCTCTTCCAGAACCCTGATGAAGATAGGCAGCCTGATCCCGTGCATATGCCTGGAGGGTGGAGGCTGAGGCCAGAGTTTGCACAGGAAGCTGCAGCCCTGGAGGAGGTTGGGGCTTAGCCAGCCTGGGAATTGCCTTCCAATTAATTTACATAATTGGGCTGCGGTTTTCTGCATTAATCATCCTTTATGACACCAAAACTTAAACATAGGCATTAAATACAGAAGCTTCTCCCTCTTTGTTGAAGGCAGTGAGCTTGCCCACTCCAGAAGATCCAACGACGTGCGCTGTGGGGTGCGACATCCCTCTGATCCTGCCCTCTCTAGACACGAGGGGTGGGGGGCTGGGGTGATGGGAGGAGGGGGCTCCTGAAGAGCTTGGAGGCTTCAACCTCTCTTTGCTTGACCATCCTGTTCCTGATGGTTGGAGGGTCCCACCCCCTCGGTGCTCCTGACTCAGCAGAAGGAGCTGGCTTGGGAACTGGATGGCCCTGGGGGTTTGACCCCCCAACGCCACACTTTATCACGCGTATGCTCTTGGCTAAGTCACTTCACTTCTCTGAGCCTCAGTTTCCCCATCTGTAACGGTGATAATACCTACCGAGGAAGGCTGGTTAATACCCAACCCACAGTAAATGCTCAAAAAAACAGCTATTAGAATGAGGACACCAACCTCCCGAGAACGACACACTTGCTGTGTGTGAGGTGCTGGTGTCTTGTAATCCTTCCCGCTGGTCAATATACAAAGCAGGTATTGTCATCCCCATTTTACAGATAAGACATCTGAAAATGTGAGCAGTCACGTAACTTTCTAGTAAATGGCAGAGCTGTAATTGGAAACGAGGTTGGTAAGAGTCTGGATGCTGGGGTCCTCAGCGTGTCACTCTCGCTTATGAACACGTTTGACCCACTAAATCACAAATGGCTCTGAGGGCAGCAATTGTATTTTAGTCACCGTCCAGCTTTCTACCGTCCCAAATACCGTGCATACTGCTGTACACACCACTGGCACATAATAATTGCCTATTATATAGAAACAAACATAGAGGCCCAGACATCCCAGGAAGGACAAGCATGGCTTCATAAAAACTGACGCCTTCATGGAGGATGATGGAGGTGATGGGTGTGTTTGCAAAGCCCGCACATCCTGTCACCTGTGCTCACCCTATCCCTCCAGGTGAGCTGGGCCCATCCTCCTTCAGATGCTCAGAAGTGGCAAAATGCAAGGCAGTCACCTCCTCCCAAGCACAGGGTTGTCTCCTGCCAAGGACATTTCGGGTCAAAGATCTGGACGTGAGTCGTCCCCTATCCTAAAGAGAAGCTGGGCTTCACTGCCTGCTCCCCCAGCAAAGCAGACCTAATGTCAGACAAATGGATGAATGTTTTAAGATGAATTTTTTTTTTTTTTTTTTTTTTTTTTTTTTTTGCGGTACGCGTGCCTCTCACTGTTGTGGCCTCTCCCGTTGCGGAGCACAGGCTCCGGATGCACAGGCTCAGCGGCCATGGCTCACGGGCCCAGCCGCTCCACGGCATATGGGATCTTCCTGGACTGGGGCCTGAACCCGTGTCCCCTGCATTGACAGGCGGACTCTCAACCACTGTGCCACCAGGGAAGCCCCAAGATGAATATTTTTAAACGTGTTGTGTAAAATGTCATATGCCAGGGAAATGAAGTGGCAGGTCTCTTTGAAGCTTTCTGAGCAGGGGAGGGGGGAGGGGGGAGGGCAGCCGACAGTCCCAGGCTCTGTCCTCTTTCTCAGGTTACGGCAACACCTACCCTGTCACCAGGCTTGGCAAGTACCTGTGCGCGCTCTATGTGCTCTTTGGCGTCCCCCTGATGTTCCTGGTCCTCACAGACACAGGCGACATCCTGGCAACCATCTTATCCATGTCCTACCACCAATTCCAAAAACTCCTTTTCCTCCCCCCTCCCCTTCCCAAGTGGCGCTCCGGACCCCCCTGCGAAAGAAGACCTGACACCAATCCCGTAGACGAAGCCATCCTGAGGATTGCCATCAACGACCCAGAACTCCCGGGCCCCAAACCTGCCCCCTCAATCCCAAGCAGCAACATGGAGCTGTTCGAGAGACTTCTAGCACAAGAGAAAGGGAACACACTGCAGGTGCCCCCTCAGGCCACGGAGAGGAGCTCTTCGTGTCCTGAGCTGGTGTCCGGGAGACTCTCGTACTCCATCATCAACAACCTGGATGAGGCGGGGCGGCAGGTGGAGAGGCTGGACATCCCCCTCCCTATCATCGCCCTCGTGGCCTACATTTCCTGTGCAGCTGCCATCCTCCCCATCTGGGAGAAGCAGCTGAACTTCGAAAATGCCTTCTATTTCTGCTTTGTCACGCTGACCACCATTGGGTTTGGGGACATTGTTTTAGAACAGCCTCACGTCTTGTTCTTCTCCATTTATATCATTGTTGGGATGGAGATTGTGTGCATGGCTTTCACGTTGGTGCAAAACAGGCTGATTTGCATCTACAAAAATGTCATGCTGTTCTTTGCAAATGGGAAGTGTTACAATCCTGTTAAAAAGTGAAGCCTCGGGCTTCCCTGGTGGCGCATTGGTTGAGAGTCCGCCTGCCGATGCAGGGGACACGGGTTCGTGTCCTGGTCCGGGAAGATCCCACATGCCGTGGAGCGGCTGGGCCCGTGAGCCATGGCCACTGAGCCTGCGCATCTGGAGCCTGTGCTCCGCAACAGGAGAGGCCACAACAGTGAGAGGCCTGCGTACCGCAAAAAAAAAAAAAAAAAAAAGTGAAGGCTCCATCAACTCTCGTGTGATGATGCCGGCCCAGCTGGTTGTCTTGTCTTTTGGGGCAGTGTAGTTAGAGCTGGTGGAACTGCAGCCTGTCACCTGAGGCCTCAGAGTCACACCCTGCATGACAGCTGATTTAAGTCTCGAGGCCCTGCAGAAATGTGGCCAAGGCCCTTCCTATCAGGACATTAGACAAAAACTGTCACCATCCTCCAAAGTTCAATTAATTGCCCTGTCTTCATTTTTCAAAAGCCCCACCTAATGTAGATGAAACCACCTTACAGATGTCACTGGATTTCTTGCAACATGAGAAAAAATGTACCTTTTGTTTTTGCAATTTGTACTTTCAGCTAAATTAAAATCTTCCTGACCTGCTCCCCATTTACCCTTGATGAAACAGAGCTAGACTGAGCCACCTCTTTCCTTGGATGACTGCATGAATGTGATCAGCCCAATCCCAGCCCTTGTAAAATACACTGATGGCGCTGAGAGGAATTGTCCCCTGTGCTCACAGGGGCCTGGGATAGTTCCTGATTGCCGGATTCGGTGTAGACCAGTGTTCTCACCAAGCGGCACATGATCGCACCTCCTGAATGAGGGAGGTGGCATGTGAAAGTGTTGATGCTTATGTGAGTGGATGGGTATGTGTAAGGGTTGGCACTCATTGGTGGCTGTACTCGTGACCTGTTCATGAATGAGTTGGCATGTGAATAGGGCATCTGCATGGCAGATGCTGTAAGTACCCCACCCATATGGCCTGTTACTCTAGTTCCCTTTGTCTGAGGACTTTCTCTGGACACTAAAGCATAGGCATGCGCAGGGCAGGCTAGAAGTGCCAAGGAATGAACGCTCCTGGGAGCAGCCCTGAACCAGTGAGCGATGGGAGTGGGTGGATGTATGGCCCCAGCTTCTTGGGCCACGTTCAACACTGTCTCCCCCAGGGGAATCAAGCCTCACTTGCCCAAGAGTCCACCCTGTATGGCTTCCTTCATTTCTCTGTCTCCTATCTCCCCTCCTCTCGAGATCACCCTCAGATAACCCAGTTGCACACAAAGCTTTGTCTCAGAGTCACTGCTGGGGACCCCAGCCTGGGAGAGGATGTACGAAATTGGTGTATGAACTGGTTGGCCCACGCACGTAGTACTACAAGAGTCGCACTGTTTCCCTAGTCAGTTATTAGAAATGTCTTATTTGAGAGACTCAAAGTTTCTTGAATGCTTCTTTGAGAGAATCTTGGAAAAATCAGCTTGTGTCCTGTGATTGGCCAAATTAGTCAGCTCCTGGGTAAATGGTGAATTTTGCTCCAGGGTATAGAACAAAAATCGCAAAAACCAATGAAAAGTGCCGGGAGGTTCCAGTTTGAAAAGAAAGGAAGTCAGCAATCAGAGGGGGCTGCAGACCTTCCTTTCTGGATCTTTCCTCTTCTTCCCCAAACCTATTAGGTTTTTTTGCCCCTTCAGCTCTTTAAGACCTACCTCAGGAAATGGAATTGACACGGTGTGAACAAGAACCACTGAAAGACATGGGGTTTCAGGCAGCAGCTGCTGGGACTAGGGTTTCTGTGGAGTTTCTTGACAATCCTGAAGTCACAGTTGCCCAGTTTCTGTGCAGCAAAGCCCCTCAAACCCAAAGGTAATCAAGACTGGCCACTCAAGTGAGAGCACAGGATCAGATTCAAAGTTCAGTTTGGTAAACGTTCATTGAGTGCTTGCTGTTTTCCAGGCTCAGAGAGGATTGCAAAAATAGGCATATCCTCAGAAACATGGAGGTAACAGCAGGTGATACTCAATCTCTCAGCCCCTCCCTTCCTAAGGCAGTGGAGAGTCCTGTTCAAATGCAAACATGGAGTTTGTCAGGGACACATATTATGTAAATTGAAGGTCACTGTCATTTGCTTACTTCATCTGCTACTGGGTATTCTTCTGTGGTTCTGAGGAAATGGCCCAGCATGCCTTCCTGCTCTTCATTTCTTGCATCTCTGCTCTACACACCCCATATTCCATCTACCTCGGGCTATTTATTCCCATACCCCTGGGCAGGAATGTAACCTCATTCCTCCAAGCCTTTGCTTGGTGGTTCTCAGCTTTGCCTGTACACTGACACCTGGGGGCTTCCAAGAATTCATGTGTCTCCCCATCTCTCTCCCCCTGAGATTCAGAAGTCATTGGTCGGGGGTGCCACGTGAGCCATTTAAAAGGTCCCCGATCGACCCCAGTGTGTGGTCGGAGTTGAGAACTTTGCTCTGGCTGCTTTCTCAGCCTGAGTGTCCTTCTCCCTTCTAGGACTGATGAAGCCTTAAGTTCATGCCTCAGCACACATGTCCCCTCCTCTGGGTAGTGTCCCCTGACTCCTGGTCTCCCCTATGCACCCACTGCATCCACTGTCACCCCTTCCTCTGTTATAGGATTTTAACTAGGGCCTCTCCAAACTCAGAGCTGCCCGAATGAAATGATTGTCTTTTTCACCATCATTGTTCTCTCTTTTATTTTATTATTATTATTATTTTTGTGGTTCGCGGGCCTCTCACTGCTGTGGCCTCTCCCGTTGCGTAGCACAGGCTCCGGACGCACAGGCTCAGCGGCCATGGCTCACAGGCCCAGCCGCTCTGCGGCATGTGGGATCCTCCCGGACCGGGGCACGAACCCGTGTCCCCTGAATCGGCAGGCGGACTCTCAACCACTGCGCCATTGGGAAGCCTCATTGTTCTCTTTTTTAATCCTCCCATCCGTACTCCGCAGTGCCTGCCACATACGGGAGAACTCTGGGAAAAACTTAGGTGCATAAATGCCAAGGAGGGCAGCCACCACTTAACCGCACACCGGCCACATCCGGACCCCAAGCTGGGTCCTTTCCCAAGTGGCCACCAGGTGGGCGTTGCCAGACCGCGAGGGCCCCGCGCTCCGAGGCCAGCAGGTGGCGTATCCGTAGCCCGGGCCCTCGGAGGAAGGGGCCCCTGGGCGCCGGGAAGAAGAGCGTCGGGTCCCTGTCCTTGCCGTGGACACCCGGGGAAGCAACGCCTCGGACCACGTCCTCAGAGCATCCCTCTCAAGGGGGCACCTCGGACGGCTGGCCCGCATCTCTCAAATCACACGTCCTGCCAAGCTCCTATGCGCGCCTGAAATGTTAGCACTTGAGTCTCAGCCACTCGACAGGTGGCGTCCTGTCAGTAATTCTGCCATTAGCTCCCTTTCACCCTGGATGCTTCTCAGATCCACCAGCCTCATTAGAGAGAGCAGGGCCTTCTGGACCTTATGGAGCTTGCAAGAAAGACACCTGGAAGTTTCTACAATGTGCAGGTGCCCTGTCCCACCTGAAATCTGCTGGGTGGGAGGCCCTGGGAGTGATGCCCAAGAATGGCTGCTGTTGGGGGCTGTGGTTCACTTTCTGTCTCTCAGCTGTGGAGGGAGATTCTCACTGAGAAGCACCGTCCTAAGTGGGAGGGTGGAGAGGCCCAGGGCCAGGCATACTCTGACCAGAAGGGGCTTGGAGAGGCCTAGTGCTTCCTGGGAGGCCTGCTGGGGACAGAGGGACTAGAAGACAGAAGACCTGGCCGGAGTGCCAGTCCTGGCTGTGACCCTGCTTCTGGGTCTCTCCAGAGAGGAGAGGATTGGCCTGGGCAGCCCCCGTGGTCCTGCTGACCTGCACGCCGGCCTCCCTTGTCCCCCACGCCCACCCCACAGCCAGGGTTTGAGTAGCTGCTGCTTTGATGGGTGGGAAGTAGGATTGATTGCCTAGGAGACTGGCTCGTAGGCTGCTGGATGCATTGCTCTGACCTTGGCCTCAGCTTGGGAGGGTGCCTAGCAGATGGGAAGAAGCTTTAATGAGCAACTAATATGTGCCAGGCTCTCTGCCCATGTTACACATTTAAACCTTTGAGCTATATTTGAGGGGTTCACGGTGAAATGGCCCTGGCATTGTGTTGGCGTGTAGTAGGTACTCGGTATACGTCCGTGGTGTGAATAAATCCCTATGATTAATCTACAGAGAAGGTAAATATTGGTGCTCGGATCAGAACCTTTGCCCCTGAACACTTGTGCCAGACCACTGGGGTGGGCTCTGCTCAGAACTGCCGGAACCTTCCCTAACAGTGTCCCCTCCGCAGTTGGGGTTGATCTGGGAGAGGCAGCCGTGAGTGGCGGCGTGAAGCGAGATATTAATTCCCTGCCCAGGAATGGAACCTGGGGAGCCTGGATGAAAACTAGGAATCTTAGCCACCACACCCCCTGGCTCTTGCCCCCAGTGAAAAATGCCTCTCACAGAGGCAGAACTGTAAAAACAGGTACAATGTTTATTATAGAGACACAGCAAAACAACAGGTGGGAGACCACACAGAGAAACTGTTTGTTTAGTTAAGACAGAAGAAGGCAGAGATGCACACCCGGAGAGCAAGGGTGTGGGCGTCCCCCTAATGAGGAGGAACGCAGTGAAGAGGCGGGTAAGTCATTTATACAGGGCAGTTCTTCCGGGTCTCTGTTTACCTCTGGCCAATTATCTGGTTTCTTTTTCCGCACCTGCCCTGTCCTAGGACCCTCCCCAACACGCGTGCGCAACAGTTTTCCAAGATGGATTACAGCCCAGAGGCCTATGGGACGGCCTTAGCATCACCTATTATGGGGTGGCGCCCCCTCCTTTTTGACCCCCAAGGAGCCTTTCTGCACATGTGCAATGTCCCCCTTGCCCCAAGGATGGGAAATGTATGACCTCTTGATCTTTTAACAGGGTTTCGTCCCAC
Organism: Mesoplodon densirostris; assembly: GCF_025265405.1. Lineage (NCBI taxonomy): Eukaryota > Metazoa > Chordata > Mammalia > Artiodactyla > Ziphiidae > Mesoplodon > Mesoplodon densirostris. The sequence continues at coordinate 14,346,287 of NC_082661.1, read as the reverse complement.
TCTGTCGCTGCCATAAAAATGTCCAGTGTCTGGTTATTTTCCCTATTTCTGTTACTGGTTTTTATATTGAGGTGCAGATCTCAAAATATAGACACGAGTCCGGTCATGAATATGTAGTCTGTTTGTCTCTTGCTTCAGGAAATGTAAACAGGGGGCTGGTAATGAATGTCCAGCCTGGAGCCCATCTTCTTCTCACCCCAGGAGGTGTGAACAGGAGGCCAGTTGTAAATATCTAGCCTGGAGCCCATCTATCTCCTGCCTCAGGGTGGACCAAGCTAAGCCCCAGAAGGTGGTGCTTGAAACAAAGGATCCGAGGCTTCCACTGACTCTGATCAAGGTCAGTGTGTCAAAGGCAGAGGTGATTCCCCTGGAAACTGACGAAGCTTATGCTCAGGGTCCTTGCTTGGCTCCACCCTGAGTGTGGTCACGCACTTGTACATTTTTGTATTTGTTGGCATTTTAATTTGTTATTTTTTTCTCATTCTAAATAAGTATTCATATTCAAACCTAGTTTTGAATGCGCAATTTTGTATTTTTTTCTTAAAGAGGGCCCCTTAAATTGAATAAACATCCACAAACCTGCCCCTGGCTGACAGGTACTCAGCAGGAGGAAATGCTGTCCATCTCCTTCAGCCAGCCTCCTGCTGATCCAGTGTCCTCCCCAGACAGAGGTCCAGCCACTTTGCCATCAGCCACTGGATTCCCTTTGGCCACATCAGCCTGTGCATACACAGGCGCACAGTAAATAACCTGAAGTGGAGCCACAAACTAACAAGAGCTGTGCCCTGGTTTCTGCCAGGTGGTTAGACTGCCCCACTGTCCAGAGATGCCCCCAAAGAAGGTGACTGATAGAGTCAAGAGGAAGGTACTCAGATACCAGAAACTTCGCTTGGGGCACCCTCAATGTGCTGACCCGGAAGAGACAGTGCAGCCTAGTGGTTAAGGCCTTTGCCTGTGGAGACAGGCAGCCTGGCCAGTCGACATAACAGTAGTATCTACCTCAAAGGGTGGTTGTGAGGATCGAACAAGATAATCCATGTGAAGTGCTGTAGCCCAGTGCCCAGCTTTACAAGCACCTAAAAAAATCCTAGCTGTCTCCATTACTATGATTAGGAGGCAAAAAATGCCATGTTTCCGCTTTCTCCAGCACCCCTCCCCCCTCCCACTGTGACTGGGGAAAAGGATGCATTTCGTCAGCTTGCAGGACACTCAGTGAGCCCCTGCTGATTCTAGGGTGGTCCCAGTCCTGTGGGCCCAGGCAGCGTGGGCAGTCCCCAGCCAGGTGGGGCCTCTTCAGTGGCTAACACCCCAGCACGCGTCGGGTAGAAGCCCTCTTCCTCGGTTCCCCCCTCGGTACCCTGAGGTCTCCAGGCATGACTGCAGCCTTCTTCCCCGGCCTGCACTTGTCTCTTTCTCTTGGTTCCCACAACACCACATTGCCTGATGCGCTCTCTCTGATGGCTCAGGTTTTTTTGCTGGGCCCTCCTCATTGGGCTCCAGGGCTTACACCTTGGACCCTTCGTTTCTTCCCTGTCTCCACTCCCTCCCTTGGGTCTCATCCACTCTGATGGGTATAAACACCATCTCCAGTCCTGGTTTCTCCCCAGAACTGCAGACTCACGACTGCTTCCCCAGCACCTCTCCCTGGACAAGTCCAGGACAGAGCTCTAACCTCTGCTGGGGCCCTGCTCCACCCCATGCACCTGGGGAGTGGCAGCCCCAGCCTGCTAGTAGCTGAAGCCACATGCCTGTGAGGCTGTCTTGACTCTGCTTTCTTCTCTCTCCCGCTCTGACTTGAGAGGCATGTGTGCAGCTTTCAAGAAGCTCCCCAGTCTTGAGTGTACCTCCCAGCGATTCTGATGCAGCTGATTTCAGGCGGGGCCTGGCGTTTGTATATTTTAGAAGCTCTCAGGTGACTTTGGCTGCTTCTTCATTCATTTACGCATCACAAGCTTTTGTTCAATAACTGTGTGCCAGACACTGAGGTATAGCTCTTAAGGAGAGCACTTCTGATGCCCAGGCACGTGGCGGGTGCTCACGTGTGTTGAGGTGGAGCTGGTGACCCAGAGCTCCCTCCCTCAGCAGAGAAGCAGTAGGAGAGCTGGGTGACAGAGGGGCCAGGCTGAATGGGTCCTTGGACTCCCCACCCACTGTATAGTCCCTCTGTCTCCCCCCACCCATCCCCAGCTTCCTGGAGTTGGGCTGTCAGGGTTGGGCGGGCTGGGCTTCTTGGCTGTTGCCATGGTGACTGATGTGCATCTATCTGTTCAGCAGAGAACTTTGAAGTTGACTTGGATGTGGGATAACAAAGGGCACCTCCATCTTGGATGCAAATGATGGCTTCTTTTCATCCTCCTGGGCTCTTTCCTGCTCTGCTTTTGTTCTTGCTATTTAGATCAGAGAGTAAAACCCTTTCAAATGCTGTAAATTCAAGACATGAGCAATTAAGGGTCCACTCTGAGGTTCAAGCCTCCCTTTAGTCTCGTTGGAAAGCAATTTCATGTGTAGGAAAACAGATGACCCTGCAGAGACAGTCAGCATTGCTTGTATGTCACTATCCAATGAATATTTACTAAGCATCTACTATGTGCTAGGACTTGGGGTGGGGTTGGGATGCTGGGGATTCAGTGTGGTACAAGACCAACCAGGTCTCTGCTTTCTTAGAGCTTATGGTCAGGACCACATCTCCATGCCTCAGTTTCCCCAGAGTACAAGGGGACTGAAGTAACCCAGGGGTTTTCATACAGAGTTTTCTGAAACCCAGGCAAAGGTTCCAGCTACTTACCCCTGTTTTGGCCTGAGTAGCTTTGCTTTGCTCTGTTTTATATATTCTGCTTCCCTATAACATTTTGTTTGAAGAAAGACGTCCATAACTTAAAACAGAGAGAGAGAGGAGAGAGAGAGTGGGTTAGGAATGAAAACCACCGGCTGAGGATTCGCTAAGGCTCTCTCCAGGTGGAATGTTCTGTGATGTAGATGCTAAGGAGACTGCAGGTTCTCCAGGCTGTTTGGCCACACAGAGACCAATACACAGAAGGAGGTGCATTTAGGATGTAAACCTGCCTGGGATGACAACACCCTGCCTTCATTTTGAACAAAGTAAGGATCCTGATGGAAAGAGAGCAAATTCCATTCTGTTTCCTTCCGAGTAGACCCAGGGCTTCGCTCTTAAGGCATCTGCCTTCTCAGACTCTGGATCCCATCTCGAGGCCCCACCCTTGCCCTCCCCCCTTTCCCTGCTCCCTGCTGGCCTCCGCACACTTACCCTGTGACTGAGCCCTGTGTTGGTCCTCTTTGTCCAGCTGGACTGTGCATTCTTAGGGCAGGATGTTTGTTGAAGAAATGTTAGTAGATGAGGTGCTGGGGCCCTGTTGGTGCTACTTACTCTTTTTTCCTGACCCCACCCTGCACCTTTCCTGGGGTTGCTCCCGAAATGCAGGAGGGCCCAGTGGGCAGAGCACGCCCTCTGCCACCTTCCTTTCCTCCCTTTGCAGCACCCACCCTTCCTCCTTCCCGACAGGTGACTGAGGGACACCAGGCCCCACTACAAAGGCGACCTGAGTCTTTCCCTAAAGCCAGTCACACGGCCCAGCCAATCCCACTTAGAGCCATCACGCTGCCTGGGCCCACTGGAGGGTCTCGCCGGTATTATCACCCCTAGGCTGAGTCATCTCATATTTGGTTACCCTTCTCCCTGAAGGCCAAATTGATGCAAAGAGCAAAGAGAGGTTTTGGATGGGAGAACAGCTTCTATCTAAACACGCTGAACTTGGCAAAGTTGCCCCACTGTGTGGGACTGTTGACATTTTGCTCTCTTGCCTGATCATTGCGGGGTCCATTGGGAGATCAGAGGCACTCAGGTGCTTTGCACGGTCCTGGCACACGGTGGGCTTGCAGTACAGACAGGAGGATGGACTGCCTGCTGCTGGGCATGTAGGCTTAGCGGCCTCTCGGCTTTACCAGCTTTGGGGAATCCCTTCCTTCTGGGGGTGTGTGCGGTTCAGTGTCATCAGCAATCCCGCTAACCAGTCCCTCCCTCATCTTTGGGGAGATGTGAGCTGTGGAGAACAGAGAGAAAGGGCCATGTCAAGATCTGAAGCAGGCTGGTCGGTCGGCACACAATTTACAACCCATTTCACCTTCTCAGTTTCCAGTTGCATAAAGACCTTTAAAAAAAACTTTAAAAATTAGCAATATGTATTCATGCAACTATTTTAGAAAGCATTTGACATTTGCTGGGAAGGGTGAAGCTGTGGGTATCCCATGATCCAGCAGTTCCCCTCCCAGGCACAGACCCTGGAGAAACTCGGGCCACACATCTCCAGTGTGTTATTAGCGACACTGCTAATAACAAATGTGGGACACCACAATGTCCATCCACAGAAGGAACAAAGAAATTGCGATATGGTCCTGCAATGGAATACTATACAGCAGTGATTAGGAATGAACGTTAGGTATACATCATATGGATGAACCTCACCAGTGATATTGGTGAGACTGAAAAGGAACCATATAGAGAAAGAACACCTACAGGATGTTTCCACTTATAAAAAGATAAAAAACAGGCAAACCTCAATTATATTTTTAGGAAAATGCCATAGGTGGTAGAATTGTAAAAAAGAGCAAGGAACAGAAAATCTAACAAGTCAAGAAGTCTAGGGGAAAGGAGGTTTTTGTGATGGAAGAGAGACCCCCAGGAGCTCCGGGGCTTCCGGCTGGTTTTTTTTTTAATTTATTTATTTTATTTATTTATTTTTGGCTGCATTGGGTCTTCATGGCTGCACGCGGGCTTTCTCTAGTTGCGGAGGGCCGGGGCTACTCTTTGTTGCAGTGCGTGTGATTCTTACTGCAGTAGCTTCTCTTGTTGTGGAGCGTGGGCTCTAGGCGCACGGGCTTCAGTAGTTATGGCACACGGGCTCAGTAGTTGTGGCACATGGGCTCTAGAGCGCAGGCTCAGTAGTTGTGGCACACGGGCTTAGTTGCTCCGCGGCATCTGGGATCCTCCCGGAGCAGGGCTCGAACCCGTGTCCCCTGCATTGGCAGGGGGATTCTTAACCCCTGCGCCACCAGGGAAGCCACCGGCCGGGTTTTATATCTTGACCCAGGTGGGGTCACAGGAGGCTCACTGAACAATTATTTTTTACTCTGTAAACATATGTTTTGTGCCCTCTTCTGTATAAATGATATATCCCATAATAAAGATATGAGAAAGAAGCAATAGAAGCTTGTGGTAAATAACACTTCAAAAAAATTGGAAGAAAATAAAGTTACCCGTGGAGAGTAAAAATCTTCACCTTCCTGCTCTCCCTTCCCCCCACTAATTTCAGTCCCTGGAACTAAATACAGTCAGTACTGTATTGACTGTACAGTATCTGTCTGCATTTTGCATTAGTACATGTATTTATAGCCTTTTTGAAAAGTTCACTTGTTTTCCTAAATGAATCATAGCAGACACGCTATCCTGTGAGCTTTGATTTCACTAATCAAAGAACGAAGAATGTCTTGGATTCTTTTCCGTGGTAAACCTTGCACTGCCTCATTTTCTTAAGTGGCCACTGGGTATTTCACTGTAAGGGTGACCACCGCTTACTTTCACAGTCCCCCGTGTGCAGCCAATCAGGAGCTTCCAGATTTTTCCTATTGCAATTCTAAAGTCACACAAGTGACTTGACATGCAAACGTCTTAACTGATTTTCAAAAGATTTCTCATCCTCAAGTATTTTCTCTCATTTAGGGGGTTTGGCAAATACCTGGGGTTGCAGAAGATATTCAGTCTCTCCATGCTGCCATTTTAAAGGGATTTGTTTTCTACTCTCCTCAGAGGAATTAGGGTGGCAAAATCTGGAACCTCAAAAATAAGACCCAGGGGCTTCCCTGGTGGCGCAGTGGTTGAGAGTCCACCTGCCGATGCAGGGGACACGGGTTCGTGCCCTGGTCCGGGAGGATCCCACATGCCGTGGAGCAGCTGGGCCCGTGAGCCATGGCCGCTGAGCCTGCGCGTCCGGAGCCTGTGCTCCGCAACGGGAGAGGCCACAACAGTGAGAGGCCCGCGTAGCGCAAAAAAAAAAAAAAAAAAAAAAAGACCCATAAAGTCACCCAGGTAACAGCACCTCTGGCCACCTGTGTAAAAACGGTGGACCAGAACCTTCCCAAAGGCTCCTAGAAAAGGGACAGCTCTCCCGTGTGTTTGTGCTTATGTGTATGTATGTGTGTGTGTACGTATGCATACATGTGTATGTGTCTGTGTGTGTGAGTGTGTACGTGTGTGTGTCTGTGTGTCCCTGTGGCACCCAAACACTGGTTTTGCAGGGAGACAACATCTTCTACAACAAGACAACAGTCAATGTAAATCCAATTGGACATAATGACTGGATTTCTCTTCCCCCTCAGAGAAGGTGACAGTGATTTCTCAGATGCCTTTTAGTTACAGACAAGTTTCTGAACAAAATAATTAGGTTTGGGGCTTTGCAGTCGGCCCTACTGGACTATTGATTATCCACTAAAATCTCCTGCCCTGCGGACGTCTGGGTATGCGGTCAACATAACAAGTGGGCAAAGACAGCCCTGAGTGGGCGGGGGGAGCCTCCCAAGTCCCTTCTAGCATCCTCTGCGGCTGAGGGCTACCCGCGGGCACCCACCTGTCGGCCCCACCAGTGTTGCACACCAGCTGTCCCCAAACCACGAAGGCCCAGGAAGCAGAGTTCTAGTCCTCACTGCCCGGACCTCACACGTGGTGTGGCTTTGGGCAAGCCTCGGTCCCTCTCTGAGTCTGCTTTCTCGCGTGGAAAAGGCAGCCATTAGACTCAATAACGTCCGAGGCCCCTTCCAGCACTGATGTTCTATCCCCACACTATCCAGTAGAAATATAATGTGAGCCACACACTCCAGCCATGTAGGTAATTTAATTTCTAGCAGCCATGTTTTAAAAAAGCAACAGGTGAAATTAGTTTTAATAATATATTTTATTTAACCTAGTGTATCTAAGATATTGTTTCAGCATGTAACAATACAAAACATTAATGAAACTCTTTACATTTTTTTCATACTAAGTCTTTGAAACTCTGTGTGTATTTTTTTCTCATATTCTTTTATTGGAGTATAATTGCTTTACAATGTTGTGTTAGTTTCTGCTGTACAATGAAGTGCACCAGCTCTATGTATACATATATCCGCTCCCATCCCATCCATCTAAGTCATCACGGAGCACCAAGCTGAGCTCCCTGTGCTATACAGCAGGCTTTATACTTACAGCACATCTCACTTCGGCCTGTGGCATTTCAGGAGCTCTGTGGCCATGGGTGGTGAGTGGCTCCTGGACTGGACAGGGCAGGTCTACCCGGCCCATCCACTCTGCCTGTGCAGATGAGGACTCTGAGGCAGAAGCCTCTGGCCCCAGGCTCTTCACTGGGCATCTGATGCCAGCCCCAGGGGTCTAGTCTGTACAGTGCATAGCACAAACCATCCTGGGGGGAGACAGAGAGGAAGGAATCGCTTCCCTTGCCATCAAGGGGCGAATGACCCAGGTGGAAAAAAGAAAAAGCATGAGCCCAGATGGACCTACTGCAGAAGAGCGCTGGCTGGTAAATGCTTTGGGGGACAGGCTATCAGGGCTTTGTGTATTCTTGGAGGTAGTGGCCCAGGGCGGGCTGTGGGTCATGCCAGGCTTGACTTTGTGGGTCAAAGTGACTTGACAGAGCCCCTGAGGTGGGCTCTCGGGCTAGGAATAAGATTTGCAGAGTCAGAGGGATGAGGAGAATGTGAACGATGTCTGTTGCTGGGCCACCGAGGAGGCCAGTGTGATTAGAGCAGAGGGTGGGAGCTGGGGGTGCAGTGGGTGGATTGCGGACGACCCTTAAACTTAGGCAGGGGCTTCCCTGGTGGCACAGTGGTTGAGAGTCCGCCTGCCGATGCAGGGGACGCGGGTTCGTGCCCTGGTCCGGGAGGATCCCACATGCCGCAGAGCGGCTGGGCCTGTGAGCCATGGCTGCTGAGCCTGTGCGTCCCGAGCCTGTGCTCCGCAACGGGAGAGGCCACAACAGGGAGAGGCCTGCGTACCGCAAAAAAACAAAAAAACAAAAAACAAAAAACAAAAAACAAAAAAAACGTAGGCAGAAGGGTTTAGACAGGAGCGTTAGGGAGCCGCCTCAGGCTCTTGGGCTGGGGAGGGGCTTGTTGGAAGCAGTGGTTCATTGAGATCCGCTGAGTCACCGATGGATTGGAGTCAGTACCTGGTGCCAGGGAGCGGGGGAGGGGCTGCTTGTGCAGGAGGTGGTGAGTGGGGCTGGGGGGTCTTAAAAGGAAAGAGGAGCCGTTCTACAGAGTTAGAGGACGCCTGTCCCATGGCCGTGAGCCTTCAGCTTTGATGGTGAAAACGTGACCATGTGATGACATCTGGGCGTTTGGCTTCTGGCTGGGCTCCCCATCCCAAGGGCATTCTATGTGGATGGATCTGCCTAAGCAAAGACTCAGAGTCAGGAAGGAACAGAGGCTGGGGGGCTGCGGGGTGGGCGGGATGGCTGCAGGTAACTGCTGGGGAGGGAGGGGGCATGAAACGACTCAATTATTTGAGGCTTGTTAAACAAGCAGAGATGGCAATTCCTTATGGGATCATAAGTTGAGTGGGTTTTTTGGTGAGTTGGTGGGATAGTGGGAAAAGGGTTTTTCAAACCCAACCAGGTAGGAAGAGGCAGGGGCTTGGGTAGGTAGAAGAAAGGGGGTGGACAGTGCAGGTGAAGGACGCCACTTTTGCAAAGGCACATGAGCTGGACTGGGCATAGCACTTTGCTGTCTCTATACGGCCTGTGAGAATAGAGGTCAATTCCTCGAGTTACCCCCAGAGGGCGCTCACTGCTTAAGTGATCAGGGAAACCTGAGTCAACAGCTGTACTTATTGATACTTTGTGCCAGGCAGTGTGAGGCTCTGGGGGGATGACGTGGGGAGCAAGACGCCAGAGGCCCTTCCCTGGCCTCAGCTTGCGTGGCGGAGGGATATAGAAGTCAGACATTAATTACAGTCTCATCAGTAAAATTGTGATTATAATGAAAAGTACCAGGAATGAAAGGTTTAGGGACCTATCAATATAGTACAGGGGACAAATGCATAGGGGTCAGGGATGACTCCCCTGAGAAGAAATACCTCTCCATCCATTTACTTTCAACCTACCTGTGTCTTGACCTGAGACATAAAGGCTAAGGGGGAACTAACTAGTTAAAAGGGGTAAGAGGGAAGGACATTCTAGGCAGCATAAATGGCCTGAGCAAAGGTTCTGGGGTGAGAAGGAGCACAGGATGTATGAACAGTCAGGAGACTAGGAATGAGAAAGATAATCAGACAAAGAGGGAGAGGAAGAGCTTCGCAGGCAGAAGGAATGGAGAGTGCAAAGGCCCTGAGGCAGGGAACCCTACAGAAAGGAGCCCTCTGTGGCTGGAGGGGGAAGGCAGGGGCCAAGTGGCATAAGATGTGTGGAGGCTGCATGACCCAGGCTGGTAAGGGCCTCTGGGCCAGGGCTCCTCAGGCTGCAATGCTGGGACCCTCGTGATACACAAAGATATCTGAAGCCATGTGAGAGACCAGATAATTATAAGGGAATCCAATTTTTAGATCAGAGTCAAGAGCAATGTGGCAAATGAAGATGGAGGAGTGGTAGAGGCTGGACCAGGCACTTCCCGTTGGGCCACATTGAAGACATTTGACATTATCCCAAGTGCAAGGCTGCTGAAGGTTTAGACAGGGGGTAAGTAGTGTGACCACCCTGGTGTTTTGAAACTCCCTTGAGCTGGTGAGGAGGGTGGACTGTGGGAGGGCTGGGTGGCCATTGGAGTAGCCACTGGGGATGACTGAAAAGCCCAGGTGAGAGTGGAGAATCAAGGCATAAAGCTGATGAAACACTACCTTTCACAGCTGGCTGGCTCCTCTGCGGCCTCTAATTACAGCAAATGTCCTCAGACAGGTTAGTGATTCTATCAAAGTGGCCAAACCTGGAGACCCACATTTTACAGATAATGCTGCATGAAGCCAGTTAATTCAGTGATTGAATTATTAAGTTAGAGCATCTATGACTTAATTTCATTGGCCATCAGCAAGGCCTCCTTCAAGTAAATTGACATCTGCTTTGCCATTCTGTCTTAAAACCAGAACAGTAGATTTGGTTCCATTTCATACAGAAAATGTGCTTTTGCAGTATGCAGAAGAACTCAGAAAAGAATAAAAATAAAATGCATTAAAAAAAAACTGTGTCCTCACTCTTTGTATGTGTGTTCAACAACAGTAGAGCTGGCTTCAAAGAGAAAAGAAAAAAAACCTCTCTGAATGAGATAGCTCCTGGCAGAGACCTTCCATGAACCCTTTAAAAGAATGTGAAGGCTGCTATTTGTTCAGGCTAAATAAATATCAATTAAACCAAGGTGGTTAATGGCATCATTCTGATCTTCTGCATTGCTGATTTTTTGGTCTAGGTGTTAGATTCCCCAATTTGGATTGTGAAATTGTCTTTTTCTCTCTTTAATTCTGTCTGGTTTTGTTTCATACATTTTGACGCTCTACTGTTAGGTGTATACACATTATGATTCTTAGGTCTTCTATTGAATTAATCACTTTTCTCATTATGATATCTCCTTCTTTATGTCACCATTTAAAGTTTTGTTTTGAAATCTATTTTATCTGATAGTAATGTAGTCACTTCAGCCCTCTTATGCTTACAGTTTGCATGGTGTATTTTTTTCATCTATTTACTTTCAACCTACCTGTGTCTTTACATTTAAAGAGTCTCCTGTAGACAGCATAGAGGTGGGACTATTTTTTTAAAAATCCATTCTGACCATTTCTGTCCTTTAATCGTGTGTCCCTGAACACAATGTAATTGTTAATGTAGTTGGATTTCAACCTATCATTTTATTTTTTGTTTTCTGCTTGATTCCTCTGGGTTTTTCTTTTTTGCTTATCTGTTCCTCCTTTCCTGCCTTTTGCAAGTATTTGAACACTTTACAGAATTCCATTTAATTTTAATTTTCCTGTTAGCTATTTATTCTTCTTTGTATTACTTATACAGTGGTTGCCCTAGAGATTACAATACACAGCTTTGACATTTTACAGTCCATTTACAGTTAATAATATACCACATCACATAAAATACAAAAATCTGGCTGCTTTATAGCCCCACAACCAACCTTGTCCTTTAAGTTATAGTTGTTATAAATAATCTACCTACCCGTGCCATAAATCCCTCCATTGTTATAATTTTAAACAGTTAAAAGTTTATAAAGAAAATAAGAGGGAAAAGGCAAAAAACAAAACAAAATAAAACAGAAAACCACCGGTGTCTTTTGCATTTAGCCAGAGAGCTTACTTTTTCGGATGCTTTCCGTTCTTTCCTGGACCTTGGTTTCCATCTTCTCTCATTTCCTGTCAGCCTGGCTTGCGACAGAGCACAGCCCTGCCGGCCCCAGGAGACAAAACCCACGTACAGCCTATGCGCTCAGAACAGCCGACTCTGTACTGAAAGGCTGTGACTTCTCTAGCCATCCACAGGCCACAGCCCCCTTTGGGGGGAACCACGTGCACAGGGAGTTGAGTTGATCATCTGTCTCAGCTCTGAGTGTCCTGTCATCATTGGTCCTTGCAAGGTCCATTTCTTGGTTTATTTCCACTTTCCCACTTCATCCCAGATGCTCACTCCTCGGCCCCTTCTCTACAAAGGCACCCATTCCGAGGGGTTTAATAAGGCCCCTTGAATAGGAATGAAACCTCCCAAATAAGTGGTGCTCTGTGTGCTTTTACTGAACTAACATGCAACCTTGTTATAGACCTTGCTCTCCTCCTGCTTCCCTCATACGCAAGACAGTAAAACCTGTGCACAGACACCCGCGGAATCCCATCCCATGGCGCTCCACCACGAGCTTCTTCCACATTTCAATTATTTATTCCCTAGTGGTGGAAACTGAGGTTGCCTCTAACTTCCCGCTGCCACCAGAAACACTGCGATGCCAACCCTAGTTCTTTCCCTTTAGGGACTTCCCCGAGTTGTAGACTGGGTCAGAGGGTGCATGCTGGCTTAATTCCACCAAGCACTCCTGATTGCTCTCCAGAAAGGCTGCACCTGCAGTCCCCACTCCACCCCCCCCACCAAGGAAAGCATCCCCATTTCCTTACATCTTCACCAACATATGGCATTTACCCAACTTCCTAGTGGTTGCCAGTCCAATGGGTGTAGCGCTGCATCTCCCTCTCATTTTTTTTTTTTTTTTTTGCGGTACGTGGGCCTCTCACTGTTGTGGCCTCTCTCGCCGCGGAGTGCAGGCTCAGGACGCGCAGGCTCAGCGGCCATGGCTCGGGGCCCAGCCGCTCCGCGGCATGTGGGATCCTCCCGGATCGGGGCATGAACCCTTGTCCCCTGCATCGGCAGGCGGACCCCCAACCACTGCGCCACCAGGGAAGCCCCCCTCTCATTTTAATTGGCATTTCTCTGATCACTAGTGGGTCTGAGTGTCTCTTCATGAGCTTGGGAGCCATTGGGGCTTCCTCTGTCTACGAACAGCCTGCTCTACCCTGTGCCTGGCTCTCCCCTGGCTACTCACCTCCTTTCTCTACCCACGTGTTAACCAGAGTATCAGGCTTTGCTGGCCCACAAACCATGTGTCTCTTCAGGATGCTATTGTTCATTTCTGCTCTGATCCTTTGTTTGCATTTCACAGTATAATGTCCAGGTCATAAGTTTGTTTTCATTATTTCCAAGTTCTCTGGTTGGGGGAGCAACTGAGGATTTTCCCCACAGACGAGCTACACCTCCCACGTATCAGCACTTTCACTTTCCCGAGGCCAGGGAACACCTAAAGTGTGAGCCTCTGCTGTGTGCCAGGCACTATGCAAGGATCATCTCCCTTGATCCCCAAAACAACTCTGTCAGGGGGCCCTCTTAGCATGCTTGAGTGACAGATGAGAAATGGAGGCACATAAAAGTTAAGTAACATGCCCCAATTCACAGAATTGTAAAAGTGACCCAATCGGGATGCCATTCATAGCTTAAACTCATGTTAGTTTATCTCAAATAATGCCTATTTCAAATAACTGCTATGTTCCAGAAAGCTCCATGCCTTACCTTTCCTAAATATTGAAATTTAGTGAAAAAAAGTCAACCCTGGTGGTACCTTTGTACCTTCCCAGTCCCTAGTGTTTGAAAAAGGTGGTTGAGTTCACCAGTCTGAGTGCCCAGGAAGAGCAAATAAATGTTGTGTTCACTAGGGGGCTTCCTCAAAGCCTGGTCCCAGAGGAGTGGCCTCTGGTGGGGGGAGGTGTAACCTTTGCCTTCCAGCAACAGTGCTTCTCTCTCTGGTCCCCATGGCTCCGCCTCAGAAGGGAACCCGACTTACCCAGAGCACATCCTCTTCGCAGGTATTTAATGAGCATCAGCTGTGTTCTGGAACCTCAGTGATGACCAAGAAGAGTATCCCCAGTCCTGATAACCTAGGGAGACAGAGATAACTGATCACACTTATGTGAGTATTTTTCCTCATGGACAGACGTATTCCGGAGGAAGTAACAGTTCCATGAGGATTTATAGGAGAAGGGGAACTGTCTGATACTTGGGGGATGTCCATGAAAGTGTGGCTCCTCCTAAGAAGTGGCACTAGGGCTGGTAATGAAGAATGAGAAGGTGATAACTAGAAGAAGAAGAGGAAGAAATTCCTAGGCAGAGAACGTGCAAAGGTCCTGAGGAACCAGAATGTGCAAAGGTCCTGAGGAACCAGTGTGGCTGGAGGGGAAAGGCAGGGGCTGAGTTGAATAAGAGGCTACAGAGTCCCAAAGTCCCAGATCAGGCAGGGCCTCCCAGGCTGGCTCCTTCAGGACCTGCTACTTCAGGACACTGGGTATGTATGAAGACTTCCCAAGCCATAGGAGACCCTCAATTTCCATATGTCCTGTATTTAAAAATTGATCTGGCTAAGATGGACCCAGGTAGGGACACGAGGATTCTCTTTTATCACCTCCCCCTTCAACAATCTCCCGTCTCTCAGTTGACGAGGAAAGGCTTACCTCCCACCCAACCTGACTCCTACCATTTTACTGGGTTACATTGTTCTGAGGCATAAAAACAATATAGTTTCTCTTCTTCTAAGGCTCCAATTATCCTCTCTCCACCCATCTCATTAGGTAATGCACTTCTAATACAGTGTTCCTTTTTGTGTTTAATATTTATCAAAATTCATATTATATGTCTGAGGCTTTATCATTTATATACTACTAATAATAGTTATAATAACACAATTTTAGAGAGAACCTTAGAAATTAGAACCTTATGGCCATAAGAAAATTTTAAAAAGCGAATGCATATTCATATATTTGTTGCAGTTCATATAATAGATAAGGTGGTGAATACTGGATTTAAATAATAAAAACATTACAGTTGGATAAAATTCTGTTGAAAGTTGAAAGAAAATATACTTTGAAGGCATAAAGGAAACAATGTAAATTTTTTGAGTGTTAAAGAGAAACTTGTTAGTATTTTAAAATATAATACGGTAGTTTTATAATTCATTGGGTACATTTAAAAGAGAGTTATAATGGTTTTATATATAAAGGTGAATTTACATAATATACCCCTAAACTATTAAAATGTATGATAAAAGAATATTTTAGATGTCAACTGAGAAATGTGTGAGGCATACCTATCTTTTTATTTTATTTATTTATTTATTTATTTATTTATTTATTTATTATTTTATTTTATTTTATTTTTTGCTGTACGCAGGCCTCTCACTGTTGTGGCCTCTCCTGCTGCGGAGCACAGGCTCTGGACGCACAGGCTCAACGGCCATGGCTCACGGGCCCAGCCGCTCTGCGGCATGTGGCATCTTCCCGGACCGGGGCACGAACCCGTGTCCCCTGCATCGGCAGGTGTACTCTCAACCACTGCGCCACCAGGGAAGCCCATCATACCTATCTTTTAAAAAACTCTTTGGGGGTGTCAACAACAAGTTTGAAGACACTGTTATAGGCCATGGTGCTCTAGGGGTGGTGGCAGAGATCAGGTGGAGGGGGCACAGGGACTGGCATTTTCCCTAGTGCCATGTTCCTCCAGATGGCTGGGCTGGAGTTGGTGTGGCTTCCTGTGTTCACTGTTGTGGTGTTGCTACCAGAATGTGTAAGCACCCCAAGGATGGGGATTTTGTCTCTTTGGGTCGTTAATGTCTCTCCAGTATCAACCACGGTGCCTGGCATGTACTAAAAGCTCAACAAATATTTGTTGGATGGATGAATGGTGGACGCCGACTCTCATTTTGGGCCAGGCACTGAGTTAAGCGATGACTGTGGATCCCCACTTAATCCTCACAACAACCCTGCAGTATGTCCAGTTGGCATCCCCACTGCAGAGATGGGGAAACTAAAGCACAGAGAGGATACATAATGTGCCCGAGGTCACCAATCAAGGACGTAGTGGACTGGGACCCAGGCATCCTGACAAGAGCCCTTACCCATGATGCCCCTCTGCCCAGGGGGCACAGGGGCAGGAGCTATGTCTTTGTTCTGAAACTCCAGGCACTTTGGGGCACCCTATGAACGTGATACCCTTCACAGCCAGCTGAAACAGCTTCCTGCCATCTGTTCTCTCCTCCTAAGTGGTTTTCCTTCTCTCCTCCCTGTTTAATATTTAAGTTGCACATATCCTGGGATATCCCGGAGTCTGCATGTTCCTGACCTACTTACGTATCCAACCATTTTTCTCACATCGGGGGCAGCACAGGGGGGTTTCGGGAAGGAAGTAAGGAGGTGCAGAGAGCCAGGAGCCCTACACATCACGCTGCTGCTCTAAGCAGTCTCCAGCTGACAAGGAAACATTAAGAAAACGAGGCCAGACTCTACTGCTGCGGCTGCAGCAGACAACGTTTATTCAGCGGATTTCCGAGAAAACAGCTCCTGCTTCTCCTGCCCCCAGAAGGGTCTTCAAAGCTCCAGCTCTGTCTGGGGCATGTCTGTTTGTTTCTCTTCTGTTTATAAAATGGGGGGACTTGGAAATCAAAGGCGGGCTGCTACCCCTTGGTAGTGAGGGTGACAGCTCCAGGTCAGCCACAAACAGGCACTTCGCCTGTTTCAACCATCTTTTTAACCAGAATCCCTGGGGAAAACGCTGCGGGGAGAGGACTACAGCACACAGGGCCTGGGACAGCTGCCCCCTAAGCCCTTTTACTAAGGCGCCAGGCACTCACCTATTCTCCAGTGTCCCCTGCTCAGGGTGACACGGTCCCATTTTATGAGAACTGGATTCAGGGCCTGGGGCCCTCAGAACCCCACTCTCACTGTGGGGTGACACTGAGAGATGTCCCCTTTCCCCGTTTCCACATCACCATCTGGAGGGTACCCGAGGACCCGATGGTCAAAGACTCCAAGTGGCACCCTGCATCATGATCCCGAGGTGGGAGAGGGGAGGGGTGGTGGGGTGCAGAGTGGCTTCTCCAGGAAAGAGATCGGTCCCTGGCTCCCAACACCCTAAGACCTCTTTCCCTGGTGCACTCACTAGCCTTCATGTTCTCACGGCCAATTGCAGGAACAGGGAGGCTCAAAGAGAGCTTTAGCGCCTAATTGGACCAGATGAAACCACTAATCCCTGACTCCTTCTCTTGGCCCCTGACCCTTCACCCCGGGATCCTTGACCCCTCGCCCTGCGGCTTTTGACATCCTCCCTCTGCGACCCATCCACTTCATCCGGACCCGGGTTCCCAGGGCTCGCGGCCAAGTGCAGGGACAGGGGCTCGGGTCTGCTCAGGACGGGGCGACCTTAGGATCCGGGCTCAGAACCTGGTCGAGCACCTGGCGGGGAAAGGAAGGCGATGGCTACTCCGACGCAGTGACGGCGCGGGAGGGCGGAGGCCGGGGCGCCGCAGCCCCCCGCCCCCGCCGGCCCTGACGTCAGAGACAGAGCCGGTAAACTGAGCGGCGGCCGCCGGGCGCTGGGGCGGAGACTGCGACCCGGAGCCGCCCGGACGGACGGAGCCCACGGCGGCCGGGGCAGGCAGCCGCACACCACCCGAGGTAACGCCGACCCCGCTCCCTGCCCGCGGGGCTCGGCGCTGGGGACGGATCGCCGCCCGGGGCGCGGGGAAGAGCGGGGCCCGGCCGAGGGCAGGGGAAGCCCCCCGAGGCGCCGCGCGCGGGGCTCCAGGGCGTCCCGGGAAACCCGGGGCGCAGGACGCACGGTGCGCAGGGGTCCCGCGGCACTTTCCGAGCGCGCAGGGGGTGAAGTGGGACCCGCGGGGGCGGCGGAGAGCCGGGCGGCGCCCAGGATCCGGCCCAGACGGCGCTCGCGGGCGTTATTAACAAGGAGCGCAGGTGCCGGTGAGAACGCGCTCGCCGAAGGTAAGCCGAGGGTGGGACGCCCGGGACCATCCGGCGCCGCCCGGTGCGCGCCTCTCCCCGAGCGCCCCTTCGGCGGCCGGGCCGGGCGAAGTCTGGGGCCTGGGGTTGGGGGAGCCCCCAGCCCGGCAGAGCCCCTGACCGACCGCGCGCCGCGCCCGCAGCCGAGCCCCGGAGCCGAGCCCCGGAGCCATGGCCTTGAGCGAGCTGGCACTGCTCCGCTGGCTGCAGGAGAGCCGCCACTCGCGGAAGCTCATCCTGTTCATCGTGTTCCTCGCGCTGCTGCTGGACAACATGCTGCTCACCGTCGTGGGTACGTACGGACCGGGCGCCCTCCCCCCACCTCCCCGGGTACCCCTTCCCAGGGCGTCCCGCTTACCCGAGCGCGGTTCGGGAAAGTTGGAGAACACGTTTTGCAAAAATACATCCCCCAAGACTGCCTCGTCTAGGCTAGTAGCCGTGTTTGTGGCTTCGTTTTCCTGGCGGTCCGGTCAAAAAATGTGACAGCAGATAAAACCCAGAACTTATGTTTCCTCCTGATAATCTTCTGCTTCCCCTTGTCACTTTCAACGCGATTAAAAAAATATCTATTAAGGAGGAACAAGTCCCAGGATTCAAAATAATGTCATGATAATTATTATGCTACCCAGAAAGGTGGGTCAGTAATGTGGTCTATCACCTCAAGGAACAGGTCAAAATCCTTCCCTGCATAAAAGGAAGGGACATTTAAAGGCAGTGATTCCACAAATGACTTGACATGGAGACATTACAGGACCCACATCAAGAGCAATTTTAACAGCATTGGTTTTCATCTTTTTCCTGTAATGGATTTTTGAAAAACTAAATAATTGACATCCAGTTCTCTTAATTAGCACCATTAACAGCAACAGATTTGACATGCTTTTCCTTAAAAATATCCCAATTTTTAATGAATAAAAAATGATTTTTTAAAGGGTTGTTTCCCTTCTCTCCATTTAAGGTTCTCTCTCGATGGTTTTCAGAACATCACACAGTCAGGGTTTCACTTCCAGGAATATCAGAGCTGGGGCGGGGGGCGCTCATCTGAGTTCAGTAACAAGGGCCCGAGTCCTCCTTTGTCTTGAATGCTCTGTGATGCACATGCCCAGAGCTTCCAGTACATCAGTTTTTCGTTTCCTCTACGAAAGTCTCAAGAAGTCTCAAATCTTCCAGGTTGTATGAAACATTGAAGCTTCCCACTCAAGTAATGGAAAGATGAAGTGGGCCTGCTGCAGAACTTCCGAATTATTACTTCCTGCAGGTTTATTCTTTTCTAAGACACCTAATGAAATTTAGATTTCTGTTTCCTTGATTCATTCACTTAAAGGTCTTTCTAGCCTCTTTCTGAGAAGCACTGGTTGACCCCAGGTCAGCACTGATTAGACTTCAGACCGAATCTTGCTTTCCTAAAATATTCCTGTGAAGGAGCCCTGTAATGGGAAAGCCCACAAAGAACAGGGATCTCTGGGGTGGGTCCGGTCTGCACAGTAGCTGGCCCTGAGAGCTCTCACAGCCTCTGGGGCTTTGTTCACAGAGCTGAGCAATGTGAAATTGTTCAGTGTCGGCACGGAGGTCCCATTCCCGAGGCAGACGTGCCACTCCTCTGGGCCTCACTTAGCGTTTGACAAGACCACGGTTTTGCTGGCTTTGGTCCCGGGCAGGGTTTCAGTGTAATCACCACTCTCCTGCTCTTGTTCCCAGTCCCCATCATCCCAAGTTACTTGTACAGCATCGAGCATGAGAAAGATGCTGTAGAAATCCAGACTGCGAAGCCAGTGCTCAAAGCCTCCACCTTCGGCGGCTTCCAGAACATCTTCTCCTATTACGACAACTCCACCGTGGTCGCCGGCAATAGCACCGGCAGCCTTCAGGGGGCGCTGCTGCATGAGACCACCACGCAGCGCACAGTGACTAACAGGTCCACTGCCCCTTCCGACTGTCCCAGTGAAGACAAAGACCTCCTGAATGAGAACGTGCAGGTCGGCCTGTTGTTTGCCTCGAAAGCCACCGTCCAGCTGCTCACCAACCCGTTCATAGGACTGTTGACCAACAGGTGGGTTATATCATTTTGGTCAAAAAGTTTGATATTTATATTGTTCCAGGTCACTTTCCCCTGGGATTTTGCTTCTCATTCATTGATCAGAATCTGGAAAACCAAAGCTGGGGAAAAAGCCAGTCTCCTTTGCCTTACGTTTCTGTCCTTAGTCAATCACGATTTCCCATTTGGTCTTCCTTTTCATTGCCACCACGACCATCCTTGTGGGATTGTATGTACCATGTGGCTTTCTCTTCTCTTGCACCTGTGGTCATGCACTTCCTAATAGACAGCTGAGGTGGCTTCCTTCAGGGCTGGCGTGCTCGGTGCTCGTGGGGATGGCCAGGTGGGGAACGTGGCACATGATCTGCAGTCCTGCTGCATGTATGAAACATCTCGCTGACACTGAGGTCCTAGGCAGTGTACCAGTCCTTCCCCTGCCACTCACTAAGCTGCATCCACATGCACAAAGGGAAGAGGCTTTTTTCCTGGATAATTCAAGCTGCCCAAACTAGCTTTATATTCATCTCAATGTTCTGGAGTCTTTTGGGACCCACATTATTTTGAATAACTGTTTACATTTCCATTGCTGGTGGCCATCCAGCAAGTATTTGCTCTTCTACAGCTGAGGCGGGCCAGCTCTGCCTGATACATGGGGACTCCAAGTACAGGACAGGGGACTGGCAGAGGAGGGGAGGAGGTGTCAGCTGCAAAGAGTGGGAGCTGGTAGAGTGTGAGTGGTGGTGGGCCGCCATATGACCGTGTGACCCCAAAGGCAGCAGTGTGAAAAATGGGGCGGTGCCCAGAGTCCTACCTGTGAACCAGGCCTAGTAGCAAGAACCAAGACAAGGACTAGAGAAAAAAAGAGAATAAAAGAGGGGCGGGGTGAACTGAGGAGGGCGGGGCTGGGGGGACCCGGCAGGGCTGAGCTATAAGAGGCCCCATGTGCTAGATGAGAGAGGAGTGGGGCTTGTTTGGGGGGCACTTGGGAACCACTAGAGGTTCCGAAGCCAAGTTGCAGAGTCAGGGAGCTGAGCGCAATTTTAAGCAGGTCAGCCCAGCACCCCCCGCAGGCTGGGAGCAGGGAGGTCTGTACATTTACCAGGCTTTGGCCTTGGGAAAGGTGGAGCAGGGCTGGCCGGGCCTTCTATTAAAATATTATTAAGCATTTCAAGATGGCAACAACAGAAGCGTTAAACCAGGCAGGGGACCCTTCTCAGAGCGGGGCCCACTCTGCGGGGTGGGAGGCCTGGGGCGTTGGCAGGGGCTCAGAGAGGGGATCCGCCCTCCTCCGCACGAGCTGTCCTCTGGCACGCAGGTTGCTGGCTATGTACTCACGGGGAGTCCGATGGAAGCACATTTTCAACTTCTGTGATTCGATTTTCCGCGCCGAGTAGGGCCATGGAATCCATTTTAACCGTTCCAGGCCACATCCAGCCTGCAGTTTGCTGTGTAGTGTTATCAGGCTGCTGCACAAAATGCTGAGCAAGTTAACGCAGGACGCCGGGCTGACTGGGAGCCCACCGAGAGGCACCATCACCACCGTGATGTTCGGCAGCTCCTCTCTTCTTCAGGAGGAAAACCAAACAGACCTTCATAGTTACAGGGTTTTCTTTCTTTTCTCCAGACTAAGAGCACTTCTTAAAATGCATCTGGTATAATTACAGAAAACAGCTCAGGGTTTTGTATTCTGAGAAAGCAAACAGCTCAAATACTACATGGGAAAATTGAGGACATTATTGTAATAACGCCTTGCCAATCACTTGGACGTGAATGTCACTAGCTGCACAGTGTAATACTTAGAAACTCGGCTGAAATGATGTGAGTGTTCCAATCTTCCAAACGTAAATGGCAAATGAAAAGCTTACAAAAATATCCCATTCTTGTTTTTAATGCTTCGCTTATGCTACCGGGCAGCAGCTTGTTTAAAACCAGTGAGACCTTTCCCCTAGTAAATACTCCAAATGCTTTGACATTGCAGCCACCTAAGGCTCATGTTTGGGGCCCCAAAAAAATTATCTGCCAAGAGAAAACAAATTTCCTTTAGTGACCTGTGAGATTTAGTCTATTGGTATGGTGTGTAATCCACTCTGGAACTTATTGAGGGCAAAATTTTAATCCCTAGCTGATTTCTCCCAGCTTTCCAGCAAATTTCAAAATAACCTTCATCTTCTCGCACTGCCTTGTAATGTGGAAATGCAAACAGGTTATAATATTGATGTAGGACAACAAAAAAACTCTGCTGTGCCTTCAAAATGATCATGATAAGTAATTTTTTCTAATATTTTCCAAGCCCAGTAGATATGAATTTGGGGACTTTCAGCATTTCTGGGCCCTCCACGGCTCTGCTCAGAGAAGTGAGAAATACGTTTCCCTCTACAGACTCTACCTTCGTGAGCCATTGCAAATAGCCTTCTGATGTAATTTGTGCCAGTCACATCCGCAATTACCAACAAGACGTGTGACTCACAGTTTCAGTGTTGTAAAGAAGTGAGTTTACAATAGCATTTTACACTTGGTTAATATGTTTCTGGTTAAAGAGTAGTTAAAACATGAAGCATCAGATGGAGGAGACTTTAGCAAAAGCTTTTGGGTCCGTCTTAGTATTTTTTTTTTTTAAAGAAGATGTTGGGGGTAGGAGCTTATTAATTCATTAATTTATTTTTGCTCTGTTGCGTCTTCGTTTCTGCGCGAGGGCTTTCTCTAGTTGCGGCGAGCGGGGGCCACTCTTCATCGCGGTGCGCGGGCCTCTCACTATCGCAGCCTCTCTTGTTGCGGAGCACAGGCTCCAGACGCGCAGGCTCAGTAGTTGTGGGTCACGGGCCTAGTTGCTCCGCGGCATGTGGGGTCCTCCCAGACCAGGGCTTGAACCCGTGTCCCCTGCATTAGCAGGCAGACTCTCAACCACTGCGCCACCAGGGAAGCCCCCATCTTAATATAGTATAGGCAAAAGGGTTTGGTACTCAGGAGGAGAAAGCATTTGTCCAGACACTCCGGCCAATGGCTTCCTTCCTTCCTGTTCTTTTCATCTGCTTACTGATACACAGTTTGTACCTTTGGCTACAAAATGTAAACAATGCAGGTCAAAATCTGCTTTTTTTGTATCTACTTGGGCTCTCCCTATGTGCCAGGCTGAATGAGGGAAGGTCCAAACAGTAAGTTGTTGGGTGCTATTTTTATTCAATGCGAGGGAGTTTAGGAAAAATCAGCCTGATTTTTGGGACATGGATCCTCCCTCACCTCCCTGGCCCTAGAAAAATATCTTTTTCCAGCCCGTGATGTGAGCTGGTCCAACTTCCCAATGTCTCTGCAGTGCTTCTGATAGTGGGGAAAAGAAAGGCCTCCTGCATCCCCAAAGATGTGAGGGGAGCTCCATAGAGACAGGCCGGTTGGAGCCGCTCCTTTCTAAAGCTTCTCGCTGTAAGTGGGACTCACTCTGCAATGAGACACCCAGCATCACACAGGTCATAATCCAAACCCCCATGTTACAGCCTGGGGCCCCATAATTCATGGTCACGATGCTGCTGAGTGAGTGGCTTTGTGGTGACACAGGACGCAGGCTGCCTGTCTGTTTTAAATAGTGGATAAGATCTCATGCCAAAGCCTGAAAATAGAAAATGACAATTCTTGGGAAGCATTTAAATGCTCATTTGGCTGTTAATATGGTACAAGTAATTCCTGTTTCATTTACGCTTTGGGAACTATATTTTTACTGAATAAGATGTGACCAGATAGGGAGCAAAGGACCTTTTGATTTCGGCGAGTGTGGTGATCACATGTCCAATAACGCACTTTCGAAAGCCTGTGGGTGCCTTGCTTGGTCTGATTGCCATCTTTTGAGGCTTGTGTGACTTATTTTATAATTCCAGTTTAAGTATTCATTTCATGATTGCAGTTGTGAGTAAAAGGGTGTAGAAGGACTTATACTAGCAACACCTGTTGTCTTTTGGCCCAGTAAGTGGATTTTAGACACACACACAAAAAAGGAATGTTCCAGGCTGGTAAACAATGTGAAAACCACCTTTACATTTCTCTCTTCTGTAAGTCAGGTTAAGAACGAGGCATCATGGTCTTCACTTGCTTAACGTAAGGCTTACCTAGTAGTTGCATCTTTAGACCCAGGATATTCCAAACGAAGCCGGCAGCTTGGGAAAGGGTTAACAGGGGTGGGGATGGTCCCCTCATCGGCTTGTCATTGTGTTAGTGGCCTGCTTTTTATCAAGCCAGCGTCAGTGACTTAATTTATTTCCATAGTTACCTAGTATATTTGAAAGCCAGTTATTTTTCCTCACAAATCTTAGCTAACGTCTGAAAGACAGGGAGAAAGCCGCAGGGCATGAAATCTCTACAAAATCTACTGTGGGTTTTTTTTTTTTTCCCTTTAGCTTCAGGCAGCTGGTCTGAAGTGGGCTTTGTAGGAATAAGCAGTGACCTTTTCAAAAAGCTCCTCCGTGGACAGGGAAACCAGCTATTCTGGAAAGGGATTTCCCATCCTCGATGTCATCAAGGTGGTGGAGACGGTGTGACAGCGTCTTTGCTTCAAAATCAGAAGAAGCTGGCCGTGGAATTGGGTACTTCTCACGGGAGCAAAGCCCTCACGTGACCTGTGTGTCGGTGAACACCCTGGAGAATAAGAAATCCAAGGCTCGCGTAATTCCCCACACACATCTGATAGCTGAAAAAGACAGACCCAGGGGCTAAACCTAAGAATTTTGTTTTATTTATGAAATGGTTGGCCACAAGCTTCCTAGTGTATCCTAGCAAATGTAAAATACCTTTCCATTTAATATTGCTCATCTTTTAGGAGGATGTTGAGGTAATTGAAATGGGAGATGTCACCTCTTGTCTCATCTGGTGACAGTTTGTACCCTTCCCTGTCCCCTGTTCTGTGTCCTTGCTTTTGTCACTTACCACAGCAGAGGGAACCCAGGTCTTAGCAAGCCTGGGAAGAGAGCTTACATTAATCTCTGTGGTAAAGACAAACTAGTTAGTAGCATTAGAGAATAAGTACTGATTGCCAGTGACAGTTTAGAGACATAGTGGGGTTTCTCTGCTGACTGGGTAGGGATATGTAATGAATGTAACTTTTACTGCTTTGCGCATTTTTCTAGGATTCAAATATATGATTTTTATTTTTATTCAACTGGATTAACTGCTCCCTGATGCTCTGTGAAGATGACTGTGGGCCAGGATGACTCACGAGGGGGTGATAAAGGGATATTTGGTTAAAGGTTTGCCACATCAGACGTGGCTCTGCTTAGTAGCCCTTTAATTGAGATGGCATTGAATTGGGACAAGAGGCCGAATCAGACATTTATGACTAATGTCAGTTGGGGTTCTGTCCATTTAGGAGACATTGTGGGGAAGGAGAAAGGACAGTGGCGACCTGCCCATCACTCAGTGACCCTGGGGCCTTGAGCAAGTCTCCTGAGGTCGGTGTTCAGGGGGCCAGGGGAGTCTGAGGGTGGAGAGCCAGGAGCTGCCCCTTGGGCCACAGTGGCCATGGGGCTGAGCTCCAGGGAAGGACGCTGCCCAGCACTTTCCACTGGGCAGCCCTGCCAGCGGCTTGGCCGATGTTGAAAGCATAGGGCACATGTGTCTGGTAACAAGAAGGAAGCAGCGGGAGCCCAGTGGCATCAGAGGCAATTGGCTTGCTTCACCTCTGAACCTCGGCTTTCTCATCCACGTTGGGGGTTTGGACTGGCCAGCCTTTGAATTTCCTTCTAGCTTTGCTGTTTGGCTATTCCCTTCATGCTTTATTAAAATCCCAAAGGAATTAAAAAACAAAACAGTAGCTACAGCATTTTTAAAGAAAACACAGCACCTGGCCTTGGTAAAAAGAATCTTCCATAAGCACACAGCCCTGTGGGTACGGAGCCACCTGGTTTTAAAAGATACTGTGGACCCTGGGTTCCACTCAACCCATGTGAACCTCTGCTCTTGTGACTGGTGTCCCCACCAAAGTGTATGCTAGCAGGCCCTGCCACACCTTAGACACACGAGATATGCCCATTGCCCTGAATTTGGGGCAGCTCCCCAAGCCTCAGTGTGGCCATCTGAAAATAGGGATAAAGCCAGCTACCTCACGGAATTGTGGTGAGAATCACAGGTGACCCTTATAGTCTCTG
The DNA here is from genome assembly GCF_025265405.1 of Mesoplodon densirostris. NCBI lineage: Eukaryota > Metazoa > Chordata > Mammalia > Artiodactyla > Ziphiidae > Mesoplodon > Mesoplodon densirostris. The sequence continues at coordinate 14,320,762 of NC_082661.1, read as the reverse complement.
GGAGTGCCAGAGACTCCTGGTAAGAAGGAGCCCACCTCAGCTGTGTCCTGCCAGGTGACGTTGGCCATTGGCTGGGCTCTAGACTGGACATAATATTGCTGGTATTCCAATAGCTTTGACATATGTATGGTTTTCCAAGTAGGATGTTGAAAGGGATGAGAAGCCTGTGTTTATTCCAGGGCAGTCGTATGTCCATTCTTCCCCCAGACGTGCAATAGTTGCTGAGAAAATAAACTGCCTGTGAGTTCTCTGAGTTTCCTGGAAGTCTCCTTCATCAGGATCCAGCAGTGCCATGTTGGACCTGGTGTTGTGAACGGCTTTCTTTTCCTACATGAATAAGAGCACAGAGCAGTCAGCTCGGTGTTAGTTGAGACAGGAGAAGCTGTCATTTGATGGCATCTGAACTGCTGTTCAGAACTCTGGTATCCTTCCTAGTTCACAGGATTGGCTTCAAGCCCTGCGTTGTGAATTACAAGCTCATTTCAGGTCACAGTAGAGGAATCTTTGCCTGGGTTTGTGGGAGGGCGACTGCCTGAGAATGCTATGATTTTGTGATGCTGTTTGGTTTCTGGATGCACATGAAGCAGTAAAAAAAATTGGTAAGTGTGCCCAGAACTTTTAGAAGGGTTCTATTTAGAGCCACGTATGCCTTTTGGCATATACCTGAGGAGGTAGTTAAGTTTGCAAGGAAAAGTCCTGGACTGGATTGAATGGCCCTGAGTGAAATTAGCCCTAGGACATTAGACAAGTCATTTTTTTTGTACCTCAGTTTCCTCATCTGTAAAATGGGGAGGTGGTCATCTGCCCTTATCAAATCATTGAGCTCGTGTGTAAGTGCTTGGAGAATGGAGTGTAACCTTAAGGTGAAGGTATTGTGTTATGATTTTTTTGTTCACGCCTGGAATAGAAGAGCCCTCCCAGGCTGTTTGATTGGGACTCGGGGTTCCTGTTCCTCATTTGGTTTCTCTACAGGATGTGGAGGGTCCAGGGCTGGAGGGAGATGAGGCCTGGAGATGCTCGGGGCTGTTCTGGGCTGACAAAGGTCTCCTTTAGGGCAGTAGCTCAGCCAGTGCTGGCTCCTCTCAGGCCAGGTGTGGTGGGAGGGAAAGAAGCTGCCTTCACTCTCATGCCCTGTCCATATGGCGGGGACCAACCTGCTTGCTTAATCTGCAGAAACAGAAAGGAAAAAAGGAAGAGAATGAGGGAGGAAACAAAATTTCGGAGGCACTTATTCTGTTCCAGATGCCCTGGTAGCAGTTTAACATCCATATCTCACTTCATACCCACTCCAGCTCTGGGAGGTGGGCGGTGGTCTTTCTACGGGGCTGAGGGGAGATTTGCCTGGGTTAAGTGGCAGGGCCAGGTGTCCAGGCAGGGGTGTGATGCCAGGAGGCCAAGGTCTCCCCACCTCGCCTGTCCTCCTGGTGGCAGAGCCCTCTACAGACGGTGGTCTTACAGAGCAGATAGGATGTTGAATTTTTGCACAGAAAACAAGGGCTGTCTTTCTCAGCTGGCTTCATTGGGGTCAACGTGAAGACAGATCTGAAAACTTCCTTGCTTCCTAATGCCCCTTAGATGTAGTGCCATTGCGTCTGCTGCCCGTTGAATCACTTGATGACCTTTTACTAGAGTCATTTGATTGCAGCTGTCCCTTTGGGGAAGCTCTAGCAAAGACTATAATTAAAGACATTTTTACAAAATGATGGAAACAGGGGCTGTGTATTTGAACGTGTTCTGGGTTACTTGCCAATATTTTATTAACATTTATTCCAGAGAAATTTCAGAATGGCAATCCGTAAATGTATTCACGTTCCAAGACAGTCAAACACAGAAAGGTCATATAGGAAGCATCAACTATATGAATTTTTAGAAAAGTTGACCAAACACTTATGCACCTGATCCCAAAGGATAAGCAGGAGAGACTCAATATAAAGGCTTATAAAAATACAAAGCAGTCACCAGGTTTTCATTGTGGTTCTGTTTTGCAGAATCGGCTATCCAATTCCAATGTTCACGGGATTCTGCATCATGTTTATCTCAACAGTTAGTAAGTGTCTGATGTTTGCCTTCTGAGTGTGGGTCACTGGGTGGGCTCTGACCACCACCAGCTGGGAATTGAGAACACAGCCCAGGGGTGGGGGTGGGGGTAGGGGGTGTGTTTTGGCAACAACTGCAGAAAGAAGTTGATAGGAGAGGTCTTCAGGGAGCAAAAGCACAGGGTGGTTAACACGGAAATACCCCATCGGGTTAAGGGAGGTCCCTGTTTGAGCTGATCTGGCCACAGCACCAGCGGGTCTACAGTGACCTGACCCCTCTTTCCGCAGTGTTCGCCTTCTCCCGCAGTTACGTCTTCCTGCTGGTCGCCAGGTCCCTGCAGGGCATCGGTTCCTCCTGCTCTTCTGTAGCTGGTAGGTGTGGAAACGCCTAAGTCAGTGCCCCGGGGCTTCCATCTGTTGGAGGGGCCACCGTCATTGCCCAGGCTGGCGGCCCTTTACAGAACGAGTTGGAATAATTCAGGGAATCTAGGTATTGGTGGTGGTGGTTGGTGGTTGGTTCTCAGAAAAGGTACCACCTTCTTGTTGGATGCTGCTTGGCCTTATGTTCTGTTGGTCTGGCAGGTGTGGGAAGACCACTGTCTGGGCTGGGGGTGGGGGAGGGCGAGTCATGATGGTTATTCTGTTGCTCCCAGAGCTTGGCTGTTACTGTTTCCTTTCCTGTTTAGGGATGGGCATGCTGGCCAGCGTGTACACAGATGACGAGGAGAGAGGCAATGCCATGGGGATCGCCCTGGGAGGCCTGGCCATGGGGGTCTTAGGTGGGTGAGGGCCACTGTGGGGGCCACCTGGGGGGAGGTGCCTATCTGGCATTGGACAGTGAGTCCCCTTTCACACTACTGTCCTCTGTTTCTTCCCTAATTTCATGGAGCCTTTGAAAAATGATGGGAAGAGTCCTGACTTGGGAGGACCTGGACTCCCCAGACTTCCCTCCTGGGCCCAGATGTAAATCCAAGTATTGAACAGGATGGTCTGCCAAGGCCCTTCCTCTTGAACATTCTCTGAGTTACCACCCACCTGAGGACCTTCCCACTTTCTGAGCCTGCCTCCTCCACCTGCCCTGGCTGAGCTCCCAGACCAGGTGTAAACACCTTCCCTGAGAGATCCAGGTCCTCTCCCTTTTCTGTTACATTCCTGGCCTTCATCTGGGACATTCCTGGCCTTCATCTGGGACATTCCTGGCCTTCATCTGGGACATTCCTGGCCTTCATCTGGGAGCCCACAGTCCCTGTCTATGCTGCTGTGTCATGACCATGAAGTCTTCACTGGTCCATTTTCCTGTGCACTTCTGTTGGGTCTTATTTCCTCTGACCTTTACTTTGGGAGTGATTCCACGCCTCAGGTGTGAAACCACTTGGAGGAAGTTGCCAGGGCAACTTAACAGTCCTGAACAGAATGTAGGGTGGCCACCCCACGCAGTGTTTCGAACAAAGTAGAGGAAGAAACGCAAGCTGGTTCTAGAGCAGGGGGCGGTCATCAGTCCCGGGCCCGGCACTGGCCCTTCTCTCTCTTCCTTGCAGTGGGCCCCCCCTTTGGGAGTGTGTTATACGAGTTTGTGGGGAAGACAGCTCCGTTCCTGGTGCTGGCTGCCCTGGTGCTCTTGGATGGAGGTGAGTGAGTCCACGTGGACCCCGTGGCCGTGACCTCGGGGGCCCTGAGCTTGGCACCCCTGTGGGCAGGTGCTCGGGGCCACACCTCTTCTTTTTTTCTCCTGTAGCTATTCAGCTCTTCGTGCTCCAGCCATCCCGGGTGCAGCCGGAGGTGAGCGGCGGGGCGAGGTGGGCGCTGTGGTGGCCGCGTGGCCTCTTCTAACCCCTCTTGTCCTGACAGAGCCAGAAGGGGACGCCGCTGACCACCCTGCTGAGGGACCCATACATCATCATCGCCGCAGGTGGGGCTCCCCCAGCACCCCTGGTTCTTCCCAGCCAGGCGGGGGTGGGTGGGTGGTGAGGACCAGCGTTCATTTTGCTGCTGGAAACGTTGGGCTGTAGAAAAACCTAAAAGGCCCAAAGGGGTTACACGTCAGAAGAAATGGTTTTCTTCTGTCATTAATTTCTGACGCAGCCAAGCTCCTTTGTTGTTTTTCGTCTGGGGCGAAGATGCCTGAGTCACAGAGACTCCCTGCACAGAGGATTGTTTTGGGCTAACCTTGCTCACTGTGTTTGTGTCAGAGGCTGTCGTGGTTTGGCCTTGAACTTCTGGAATGGGTCCATGGCCTCCCTGCCGGTGCCTTAGGTGGGTGCTCTGATTCACCTTGGCATCTGTGAATAGAGACTGACAGCAGGGCCCCAGAGGGCCCAGGGGTGCCTCTCTTTCTGCAGAGGGCATCCTGCGCAGCGGCGGACAGGCGGCTGGAAGACACCTTTGGGTTCTTGGCCGAGATGGGCTCAAAGGACGTCCCGGGGTTCTGTGGCTCTTGGGGAGGATAATGGGCTGCATCCACCCAAGCAGCAGACCTCCCAAGAGCACCCCAGTGACACAGGCCTGGAGCGGCCTCGTCAGGGACTAGCCTTACGCGGCCTGGGCCTGGACACAGTGGTCACCAGTGGCCCTTGGCATCAGGCTGGAGAGGGCATCCATGCAGTGTGGCCTCAGGCCCGGTCAGGGTTCCCTCCAGGTAGGGGTAGGTGTGTCTAAGCAGCAGTTACAGACACTAGGGCTGGGGGGAGCCTGGGTGAGGTGAGGCACGCCCCGCCTGAGGGCATTCAGATGCAGCCGCTTTCAAAACCCCGACTGCTTTTGTTAAGGTGTATACTGCTGGGTTTGGCCCAGGGCAACACATAAGGGGCCTTGGTCTAGACCTTGTCTGTCATGCCTGTTGACCAAAGGGTTATAAGCCTGGTGTGGTGACCTCCTCATGCAGGGGGACCTCGCTGTGCCCCCAGCAAGACACAGGGAACATTCCAGAGCTGAGATTCCCCTGGAGCCCTGGCTGTCTGAGCTGGGGGGTGAGGACATGTGTGGTGAGAGATGGGGGCCCAGAGATGCGAGTCCCTGCACCTTGGGGCACGCGTGTGGGCAGGCTGTGCTGCCTGGACCGTCACCGTGTCACCCCGACCCACCCTTGGAGGAAATATAGAAATCCAGCCGGCACGCAGTGTCAGGCCGTCGGCAGGTCCGGGCAGGATGGTGGGGTGTGGGGTGGAGCTGGGGGCCAGGCGGTGTCTCGTTTGTACCGCTGGGGTTTAGTTTACAGAGGCGACTGAGTGGCGAGATGACATGGAGAGATTAATACCACCAAAGGATGATTTTATTACTTATGTTTCTGGAGAAAAGGGGGCATGCCACGTCGCTCAGGGCCACATGGGGAGGTACCGGGTTTGGTCAGGAGGCAGAAAGGGGCAAGGGGAAGACCCAGGCCAGAACCTAGGCGTTTGCATGAGAAAGTGGAGTTTCCATGGGAAAGGTAGGGGAGGGTAAGCAGTTTAGCATTGGCTAGTTTAAATAATTCCAGTCTGGGTGTTCTCCCCAGTTGCCTTGGGTGGATTTAGGGCAGGAGATACTGGTGAGGTGGGTGAGAGTTAGATAAAGCAGGGACTCAGAGTATGGGTTCCGGATCACAGGGGAGACGTGAACAACTCTGGTTGTTAGTTTAGCCCTGTAATTAACATCAAATAGACAAATACAGAATTTAAGAAAACACGGAATAGGTGGGTGAGGGGAGCCCAGCCATTTCAGCATCATTTTTATGTTCTGTCTTTAAATGCTACAAAGAATGAAAAAATCTTTCATTGTATGTAAACACCTTAATTATGATCGCACAATGTTCTTTGAATCAGGAGTCTAGCAAATTAGAGTTTCCACCGCACACAGCACAGGAAGCTCTCAGAACAATGGGGACAGCAATGTGTGTTTTTTTCCAGGTGGTTCTACATTTACAAAGCGTTCTGGTTAACACAGTGATAATGGATATTTGCATGGATACCCTATAAGTATAGCTGGTTTAACAAAACTCCCTCAACAGCATATTTGCACTGAATACACTTGAATTTTGGGCAACCAAGGGCATCTTTAGAAATATCTATGTTTGTTATACCGTGAAACATAGGTGTAGGAGCCTCAGGTTGCCTGAGTCTGTGTATGGTCAGCCTGAGCTGCTGAGTAGCCTCAAGCAAGTTACTTCATTAATAAAGTGGAACTCCATTTCTTCATTAATAAATTGGGAAGGTTAAACACACTGATCACTAAGCTTCCCTCCACTTCCACAGTTTATGACTCTGGGATTCTAGTTGTTTTAAGTAATAATAATAATTTAAAAAGCAACACTCCCCGCTATCCCTTTGACCTGTTATTTGTCTTTTTCTTACAAAAGTAGATGTTCTGGGTATCTGAGCTGATTGTTCTGGCTGTGGGCACATGGGATTGAACTGTGTTTGGAAATGGTAGGGGACACTTGAGACCCCAAACAGAAGGATGCTAACCTTCTTTCTCCCTTAAAGGGTCCATCTGCTTTGCAAACATGGGGATTGCCATGCTGGAGCCAGCCCTGCCCATCTGGATGATGGAGACCATGTGTTCCCACAAGTGGCAGCTGGGTAAGACTGGGCCGCGAGTTTCTGGTTCTAGACTTTTTGTCCTCAGCTTGGGTCTCATTACTGTAGTCCTGCTGAGCTGCCGGTAGCAGGATGATAAAGTGATTGTTTCCGTTTTTCACTTAATGGGGTCAGTGCTTAGGTTAGCAATGAGCTTTGGGGTTTGTTTTGGCTCCAGTTTTTGTATCATCCCTGATAGAGGCATAATTAATATCAAGGCATCAGACCTGGGCAGAAATGAGAGATGAAAAATACATTCAGCATTTCCTCACACTTCTGAACTGGACAAGTTATATTAAATATATGTGGACAGTAATAAAATTTATGGGAAAGAGAACAGCAAATGTAGTTTTATTTTTTTTAATTGAAGTATAGTTGATTTACAGTGTTATGTTAGTTTCTGATGTACAGCAAAGTGATTCAGTTATTCATACATATACGTATTCTTTTTCATATTCTTTTCCATTATGGTTTATTACAGGATATTGAATATAGTTCCCTGTGCTATACAGTAGGACCTTGTTGTTTATCTATTTTATATATAGTAGTTTGTATCTGCTAATCCCAAACTCCTAATTTATCCCTCCCCCCGCCTTCCCTGTTTGGTAACCATAGGTTTATCTTCTAGGTGTGTGAGTCTGTTTCCTAAATAAGTTCATTTGTGTCATATTTTAGATTCTACATATAAGCGGTATCATATGCTATTTGTTTTTCTCTGTCTGACTTACTTCACTTAGTATGATAATCTCTAGGTCCATCTGTGTTGCTGCAAATGGCATTATTTCATTCTTTTTAATGGCTGAGTAGTATTCCATTGTGTATATGTACCACATCTTCTTTATCCATTACAAACTCTGTTTTTAAGAGGATGAATTTTTGAAAGTATTTTTTATTTAGAAAGTAAGTCATGCTTATTGTTAAAAAAATCAAAGTACAGGGACTGAGGAAGTAAAAATTGTAAAAATCTCATATTCATCTTTCCCCCTCTCCCAGCTCAGTCCTCTGTGACATTCATTGTTAATAGTTCTGTGTGTCTTTTCCTCGATTGTTCTGCATTGATCACCATCTTTGTGAAATGCCTGAAAACCCAAGCCATGTGGAATCTTGCCATTTACACACTGTGTGACCTCTTGTTTTTCTATGTTTCTGTGTCAGAATGGGTAGATTTACTTTTCACAATTAACTAAATTTTAATTTTTGATCAAAGTTACACATGTACACAATTTTTAAGTTAAATATGTTATAAAAATCATAATGAAAAGACAGCAGTCTTTGGCCCATGCCTCCTCATCTCCAATTCTCTTCCTCAGATTTGCTCACCTTCAACTCTTATAGTTGTTTCTTCTGCTAATTTCCTTTATGTCTCTAAATAATGTGTACACTCCTGTTTTTTGATTTTCCAATTTCTGACATTGTCCACCAGCTTCCTAATACAGTAGATGAGGATTTAATGCCATTATTGCTTTACCTGAAAATATCAACCAACCAACTCACATGCTTTCTCACCTTGTGTTCTCCTAAAACAATTGTATTACAGGTTTTGGTTAGATTGGCATTCAGTATTGACATTATTGTGAATATGTAAATATTATTCAAAGACGAGCTCTGTAGGGTTCTGTGATTATTTCCTTTCTTTTTTACAAACTTCTTGTTTTTCCTGGTGTTAGTAATTGTGGTGTCTTTCTATTTTCTTAATTTTCTGTGTAGCATTTATGAATATATCCCTCAAAGTCTTTTGCAGAGATGAAAGACCCTCTAAATATGGACAAGCACATCCACAGACGTAACCTTTCTGTGTTTTTGCTTGTTTGTGGACATCTGTCCCACATCACTCTGACTTCCTGCTCCAGTCTAGAGTGGTTCCCTAGGCCATCCAGAGATTTTCCTCTTCTAATATCTGGGCATCTTCTTTGCCTCTCTTCTGTTTCCTGTATCCTCCTCTCTCCTGTGTTCCTCTCTTTTGGTTTACTTTCTCATTATGCTGGAACCCGTCCTCCAGCAGCTTCCTGAGAGGGGGTGCACGGCAGGTAAAGTTCTCTGGGATCCTGCTTATCAGCAACATCTTTATCCATACCTCAACTTTATCCTGAGTTTGGTTGACTTAGTCTGTTTGGGTATATAATTCTTGGTTGGAAATCCTTTTCCTTCAGAGTCTTGAGGCCAGGGTTGCTGTTGTCTTCGGGCATGCAGGGTTGCTGTTGAGGAGGCCAGTGTCCTCATTCCCCATCTTCCTCTCTAGGTTATGAGCATCCACAATGCTGATTTGCAGGGAGTCTTTTCCTCCACTGTGCTGGGCACTTGCTTGGTCAGCCTCTTCATTTGGGAAATCCCTTCTTTCAGTTCTGGGAAACCTTTTTGTATTATTTCTTTAATTCCCCCCCCCCTTCCATTTTCTTTCTTCTCTTTTCTGGTACTCAGGTTGGTTGGATGTTGGGGCCTCTATGTTTTATACTTTTAATTTCTTAGTTTGCCTTCCCTTATTTCCTCTGATTTCTTCATCCTCCTCCTCTAAAGTCTGTTGAACTTTTACAGTTGGTGGCATCGTATCACACTTTTGAAGAGCCCTTTCCCATTTACCCTAAGGGGTTTTGTGTATGTGTGGGGCGGTGGAGGGATGTGGAAATGATCCCCTTTACCATTCGGTAGGAAGCCTTCTCTTCACCTCCCATTTCAGCCTCTCGTGACATCCCTGGTCTCCATGCTGCCTGGGGTCCCTGAACCTTTTCAGTTGTTTCGCTGAAGAAACCCTCTCCTGCTAGGCGAACCACTGAGGGCTGGGGGGTCCAACTGCTCTCTTTCTGGTTGACAGCCTCCGCCCTCAGCCTTACGTTCACAGTACCTGGAGCCTTCAGTTCCTTAATTTTCTGGGTTCTGAGGCACAGAGGTCTTGCTGCTTCTGCCCGCTCCGTGAGCAGGTGGAAGGTTCCAGCGCTCTGGGCTGTGTCCCTCTCTGCTCTCCCTCCCCTTGCTGCTCCCTCTCGTTGCTTTTTCCCCTTTCATTTTGCCTCTCCTTGGGCAGAGAGGGGGAGGGTCTATAGTTTTCTTTTATTCCTTTACTAAAATTTAAATGGAATTTAGAGTGGGAACAGAGAAGAGCTCGTAGATTCAGTCTGCCCTGTTTAACTGGAAACCCATCATTCCTTCTGCTCTGATTGCCTTTTATTCCATGTTAAGGTTATACCATACATTTTCAACCTGTCCTTATTGCTGGACATCTAGGTTCATTCCAGTTTTGCCATCAGAAACCATACCGCAGTGAAGTATCCTTTCCACGTATTCCTGCGCATGTTTGGAAGTACATATATCTGTAGGGCAAATTCCTAAACTTAAACTGGCATTTTGATATTTGGTAGCATTGCACTAACACGGGTATTATCAATCTTTTCCAATCGAGTGTGTGAGAAATGGGGTCTCTCTTTTTTAACATCTTTATTGGAGTATAATTGCTTTACAATGGTGTGATAGTTTCTCCTTTACAACAAAGTGAATCAGTTATACATATACATATGTTCCCATATCTCTTCCCTCTTGCGTCTCCCTCCCTCCCACCCTCCCTATCTCACCCCTCTAGGTGGTCACAAACCACCGAGCTGATCTCCCTGTGCTATGTGGCTGCTTCCCACTAGCTATCTATTTTACGTTTGGTAGTGTATATATGTCCATGCCACTCTCTCACTTTGTCACAGCTTACCCTTCCCCCTCCCCATATCCTCAAGTCCATTCTCTCGTAGGTCTGTGTCTTTATTCCCGTCCTAGCCCTAGGCTCTTCATGACATTTCTTTTTTTTAGATTCCGTATATATGTGTTAGCATACAGTATTTGTTTTTCTCCTTCTGACTTACTTCACTCTGTAAGACAGACTCCAGGTCCATCCACCTCACTACAAATAACTCAATTTTGTTTCTTTTTATGGCTGAGTAATATTCCATTGTATATATGTGCCACATCTTCTTTATCCATTCATCTGTTGATGGACACTTAGGTTGCTTCCATGTCCTGGCTATTGTAAACAGAGCTGCAATGAACATTTTGGTACATGACTCTTTTTGAATTATGGTTTTCTCAGGGTATATGCCCAGTAGTGGGGTTGCTGGGTCGTATGGTAATTCTATTTGTAGTTTTTTTTTGTTTTTTTTTGCGGTACATGGGCCTCTCACTATTGTGGCCTCTCCCGTTGCGGAGCACAGGCTCCGGACACACAGGATCAGCGGCCATGGCTCACAGGCCTAGCCGCTCTGTGGCATGTGGGATCCTCCCAGACAGGGGCACGAACCCATGTCCCCTGCATCGGCAGGCGGACTCTCAACCACTGCACCACCAGGGAAGCCCCTATTTGTAGTTTTTTAAGGAACCTCCATGCTGTTCTCCATAGTGGCTGTACCAATTCACATTCCCACCAGCAGTGCAAGAGTGTTCCCTTTTCTCCACACCCTCTCCAGCATTTATTGTTTCTAGATTGTTTGATGATGGCCATTCTGACCGGTGTGAGATGAGATATCTCATTGTAGTTTTGATTTGCATTTCTCTAATGATTAATGATGTTGAGCATTCTTTCATGTGTTTGTTGGCAATCTGTATGGGGTCTCATTTTGATTTAGTTTTACAAATCCTTTGTGAGTGAAATTGAGCACCTTTTCATATGTTTATTATCCATATCTATTCCCTTTACTGTGAACTTATTAATATCCTTTATCCATTTTTTGTATTGAGTTTTGTCCTTTTTTAAAAATTGATTTTAAGTGTTCTTTGTATGTTATTAATCCTTCATCAGATGTTTTGCAAATATTGCCCTTTGTTGTGTGTCTTTTGACTTTATGGGTGGGATTTTATTTTACTTTATTTTAAATTTTTTACCACTTGGAACATTCATAATGCTCTGAGTCAGATTTAGCAAGCTTCCCCTTTACATCATTGTCATTTCAAGTCAGGCTCAGGAAGGCCTTTCCCATGCCAAGATTATTTTTTCACTATGTTTTCCTCCAGTAAATTTGTGATTTATTTTTTACATTAAACTCTTGGATTTACACGGAATTCATTTTGCTATAAGGTGTGTGATAGGGATGTGGTGTTACTGTTTTCTTTATGGCTGGTCAGCCCTACAGCCAGGAGCCCTAGGAGTCCATCTGGTATTTCCCACGTCTGTCATGCTGGAAATGATCGTGTGTTCTTGGGTCTGTTTCTGGATTTCTCTCTTGTGTCCCATGTGTCTGCTTGTATTCCTGTGTCAATACCCTCCTATTTAATTAGCTTGAGAATAGTGCTTAGTACATGGAAGGCTAGTCCCTGCACACACACATTTCTTTAAGAATTTATCAGTTGTCCTTTCTGGAGGTTTACTTTCTTTTCATCGTTCTCTCACCTTAAACACTGTGAGCTTCAGATGGACACTCTCAGTTCTGAGTAAGCCCACTTGTTAGCGCCCCCACCCTTCCTCAGGTGAACTTGCATTCCCTTTGCGGAGGCGTCCTGGCAGATGCCGCCTCCTGGTTTGGGCTGGTCCCTGGTCTTCCGGCCTCACTCCAATTGGCCTGGCCTGGGCACTAGTCCTTTTGGGTTCTGCATTGAATTTCTGTGTTCGTTCATTAAAAAACCCCCCAAAATCCTTCATTAAAAAGCCTGAAATGGTTGGAGGTCAGGCCAGATATGGAAGGACTGCTAAAGGGTGTGAAGTTTCTTTTTTGGGGGGAGATGAAAGCGTTCTGGAGTTACATCGTGGTGATGGTTGCACAGCCCTGTGAATATACTAAAACCCAGTGAACTGTGCACTTTAAAACGGTGAATTGTATGGTTTGTGGATTATGCTGCAAAACCAAACCAAACCAGGCCCCCAACAACGAATCATTCAGTGAAGGAGGAAAGATTCTGGGAGGTAAACTAAGGCTAGTTCTTAGCAGGAATTTCTCTCTGAACTTCCTGGCCATGGAGAGAGCAGAGGAAACCCAAAGGCTCTCATAGGTTCTAAGGAGAGCTCACCGCTTTGCAGGAGGGGTGGACGTTTTCTGTCCTCGAGTTAGCGAATAGCAGCTTTGCAAAAGATGAGGAGACGTTCTTCGTGTCTCGGTACTGGTACCGGCGGATGACACCACGGGAGCAGTTTTTCTAGGGCTCTTTTCCTCTGTGCCTGTGCTGATCGGCGCCTTCAGGTCTCCTCAGGAGGCTCCCCGTGTCGGTGGCGCGTGGCTGTGAGTGGAGCTCCCGTGTTGGCTTTGCACGTGCTCCTGGGCAGAGATGCTCTCCTGGTGTTTCTGTTTTCTCCACTTAACTGACTTATCACCCTAATTGAACACGTCCTGGCCATGTGCAGGGCTCTTCAGCTGCTTTGCCCTATTCTTCTCCAGACACAGCCCGAGGCTTTCTGTAGAAAGTCTTTCACGTCAGTCAGGGACCCAGGCCATCCGGGTTAGATAGCAGGCCGCAGGCTGCCTAGATTTCATCAGGAGGTCCTCTTGTGGGGCTTATCACCCCGGCCAGATGCTCCCCTGACCCTGTACCTTTCCACCAGTGAGATGGCTCCTTCCTTGTCTCAGAGCTAGACTTGGGTTTCCTCAAGAGAATCAGATTTCTGTGCCCATTTGCAGTGTCATCTCCAGTGAGGGGAAGCTGTCCTCTTAGGTGGGCCTTGCCACCTTGCGGCCCCCTCTCCCGAGCCCCTCAGGCCCCTCCGAGCCTGGGTGAGAAGGCCCCTGGGTGGGCCTGTCCCCGAGGCGAGGACCGAGCTCTGGGAGGTGGCACAGGACTTCCCTGGAGGCCCGGGCAGCTCAGCCCCTCCCTGTGTGAGCCCTCTCCAGCCCAGTGTGGAAACAGAAGCCGTTCTACCTTTTGCTTCTCTGACTGTTTCTGGAGAAAGACTGTAAGATTTGAAGTCAAAGCAAAACAGTCTTATGAGCTGCGTAGGGGACGCGTGATTGTTCTTGTTGAACGCGGTGTTTTGGGCCATCATTTCGGGGGAGGTAAAGACGCAGCCCGTCCCTACTCCAGAGGGCTCCCTTGCAAGCCCTTCCCCAAACTCCTTGTGCTGCCACTTGGGTGTGGCCCTGGGTTTGGGTTGGTGGAGAGAGAATCCTCATGGCATCTCTTTACCTCAAGTCCTGGGTCAGATGACCTCTCCCTGACACACTGAGGCTTAGGGAATCAAAAAGGTCATGTTCATGGTGAGGGCTGTGACCCCAAAAGGGAAGCATAGGCTCTGAGAAGCAGGCCCCAGACAAGGGTGGAAACAGACTTTTTCTTCTGGTTCTTTAACAAGGTGTGGTGGTGCAGTGTGGGATGGAGGGAAGGACACTGGCCTGCTGGTGGGGGACCATACTGCTCCCAGCCAGCTGTGACCCCAGGCAGGTCCCGGGCCAGCCTAGCTGGGTGGCAAAGACAAGATGATGGCCAACCTTCTGTGGTTCTGGGATGTGATGACTTCAGCCTTCCGAGCCTCCCTCTGGAGAGTCCAGATGGGACCACTGCCCCATTCTGGTTCCCAGCTGAGTCCTTGGGGACGACAGGGATGGGTCACCCGGAGCTCGGAAGAAGCCCAAGGCCTCATTCTCATGGTCATTTTGGGGCTGCGTGTCCAGGATCAGCTCTCTGTGGACTTTGTGATGGTCCAGGCCTCTCCCTTGTGTGCAGGTCAAGCCTGTGGTCAAAGCCAGACTTTCCATAAAGGCACCAGGGGCAGGTAGGTGGTCCCTCTTGGTTTAACTCTCTCTCTTTTTTTTTTTAAATTAACTATTTTATTTTTTATTTTATTTTTTTTATTGGAGTATAATTGCTTTACAATGGTGTGTTAGTTTCTGCTTTATAACAGAGTGAATCATTTATACATATACATATGTCCCCATATCTCTTCCCTCTTGCGTCTCCCTCCCTCCCACCCTCCCTATCCCACCCCTCCAGGCGGTCACAAAGCACCGAGCTGATCTCCCTGTGCTATGCGGCTGCTTCCCACTAGCTATCTACCTTACGTTTGGTAGTGTATATATGTCCATGCCTCTCTCTCGCTTTGTCACAGCTTACCCTTCCCCCTCCCCATATCCTCAAGTCCATTCTCTAGTAGGTCTGTGTCTTTATTCCTGTCTTACCCCTATGTTCTTCATGACATTTTTTTCCCTTAAATTCCATATATATGTGTCAGCATACAGTATTTGTCTTTCTCTTTCTGACTTACTTCACTCTGTATGACAGACTCTAGGTCTATCCACCTCATTACAAATAGCTCAGTTTCGTTTCTTTTTATGGCTGAGTAATATTCCATTGTATATATGTGCCACATCTTCTTTACCCATTCATCCGATGATGGACACTTAGGTTGTTTCCATTTCCGGGCTATTGTAAATAGGGCTGCTATGAACATTTTGGTACATGTCTCTTTTTGAATTCTGGTTTTCTCAGGGTATATGCCCAGTACTGGGATTGCTGGGTCATATGGTAGTTCTATTTGTAGTTTTTTAAGGAACCTCCATACCGTTCTCCATAGTGGCTGTACCAATTCACATTCCCACCAGCAGTGCAAGAGTGTTCCCTTTTCTCCACACCCTCTCCAGCATTTGTTTCTAGATTTTTTGATGATGGCCATTCTGACTGGTGTGAGATATCTCATTGTAGTTTTTTTTTTTTTTTTTTTTTTTTTTTTTTTTTTTTTTTTTTTTGCTGTACGCGGGCCTCTCACTGCTGTGGCCTCTCCCGTTGCGGAGCACAGGCTCCGGACACACAGGCCCCGCGGCCATGGCTCGCGGGCCCAGCCGCTCCGCGGCATGTGGGATCCTCCGGGATCGGGGCACGAACCCGTGTCCCCTGCATCGGCAGGCGGACTCTCAACCACTGCGCCACCAGGGAGGCCCCTCATTGTAGTTTTGATTTGCATTTCTCTAATGATTAATGATGTTGAGCATCCTTTCAGTCTGTATATCTTCTTTGGAGAAATGTCTCTTTAGGTCTTCTGCCCATTTTTGGATTGAGCAGTGGCGAGTGAGCAGGCACCGGCACCCCAGTGGAAGAGAAGGGGCTCGCATGTGGCCCAGCCCCAGTCAACACTTCTCATGCGGCTGGGGAAAGGCCTAGAGAGAAGTCTTGTTGTGTTTGCCGGTGATACAAATTTGGGAGGGATAAAGATGTCCAATTAGTTGCAGATTCAAAAAACTCTCCACAGGCACAAATGAAGGCCTGAAAGGAACCTGGGGGGATCCTCTGGTGAGAGTGTGAAGCCCTGCCGAAGGCTGGAAAGCACCCCAGGAAGGCGAGGTCGGGGGCCTGGAGGAAGCGCAGGTGTCTGCGCGGCAAGCCCGGTGAGCGCATGCGCCGCTGGGTCTCCAGAGACTCTCACTGTGTGGCTGCCCCAGAGGGGCGTGGCCGAGGGGCCAGACCTCGGAAGAAGCTGGTAGGATTCCTTCAGCCCTTCTTTTTTCCCTCGGATGCTAGTGGTCCTGTGCTGTGTGTCCATCGTGGGCTGGGGCAGTTCTGGGAACCAGGTTTCAAAGTCGAGAATAACGTGAACTTGTACAGAGGGGGCCGCAGTAGGCGCCCTGCCGCTGGGGAACAACCCAGAGCCTGAGGCCGTGTTTCGTGGCGAAAGCTGAGTGGCGGGAGGGATGCTTCTCACTCTTCCCACGCACCGCCGGCAGCGGGCCTAGGGGAGGGGTTGAAGCCAGCTTGTCTTGGCTCTGGAATGTGAACCAGGGCCGGCGGGTGGAAGTGGTGGGAGGCTTAGGGCTTGCTGTTAGGATGCTGCCCTGTAGTAGGAGGCGCCCCTGAAGCGCCGTCTGGAAGAGTAGTGGGCTCCCGGCCCCAGGTTTCCCAGCAGAGCTAGATGGCCCCCTCCTGGGACCCCGTTCCTCCCCGAGGCACACTGAGGTTTCTTTGAGTTCCGAAAGGCAGGTTCTGTGGACTGTGTGAGGTGGTGGAGGTCCTGGCGAGGCAGACGATGCTGAGGCTGTGTCAGAACAGGAAAAGGGAACTTGGAACCTGAGGTCCAAAGAGTGCATGGCCCCGGCCGCAGCTTGAAAGTCAAGAAAGGAGGACTCTGGGCCCCCGACCACACCCTGCCTGTTGCCCCATGGAGTAAGCCCATGCTGGACCAACGGGGGTGTCTTCAAGGGACGGCCTTGAATACTTCCAGCTCTGTGAAGTGAACGTCCTCACGCAGGGTCTTTCCTCTAAATGGTCAGCGTGTTCTGGGCGCCACCTGTGTGCCACCGTGGAGTTGGGCTGCCAGGAGACAGATGAAGTGGTCCCTGCCCACAGGCGCTTATCGCAGCTGGGGGAAGGTCAGCAGGCTGGGGTGACTGGTGAGTGGGGGTTGTGTGGAGTGACAGGGCACAGGGTCAGGCTGGGAGGGCTGGTGCCACAGCCCTTCTTGCGCATGTTGCCATGTGATCTTCAAAGCCTCCCCGTGAGGTGTGTGCAATAGGAGCTGTCACTGTCTCTTGGGCTCTAAGGGGTTCAAGTGACCCACTTAATTAAGCCTTGGGTGGTAAGTTTCCAGCTGAAATGAACACCTTGTTTCATGCCTCCTAATCCCATGCTTTTGGCTTGAGAATCGTGAAGTGGGTGTTTGCTGTCTGAGAGTACAGTTGACCCTTGAACAACTTGGAGGTTAGAGGCGCAGACCCTGTGCACGGATGAAAATCCGCTGTAATTTATAGTCGGCCCTCCGTCTGTGATTCCTCTGTAGCTGCTGTTCCACATCTGTGGATTCAACCAACCATGGAGCCTGTAATACTGTAGTATTTACTATTGAAAAAAAATCTGCGTACAAATGAACCTGTGCAGTTCAAACTCATGTTGTTCAAGGGTCAACTGTATCTGCTGTCCGTGGAAAATAACATATGCTGGCTTCCGGGTCACATGCGTGAGCTCAGCACCCCACTCGCTTCAGAAAGATGTAGCTTGTCTGGGGCTTCCCCTGAGCCGGTCTGCATCCCTGCTTTGAAGTTTTGGCTTCAGAGGTGGTTTCCATGCTTCACTCTGGGAGTCAGGAGTCACCAGCAAGCCATTCTGGCCACAAAAAATGACCACGTAGACATTTACTTATTTATTTTTCTGGCATGGAAAGATGTTCATGAAGGTTATTGAGAAAAGCAGGATGTAGAACCATAGGTGTAATCCCAGATTTTTTTGAAAAACAAAAAACCTAAACCCTGTGTACACACATTTATTTACGTATGTAAAACTTACAAGGGAAAACTGTGGTGATTATATGAGTGAAGGGGTGTGGGATAATTTTATTGTTTTTTTGCCCTCATCTTAATGTTCCTCGATTTTGTCAAAGCCCATGTCTTTCTCCTGTCGTACAAATCATGAAGGGGCGGGTGGGGAACAGAAGCAGATGCCACCATGCTCACTCCCCATGCTGGGAGGTGTCAGTGTCATCTCCGTGTAAAGCTCGCCAGCAGGCAGAGGTGGAGGCGAGATGAAGCTGTTGATAGAGGGAGGAATCTCATTTCTGCAGCGTCTCGGCAGCTTTGGGCAGCCGGATAAGCCACGTGGGGCCCAGACGGGCTCTGGCAGCCGCCGGATATTAGCTGCTTGGGTGCAGGCCCCAGGGCTTCATTTCATCAGCTCTAATCACCAGCGTGGTGTCTCACAATGATTAGTTTTTCTCACATGTGTCTGATATCAGTACCGATAAGGTGTCCTTTTCATACATTTGCAGGCATTGCTTTCTTACCAGCTAGTATTTCTTATCTCATTGGAACCAATATTTTTGGGATCCTTGCGCACAAGATGGGGAGGTAAGATGAAATGAGACAACGCTCACTCTGTTATAACAATGTAGTTCTTTAAAAACAATTCCCAGTGTTTCTGCCTTCACGATTACAACTGATTGTTTTGATTTCCATTGAAAACTTGGATGGGGGTGGAAATCATGTATTGATGGTGCTTTTTTGTTTTTTGACAGGTGGCTTTGTGCTCTTCTAGGAATGATAATTGTTGGAATCAGCATTTTATGTGTGAGTGAAAGATGACATTTGGCAAGTGGAAATAATCTGTGATTGAAACTTTTGCTTTGGGCAAGAATCACCAAGAAATATTTTATAGCAGTTTGAAGTTCGTTGACATTGAGTTTTATTACATGTTCCATTTTCTTCTCATCAATTTTTATCATCTTAAAAATTTTGGACAAGACTCTCCAAAGGGTTTATTTTCACTTCATGTTGGTTGGAAATTATTTAGAATGTTTTATTCCATAGTTTTTATTTCACTTTGTAGCCCGCTCCCCAACATCTTAAACATCGCCGTGTCTTAAACACTTTAGGGCAGCTAGCCAGAAACAATAGCAAGATGTTTTTCTAGAATAAAACATCTACTAAAGGCCAACATCTATCCCAAATGAGACCTTATGGTTCTTTTCAAAAATGGTGTATGGACGAGGCTGAACTTTCACATATGGCCGTGAACTAGCTGTTCGTGGTGGTCACAAAACCCACTTCAACTCTGACTGTTAAAGATTTGGAGGGTCTACTTCTGCTCAAACCTCATCCTGCTTCTCCTCCTACTTCCTCCAGGAGGGAACACGCATAACAGGCCAAAGAAAGCATATCTTTAAGACTTTCCAAGATGATTTAGAGTTGGATAGCATGTTATTTTATTTAGTTATTTTTAATAAATTTATTTTATTTATTTTTGGCTGCGTTGGGTCTTCGTTGCTGCGTGTGGGCTTTCTCTAGTTGTGGAGAGCAGGGGCTACTCTTCGTTGCAGTGCTTGGGCATCTCATTGCAGTGGCTTCTCTTGTGATGGAGCACGGATTCTAGGCACGTGGGCTTCAGTAGTTGTGGCATGCGGGCTCAGTAGTTGTGGCTTGCGGGCTCTAGAGCGCAGGGTCAGTAGTTGTGGCGCACGGGCTTAGTTGTTCTGCGGCATGTGGGATGTTCCCGGACCAGGACTAGAACCCCTGTCTCCTGAATTGGCAGGCAGATACTTAACCACTTTGCCACCAGGGAAGCCCCAGCATGTTATTTTAGCATAACATTTATTTCCTCTTACAGATTCCTCTTGCAAAAAACATTTACGGACTCATAGCTCCCAACTTTGGAGTTGGTTTTGCAATTGGTAAGTCACACAAATCTTTTATTTTTAAAACTTTGTTTTCCCATTACTAAGACAGAGTTCCTCTTACTTGGGCAGACTATAGCTACTCAATCTAAAATATCTAGAAGTTTGACAGGAGGCTGTGGGCAGCTTAGCTCATGTACGGCTTGTAGATCGTCCATAGAAAGGTACTGGCTTCCATGTACTAGTCATTTATTTCCTGAAAACCGGTCATATAAAAGCCTGCTATTTACAGAAGCAAAGGAACACTCCACTGCTGAGCTTGGGCAAACAGGAGAACTGCTTCCCCAGAATCCATTTGTTTGGGCTCATATCTGTGCACAGACCTTCTCCTATGAGGCTGGGGGACAAAGAGACTTCACATGTATTTCTTGTATAAGGTTTGGTACAGAAAAGGTAGACTGATGTATTGATGACCAGCTGTACTGCAGGAATTTTCACAGGCAAAGGGGTTGAGTCTTTGCAGTGATGTGAGGAACAGTGAGTAATACGTTAGGGAAAAACCTTGTTAATATTTTGGATAAATAGCATATGCTTGTTTCTCATTTATAATATACACATTGATCATGATAAAAGTAAAGGTAAATCTGTCACAGGGTAAAGGCAGGACTCTTTGGTACAGTAGAAAGGGTGGAGCCTTTGTGGACCCCTTAGACCAGGTTAGGTTCTCCTAGCTTGTATGTATACGTATACATAACCTCTCACAGTGCCTTTATAGCCTCAATCACAGTCGTAATTTATTTTCCAACTCTTTGTTCGTTTTGTTCTCCCCTGTGTCCCAGCAACTTGCACATGTTAGGTGATCAGCAAATACTAGCTGAATGAAAGAAATGTCCCTTACCCTCCTGCCCCTGGTGGGTGTTCGGGTAAGGGGTCTGTCGTTTGAACGCCCTGCTGGGCGTGTTCACAGCCATCACCTCATTCAGCCGGTCATTATCATCTCCATTTTATCGATGGGGAGACTGATGTTCAGAGAGATAAGGCATGACAGTGCTCACCCAGCCAGGGATTTGGACCCAGAACTCTGAATATATGTGTTTTTTCTTTATGCTTCCTGTCCCCGACTATTCAAGAGACCAGAGATTCTAATACAGGTCTTGGAGGTGGTGGTGGCGGTTTTGGTTTTTTTAGCCAACTAAATGAGCAAAACTCTTTCGATTTTAATTTCCTGAGTAGGGCAGATGATCCCTCAGACTCCTTCCTGTCTGGTTCCTTCTGATTCTCCCTAATACTTTCCAACTTTAACTCTCATAATCTAAGTGTGAGGCCACAGTGTGGATGGGGAGGGAGCTGAGTGAGGCATGTAGGTTTGCCCAGTCTTTGAGGGCAAAGGACGAGTGGACCAGAAAATAGTGAATCAGGAAAACACCCACAGGAAGCAGGCTTGGGGTCCACACAACCAGTAACCAGCATCCCTCTGGATCTGAAGAATGGCAGGTGAGTCACCAGAGGACTGGGCGCTGTCCACCAGACAGCGGAGGACAAGGTGAGGCAAGGTGGAGAATGGCAAATGGTGGTCTGGGTTCCAGTCTCAGCCTCAAGCGCTTTCAGTCTGTCTTCAGCCAAAGGTATGTTGCAGGGAGTTTGCCTCAAGACTTGCAGGTAGCAGTGAGAGATCTTGGCAGGGTCGTGAGTTTAGGACACAGTCCCTGACATTCAGCTCATTATTGGTTTCCATCAGTTTTCTATAGACTGTGTTCCCTGATTGTCCACAGGCATGGTGGATTCGTCCATGATGCCCATCATGGGCTACCTGGTTGACCTGCGGCACGTGTCCGTCTATGGGAGCGTGTATGCCATTGCCGATGTAGCATTTTGTATGGGATATGCTATAGGTAAGGACATTGGCTTTCAAAACAACCTTTTTTCTCAGTGCATGATTGATAATGCCTACTGAAAATTATGTAAACCTTTGCATCTTTCTGCCTACAAGACATTTAGAGAGAGCTTTATCTAATTCTGTTTCCTGAAAGGTCCTTCCGCTGGTGGGGCTATCGCAAAGGCAATTGGATTTCCATGGCTCATGACAATTATTGGAATAATTGATATTCTTTTTGCTCCTCTCTGCTTTTTTCTCCGAAGTCCACCTGCCAAGGAAGAAAAAATGGTAAGCAAATTTTAGGATGCAATGAAATATTTCTGGATAATTTTAGCATGGTCTCCTGGATAGTGTCCTATGGCTTAGTTCTAAAATATATTTCTGCCCCTTTTGAACAGAACTCCCCAAATGTAAATGGTAAGAATTCCTTTTTAGTTTATACCACATAAGGCAGCTACTTGTTTTACTGTATCAAGCATTATGTTTATATATTTTGAAGAATGAAACTATTTTTGTACATAGATTAGCAGTCAATATAGCTCTTTTCATCAACCAAATATAAACAGGGATTGTTCAATTTAATTTTCTAAGGTTCTTGAAAATCTTGAAGATAACTTTTTTGCCTCTTGTGCTTACTTCTAAGATCAGCCATTTTTGGTCCTGTTTGCTTTTCTCCTAACCCTTACAGCTTTCAGTAATAGTGTCTTAGTCCTTACTGCATAAGATTCTGGAGATGGTTTTAATGTAGGTAACAGACGCTTATGGAAAAATATTGTTTATGCACCTTTGGGCACATGTTAGCACATATGTATAACGTTTAAGTTCATAATTTCATGACCAGAATCATAGCCATAGGCAAGATGTAGTATTGAGTGTTAAGTGTTCCTCTTCTGAATAAATTCAAACTTATTGATTCTAAATTTGAATTTTGAAATGCATTGGTCATTTTACCCTTTCTGATAAGCATTCATACCTGGTTTGGTGCTGCTGCTGATTTTTTTTAAACATCAAATGGTGATAGACACTCGTCTAGTTGAAAGATGAGGGCCTTAGGTTAAAGGTAAAGAGAGAAACAAGGCTGGGAGAGATGGTATTTGGCGTTTAGGAATGGGTGTGAGGTTCCCTTGTTGCTGTTCTCTAGGGAGTACGTCAGAAGTTCTCTCTGATGTTTGACCTGAAGTGGGTTTTAAGGCTTTTTTGGCATTTCTTGACTGCCCTTTTACATGATTATCCCTAAAGAGTGGATTTAAAGAGAGACACAGACCCTGAAGTTAGGTTGTGTGCAGTCTTTGTTTTGGGCACTTTTTGTATTTATTAATATGTGCAGTATATTTAAAAAATATGTCCAGCACTGAGCACTGGTCTTGTGCCCTTTACTCTATAGGATTTAAGTAGGTGATTTTGAATTACTCTCGAGCCATTTGACTCTTCCTCTTTGCCTATGCTTGCCAGCTCCGAACAGCCACAGCCATAGCACTATGTCATATCTCTCTCGGGGCACTTCCTGTTTTCCAGCCTGGTTGTCTAGGTTTCCTGTCTACCTTCGTTTGTCCGACCCCAGCACAGTATCTTGGCCCCAATCAGGGTCAGAAAATTCTCTGTGCAACCACAGAAAACAATGCTTGTCCTGTTGCCACCGTATCAATCTGATTAAGGCCGAATGAAGATTACTCCCAACCCTATTTGACCAAAAAAAAAAAAAAAAAAACCACCTACAAATGCTCCTGTCATCCAAGAGACTGTTTAAGGCTCGGGAGACAGCGCAGGGCCAGCATGGGCAGCCCTGGAGCCAAGCTGTCTGTCCCACGGGAAGACATAGCCTCAACCTCACAGAGTGGTTGTGAGGATTAAATGAAAGAATACCAGTGGAGTGCGACCCCGGAGTCTGCACACAGTAAATGCTCAATAAATTGTCACGCGTTCCCATCTCACCCCACTCTCCTTTCTTGCTCTCACCTAACCCTGACTTACTCCGTCAGCCCAGCAGTACCCCAGTTTCCTCCCTCTCTTCCTCTCTGAGATGAGAGCCTCCTTTTACTCTCAGAGCCCAGGGCTGCCCAGTGGGCTTCCCTCGCCGAGCAGCAGATGTTAGTGGCTGTTGTGTTATCCGTTCGTCGGCAGCAGTGTGAGGGCTTATCTGAGGCCTTGGAGGAAGTGGATGAGGTCAGGGGACCAGGGTGGGGTGAGCTTGCCCTGCCAGCTCCCACTCTGGGGCCCCCACGTGATGGGCGGAAATCAGGCCTCAGTGCCTCTTCCCACATTTAAACTAAGGCTTTAGTTCATTTAAAAAGAAAAGTGCTGAAGGAAGTGGAAGAGACGATTCTGAAAGGCAAAGCAACAAGAATGACAGGCTTCCAGAAGCCACTTCCACTGTAAAATGTCAAAATCCTTAATAAGTGCCTGGCAAGATGAATCATTAAAAACTTGAGAGAATGCGCATCTGCCTGCCCATAATTGATGCCCATAATTGATGCCCGTAATGAATGCATCGTGTCAGACGCCATTTGACTGTCATAATGGCAGCATGCGAAGGTGGCAGCCAATAGCTGCCACCTACTTACTGTGCAGGCAGAGCAGGAAGGAACCAGGTGGAAACCAATAGCGCCGGATGATGAGGGGAGCGAGGGCAGGAAGCAGTGTGTGCCGTGGAGGAGGGACGATCGATTACTGCCCACTTGAGAAAATCCAATACAGACAAGTGCTGGCATTCAGGATCAGCAGTTACCAAACACAGGGGACCTGAGAGCCAGAAGAAGGTATACAAACCTTGGCAAATCATTCTTTCACTAGTAAACATTCTGATTAAGTGGTGTTTGGACTTAAGCTAGAAATGGAAAATTCGAGTGCTATTTTATGGATCCTAAGTCATCCAGTCATGAGCCAGTTTGTGAGCACTTGAGTTTTTCTTCCATTTGGTTTATTGGATTTCTGTTTTTTTTTTCTTTTTTTAAATAATCAGTGTTATCAATACAGGCAGAGAAAAAAGCCTGTTACTCCAGTTCCTCTGCAAGTATAAGAAACACCAACTCTGTCATTTAGGAAACTGTGTTCCAGTTATAAGACAACTGCTTACAGCCTCTAACTGTCAGAATACCCAGTGAGGAGGAAAGCTGTGTTCTGGAACGGAGTTTTATTTTTTCTGGTTGAATTATTTTTAAAGATAGGGCACATTTCTTAGGTCTTACTCTTGAAGTTTCTAATTGTTGCCCAGGCAGGAAAGTAGGAGGTTTGAAGACTGCAGCTTTCTTTCACTGGGCGACCCTGATGCAAAACCATCACTTTTTTTTTTTTTTTTTTTTTAAAGATGTGGTAAATAAATCTTTTCTAGCACACAGAGGTCTTGAAGCCTGGAACTCTTACATTTTAATGCTTTTACTTTTTCACTGTCCCAGCTTTGTATTTGTGTTACTTTTACACTTCACTTGGTCCAGCATGTTTTTACCAGTTTGGAAATTCTGACTCTCCTGTGTCTGATATGAAACCAGGCATTTGGTAGGACCAGGGCTCAACTCTCAGGAACCAGGCATTGCCCTGAATTCAGATGAAAATGCCCTCTCGTTTTTTTTTACTTTTTCTTCAGTCCAGAGTCAAACACACCTTTTTCCACACAGCAGTGCGTGGAACACTGCTCTGATTACCAGGCTGCTCCCCGGGCCACTCTGCACACGTCCCCCATGCACTTGACTTACCCACTTGATCTTGTTCAGGCCCCTCTTTTCGTGGCACTTTTGGACTATTAGATGCCATCTGGCTTAATCATGTACAACTTAAAAAAACAACAACAACTATGGCACAATAAATCTTTCAAAAGAGGTTCAGAAGCCAGTAAGCTAGGTTTTGAAAGCAACAGATGATCTTTTAAGAAAGAAAACTTCTTAACCTGATATAGGTAGTGTCAACAAATGCAGTTTGGTTAATTGATAAATTCTGTTTAAGTCTATATGATGCCAAGTAACTGGTCTGACTGAACTTCTTCCCTTGCAATGCAGTTTTTTAATTGAGTCCGTATTACGTACCCAGAGCTAGGTTCCAGAGGTCCTTAAGTCTACATGTACATACCGTTAGGTATAATGGTGGATAACCAAGGGACAGGAGGCAATAAGGTAGAATGATGGCCGTCCTTTCCAAGCCCGCTTCGCCACCTGTGGGCCTGGGGTCGAGGCCCCTGCCTGGCATTCGGGGCCCTGCAGTCTGGCCCCGGTTGGGCTTTCCCGTGAACGTCTCCCTGTGCCTCATCATCAGATCGGGGGTGGGGGGGTTGGTGGGGAGGCAGGCTGTTTTACTTAATGTCTCGTTTGGTAAATAACCTCTGCCGCGCTCATTCCCAACTCCCTCGCTGTGAAAATCCTTTCCGTCGTTCAAGCTTCAAGTCCACCCCCATCGCTTCCACATTGCTTTCCCTGAGCACTTAACCCACAGTGAGCGCTCTGCCTGCAAACCCTATGGAACCTGTCACTCGTGTGCAGTGAGGTACCTGAGTTGCTGGCAGAGGACCTTAAGGGCACGGACACACACGTCTGGTAGGTGCCCAGTAACCTGCTGTCAGCCATGTGACCCTACTGTGCCCTAGAAAATGCCACATAAGTCGGGCGGTGTTTCTCGCAGCGCGTTTCTCACCCTCATGTGAGGGTAGGGATGGGGGATTTCATTTTTAACCTGCCCCCTCAAGTGATTCTTGGGCACAGTTCTTTGAGGATCACTAATCCAGAGAGGCAAGACATCGAGCTCTTTGGTGGCTAGACCTTTTGTGTTACGAGCACACACCCACGTGGAGAGAATGGTCCTGGTATAGTGTCTGTTGCCTCAATTACTTATTTTTAGAAATTGAGCTCTTTATGAAGTCCATGTATCAATTCACTTGGCAAGAAGCACAATCAAAAAAATAAGAGTTAAATTTGCAGCTGACAATTCGAGCTGGCAGCCTAACTTGGAGGGTCCTATAAGTCCTTACTGTTTTTTTTTTTTTTTTTTTTTTTTTTGCGGTACGCGGGCTTCTCACTGTTGTGGCCTCTCCCGTTGCGGAGCACAGGCTCCGGATGCGCAGGCCCAGCGGCCACGGCTCACGGGCCCAGCCGCTCCACGGCATGTGGGATCTTCCCGGACCGGGACACGAACCCGTGTCCCCTGCATCGGCAGGCGGACTCTCAACCACTGTGCCACCAGGGAAGCCCCGGAAGTCCTTATCTTAACATGCCACACAGCAGATCAATTTAGCATTTCTTGAGAAATGATAAATGGGTTAAGCCCTTGAGTGGAGACATAGCAGCTTATCAAATCTGTGGGACAAGAACTGGGAGTAGCTAACAAGCGCCAAGATAGGTTGCAGTAGGCCAACAGAAGATAAATTTTAATCCAGATAAATGCTGCCATTTAGATTTTCAAACTGCACAGAAAGGCACTGGAGGGAATAGTTTACGTGGAGGAAAACTCTGGAAGACATTCTTGATGAGAGAACTCATTTCAGTTGCACCTGATGTTGTGCTCTACACTCCTGCTGTCCTGTGGGGCATCGCCAGAGCAGACTTTGGCATAGGCTGCCTGGGCTTGTATCTGCCCCATTTAGCTGTACATCCCTTGGTCAAGTTCTTTAACCTTTGTGCCTACACGGAGGGTTATCAAGCTACCTCATAGGGTTACTGTGAAGTTGAGGTATTGCATTGAAAATGCTTAGCACAGTCCTGGCATGATAAACCCCAGCTGGACACTCAGACTACGTGCTTGGTCTGTACACTTTCACGAGGAATGATGACTGCAGTGCTCATCAACTGAGGATGTTTGTCAGCTGAGGATCAGTTGACCTTTAAAAAAGTTTTCAGTAACAATAAGGGAGTGCACAAGATTTTTATGTACATGAGAGGAATGTAGTTTTTAAAATACAATTGAGCAAGAGGAGGCCAGCCAGGATTTGGGGAGAGGTCCTCCTGAAATGCCATTTTTTAAAAAGATAAGGGCCCTGTGACGTTTAGTCTAGGGAAATCTAAGGGGGCATGGCCGTGGTCTTAAAATATTGTAAGGGCAGGCTGTGAAGACGGCTGGAATCAGAACTTGATCCACAAATAGAAACATGGAGACAGGTTTTAGTCTAGCCTCAGGGATGTTTTTAACACGAGAGCTTGCCTCATTAAGGAGGGAGGACCTCCTTATTAAGTGTTGCCACTGTGAAGGTGCATTGGGTGACCTCCAGGATCCCCCCACCCTAATTCAAAGACTCTAAGTATAACCTAAACCTAACCTGCATATCCCTTTCTTCCTAGCTTACAGTTTCCTCCAAATCGACTTAGGGCTCCTGGCAGGTATAATGGGAATAGTGCAGACTGCTGCTGCTGCTTCCTATTGCCTGGAATTTTCAGTTTAGAACTCCAGGTCTTCTAGGGAAGGCACCTGGAAGTTGCACCAAATCACTGGTTGGTTGATCGTAGGTGGTACTATATGTAGTTTTCAAACTACTAATCCTTAGAAACAGGGTAAGACTATCTTCTCTTTATGAAACAGTTAATATATCTGCACTTTGCTCTCTTTTAGGCTATCCTTATGGATCACAACTGCCCCATTAAAACAAAAATGTATACTCAGAATAATATCCAGTCGTATCCGATAGATGAGGATGAAGAATCTGAAAGTGACTGAGACCCTCAAAAGTCATCCAAGTATCTAATTGTATAAAACAGTGTTTCCAGTGAAATGACTCATCCAGATCTGTCGTAGTGATACCACTCATCCCTGGTGAAAGAGTAAAACAACCAAAGGTTTTCTTTTCCATGGTTATGATCGATTGCCAACAGCCTTATAAAGAAAAAGCAGCTTTTCTAGGGGTTTGTATAAATAGTGTTGAAAACTTTATTTTATGTATTTGATTTTATTAAATATTATACAATATATTTTGACGAAATAGTGTAAATCTATAAATATTTGAATCCAAATCCAATATAATTTTTTAACTTACATTCACAAACACCTGGGCAAAAAAGTCTTATATATTTTCTGAATATTGGTAATGAGTGTTTAAAGCACGCATTATCTCCGAGACACTTCCAATAATGAGGAACTAGAAGGAAGTCTGAAAAACAGAATCAAGTAAGATGGCATATATTATATAGTGACACTGAATGTTGAGTTACTGAACTTGTAATTAGTTGACCTTGAACAACACAGGGTTTGGGGGTGCCGACAACCCATGCAGTCGAAAACCTGCGTACAACTTTACAGTCAGCCCTTTGTATCCATGGTTTCACATCTCTGGATTCAATCAACCACAGACCATGTAGTACTGCAGTCTGTATTTATTGAAAAAATTCTGCATATAAGTGGACCCGTGCAGTTCAAACCGTGTTGTTCAAGGGTCAACTGTACTGTCAATATATTCATGAGTTAAAAGCTAGTTTTCTCAGATGCAGAAGACAAGAACTTGAGCCAGTCATCTTTTGGATTTATCCATGAATCTCAGCGGGCATTAGTTTTCTATGTAATCACCTACCTGGAAACAGATGGTTGTAAATTATATGTTTACATGTCATGTGGTTGGCAGCAAACATAAAAGCCAATAAGGGTAAAATAGTAAATGTTCTGAAAGCAGAGAAAAGCACCCAAACGTATAGTTATAAACAACTAGAAGCTTTCCCTTTCAGATATATACTTGTCTTACCAGATGACAGAAAATTGAGGATAGATATACCTTATACTGTCAGGGTTGTTTAAGCATGATGAGATATATCAACACCTAGCTCAGGTTTTAGAAAAGAAATTTAAAAGGCTAATAGCTGCTGTGATGTGAAAAAAATCAGACTATAATTATCTTTGAGCTGGAAGTCATCCAAGTGTTTTCTAGGGATCTACTAATTTTGAGTTGTTTGAAACTATTATTTTTTAGACTTCTGAACGTTGTTCACATCAATGTGAAAACAAATTTTACATGAAGATGAAGAAGGAATGAAATTGTCTTGAATCGTGTTAGGAAAACAGGTAAAAATAATAGGGTGGTCAGGGCACACCCCCTTTCACAGGCAGGAAAAAACCCAAACATCTAAAAATGTCTGTAATACTGTATCACCTAGTGCTGTGTGATGTAGTTTTTCTAAGCATGACGACGTTGATGTGCCTTTTTGATGTGATAGCAAGTACCGTGTTAGTGAACATTGTTAAGTTTATATCGAGTTTTGTATGATATGAAGATAGTGTGGAATGTCTCAAATAACACTTGTTCATTCTGTAGTTCTGTAATCGTAAACAAAAACTACTTAATGTCAGTTCTTTGTTGTAAACAAAAACTACTTAATGTCAGTTCTTTGTTAAGCTAAAATTGTGCTCCTGTTAACTTGGAAGGACCCCTCAACCTTATAGTTCTCTAAGAAAGTAGCTAATACTTCCCATTTTCTTTATGAAGCTTTTCTTGTGGGGCTTTGATCTGAAGTCTGGTTTTCAAGTGCATGTGTTGGAAGCAGACAAGCGTCCTACTCGTGTATTTGCGTTGGGCGACTTACACAAGGACTCTGCTTTGCTGGAGGCACTTCTATGGCTAAAGTAAAAAGGCAGGATTGTTCTCTACTTCTGTAGGGGAGAGCCTTAAAAAAGAACGTGCTGCAAATCAGTTCTCTTGCGGGGTTTGTGGTTCTCCTCACTCCCAATACCATGTAACTTTTCCCTCTTTTATTTCTGCCTGCAAGGCTTCAGTCTCTTCAAGGATGACTGGCAGCCATGTCTGCTGGTGATCCCTAGAGATCATATAAAAGATATATATTTTTCAGAACTGTTTTGAGAGCAAAAGGTATCAGTTGTATCTGAAGGAGAAAAAAATTGTAAGGTCTTTTATATGACCAGTATTCTGGGGTTGGCAAGACTATGAAAAGAGCAGTTTTTTTTTTTTTAATGTGTGTATCAGAATGAACACACAGCTCTCTGAACATTTATTTTTTGAGCAGAGGTGGTTTTTATGTTTGTACCTGGCAAAACAGATACAAAAAGCTTAATGAGGTAGTGATGAATATTCAATTCTTTCTTTTGACTGCTAAGTGTATCCACCTACGTCATGTTTTAGCTAGTTTACTTAATAAATCTTCTGAACACTACTGTGCCTGTTGTATTCCTTTGTTAACCAGATATTATCATTGGAATAAAATATGTAAGAAGGTACTGTTTTAACTGTGGGTATTCAATTAAAAACTATTCTTCTTTGCTTGCAGGCATCAGGTAAAATCTACTCCAGACTAGTTTGAACCATACTTTTTGGCTTTGCAAAATTTGTTTTAAATTGAAGTGTGTAACTAGCCACATGGTGTCAGTGTGGAACCAACCAGTAAGTTATCCTTGCATCTCTAAAGTTATATTGTTTTCCTGATTACTACGAACAAATAACTGTATCTGATGAAAATAACTATGATATGCAGCCACTTGACACAGTAGGTCCACAGCCCCGGGAAGTTCCATAAAACTTAGGGTGCGCCTGTGTGCACCTTTCAGGGGTGAGAATCCACGGTTTTAAACAGGTCTTAAAATGGATCCATGGCTTAAAAAGGCTTAAGGGAACCTCCCCCAACCCTGTTTTTAAAGGAAAGCTGTTATCTTTCAATTTAGAAATAAACTCAATACATTTTAAAATTAAAGTGATTTTAAATTTATTCACTTTTAGGGGACTTGAGATTTTATTATCTTAATATTAGTAAGAGCCAAATACTTTCAAACTGCCTTTCAAAAAATTCAAAAATACTTAAATTTAGAATTGACAGTACCCTCAAATTTTTAGCATGTGTTTTCTCCTCTCAAATTCACAAAATGGCCACATAGTATTTTAACTAGTTCTGATACTGAAGAATGTAAGGTCTGATATTAAGAAATGTAGCATATGAATTGATTCTAAATGCTAAAATATTGCTCAGCTTGACTGTCTAACCTAATAATTCATCTAAATACCAATGTAGCAAATACACTTTAGTCCAATTACTACTAGATAGCATTGGCAAATCCATAAATCTGATTTTCACAGCATAAAAAAATAGTAAAACCAAAATTTAATGCTCTTAGACAATTTTCAGAATAGCAATTTTGTTTAGCAAAAGCGGACTTTGTTAAGCTTATCTTCATGTCCCAATTAAACCAGGCAATAATTCCATAGAGATGCAGCAGTCACCTTTTTCAGATGACATCAAATGAAGATATTCTTGTTTTCTGTGGTAGTTTTTATTTAATATTATTTTTTAGCTATTGATAACATAGCATGGCGGAAAGATTACATCAGGAATGTGATATAGTACAACTGTTTTCACTGAAGCCTTATACCTTACTATTCCTTAGGCTATTGGAGTGTCCCACCCCCCCCCGCCCCCCCCTTGCACGAAACTACAACTGTGATGCCTCTACTGCCTCTCCCAGTAAATAGAAAAATATTGCACTACATTGAAGGTATATTTTACGAATATCATTAGCAGCATTACTGAGCTTTCCATAATTGTGGTTCTACAGAGTTAAATACTTTTAAAACATGAGTAGATTTTTATGAAACCAAAGTTTTGCATTATTTCTACAGCGCTTTCAAATGCATCAGTTTCAGCAGCATGCTTGGATGTCACTAAAACTTCCGTGGTATAATCCAAAACCACCAGCCACTTACTCTGCCTTCCAGGTTGTCAGTGGTAAGTGATTTTTTATGATAAGATGACAGTTGGTTATTACATTGGGCAGATTGTTTCAAGCTATTGTTATAGAACAACATTTTAGCTTTCAGTGAATTTGGTGTATAAAGACTTCTACGGCAGTGTTCTTTTAAAATGCAAGCATGTTTAAACAAAAATGGGGGGTATACACAGATATATTTTTGTTATAAACTTGGCCAAGAAAGGTATTTAGTTTCCTAATATTTTACTTAATAATAAAATAGCAAGAATGAGAACTGGCTATTGATTTTAAAAGTGGAGTGGCTTTTCTACCCATAAAAATGTTTTTATCATCCATATAACCCTTTTATTTCAATAGCTTTTTACTGTTCAGAGAACTTTTGCAGTTATGCTGTTGTTTTCCTCACAACAATCCTGTGAGGTAGAATAAGTTTTGTTTATTCCTCCTTTATAGCTGGGGAGCCTACAGCCTGGAGCCCTTTCGTGGCTTGCCTATGGTTACACAGTTCACTAATGGCCAACAGAAGAGCTTGAACTTAAACTCTTGTATGGAGTCCTGGGTTACAGACCTGGGCCAGAATCCTTACTGTTATACTATGCCTTTTCCTGCCAGCCATAAAAACTGCCATCTAGTCTTAAATTCATGTCAGTTTCACTATATAGCAATTATCATAGTAGTTACCTACAAAAGGGAAAAACATGTACATATCTATTTTATAGAAATATAAAAGGCGAAAACTTTTATGGTATACCAACAGAGGTCATGCTCACGTGTTTTCCCTCAGTCCTGTGTTATTGGGATCCACACGATGGCCTGAGTATCAGACTAGACCTTCATTTTAAGAGAAATGGTTCCAATTCCTATGTAGCTATGCTGTGTAATTTTTTTTTTAATAAGACAGTCTGAACTACAGAAGCATTCAGAACGATCACCATTCCTTTAAGCCTGTAGGATGTCAGACAAAGCAATAAATCTATTTTGCATGATTCCTCTCCCTTACAGCATTCTCATGCATGACTATTCTTCTAAAACAAAACAGCCAAACCAGATATCAACAAGGTCATTTTAAGAACAGTCCTCTGAAACTTCAAATATCTACATGCTTTATTTCCTATGGGAGAACTGAAGATGAAAAATAATCATAAATGTTTAGTACTTCCATTTGAAAGGCAAATGTCAACATTTTGAAAGATTATATTTCAAAATCCAACTGGTTCCTGTGTTTTTTTGTTTGTTTTAGTAATCTGGTCATCCTCTCAAAATTCTTGACCAACTGCATTCTGTATTTATTCCCTATTGCATTTTGTTTTTCAATGCAAGCTCTTCAAATTATTCACTATATTCTCACTATACTTAAATTGCACATAAACTTTAGAAAAAAATTTCACAAAAGCATAAAAAACAAACTATATGTAAAACTTTTTTTTTTTTTTTTTTTTACTAAATCAGCATAACTAACTAAAGCTGCGGCATCTGCTTTCATGTTACATTTGGCAAAATCAAAACAAAAAGCACTCCCCCAAACCCCAAAATAACAAAACTCTCAAGCAAGTAGATATGACAAACTTCATAACACAAAGATTCAAAACCTGTTCCCTCAATGACTGCTGTTGTCAATTTGGGCATGCAGCAAATTTGTTGTTCTAACTGTGATGGAAATGAAAATATTTCAAGAATCTGGACAGTATCCTATTCAACACTAATTCAAAAACTAGGAAGAGGAAGAAAAAAAACACAATGAGACATCACACCTACATAAACACGAAAAGTCAGCTTACATAATTACATAATTAGAAAAAGTTAAAAATAAATTAGTAAAAATAAATTCCCAGTATAAACCCAAAAAGCATAGCTATAAATGCAATCTGAAACAACCAATTTAGTGAGCTGGTTATGTTTTTGCTGGAAAACCACCTTTTCCACTCTAGTTCTTACACAAGCAAATAACTGTGAAGAAGCAGGCCAAAGTGCATAATGAGGGTTTAAATGTGGTTATCTGTGGTACTTTAGATGCAACTTTTCCTCAATCACTTGAAAGTTTAAACAGACTGTTACACAGACTCAGATGGGCCAAATAAGTCATCTGATATGCTACTGAATGGCTGAGAGTCTATTAGTTGGGTTATTTCACTATCAAGGTCTTCTTCCGTATCATCTGTGTACTTGCTTATTTTTTTGGAGTGCTGGTCTAAGGACAGACTTTCTAAAGATTCAATATCTTCAATGCCTGCTCTGTAGTGGATCATAAGAAGTGTTAGAGCTTGCAGTCTTTCACCTGATTTAGCCAAAGCAGCAGAAAGAAGTGATTTTTTCCTCGTATCTGTTGTCTCTTTTTCCTCTCTAACAAGGGAATTATTATGTTCCAACTCCTGATCAATTTCATTCTGCAGTTTATCTAGCATGAACTCTAGTTTCTGGATCCTCTCCTCTGTAGGCAACCCCCTGTACAGATCACGACCGATTTCTTTAACTGCAATGAAAACGCTGTCATCCAGACCACCCTCCTTTCTCACTAATTTTATTCCTGTGTTGTTGCCCCGTTTAGAAGGGCTGTTTGGGCCACAGATCTCTGTGTCACTGCCTTCGTTGTCTGATGTGTTGGGTGTGTGTTTTGGTGAAGGTTCTACTAGATCAGTTCCTGGCTCAGAAAGGCGCGTTTTAGAGACTTGACGCAGATTTAACAAACGAGAGCTCGTATTGATAATATGTCTTGTCAAACCTGTTGTTCTGTTGACTGACTTCCCAGCTTCAGCATCAACACGAGGGGGCAGGCCTAAGAGGGTTTCTTGTCCTTCCAGCCTGAGATTTTTCAGGGCCCGGTCTATCCGTTGTTCAGTTGCTCCACAAAGAGGAGTCTCGGCTAGACACTTTTCCTGACATTTTTTATGGCAAACATAAGCACAGAACATACACTGGGAAGCAGCTTTAGTCCAAACTTTTTTCTTACAGTAATCACACCAAGTTGGGTTCTGGAACTGAGTATCCTGGAAACTATGTTTATTTTCTGTTAAACCCATCTGTCCAACAAAGTGCTCCTCTTTAGGTAGGGCAGAAACCTCTTCGACCAAATGGAGTTCTTTTTCTTTCTCTAAGTTAGTAACTACATGGTGGTCTGGCTCTCCTTCTTTCAGATATTTGAAGTGAACAGTAATATCACCGAAACAAAATTTGTCATTGAACCCCTTCTGCATACTCAGATTACGTAGCGCGGTTCTCGTGACCATGGCCTTAGGTGATGGGGCTTCCAGTCTGAATTTGGAAAGGTATTCCATGTTCGATGTAGCTAAGCATCCTAAAGCCACCTCTTCAAGTTTTAAGCTGACATGCCCCAAACAGATGAGACCCCCTAATTTGAAAGGATCCCTGCACCACAGTGCGATGTTTAAGTACCTGTGGCAGGCTTCTATGTCAAAGAGACAGCTGGCTCTGGTTCTTGTCCATTTTCCGAGCTTATTACGATAAAGAATTTCTGATGATTCCCATGTTTGATGGTCATCTGAACTGTCCTTAGGAGGGCAGGAACTTTCTGAAGTCAAATCTTTTGCCACTTCTTGCTTTGCTAAAAACTGCTTAGCTGCAGCTGCTTCTTCTACGTGATCCAGATTTTTCGCTTGCTTTTCAGCAGGTTTATCTCCAGCAGGCGGTGGCAGCACCTTCTCTGGCTTTTCAACGAGAATATCTGGTTCTGCCTGATTTGGGGCATCAGCAGAAGGCAAAGGAACTTTGACTTGCGGTCGTGGTGGCACAGGTGGTTTGAAAGTGGATCCTTGGGTGGGTTTTGACACTTGTGCTGGTTCTGTTATCTCAGAAGATTTTAGGGCCAAGGGCTTATTTCCTTCTTTGGATGGAAGTTTTGGGGGTGGTGGGTAACTTCCTACAACTAATTTACGGTTTAAAACTGGTGATATAGTTCCAAGGGGTTTCACAGAAAGTGTTGTTGGAGTACGTTTGGGACTGTGACTTAATGACTGTGCCTCATCTTTGACCTCAGTTTGTGCTCTCACATCACTTGCTAAGTCTTCAAATTCAGAATCCAGGTCTCTGTTTTCAGCATCTACTGCCAACCCACTTGTTTCCTCTTCATAGTTTGGTTGGCATGAGCCTGACAGAAAGTTGTCTTCCAATTGTCCAAAGTTATCTTGCAGCACTGCACCCTGGTTACTCTGGCCAACAGGCCTTTCATAATATACCAGGACTCGGTCACCAGCCTGCTTGATAAGCTTCAACACTTGCAGTGTAGATGTGATTTTCACACCTGTTTTAAGATATTAAAAGGGAAACATGTAAATTACTGAAGTAAAAATTACCTAAATTCACTAAGTGTAATTGCCATTTATTCATGATTACTTAACTAATGGAAAAGTAATAGTGAAACCTCTAAAATATCTTACGGGCTTATGGATACATCAGTGTACTGATTCTTAAACACTGACTGCTCCGATGTCCTGGAAATGTTTACCTTTTCAAACCAAATGATGACATGAAAATCCTGAGGAGGGTGTCAAGCTGCTAACTCCTAATTGCTTCCCATTCCTTCCTAGGTTTAAAAGACATTTTTCCTCAGTTTGAACTGAAGTGAGCAGAGTGAGGCCTATTGAAAA
Source organism: Mesoplodon densirostris (assembly GCF_025265405.1). Taxonomy (NCBI): domain Eukaryota; kingdom Metazoa; phylum Chordata; class Mammalia; order Artiodactyla; family Ziphiidae; genus Mesoplodon; species Mesoplodon densirostris. Next base: position 14,284,115 of record NC_082661.1, on the reverse strand, counting down.
GGATTTTATTAACGGTTAAATCAGGCTTAAAATGATGGGAAACTGTGATTATATTGAGGGAAATTGTAAAATGCATCAGGGATTACAAGCTGTACGGTGAATGATTCAAATTAAGAGACCAATGCTTGAAATAAACTTGGCAAAATATTGGGCTGGCCAAAAAGTTTGTTCTGTTAGTGAATACATTGTTCAATAAAAGTCTTGGTGAAAATGAAAAATGTCTTTTATTTTCACTTAAAACTGAACAAACTTTTTGGCCACCCCAATACTATTATGAATAGTGGATTCTTACAGATTCTTTTCAGTAGCCCTACCCATCAAACTAATCTTTTTCAGGACCAGAAAAATAAGGAAGGCATAATAGGAAGGCTTTAAAGTTAAACAAGTTGTTTACTATCTGTATCTATATCAACAATATCTTAAGTTTTCATTTTATTTTCTAATAGGTGCTACATCAGTTAGTTCAAAATTCAAAAAGTACAGAAAGATGTACAGTGAAAAATCTCCCTTCCACCTCTATCTCCCAAACGTATTGTCCCTTTCCTGAGGCAATCAAAGCTTCTGATGTATTCTTCTAGGGATATTCTAGGTGTATCTTTTAAAGGCTCTATTTTTTCCCTTCCCTCCCCAAAACAGTACTTACCTAAGCCAACCCTTTCTGTAGGAGTTAGAGAAAGGTGAAAAGGGGTCTTTGCTTTCCAAAGGTCTTAAGGCCATCCTAAATAAATCAAAGTAACATCAGCCCCATCTAATAACCTGACTTCAGAGTTCCTCAACCTCTATATTCTCCTACTTTGGCTGCCCAGGCAAGACCATGCTTTAGACCTGGTCATCACTTGGAAGTTTTCCACATCAAAGATCTTTTACTTGGAAATTAACCTCTGATCACAATCTCCTATTTCCACCTCTAACAATCCTGTCTGCTAACTGAATCTGTTTTGAGGTAGTTTCCATGTCCAATCATTCCTCCTTTGCTCTCATGGTCCAGCTGGTCTCCTGATACCACTTGCTTTTCTCCCCAACCTCAGTTCAAGACTTCAGTGGTGTTCACATCAAGCTTTTTTATTCTTTTGCCCCAGCCCTTGCCTCTTCTACCATCTACCTGTCTTTCTGATCCCCAGCTATGCTAGCCCCTTATTGCCCTTTCCTGCTCCTGAGCTTATCACCTGGATACAACTCCCGAGTTATACCATCTATCTGCAGCAAGGCTTTCAGTGCTGCTTTAGCATTCTTTTGATTGGTCTCTAAACAACTAAGTCTCCAAACACCAGCTTCAAACCTTTCTTATTCCCCTGAAACCCACCCTTCCTACTCTCTTTTATTCTGTAGATGACATCACCTTATTTACTGAAGATCAGTAAGAAGCCACCTCTTCTCCCTGCCAGTCATTTTCAGGATTAAGCTATCTTAGAGGAGGAAGTATCCCTTGTACTTTGGATCCTACTCCCTATCCCCTTCAGGACTTTGCTCTATCAATTATCCTTGCTAAAATCTTAATTCCCTTCCTCCTTCTCCTTTAAAACCTTGTTTTCCTTGGTTTTCACAACACTGTACTAATTTGGCTCTGATCATCTCTGCTTTCTTTTTTCCGCCACCTGTATCTGTCCCTTGTATGCAAACATTCCCATGGTTTTGTCATTAGTTTCTCTGCCTTTTTGTTCTTTCCCTAGATTACACCCATTTCAGTAGTTTCAACTATCAACGTTTTCTTTGGTTGGCATCCCCTCTTCTTCACTCTAGTTGTACATTCCCAGCTACTTCTGGATATCACCACCTGGATGTTTCATTGATACTACAAATTCAGTGAAGTTAAAATCTCTCTTTGACCTTCTCATCTTCCTGTTCTCACGACTATGTGAATCAATTTGCCACCTTCCCAGTTAACCCGATCTGAATCATGGAGATGGTTGACTCCCTAGATAGATTCAGTCTGCTGTCAATCCTATTAGAGTTCCAGTCCATTTTCATTCCTGGTTCAGATACTCCTGACTACTGGCTTCCACTATAGTAATAAACAGCTTTTTACTATGATCCCTCACTTAGATCTTCCCTATTTTAATCACCAAACATATATTGCTCCCCAGTTTTCCTAAAACATTGGCTCAAAAACCTTTAGCCTACAAACTCATACTGCAATTCAGAGCTTTCTGGTATGACTTCATGATTCATCCAGGCTTAATTTCTGCTGCTTCCCTTTAACCACACTATGTCCCAGCAAAACTGTAGTTTGACATAAATAAAAATTAAGTCCATCTAATGGTCTGAGGTAGGCAAAACACTTCAGCTCAATCTAAAATCATTCTTTGTGACTTAACATCTGCCTCTTGGGACTGTTCAGCCAAATATGGATTACTGTTCTATTGGAATATTTCAAATATACGCAAAAGCAGAGGAAATAGTGAAATGAACTCCATCATTGAGCTTAAATATAACAAACGTTTTGCCAATCTTATTTCAATTATCACCAATCTCATTACTAAATGTTTTTTTTTTTTTTTTGCGGTACGTGGGCCTCTCACTGTTGTGGCCTCTCCCGGATGCACAGGCTCAGCGGCCATGGCTCACAGGCCCAGCCGCTCCGCGGCATGTGGGATCTTCCCAGACCGGGACACGAACCCGTGTCCCCTGCATCGGCAGGCGGACTCTCAACCACTGCGCCACCAGAGAAGCCCACTAAATGTTTTTTAAATGTTGTATACCCATACAAATAAAGTATAGCTATAAAAAAAGAATGTGTATCATACCCTCCCCTTATCTCAATGAATATTATTATTATTTTTACAAATGTTAGACACGAAGAGATGACTTTTGCTTTTTCACCCTGCCTGTATTCATACTGCTTGGATTTATCTATTTATTTTTGATAACAGATATTTACTACTTGTATAATTGAAAACAAAAATCCTTCATAAAAGGACGTAAAAAAGAAAACAATTTTATGCTGTAGGTAAAACCAAACAGGGTATATGTATACATATAAAAAATTCATACTGAATTATGATTTTTAGCTGAGGGATGACTGTTATGTTTATGTTAAATAACTATGTAACAGATGAGGTTTATTTTATAGCCTTATTATCCTAAGTGTCTATGAACCAGTATCATCATCTGGGAGCTTGTTAGAAATACAGAACCTGGAGCCCCACCCCAGGTCTACTGAATCAGAATCCACATTTTAACACCATGCCTGGGTGATTGGAATACACAAGAGAGTTTGAAAAGCACTGTTTATGACATAATCAGAGGGATTTCCATGTGAAATATTGACTTAGTGGGGCTTCCAGGTATGCAATTAAATAATTTTCATTATTTTATTGTCATGATGGATATGAATTAAAGGTAGAGTTTCTTCAACATATAACCAAAGACAACTGCTCCTTAATTTAGGAACTAATCTACCTTGTTATTTATTGTTTTAGCTGTGAGAGAATATTCCATGTTGCCTTTAAAAGCTCAACTGTAACCAACCATGGGTTCAAGAAATCTCTTGACAAGCCTAGAATGGGTGGGCCAGGTACTACAAAGGTCTGAAAAGGTTTGGACTTCTCCCCCACTGGTGTCCACAGTGAGTCTTAGTGCTTATTTATAAACATGCAAGCAAATAATCTGCCTAACAGTAGAGAGTTTTTGTTGTTATCAATCCAACTGATAGGAAGGCATGCAGGTGACACATTTTTCTGCCAGTGACAGTGATTTGGGCTGCACTCTGAATGACAATCTACTAACAAATGGCTGGCCAGTCAGGAACAATAGGGGCAACCAATATGGGGCCCCAGGACAGTTCAGGTATTTCCCTCTTAGACAAGGAATCTCTCTCCTGTTAATTATCCAGTCCTAAGTGATGGGGGCAGTAGTGCTAACATTGTCAGTTTTAGGCTCAGAGTAGTAATGGTGGTGGCCACACAGAAAGATAACTGTTGACCTGCCCTTTCTTTCACATTCAATAAAAAAAAATAGAAGTAGAAGGAGGAAAATGGTCTAAAGATGAAATATTTTCAAGATTTATAATTAGAACTAAAAGGACGTGTTTTAATTTTTTTAAGGCTTCCTTCACATTTTTATTTATAGTATAGTTATTACTTTCTTTCCACTGTAAAAGTAACGTGCTTATAGAAATAAAGAAGGAAGAGGGACTTCCCTGGTGGCGCAGTAGTTAAGAATCCACCCGCCATTGCAGGGGACATGCCCAGGTTCGAGCCCTGGCCTGGGAAGATCCCACATGCCGTGGAGCAACTAAGTCCATGGGCCACAACTACTGAGCCTGCGCTCTAGAGCCCACGAGCCACAACTACTGAGCCTGCGCACCTAGAGCCCGTGCTCCACAACAAGAGAAGCCACTGCAATGAGAAGACCACGCACCGCAACGAAGAGTAGACCCCGCTCGCTGCAACTAGAGAAAGCCCGCACGCAGCCATGAAGACCCAACACAGCCAAAAATAAAAAAAAATAATAAAGAAAAAAGAAATAAAGAAGGAAGAGAGGAAAAATCCCCACATCTGTTCTCTGGTTTTCTCTGTAAATGTCAGGTATATTGCACATCAGCATAATTACCTCCAATAGCAATCAGTCGATCTCCCCGCTGAAGATCAGCAATTGCAGCAGGTGAGTTTGGGGCCACGGTCTCAATTATGACATGCCCAGCATACCCGTCAGCTGACTGGACAAGACGAAGTGTAAGTCCGACACTTTGTAAATTCCCCTTTATTAATTCAACCTTTGATAAAGATAAAAAAATGAAAACAGATTCAATGGGTTCACAGTAGTGGAGTGAGAAAACACTTAACACATTGAGAGCACTACAGTTGACGCTGACTTTTATACCATGGTGATTATTATTAAGACTAATAAAGGAGGGAGGAAATCTTTTATTGTGACAATATAAATTAACATATGCTCAGACTGCACATTTGTGCCATTGAACCTTAAATGATGAGGTGAAAATAAACAAATAGAAATCCTAAATATTTTTCCTACATCTGGTATAGCATGTGGCATGCACTCCCTAAACTCTGACATCATTACCAAAGATGATTTTGTTTTTAAGGTTTTATTACAGAAAATTTAAAAAATATACAAAAGCACAAAGAATAATTAAAATGAACCCTGTGGTAGGTTATAAAATATAGTATCAAACTCTCCTTGACTTGAATGCATGTCCCTTTGCAATTAATACTTTACCAGACCTGCCATTAGAGGTATACCTGTTTCTCCATCCTTCTCTCAGCAACCAATATAACTAGAAAAAACAGACGAAGACACAGACGATCTGAACATGATCAACCTTTACTTAAATGACATTTATAGAACACTATACCTAACAATGCCAGAATACACATTCTTTTCAGGTACACCTGGTAAGTCCAGGATGTGCTATGGTCATAAAACAAGCGTTGATACATTTAAAAAGACTGAAATCCAAGATACATTCTTTGAATGGAATTAAATTAGCAATCAATTAACAATAAGAAACCTAGAAAACCCCCAAACATTTGGAAAGTAAAACAACACACTTTAAGTAATTCATGGTCAAAGAAGAAATCAGAAGGGAAATTAAAAAGTATTTTGGGGACTTCCCTGGTGGTGCGGTGGTTGAGAATCTACCTGCCAATGCAGGGGACACAGGTTCGAGCCCTGGTCCGGGAAGATTCCACATGCTGTGGAGCAACTAAGCCCGTGCGCCACAACTACTGAGCCTGCGAGCCACAACTGCTGAGCCCGTGTGCCACAACTACTGAAGCCTGTGCGCCTAGAGCCTGTGCTCTGCAACAAGAGAAGCCACTGCACTGAGAAGCCCCCGCACTGCAATGAAGAGTAGCCCCTGCTCGCCACAACTAGAGAAAGCTCGCGTGCAGCAACCAAGACCCAACACAGCCATAAAAAAATAAATTTATATTAAAAAAATACTCTGAGTGGAATGATGATGAAAGTACAATCTATCAAAACTTGTGGGATGCAACTAAAACAGTGTTTAGAGGAAATTTATAGCTTTAAATACTTATATCAGGAAAAAAATTCTAAAATTAGTGATCTCAGTTCCTTCCTTAAAAAACTAGAAACCCCAAAGTAGAAGGAAAGAAGAACAGAAATCAATGTAATAGAAACGAAAACAACAGAGAAATCATGAAAGCTGATTCAGTGAAATAGTCAATAAAACTGATAAGCCTCTAGGATAGACTGATAAAGAAAAATGTGTACTACCAAAATCAAAATAAAAGGGGAATATCACTATAGAATATAGAGACATTAAGAGAGTAGGCAACATTATACACAACTTTATGTCAATACATTTGACAACCTAGATGAAATGGAAAAATTTCCTTGAAAGATAACAAATGAGAAAAACTGACTAAAGAAATAGAAAATTTGAACACCCCTATATCAATTAAAAACATCAAATTCATAAACCTTTGCACAAAAAAAATCCCTCCGGGTCTAGATTGCTTCATTGTGAATTGTTGAAATAACAATCTTACTTGGAATCTTTTAGAAATAGAGAAGGAGGGTATGCTTCCTAAATCATGTGTTAAGGCCAGTGTAACCCTAATTCCCAAACCCAGACAAGAAAGCAGAACTACAGACTAATATTTCTAATGTTCAAATATGGATGCAAAATTTCTTAACAAAATTTTAGGGAATTCAACCCAATAATATATGAAAAGGATAATAATCATAACCAAGTGGAGTTGATTCTAGGAATTCAAGGTTGATTCAAGCACCCAGGAGTCAATTAGTATAAGTCACCATATTAAGAAAAGAAAGGAGAAAACCATATAAATACTTTAATAGCCACAAAAAAAATCAACATCCATTTATGATAAAAGCCCCTAACAAAATAGAACTACAAGGGAACATCCTAAATCTGATTATTGGCATCTACAAAAATCTATAAATAACATAATACTCAAGGGTGAAAGACCTGTTTTCTACCCAAGATCAGGAACAAAGCAAGGATTTCTGTTCTTACCACTTCAATTCATTATTATACTGGGGGGTATAGTTAGGGTCATGATGTAAGAAAAAGGGAAGACATAAAGAATGGAAAGGGAGAAGAAAAATGGTCTTTATTTGCATATAATATGACCCTATACATGGATAATCCCAAGAAATCTACAAAACAACTTTTAGAACTAATAAGTGAAATTAGGTCACAGACTACAAGGTCAATATACAAAAGGCAAATATGTTTCTATATATTACCAACAAATAATTAGAAAATAAAGAAACCAAATTAATTTGTAATAGCATAAAAATACTTAGGATTAAATTTTTAAAATTTATCTTTTATTGAGGTAACATTGGTTTATAACATTATATAAGTTTCACATGTACATTATATTTCTACTGTATACACTACAGTGTGCACTCATCAAAAATTTAGTTTCCATCTATCACCATACAACTAATCCCCTTTATCCATTTCACCACCACTTCTCCTCCTGGCCCCTTCCTCTCTGGTAACCAGTACTTTGTTCTCTATATCAACATGTTTGTTTTTGTTTGGTTTGTTCATTTATTTTGTTTTTATTTGTTTATATTCCACAGTATGAGTAAAATCATAAGGTCTTGTCTTTCTCTGACTTACTTCATTTAGCACAATGCCCTCAAGGTCCATCCATGTTGTCACAAATGGCAAGATTTCATCTTTTTTTTTTATGGATAAGTAGTATTCCACTGTGTGTGTGTGTGTGGAGGGGGTGTATATATATATATATATATATATATATATATATATATATATATATATATATATATATATATATATATATATATATATATACCACATCTTCTTTTAGGATTACATTTAATTGAAGATATACAAAACCTGTATGCTGAAAACTTCTGCAAAGGGAAATTAAAGACCACCTAAATAAATGAAGAATGACACCATGTTCACGGATTGGAAAACTCATTATTGTTAAGATGCCAATTCCTCCCAAATTTATCTACAGATTCAAAGTAATCCCAGTAAAAATCTTTGCAGGCCTTTGGAAAGGTAAAAGACCTAGAATAATCAAAGCCATCCTTAAATAGACCAAGGCTGAAGGACTTATACTACCTAATTTCAAGGCTTACTATATAATGTTAGCGTAATTAAGACAGTGTGGTATTAGCCTAAGGATAGATATCAGTTGTAGAAATTAACATCATCATTTCTTAAGATATCAAATTTTAGACAACGTGTTGACTTCCTACTATAGTAGATAAGGATGATAGTCCATTCTCCTGCCCCCAAATTACAGTAGTTACATCATTATTTTTAGTTCCTCTACATAACCTCTTTATAACTTTAATTAATATACGTATACCCCTATATTTCTTATTTCATCAACTACAGACAATATCTCTCTTGATACTAGGACTTCCCCTTCACTTCTCCCCTTTATACCTTCTACCTTCTAAACTCTACCATGAAAGTTGATAACTATTATATTAATTTTTAAACTATTTTTAAGCTATCAAGGTTGACTGAAAGTCAGTCATGTTTATAATATTGTGACTATATAAATATTATTTATTGAGAACCTGGACATCTTTACATTTTCTGTCTTGTATAGCCTTTTGCTTTTCTTGGAGGTTTTTCTTTCAACAACATAGCTTTCACTTTAAATGTAGGATTTATGTAAGTACTGCTTCTGCAATTAGCTCTTAAATTCACCTATCCATTTGTTTACATATTAAATTATTTAGCACTCAGTCAAAGCGAAGTTTTTCTTTACCCCTCCACCCTACTCCTGCCTAAAAAGAAGCCAGTTAATAAATGTAGAAGGAATGAGCAGATTTGAAAAATCACCCAAAAGAGGAGAGAAACATTTAGATTAAAAAAAAAAGAGAGAGGGAGAGAGAGAGAGAGAGAGACAAAGAAAGACTAAAGAGTTGGAACAACCGAATGTAATGTCTGAATCTTGGTAAGATCCTAGTTCAGGGACAAAAAATCTACAAAAACATTTATTGGACACTGGGAGCATTTTAATATAGACTGAAACTTTGGTGAAATTAAGGAATTATTAATTTTCTTATGCGTGATGGTGGTTATTGTAGTTATGTAAAATGTTCTATTTTTAGAAGATTCATACTGAAATATTTAGAAGTGAAATATGATGTCTTCAACAATGTCTTTCTCAGATGCAGAGCTATGAAAAGTTTCAGTATTTATTATTATACTTATTAGTAAGACTCAGCACTACTAGTCAAAACAGGATACAAAAGGAAAGTTAAAAGCCAATCTGCTGTGAATGAACTCAATATACAGCAGAGGAAACAAGGCAAACATATTATGAAACAAACATCAATTCAGGGCATTAGAATATTTAAACTATCTTATATCGTTCAAACCTTAATTTACTTTTACAGGATCAAGACTGAGAAGCTAATTTTATGATCATATGACTTTAAAAACTATCCCATTAGAAAAGACAAAGACTGACTGATGTTGACATTCAGTAAGAGAACAGCAGCCAGTTCCAACCCACTAGAAGAATGGGCTCAAGCATGGTCTTTATTTCCAAAGAACAGAAATCATACCAATGGTGGTAAATATCTAACTTTTCACAAAATTATGTTTTCATCCTGCTATAAGGTTTCCTCTATGTAGTAGACTAAAGACATATCAAATGAAAGGAAAAGGAAGGGGCTGAAAAAAGGAATAGCAGAGAGAGAAAAAATTGTATTTCTTATGGACAAATAAAAGCATAGTGAAGAAAAAGTGAACATGGAACAATATTATATTTTCCTTTGGGTTGCTGATCGTGAAATCTTTATTAAAAAAAAAGAAAAGCAGGATGAAAGTGGAGGTAAAATGTCTGATAACAAATACAGGAATAGATTATGGATGGGAGACCTTCAGTCAATTCTAACAATCATGTAATAACTTTTCCTTTCTCATAAAAAGCCAATTAGATGTTTTTAAGTCCACCAAAATATGGGTACTCCTCTATTCCAAAAGATAAGCTATGATTAAGGAAAAATTAACATCTACAGAACTCATTTTGTCTGCAAAGAGAGAGAGGCCTGACAGTGATTTAGTTTCTAGTTCCAGTTTGTTGCTAAGGCCTGGCTGTACTCCTACTAAAAGCTATGCAGAGCCTAGCCCACACAACCATGAACAGTGGCCCTGACACCTGACTGTGGCATGAAATACCATGGAATCCTCAAAATAAGCACACCTTTTTTGCTTAAGTGAGTTTTAGTAGGTATCTGTTTCAAACGGGTTCTGGCTTACCAGGTACCGTGTTAGAGACCATCATATACAATATCTCATTAAACTCAAAGTGCTGTATTTATTAACTACAAAGCTACAAATACATTATAAATGTAGGATGGAATCTGACCGAGCCTAGCCAGGGGCCTCTGCCGCCCGCCCTTGCAGGGACTTAGCACCTGCAAGATGGGTCAGAGAAGGGGAGAGGCACCTGGGCCAGTGCTATACCAGCAGCTCCTCCTGACACCAGAGGCTGCCTCTTCTGCAGATAGGGGCCTGTCCAGGAGGTGATGGGGGCTCGGGGCTTCAGAAGTGTGGTGCTATCCTCACCATCGTCCTACAAAGTAAAACCAAGTCCCCCTAAAACAGAGTTCCCTTACTGAGTTTACAGTTATTCTATCTAAAATTTTATTTCCTTTCTTTGTCACCTCTTACCCCAATCCTGTGCTAACTGAACATTAATCAACTACAGTCAGATGGCTAAGATTACTATAGTTAACATCATTAATGTACCACAATTGCTGCTGTAGATATCATCATTAACATACCAACTCAAGTTGTTTCTCCAGCACAAGATGAGCTAACAGACCCCTGAACTATGGACCACCTGGCCTGAGAATCATAAGAGAGAGACATCCTGACTGCTTAAACCATGATAAAGAAATGTCACATAGGACTTCCCTGGTGGCACAGTGGTTAAGAATCTGCCTGCCAATGCAGGGGACACCGGTTTGAGCCATGGTCGGGGAAAATCCCACATGCCATGGAGCAACTAAGCCTGTGCGCCACAACCTCTGCTCTAGAGCCCGTGAGCCACAACTACTGAGCCCGTGTGCCACAACTACTGAAGCCCACGCACCTAGAGCCCGTGCTCTGCAACGAGAAGCCACTGCAATGAGAAGCCCGCACACTGCAACCAAGAGTAGCCCCCCTGCTCACCGCAACTAGAGAAAGCCTGTGCACAGCAATGAAGACCTAACACAGCCAAAAATAAATAAATTAATTTAAAAAAAAGAAAAAGAAATGTCATACAGTATGGGATTGAGAGATACAAACTACTGTACACAAAATAGATAAGCAACAAAGATTTACTGTATAGCACAGGGAACTATATTCAATATCTTGCAATAACCTATAATGGAAAATAATCTGAAAAAATACATACATAAAACTGAATCACTGTGCTGTACACCTGAAACTAACACAATATTGTAAATCAACTATATTTCAATTACAAAAAAAGAAAAAAGAAAAAAAAAGAAATGTCACATAGAGTAACCTAGTGGTTACCAGTGGGGAGAAGGAAGAGGGAAGGGACAAGATAGGGGTAGGGGGTTAAAAGCAACAAACTACTATGTACAAAATAAATAAGCTACAAAGATATATTGTACAGCACAAGGAATATAGCCAATATTTTAGAATAACTATAAATGGAATATAACCTATAAAATTATGAATCACTATGTTGTACACCTGAAACTTATATAATACTGTATATCAACTATCCCTCAATTAAAAAATATTGCATATTAATAAAAAAGAAATGTCACAAGTTCATGATTAATCCCAGCCTCTTTGTTCTTCCCCTTTAAAAAAGCCCCTCAATCAAAGTCCAAATTGGAGTGGATCAGAGACTTGTTTCCCACTCTCTTGCTTGGCACACCCTGCAAATAAACCCTTACTTTGATTCAAACACGTGCTGTCAGTGTTGGGCTTTCACCTCCTTCTGCACCTTTACATTATGGACCAGGAATGGTTTTCCCATTATGGAATGGGAATGGTTATCTGCATCTAAAAGCCTACTGTTAGAAAGTTCAGTTTTATACATGTGTTGTGTACATATGTGTACAGGTTATTGTGTCACTTCTCCCTTTCCTGTCCCCCTACTCTATTAAAAAAGCTAGGAAATAGTCCTCATAGTCCACATGAGCCCTTGCTCCATAACAAGAGGACGCCCCAGGCTGGCAGCTCCAGGTCCTGGAGTGTTAGCGACAGAGAAGGTCTCTGAAGGGTGCAGGCCCAGGCACCTCCAAACTCATAAGCTGCGTCCCCAGGCTTGAGCTGCTGTCTCTACTCCCAGGAGCAGTGCGGTGGGCTTCGGAGAGTCTGGGAGGAGTGGAGAACTGTTGGAGGCCATCCTTGCTGGGCCAGGAGCACACCCCTGCTCCCTGCCCTTGTAGCACCCTCCATGTGCTAAATAAAGTGGGCTTTATTATCTGCAACTCATATTTTAGTAGTTGATTATACTCTGAACTGTTATGAAGAAATTCTTTAATATTGTTGTCAACATAGATAATCAATAAACCAATCTATCATAGGAATAGAAAAAAAAAAGTAGGATGTAAAGTGCTTTCTCTGTGGCTTAGCCTGTGTCAATTGGCCTGAATTTTGTTGAAACCAAAAGATAAACTTCTATTGGAAGAGAAATACTATTTTTAGTATTTTTTTGCATGACATACCAAAAAAAAGTTTATCAATTGTCAAGAATTGCTGACACATACTAAACAGCAATTACATGAGCTTAATCACTAGTCAACACATACAAGATTGCAGACAGCCTGCATTTAACTTCACCAATCATGTCAGACACAGGTTAAAAAATTCTAGCTGTGGGCTTCCCTGGTGGCACAGTGGTTGAGAATCTGCCTGCCAATGCAGGGGACACGGGTTCGAGCCCTGGTCTGGGAGGGTCCCACATGCCGTGGAGCAACTAGGCCCATGAGCCACAACTACTGAGCCTGTGCGTCTGGAGCTTGTACTCCGCAACAAGAGAGGCCGCGACAGTGAGAGGCCCGCGCACCGCGATGAAGAGTGGCCCCCACTTGCCACAACTAGAGATAGCCCTCGCACAGAAACGAAGACCCAACACAGCAAAAATAAATAAAAAATTAATTAATAAAAGAAAGCTGTTGTATTAAAAAAAATTCTAGCTGTATGTGTACCTATCTGGTGGAGAGCAATTTAGTAAAAACACCAAGATAGCCTTTAAGAGCTCTCACACTCTGACATCCTTTTAGCCTTTCCTGGACCCAGCTGGGATGCCTTATTTTCACCTTGGGGGGGGCAGGGTGGGGAACAACATATTGATTTTTTAATCCCTTCCTAACATGGACATAATTTTATACAATGGATAAGAAGAGGATATATTTTAATAACACATCAATATAACTCTTTTACCAACTGTTCTCTCTTACTTGAGCTTGTAACATTGAGCAAAAAACCAAAAATGCAAGAAAGAGTAAAAGGATCACTAAGTGAAAGACCCTGAATAACTGTGACCAGGTATACTTTTGAGTATTCCTTCATCAAAAAATCTTCTGAAAAAATCATCATGAGGACTATTTCCTAGCTTTTTTAGTAGTGTAGGGGGACAGGAAAGGGAAAAGTGACACAATAACCTATACATGTACACAACACCTGTATAAAACTGAACTTTTTAACAGTAGGTTTTTAGATGCAGATAACCATTCCCATTCCATAATGGGATAACCATTCCTGGTCCATAACGTAAGCCAATACCTATTCTACCAGAATTCTCATTATATTAAAATAAAAAAAAGATGCCCATGATATTCAGGCATATTGGTGTATTCTCTACCTCCTTTCCCCAAAATGAAATGATGGTAATATTTTCAGAAAACCAATACTGACCTAAAAAAACACATATTTAACATAACCTATTACAAAACTGCTGAGGAAGAAAAGTAATGGAAAAAAATGCATTAAGTGATTCACTCACTCATTCAAGTGCTTAGGCACTGTGAACAACTTAGATGAGCTTCCCTGGCCTCATAGTAGTAGAAAAGGTAGGCATGAACAAATAATTACTTGTGTGATTTAATAGGACTCACCTAACTAACATTTAGAGAGCAGAGAAGGCATTCCTAAAAAACAAGTTTAATTTGACACCTGAAGGATTAGTAGTAGTTTGCTAGGCCAGGTCAGAAGTGGAGGCAATATATCTGAGAGCGGCAGGTTTGAAGGGAGGAGATGAGGGCTAGCATAACATATTTGAGGAAGTGAAAAAAGTTCAGTATTACAGCTCTTTGACAAGTTTTAGTCTATGTGAAGAGGGAGGGAATCTTGGTTCATTCAGCTGAAAGATATCTTAAAAGAAAGCAGCATAACATCAATTCCATTACCGATTTCATGCCATAAATAGTCAAAGTTAATAAATGGTAAATGGTATAAAAAGCATTTGGATGTGCTAATTAATGCTATGATGTGGCTGAAAACTTGAAAGCAAGTAATATTTAATCCACATGGATCCATCCAAGCCCTTTTAAAAATAATCCCAATTTCATGAATATTATCAGAAGACGAAGGTTTTTTCCCTAAAAAAACAACAAACTTAAAGTCAAATGTTTAAAAGTGAAGCAAGTTTCAAATTACTTCAAAGTTTGATTGCTTGCTAAAAAACATACCATTTACAAGAAACTTCCATAAAGATACTTGTATTTGTAAACCATTAAGTGCTTCTCCTTTCAAAGGATACTTCAACATTATCCATATTCCCCAAACTCAAGTACTCTCAAGGCCATAAAGTACAAAACTAGGGGGTCAGAAAACAAACCTCTCCCATGGATACATTTTATTTACCTAATCAAAGTTTGAATGTTGAGAAAGAAGGCACTTCAGAAATTGCTAAATGAAGGCTGAGGCCCTGAAAATAAATCATAAAGTTCTCCCTGCTTTTCTCAGGGAAATCTGCTGTTGAGATAAGCACACTTGTCACTTGGAGAGACTGCTTAGACTGACCCCTCACAGATAATAATGAAAGACAGAATGCCTTAGTTCTGAAATCCTACACACAATGGCCAAAATGGTGAGAAGTACAGAAACAGGTCTGACTTGGGCAGCACACATGCAAGCTCTAAATTCCTGGGCTAGCTCAGCCCAGCCTTGCTGTCTGCCTGGCCCCAGGACCAGCCAAGATTCAAGGGGAAAGGTCTCTGGACTAATACTTTCCCACCTATCTGGGAGAACTGAAACCTAAATCTCCTTTCTCCCTTCCTTCATTCTCCTGTGCAGTGGATAAGGCCCAGAGCCAGCCACCAAAGACCCAGGACAACAAGGTTAAATGAGGAAGGGAAAGTACACTTAACACAGCTCTTTTCAGATGGTTAGGGACCAGATTACCTCAGGGCAGTGATGGCCTGGAACAACAGAAGAGCCTTCTCTAGGAGCGATTTTTTTTTTGAGAAGAAAAAGATGCCAGACGGCTAGTGGCAAATAGCATCTGATTCCAAAAGGGGGGTGCCTTGAAGAAGGAGCCATCTACATAGTTTAATCCCTGTCGTTAAACATTTCTTGGAAGGGCATTTCCTATTCATTGTAGTAGTCAATTACTCCTGCACTGATCTGCAGTGGTTTTGTTGCCTATATTTTTTAAAAATTGAAAACATGCACCCGGTCAGCTATAACAGGGGCTTTTGTAGACTGTCTAAGGAACCTATATAGAACAGTTTATATGGGAAACTCCTGTTTCTGTCAAGTCAAACCTCTACCCTCTCCTCCTCCTCCAGGTCTCTTTTCAGTACCAGGCCCGCTCTCTAGCTTTACCTACTTTCTCATAGGTTATAGAGATTTGACCTGCTTTCCCTTCCTTTTTAAAAAGCTGACACCACCTAGCATCCTGGCTTCCTACTTCTATTACCCCAGAAAAGTGTACTATTCCTCTGGCTGGGGAAACATCTTAAACATGGGTAGAATTAGAGTAACAAGTACAGAGAGTCTAAGAGCAATTAGCGTATAAACTCAAGCTTTCAAAAATTCATGCCTGAAAGTAGAACTATTTGTTTATGCCAACCAAATACCCTGGATATTCTGAGATTATTCAAATTTTTAAAATGGTCTTCGGTGGGACAGGGAAGGTGGGAGGGAGATGCAAGAGGGGGGGGATATGGGGATATATGTATACGTATAGCTGATTCACTTTGTTATACAGCAGAAAGTAACAAACCACTGTAAAGCAATTATACTTCAATGAAGATGTTAAAAAAAAGTTATTCTATTATTGCAGCATCCAAATATTTCTGTCAGAAAGCCACTTGAGTTTACAAAATTTGGTTTCTGTGTTCATGAAATACAATACAGCTCCTTTGGTCAAAGTAACCAAAACTCTACATGCTAAGGACTTCCAGAAGGTGACTAAAAATCATCATTTTTGATGGGCCATTGTACAGATCACCTTTACTTGGCTTGCTTTGAGACGTGGCAATTGAATTCTGAATATCAGGGACCCAGGCAATTATGACTAGAGTATTAAAGATTTATCCCCAAGCTCTGATTTATATTTGAGAGGTCAAGATTTCTAAAACTAGAACAACTTTTATATTAAATAAGTTACTGAGCCGTTTGCAAGGGGAACTTCGATGTACAACAAACTCAGCACAGAGTGTGTTAGAGGTGTAACTTTCTGGTCATTTGCTTGAATACCAGATTTCAAACCAATTTGTTTTACGGTTACAGGGCACAGATTTCGGTTACAGGGCACGGATTACTGCACAGATTACAGGGACCAACAGCTTACTGTCCATCTCAATTAGAAGCAGCAATGAGGCTGTTGAAGATCTAGAGCCAGATTTCATATTTTACCATCCATCACCTTTAAAAATCACAACCATAATTGACGATTCCACTAACTTCATTAGTACCATGCTAAACACTCACAAGGGAAAGTGTATGTTCTTATTCATACTCATTGTCTCCCCTTCCCCATCTCTCTTCTTCTCCCCCACACAAACACACTTGAGTGTAAAGTAACGCAAGTAACATTTGGCTCTGTTATGAAGTAACTGAGTTAGAAGCAGAGTACTATTACTCAATTTCTGCTTTTAAAGCATATGTCAATAAATTATAATTCTAAGAAGTTAATAAAACAATGTCTAGGTTCTAGAATGAAAAAGGAAACACATAAGAAAGAGAAAATACTGAGTCTCTGAAGGGTCATTCTGCATCAATTTAATCTACTTTTACACTCAGGCAGTTTTAACAGCACAGAAGATTCAAACAAATATTTCATGGGACTCTCAACTACTGGGTAACTATTTTGCTTCCAAGGATTCAGCTGAATTCTCAATCGTCTTCCATTCAGATTTATCACTCTAACAGAAAAAAGGAGATACTTTTTCACATAAAGTATAACTCTTGAAACAGACATACGGCAAATGTCTTGTTTTTATCTCTTGGCATACAAATTACTATCAACTCTCACAAAACCTTTCAAAGACCTGTCATTAAAGTGTAACCACTTCATAAAGGTTTAAATCATAACAGATCTTAAACTCATACATCAGATAAATAAAAGAGTGCCACTGCAGAAGTAAATTTTCATGCCCTGTCCCAAATGATGACAAAAATTATTTTTAAAAGGGGGGGGTTCTTAAAGGGGCATATTTGCACAGTACAGGGAATAAATCCTAAATTCTCTCACATGGATTTTACATGTAAACATTTTCTTTGTCAGTAGAATGCCTAAATTTTCAGTTATCACTTTTCAATGAATAGTTAAAAAACAAAACAAACAACAACAAAAATACTGAAATCAACACCTCCTCAGTACTAGGACAGATTCAAAATTCTTTCTTGAAGTGTCTGGGATGGTCTGTATTCAGTGTTGGGTCTGAATTCTAGCTCGAACGTTAACTAGTTTTGTGGTCTCAGGCAAGTGAGTTAGCCTCTGTGAGTCTTATTTGTAAAAAGAGGATACTAATGTCTACCACACTGGGTTGTTGTCAAGATTAAATGAACTCCCGGAATAAATATCTAGCACAATCCAGGCACTTTTGTTATCTCTCTTCAGGTGGATTAGGAAGACCTCTTTCTGGGGTGAAAATACAAGTGAGGCCCCTCAACCTCTAAAACGGAATGCCAGCTTGGCCATCTGATAACCTTGTCTCTAAAGCAACTGAATGATAAATTAGGACTGCATCCTTTCATTGCCTCATCTGAGAGACAACAAAGATGTAGAAATATGCTGAGAAAATAAAGTCCATTATACAAATACAATTGACCTAAGAGATCCAAAGAATAAAACTGATCCTTTGCCCAGGTTCAAAGCCTGTTAGGAAAGTAATCATGTCCAAATGATTACCTTGCAATACAAAGGGTTTCTTCTCTCTCCCTTTTTAAGTGTGATTGAATTCTCCATTAATATTTTGATCTGAAACTATAATAATTTAAAATTTATACAACTATTCCAGTGAAATAAAAAACTCTGAAAAGTATGTAAAGTCTGAGTTGTTATGGGCACAATGGAGTGGAACACTCTTGCCCTTTTTAATTCCTTTGTCAAATAGAAACAGCTCTGATTCCGAATCACCAAGTCAACCCTCAGCTTCCTATATTACCAATGTCCTTCTACAGGGTGATTTACACCTCACTAAGGAAGTATGAGAGCTTTAGGGCCAGATTGTTTTTTATTACTTTTTAACTTGAAATAATTCCAAACTTACAGAAAAGTTGCAAAAATAGTACTAAGGGTTTTCATTTATCCTAAATCTAGATTTACCAATTATTAATATTTTTTCTCTCTCTGCATATTTTTCCTGAACCATCTGAAAATAAGTTGCAGACATGATGCCCCCTCACCATTAAATATTTAAGTGTATATTTCCTAACAAGGACATTTTCTTATATAACCATAGTACAATTATCAAGGTCAGAAAATTAACATTGATACAAATACTATTATCTAATTTATAGACTTGATTCTAGCTGGGATGCAATTTTGAAATACATATTACTAGCCTTTTATTTTTGCATAATCTTTGATCAAGGAATCATAATCGGGGTCAGCAAACTATAGCTGTTTTAAAAAAGTTTTATTGGAAAACAGCCACACTCATTTGTTTATGTATTGTCTCTGGCTGCTTTAGAGTTAAAACAGCGGAGTTGAATAGTTGCAACAGTTACTATCTGGCCCACAAAGCCTAGAATATTTCCTATCTGGCCCTTTATAGAAAAAGTGTGCCAAACCATGACTTAAATGTGCATGAATATATATACACTGCCATTATAGATTTCTCTACAACATCAAAAAACTGGAAAAAGTCTAAATGTTTATCAATAAATGATTGGTTAAATAAATTATGGTACCCAGTGGAATATCATGCAGATATAAAAACAATAATACATGTATATGGAGATAAAAATATGCCCTCAGTATATTGCTAAGTTGGAAAAAAAGTAGGTTATAAAATACACAATCTTATTTTATTCTTATTTAAAGAACCATACCTAGGGGCAGGACAGGAATAAAGACAGATGTAGAGAATGGACCTGAGGACACAGGGGCGGGAGGCAGGCAGGGGAAGCTGGGACGAAGTCAGAGTAGTAGCACTGACACATATACACTACCAAATGTAAAAGAGATAGCGAGTGGGAAGCAGCCGCATAGCACAGGGAGATCAGCTCTGTGCTTTGTGACCACCTAGAGGGGTGGATAGGGAGGGTGGGAGGGAGACACAAGAGGGAGGGGATATGGGGATATATGTATATATGTATAGCTGATTCACTTTGTTAGCAGAAACTAACACAACACTGTAAAGCAATTATACTCCAAAAAAGATGTAAAAAAAAAAAAAAAAGAGAACCATAAACATACCTCATGAATAGTGTGTGTATACTTGTATTTATAAAGTTCTTCTAAAAAGTTATTAGTGGTTTCTCTGGATAGTAGGATTATGGCTGACTTTTGCAGTTTTCTTTATAGCCTTCTGAATTTATTTTTAATATGGGCAAAAAAAGAAAGCTCATACCAATTTCCAAACACATATCACTTTTATCTTTTAGAAATTACTGATTTTACTGTTAAAATATGCAAGTATCCTCCAATTTCACAAATGAATGTATCACCACAAAAACTAAAACTCTGCTTCATGATAGCTACTTCCTTATGCGCAATGGTTTCTTACTTAGACTTCTGACAACATTCTCAGTGTTGATCAATTTATGAAAGATAACTCACACATCATTTAGAAAACAAGCCATCTGTCTATACTCTAAGATAATCACTTGATAACCTTTAAAGAAATATAATGTTTGACCCAGAAGTAGTCTTTTTTTTACAGTGATTAATAAAAACATTAACTCTTCCAGTATAGAGCATACTATTTATATATAAACAGCTTTCAAATATAACCACATATTTGCCTAGTACAATCCAGTATCAGTGTAATCAACATGCTTACAAATGGGAAACACAGCTGCCCCTAAACCCACTTAAATGCTATTTATGGTCAATATTTATGTGGAGAAATACACAACACCTTATGGAAATACTCATTTAACAGGGCACATGTATTAAGCATTGTTGTTGCTGCCCTTTCCGGTTGGCTGTTTGAAGATGATAACACAAATTTCAACCTGGTTTTACTTTTGGCCTATGCATCTTAAAGTACCTTCAATAAGCAAATGATAAACTTCACATTTATAGTAAAATGCAAAAGTGAGTGCTACTACTTCCTGTATGTTCTAAAATTATATTATTACAGACATCTAGACATTTTTTACTGTGCTATGACATTAACACTCTTTATTCCTAAGAAGTTCTTACTTGTCTTAAACCTTCCTGAAATTTAAAAGTTTGTCAATGCTTTACCCTCAGCTGAGATGGGCAACAGCTAGTTGGTCTCTATCCTTCTTATAATAGCCTTTAATAAACTTGCTGAGGTTCTTAAAAGTCACCATTTGAAACTCTTGTCTTAAAACAACACTATCCTTTGAGGAAGCTATTTCCTTGTCCTCCTCCCCTTGTTATAGGAAGGATTTAAAAGGGAGAGGGGGATTTATAAGGATATATAAAATATCAGATAGCACTAAAAACACTGGAGCAAAAGAGGCGGCATTTGGGTCAAGTTCAGTGATAATAGTTACTGTTACAGTTACCATGATACTGGGCTAAGTGTTTAACCATTACTACTATCTCTTTTTTAGAGATTATGAAAAAACTTGTTCACAGGCATAGACCTTGAGTGGAAGAGCTGGACCTGAAGCCACCATTCATGGAGATGGTATAGTAATGAAGAATCGGCTCTGGGTGTGCGGACTGCTTTTACCACCTGCTTAGCTGGATGATCTGGGTAGGTTACTTTCTCTCTGTGTCTCAGTTTCCTCGTACATAAAATGCAGATGATAATAGTGCCTATTCTCATGGAGTTGTTATAAGAATTAAGTGGTTAATGCATATGTCTTAAAATCCTCAGAGGCACACAGAAATCACTCACATCTTGTTATTGCTCCTAAATATCACTGGACTGAACGCACGTGGGCAAGGAATTGTATACACTGCAGGATCTCTGACAAAACCACTCTAACACTTTTCTAAATTGGTTATTTCCTAGTTCTATATCCTGCATCTGAGTGTATGACTGAGAAAATGAGCTATTTGGCTAAATGGATTTCTACGGTAAGGTGCTACTGTGCCTTGAATAGGAATGTTTTAGTTCATGACAAAGTATGAACTTAGTGAATCAGTTTTACTTGGATTGCAGTGAACTGGAGGGTTCTAAGAAACAGAATGCTTAAGTTTCATTAAAACAAACATTTAAATTTCATTAATATTATTTCCTTAACTTGTTCTCAAAAGCTCTTTCAAAAAAAAGATTTAGATTCTTATTATTCTTTTGTGAAACCATTCGGCTTCTCTTTATCCTACTTGAAAAAGGAAATCTAAAAACAAAGCATATACCCCAAATAAAGTGTTCAACTTACCAGATACTAAAACTTTCATCAACAGCACTGAAAATATTAAAAACAAACAAATGAAAATGAATAATCAAAGCAGCACATAAAAAAAAATCCATCTCTGGACTGACTTTTTTTTTTTTTTTTCCCAGTACGCGGGCCTCTCACTGTTGGGGCCTCGTCCGTTGCGGAGCACAGGCTCCGAACGCGCAGGCTCAGCGGCCATGGCTCACGGGCCTAGCCGCTCCGCGGCATGTGGGATCTTCCCGGACCGGGGCACGAACCCGTGTCCCCTGCATCGGCAGGCGGACTCTCAACCACTGCGCCACCAGGGAAGCCCTGGACTGACTTTTGACCATCACTGTACCTCAACTTCAACACATCCAGAATGAGATCTCCTTCCTCTTCTTCCTTCTCCCTCCTCATGGCTCTCGTCTTTCTGGCTTCCTCTCTCATTCTCCAAACCCCCCTCCATTTCCAGTGGTATCTAAGCCACAATGATTCTATTTTCCATTTTCACCACCATTCTGTTTCAGACCTTCATTATCCTTCACCTCTTCTATTTCAAGTCTTCCCCTTGTCAAATCATCCTTGACTTTACCCACTTGCTGCCAGATTTAGTAAACATCTTACTACCTACTATATGCCAGATACTGTGCTAGACATTTTAATATACAGAGTCTCATTTATCCCTTACACAACCATGTGAAGCACTATCATTCCCATTTTATAAAGGAATAAAATACTTGTGGATGAGATAGGTTTGGGGACTGTCAGTAAATGAAATATCCTTCTGTCAATAAGTGAAATAGCTAAGACTCAAAGTGAGAGCCTAGTCTGCCTAAAGCAAGGTGTGATGAGATTACTTTCATTTTAAAAGCCTCCATAACTGCTAACTGTCTGGGAGTAACAGCCAAACTTCTTAGGCTGGTATTTAAAGCACTTCTTTAATTGGACAACATGGTCCAATCCTTTTACTCTTGTTTTGCATGATCTTCCTGCATTACCATATTCTTCAGCCAACCTGGATGACTCAATGTATCCTAAACATACTCAAACATTCATACTCTTTATTTGGGTTTACCCCATGTTTTCCACCTTGAAATGCCCTCCTTACTACCATTTTAAAATCCTATATATACTGTGAGGTTTGGCTCAAATGTCACCTCAAAATATCCTTTCCTGGTTTTTCCAAAAGAATGCTATCTCCCCTTCAATGGAACCTCATAGTACTTTATTATGAAACTCTCTTAGAGCATTCATATGCTATAGTAATATTGATGCTCATCATTACTGTTGATCTTATTTCCTCCTTCTTGAAGGAAGGGACCACATTCTCATTGCCTTGCACCTCATACTCAGTTTCTTCTTTCTCATACCCAGTGCCTTACACTGACTTGATTTGGAGACACTTCTATATTTTAACCTAAGTTTCTACTCTTTTCACAGAATTTCACAATCATATTAAACACACTTAGAAAATATGAGACAGAAAACTGCATCCCTCATTTCTAACCAAGATGAACTTTAAGAGTGGAAATGCTGAATAGGATTTACTACTAAAGCTCAAAGGCATTTAGTTTATTTAAGAAGCCAAATTATAGAACATTACATATGGTTAAAATTTCATTGGGTCCCTACTGCATTACAAATATTATCAAATGGAACTAAACCAGAGTTTTCATAAAAACTGACATTTTCAAAAAAGCTTTATTTGCTTTAATCTTTCTCTTCCTTTTGACAAGATTAAGACTGTAAATGGCAAATGGTTAAATAGGAGCACCAAATAATACTATCTGCAAGACATCTGGCCTTAAACAAACACACCAAAATGCCAACTCTGAAGCATCTAGCCTAATGTATTTATAAATTTGTCTGTCTCTGATGTTCTTACTTGAAACCACAGTTCTTTAGGGAGTTCTTTGAGACTCTTTGTATGTACACTCAATAATTCATGGACAAATATCATTCAGCAAGAACTTCTAAAACTCTCCAAAACTGAAAGGGAAGTAAGGCAAGTAAAAATTTTAGATCCCACAGTCATTTTATTTAGGCTATGCTGAACTACACGCATTGGGTAAGAAGTTCTTCTGATATTTTAAATAATGCCATTATACCATTATGTACCATATTTGTAAACTCCTCACTCTAAAAACCAGGCTTTTTATACAGAAGGAATATTGAGCAGTTAATCTAATTTTGTGGACCTCCTCAACCTAAACATTTTTATTTGCTTAAACCATACATCAGAGATAGCCTTGAAGGAAGAAAAGAGACAGAAATGTGACTATGTCATGCTGAAAGTTTGGAAGAAAAAAGGTTAAGGGTAAATGGAGGCTCATAGCTAAACAGACAGCTTCAGTGTTCCCAAAAACATTTATTGAATACCCACTAAATGCCAAGTGCTGAAAGTAAAAACAATCATGGTATCTGCTGTAAAGGAAGATACTGGCAGAGATAACCCCAATCAAATTATC
Organism: Mesoplodon densirostris; assembly: GCF_025265405.1. NCBI lineage: Eukaryota > Metazoa > Chordata > Mammalia > Artiodactyla > Ziphiidae > Mesoplodon > Mesoplodon densirostris. The sequence goes on along the minus strand of NC_082661.1, from coordinate 14,259,752 downwards.
ATACAAATATAAATGAAAACTCCCAACTGTGATAAATATTACCAAAGAGTTTCATGCTCATTAGGAAAAGTTTCCCAGAGAAATGATGATTGGTTGGTGAGTCAGTTAGGGACTGACAAGAAGGCAGACACACATAAATATCTGAAACAGAAGGACTTTAAAAGAGGAAATGGCTACTCAGTGATGGAAGAACTGAGAACCAAATAGGAGACAGTGAAGCAACTCTGTCTCAGATAGTCACTACCACCCTTCGGCTGGAAGGACAGAGGGAAGAAGTAGTATTAGGTGAGGCCAGGGGCTGGAGCATCAGGCAGAAGCTGGAAGCATGGTGAGCCTGTCCTGTGAGAAGTATGGAGCCATGAAGGCCACTTATCCTCCCCTCCCTCCTCCCAGGACATTCATTGAACAACTGCAACATGCCAGGAATTCTACTAGGTGCAGGACACATAGCATAAATAGAATATAGCATATTTGTGCTCCTGCAAAGTCTATCAGCAAGTACGTAGTATGCAGTATTACCAAAGACCTTTTAAGTGCCCTTCTTTTAGCATTTAGCATGTAATTATCATTAGCACTATGAGATTTATCTTCATAGACCCAGAGACTTAGTTCCTTGCTCCGTAAATCTGTTCATCATTCTATTGTTTACTTTTTATATTTATATGCTTCCATTAATCATTCACCCACCTTTGTCTTTTCAGCTGAAGAACATTAATTTTTTCCCATCCATTTATCTTTATATGGCTATCTCACTTCCATATAAAGTTCAGTTCTTTCTCCCCACCTCATCTAGCAATTGTAAATTTCTTGTATTATAGAAACCAGAAATGTACAAATAATTTATTCTCTCTGAGAACTTCATAGTTTTAAAATAAGCATATTCATTTTTTGACACCCACTCTAATGAAAAGTTGTCTTGTTTTGGAGCTACAATGATATATTGTCTATTTCTTTAGGGAGCCTAGATCTTACATATTTTAGGCAGTTTGGAATTCTTTCTTACATATTTGTCCTGAGAGAGCTTTCTCAATTTTGTACCTTTTAACTTGGAACGTTTTATTGACAGAAGTTTAATGACACGTGCAAATCTGAATATTATATTGTACGTTGCTCGCTCTACATCTGTGCTGTCTGATACAGTCACCACTAGCCACATGTGGCTGAGCACTTGAAGTGTGGCTAGGATGAATTGTGATGTGCTATAAGTGTAAGATACACTCCAGATTTCAAAGACTATAAAAAAAAATCTCCTTAATTTTTATGTTGATTACATGTGGAAATGACAATATTTTAGGTGTGTGGGTCAAATAAAAGATTACTAAAATTGTTTACTTGTTAATTTCTACTTTAAAAAATGTGGCTGGAAGAAAACTTAAAATTACCTAGGTGGCATGCATTTTATTTCTATTGGACAGTGCTATTTTAGATCATCTGTGAAAACTGATCAAAGTCCCGGACTCAATCATTCAGGATATTACACCTGGTCATTTTTACCCTGTTTCCCCTATCCTTAATGCAGGTCTATCTGTGACAAAATATTCTCCTAGTAATTAGATGTTTTGGGAACATATAATTTCCCTATACATTGTATTTTCTCCAAAATGACTACTTTCCCTCTACCAAATGTTTCCTGTATTCAGTGGCCCTAACCTCTACTCTGGAAGTAAAGGGAGACTCACTGACTCTATGATAAGGCATATTATCAGGCTCAATCTTTGGCATTTAAACATGGCTGATCTTATTATGAAGGCCTTTCCACTCAAATTCCATCTCCCCATAGTTTCAGAGCCTTCCTTGCCTCTGCTCTAAAATGATTCCACTAACACCATTCCCAAATTGTCTCCTAATTATCAGAATACCACACACAGTCTAGTTTTGTTTGAGGTAGTGGGATTTAAGGGAGCAAGTACAGATCTTACAGGCAAAAGACTTTGGCTCTTTGTATACGGTTAAAGTATCAATATTTCATAGACGCTGAAGTATTACATATGTGACATATTTGGTTCACATGTCTCTTTTCCTACACTGACAGTTCTTAGAAAGTAGGCATCATCTCTTCAAATGTCTAAATGTAAGGGTATGTTTAAAAGAAAATGGAAGGGAACCTGATATAAATTATTTATTTCTCAGAATCAGATCCTTTAAAAAAATGAGGTTTTGGGACTTCCCTGGTGGCACAGTGGTTAAGAATCTGCCTGCCAATGCAGGGGACACGGGTTTGAGCCCTGGTCTGGGAAGATCTCACATGCTGTGGAGTAACTGGGCCCGTGCACCACAACTACTGAGTGTGTGTTCTGGAGCCCACGAGCCACAACTACTGAGCCCGCGTGCCACGACTACTGAAGCCCGCGCACCTAGAGCCCGTGCTCTGCAACAAAGAGAAGCCACCTCAATGAGTAGCCCCCGCACTCCGCAACTAGAGAAAGCCCGCATGCAGCAATGAAGACCCAACGCAGCCAAAAATAAAAATAAATAAATAAATTTATATACATATACAAAATGAGGTTTTGATAGGGAAGCAGCAGTACAGAGAAGGAAAAGTACCACTCAAATCAAACAAAAAGATAAAGTCTAGACTCTAGATAATTCTTCTGACTTCATAATTTTGGGTGCGGTAGACCCTATCTAAAGCCCTTCTTATAGCAGTGGCCAATTCCAAGTTGCCAGCTGACACCATACAACCCTCTGAAAGGAATATATTCATTCTGATTAAGAGCTCCAAATTATTATTTATGGACTCTCCCCAAGTTGTTTGCTGAATGCTTTTCAGGAATTTATTACTTCTTATTTTTCAGACAGATCTGAAATATGACATTTCCTAATGTCTTTAACCATAGTTCCCTCTGGTACCTGCATACTGGGCTACATAAGACATGAAGTGCTTCTACTTCTTTTTACAATGAACACATGACTGTTCCAGGATCTCTCTTTTGTCCACCTAATATATTCAGGGAAGATTCTTTTTAAATTCATCTCCACTTCAAAGGAAGAAATCGATATTCTTCCTTCCTCTTTGACAGTGACATATTTATGCCAATGGACTGACTTAACAAGTTAGATTTTTAGCTTTCTATGTCTAATTAGAGAAGGAAAGACTTGACCCTTACAAAGGACAATTGCTATCAAGTGTCTGAGTGCACAGTGTGGTAGGGTGGAAGGAGAGGGAACAGGGTTAGTATCAAAAAATGTACATTAAAAAGCTTGTTTTTAAAATTAAAACTCTTTTCATAACTCCTTTTATTCAGAATGGAGAACAAGGGAAAGAACTAGATTGAACAGCCGGGTGCCAAAAGGCCCCCAGTGCTTTTTCCTCTGCCCCAGAACTCCCAGATTCAGAGGTTCCACAACTCATATTCATGGTGCCTTCTTCTCTTCTCTCCAAATGGCCTCAAGAATTCCAGGTTGCACCAAGAATAAAACAATGTTTGAAGACTCCAGTGACAGTGGGGATAAATGATGGAAGAGAAGACATGGATGGCACAGGCAGGATAGTTGAGAGAGAGTAAGAGAAAAGAACATTTACTGATAACCTATTTTATGTCTGGGGCTAAGGGTAAAGCAAGTGGGTGGTCAAAGATGAGGGAACTCCAACTCTGGGAGGGTAAGACTCAGGATCTCTCCCTCTTAAAAACTATGTGTGTCTATGTGACATTTATGAGATCTGTTTGCTTTACCATGCATATAATAATGATTATGTATACTCAATATGTTTAATATATGTCAGATTAATTTTATTGTGAATGTTATTTGATAAGTACTATAAATTCTAGAGTTATACAGTTGTTTTCATAGTTTCCTACTGAAATATCATGGCCTGAAACTTTTTTAAAATCTGAAAACTCCTTGAATTTTCTTCCTTAGTGAAAGGGAAGCAAATTATCATTGCCAAACCTGCATAATGCAAGACTGAAATAAATCATGAAGTGCCTTGTCTCTTTTGATGTAGGTAAACATATTTTTAGTATTGGCTCTCTCAACTCTTGCAAGATGATCTTATAATTTTTGTTTAAGCCTAATTTCTAATTTATTTGCTATGAAATCTTATGGGATTCTCATGAGGAATTTTATTTATTTAGTTAGTTAGTTAGTTAGTTATTTCGGTACGCGGGCCTCTCACTGTTGTGGCCTCTCCTGTTGCGAAGCACAGGTTCCGGACGCGCAGGCTCAGCGGCCATGGCTCACGGGTCCAGCCGCTCCGCGGCAAGTGGGATCTTCCCGGACCAGGGCACGAACCTGTGTCCCCACATTGGCAGGCGGACTCTCAACCACTGCGCCACCAGGGAAGCCTTCCTTATTTATTATTTTTAAGGAACAAACACTACCACAAAGTACCTCATTTACCCTATGAGCTCTTTCATTGTGCAAATGAGCTAATAAGCAGGGCACTGACCTAAGTGTCTGATTTTGATCCAAACTTTCCTCAGATATCTAATAAATAGGAAGTAGGTTCTATGCAGGGTATTTATTAAATTCTTCTTTTCAACTATTCCCTGATATCCCAATTCAAGAAAAATTCCATTAAAAATAAAAAGTCATCAAATAAATTTGAATTTTTCTTGTGGCAAGACTGTGGACTGGCCTCCTAAAAGGCATTCGTAACTCTTTTTCCCTTGCCTTCTACCTCTACTAAGGCTGAAAAACTAAAATGATTCCCTATACTTCCTTACTGCTGGGGGAGGCCACGTGATTTAGTTCTAGCCAATGAGATATAAGTGGAACTTCTAGGAAAGCATTTTAAAAAACCAAAACCTGGCTGACGTGTCTCTTTGGCATGCCTTACGCCTCACTTTTTTTCTTGAAAGATGGATACCTAGGGGTGCATTAGCCATCTTGCAGCCATGGAGACAAAAACCCTGTGCTATGGATGACGGAGGAGAAAGCCAATAAGAGCCATGCATGCTCCTTGATTACAATATTGCTGAGCTGCCATACTAACCCAGGGCTTATCACACAAGACAGATAATTCCTTTTCTTGCTTAAGCCACTATTCATTAGATTTTGCTAGGACTCGCAGCTATTGCATTACAACTGTTCCATCTCCACACCTGCCCAACCCATCTCCACCACCCCCCATAATTGTGAAAATACTACAAATTTAAAACTTTCCAGCTATTATTGATCTTCCCTAATTTAACAGCACGATAAGGTATATTATGCTTTAAAAAATGTCTGAAAAACTCAAAGGCATATTTAAAATACATAATTAATTTTTCTTTCATTCTGCATATTCATTGAAATTGATGGCTAACTTCACTTAATAAATTTCAAAATAAAAAAAACTGATTTAAACCTGAATTTTTATTATTATTATTATTATTTTTTAATTTTTATTTATTTAATTTAATTTATTTTATTTTTGGCTGCGTTGGGTCTTTGCTGCTGCATGCAGGCTTTCTCTAGTTGCGGCAAGCGGGGGCTACCCTTCGCTGTGGTGTGTGGGCCTCTCATTGCGGTGGCTTCTCTTGTTGTGGAGCACAGGCTCTAGGCGTGCGGGCTTCAGTAGTTGCAGCACACGGGCTCAGCAGTTGTGGCTCGCAGGCTCTAGAGTGCAGGCTCAGTAGTTGTGGCACACGGGCTTAGTTGCTCTGTGGCATGTGGGATCTTCCCGGACCAGGGCTCAAACCTGTGTCCCCTGCATTGGCAGACGGATTCTTAACCACTGCGCCATTAGGGCTTCAGGGAAGCCCTAAATCTGAATTATTTATCTATACAAAGATAGCTTCTAAACTCAAATACTTTTTAGCATACTTATTTTTTTAATGATGTACTTTTTTGCTAGCCAAATTTGCAATGTATCTCAAATTATCAAATCCTATTCTGTAATGCTTTATGTAATCTTGAGAAACACTCTAATTCTCCTCCCTAGAGTTATTAAATTCAGACATATGTAATTTAGTGCCTGGAGACACTTCAGTGCTGCTGACATTTTTGACACTAGATGTAATTAGTAACCTAGAATTCCTTCTCCAAAACTACCTATGACATATGCTAAGATCTAAAATTATGACTCAAGATTAAAGTCTTACTAACCTTTGCTACAAAATATTAAAGCTGTCTAATCTCATATTTTTGCAAGTATAATAAAGGAAACTGAAAATGCCAATAGCAATGGCAAGTTATGACCATTTCATACCTAGACAAAACAATACTGCGTTTTCAGGTATTTATTTATTTCAGAACAAATTATAAAGCTGGTTATTTTCTCTGAGGAGTTGCTTCAAACTGCTTGAGATGTAACTTAAAGGTGGCATGAACAACCATGAGAGAAAGGGGAGATTTTCCTAAAAAAAACTATTTTGACCCTGTCATTCCCATGCCCCAAATCCTATTATTCTCCCAACTACTTTCATACATTCAAACTCTAGGGGTCAGCCCATCCTCCCTTTCCAGCTTTACTTCTCCCTACTTTCCCATACTCATTAAAATTACTCTATTTATTCCAAAAGAATTTCACACTGCTCAATTTTTTATATAAGAATGCTCACAATTATTACATGAAGAAATTGGAAACAATTTAAAAGTCAAAGAGGCATCCAAAAAAAACCACATAACCATTAAAAGTCATAATTTTTGAGAGCATGGCAATATGCTTATGTATCTATTTAAGAGAATTGTAACTATTTTTTTTTGGTAACTATTTTTGAAAATGCTATGACGAATAACAGACTATCCCAGAAATACCAAAAAGCACATTACTACTACTATAAAACAGCTAGGTAGTACAGTTCAAAAGTATATTCACCAGTATAATGAAGACATAATAGAGAGAGAGTTTTCCTAAATATTGGATACAAATAATAATCATAGGATTTGCTATACTGCCACCAAGAGTTAAATGTGATAGAAACAGCTAAACATCTAACTTATTAAATACAGCTTTAAAGAACACAACTATAATTTATTCCTGCAAAAAACTACTGAAGTGCTAAATAGATCTTACCTTAAAACAGACTAAAAGCAACTCTGGAGAGGTCTGGGGGTTCCAAAATCACTCTTAGAATTTTATTATTACCAAACCCTAAGATGGTGTGGAAAAAACTCAAACGAACTTTTTGGCCAGCCCAATATTTCAGTATATGCTTAGTAAATTAAATAAATTTTCTTTAAAAAAAAAGGCTGGGCTTCCCTTGTGGCACAGTGGTTGAGAGTCCGCCTGCTGATGCAGGGGACGCGGGTTCGTGCCCCGGTCCGGGAAGATTCCCACGTGCCGTGGAGTGGCTGGGCCCATGAGCCATGGCCGCTGAGCCTGCGCGTCCGGAGCCTGTGCTCCACAACAGGAGAGGCCACAACAGTGAGAGGCCTGCGTACCACAAAAAAAACAAAACAAAACAAAACAAAAAAAAACGCTGAGGATCCCTTAAGGACACTGTTGTTTTTTTTTTCTTCCCTATTTCAGCCATAAAATTCTGGGATTCTATTTTCATTGTGAAACTTCATGGGCTTAATAAAAAAATTCTGTAGACAACATCTTGATAAATGCTCTAAAATCTTTAATAGACAACTAGATTTATGCAAATTCCAAGAAGCATAACATAACTGCTATTAAAATTGCTATGCAGAATATTCAGAAAACACCAACTCAACTTTGGTTGAGTTGTTTGTTGGTTATTGGCTCAACAAATTAGCTAATAACTAGTGACAAGTTTTACTCATTTAGGAATCCAAAGAACCCAAACAAGTCCAATTAAAACACGTTGAGAGGGCCTTTCCTGGTGGTGCAGTGGTTAAGAATCTGCCTGCCAGCGCAGGGGGCATGGGTTCAAGCCCTGGTCTGGGAAGATCCCACATGCAGTGGAGCAACGAAGCCTGTGGGCCACAACTACTGAGCCTGCGCTCTAGAGCCCATGAGCCTAGAGCCCATGCTCCACAACAAGAGAAGCCACTGCAATGAGAAGCCCGTGGCGCAGCAATGAAGAGTAGCCCCTGCTCGCTGCAACTAGAGAAAAGCCTGCATGCAGCAATGAAGACCCAACACAGTCAAAAATAAATAAATAAAATTTTTAAAAAATGTTGAGAGTAAAGCACTGTTTTTGTGTATTTTTAATTATAGCACTTAAAATATTTTAAAAGCCTTTGCATTTTTTTTCAAAGTCTTGCAATTTAGGTGAGTTTCTTTTGAGAGAGATCAAAAAAGAAACTGGAACTCTAAGTCCTTCACACACCAAAAGTATGTCCCAAATCCATTCTCTTCTTTCCATTTCCTTGGCTACCACCTAGTTAAAGTAGCCAACACCTCCCCCTAAATACCTCCTAACTGATCTGATCTCTCAGGTTTACCCCACCGTCCTATAATCCTTTCTCTCTACAGGCAGACGATTATCAAACCTCTCCCCTATGACAGCACCACAAAAACAGGGTCTCTTGTCTTGAACTGTTTCCCCAGCATCTAACACAGTGCCTGGTACAAAGTAAGTGCTCATGAAATATCTGATCAATGAATGAATGCTCTGAATTTACAAGCTTTCTAAGGTGTTCGGAATCATTTCCTCCTGATTCCACAACTATGAAACAACTTTAAAGTTATAAAAGGAAAATTAGTTAGACAAGGTTTCTTATGCAAGCAATTAATACTATAGTTTTACATGATTCATTTTATTATGGATATATTGCAACAAGACAAATTAAGAGCTATTCATAATTATTTGCATATGACCAAAAATAACTCTAGGATACAGAAATATTAATAAAACAACACTTATAGAATATAAACTTTATACAGATGTAAAGCTATGCAAATCTATTTTACCGTCTTAATAGAACTCCTTTGTTTTTCTTCCCAAACGCCACTGCTCAGCTCAAGTGTGCAATGAATATTTGCCTCTCTGTCATAGGATCCAAAAATAAGTAACCTGCAGTATAAAATAAAACAAGGGGACTATTATACCAATTATATGCATTAAACTTTTTCTTTCTGATCATTATACTAAAAAGTAATAAATTACTGTCAACAGAGGAAAAAATTTAGTTAAACACTTCGTATACCCTCTACTGGAAAAGTAAAGCTAAAAATTAGGTGAAATTCTAGGACAAGCTGTTATTCAGCAGCTAAATCAAAGAAATAGAAAGTGGTATCTATTCATGAGGTAAACAAATTGACCAGATATCTATACACAGTAGCAAAAGCTATAGATTTTCAAATCAGCTATAGATTTGAATTTTAAAAATAAGTTGCAGAGTGATACATCTATACAGTATGATACCATATCTGTAAAAATTAAACACAAAATAGTACAATATAGTTGCTATGAACACACATACATACACGTACATCTCTACCTACTCATGTGACCTTGGGCAAATTATTTAACTTCTCTAAACCCATCTCTTCCTCTGGAAAATTCAGGCCAAAAATAAAACTTACCTCTTAGAGCTGTTGTGAGAATAAAAGACAATGCATATAAGACATTTAGCATAGTGTCTCGCAAACAGTCAGTGCTCAATAAATGTTTATTATTTCTATTATCTTGAAAATAACTGTCAAGGAATAATTGTATCACTTAATTTTACTGTTTAATATTCAGATCTAAAAAGGAAATCTTGGGTCCAATCTTGAGAAGACATAAAGCAGTTTTTCTTATTGAAGGAAAAAACTGTTACCCACATGCTCAACTTCTATGTTATCTATCTTCTAAGTCAGAATGTAAGTCTGCCAATGTTTTTTAGGAGTAAGTTTGAGACTATCTTTAGCATTAATCAACATTTTGACTGCTACTCTATTACTTTATCTCTACACGAAGATCACAGGGATAGGAGTGAGATAATGAAAGAAAAGTGGATAAAAGACCTTAGAGTAATAAGAGAAAATTGTGTCCTAAGGTTGGAGAACTCAAGCAAATCACGTCCATACCTCGTAAATTGGCTTCATAACCTGAAAAGTCAGAATAAACTCATGGCAAAGAAAAGTTCATAAATTTAAATAAGTTTTAATCTGAAAGGCAATTTAAACTTAACTGCTCAACAATTTACTGCCAAGAGCATTAAGAAGATTCATAATTATAAAATACTAAGTTTAGGAAAATGAGAATTTTCATTCATCAAAGCTCTGCTGCCACCATGTGTCCAAAAGAGCAAACTACCTAAAGGCCTTTATGGTCATGCAGAGAAGGCTATGCACCAGCTAGTACTCTCAAATTCTCAACAGATATTACAGGATTCAGGAATAAGAAAGCATAATGCTTGGAACCTCCCCCTAAAACCATAAGTCATTCTGTATTTTTCATAACACCTTTTTTTACATTTTAAAAAAGCACAACAAAAATTAACTCAAAATAAGTCACAGACCTAAATGTCTAATAAGAAAACATAAAAGCAAATCTTTGTGACCTTGGGTTAGGCAATGATTTAAGATAGGACACCAAAAGCACAAGTAACAAAAGAAAAAATAGGTGAATGGGATTTCACTGAAAAATTTTTGTGCTTCAAAGGATACCACCAAGTAAGCAAAAAGACAATCCACAAAATGGGAGAAAATATGTGCAAATCATGTATCTCGTAAGGACCTAGTATAACCTAATTTAAAAATGGACAAAGAAAATGAATAGACATTTCTCCAGAGAAGATATGCAAAAAGCCAATAAGCACATGAAAATATGCTCAACACCATTAGCCATCAGGAAATGCAAATCAAAACCACAATGAGATACCACTTCATACCCACTAGATGGCTAATTAAAAAAGAGACAATAACAAGTATGGGTGAGGATGTGGAGAACCTAGAATCTTCACACATTGCTGGAGGGGTTGTAAAATGATGCAGCCACTTTGAAAAATATTCTGGCAATTCCATAAAAAGTTAACATAGAGTTAACATATGACCTAGAAATTCCACTCCTAGGTAAATAACCAAGAAAAATGAAAGCATACATTCATACAAAACTTGACATGAATGTTCATAACAGCATCATTCATAACAGTCAAAAAGTGAATACAACCCTTATGTCCATCAGCTCATGAATAGGTAAATAAGACGTGGCATATACATTCAATGGAATATTATTGGGCAACAAAAGGAAATGAAGTAATGATACCTGCTACAATATGGATGAACCCTGAAAACAAGCTAAGTGAAAAAAGCCAGTCACAAAAGACCACATACTGTATGAAATGTCTGGAAATGGGCAAATTTATAGAGGCAGAAAGTAGACTATTGATTACTTAAGGGCTGGGGGAGGAGGACTAGGGGGATTAGGAATTGACTGTTAATGAGTATGGAGTTTTTTTGAGAGGGACAAAAATGTTCTAAAATTAGACTGTGATGATGGCTGTAGAACCCTTTGAACATACTAAAACACACTAAATCATATACTTTAAATGGATAGATTATATGGTATGTGAATTATATCTCAATAAAGCTGTTTAAAGAGAAAACGAATAATGAGCGTTCATTAGGGTTATATCAAAAGTCTCAGAGATTTGTTACAAAAAGATATAATAATAAATGCTTGTTTTATTTTTACTATGAATCAATACACTGCAATAAGATTATGTATTTCAATAAAATAGAAAATGGATTTTTATCTGATGTTGACATTTGATAACAGAAAATATTAAAAGAAGGGTCCCTTAAAATAAATTCCAGGGCTTCCCTGGTGACGCAGTGGTTGAGAGTCCGCCTGCCGATGCAGGGGACACGGGTTCGTGCCCCGGTCTGGGAAGATCCCACATGCCGCGGAGCGGCTGGGCCCGTGAGCCATGGCTGCTGAGCCTGCGCGTCCGGAGCCTGTGCTTCGCAACGGGAGAGGCCACAACAATGAGAGGCCCACATACCGCAAAAAAAAAAAAAAAAAAAAAAAAAAAAAAAATCCAAATAAAAATCATTTAAAATATTGAAATACCACAAATATTTAACATTTAATAGTTATCATTCTTAACAATGACATTTTTTTTCTTTTTTTTTTTTTGCAGTAGGCGGGCCTCTCACTGTTGTGGCCTCTCCCATTGCAGAGCAAAGGCTCCGGACGCGCAGGCCCAACGGCCATGGCCCACGGGCCCAGCCGCTCCGCGGCATGTGGGATCCTCCCTGACCGGGGCACGAACCCACGTCCCCTGCATTGGCAGGCGGACTCTCAACCACTGCACCACCAGGGAAGCCCAACAATGAAATTTTAAAGTACATAAAACATTAACTGCCCTATCAGATAGCCTTGATCTTTGTTTTGTGACAAATATTCCAGATACAGAAAACTTTCATTTTAAAAGCAACTGATCAACTATTAAAAGTACTTCCAAAAACACCTTTAGGTTGATTTGTTAGGCTCTATGTTGCTTCAGATGTTTATTTCTTTTCTTAAGGATGAAAATATTTTGTCTGATTACCCTGAATTTAATTTTGCCATTGAAATAGATACTGCTTTTATTAATTCTGATTTTAGATCAACTTCTGATTCTATGTCAGAGCACTCCACGATACTCACTTCTACTCTTTACATTTCTTCCGTTAAAGTAGTTACAAAGATCTGTAGCCAATGGTGAATATTCTGGAAGAACTGAGCAAACATTACTAGTACTCTAGAAAAGCTAACAACACTACACTAAACCATGTGTCATAATGCCAATTTAGTAAGGATCTATTTTGCTTAGAAAATTTATTTCTTTTAAAAAAGTATTATTTCTTAGGATCTGTATAAAGTATATTATGTGTATAAACTTCTTAATATTTATTTTGTTTGCAAGAATGACCCACCATTAGCAACAGACAGGGAAAAAGAGATACCTGAGACTGACTGCTTAGATTGACTGTTTCTCTCCTACAAGCACCAGATCTGGTTCCCAGGACATAATTCCTATGTTAGCCTGAACCTGCTTTCGACTTGCAATCAGGGGATTCCTTCAACTACTAATGACTCTATGTTGATTAAGATTTAATTCTTTTAGAAGAAGAATAATAGTATCCCCCATTTTCCTGATTTCTTGACTGATATCTTGACTGATTTGGAAAAACATATAATTTTCTAGATAAACGCCAGAAAGGAGTTTCCACTGTACCACTAGTACCAGCCAACTGGGTGAATTAAGAAGGCATTGCTTTAGTTTACATAGAACATTTAAAACAAAAGTATCCACTTTCATTGTACATGTACAATTCAGTCTTGAGTTAAACAAAGATTTACCATTCAAATTATATAATCACCAGAAACAAGTAGCAACGGTCACTGGTTAATACATATTTTGAGTGAAATGAACACTCAACATATACTGAATTAGCAAGAAACGAGTACAAATACATTTGTACTATTACTACTTCCTAAGGGAGTAGGAGTCTGTACTGCAAACAAAAAAGGCAAAGAAAATCGCCTTTAGACATCTGTCTCTGGAAAGAGCTATTAGCTCTATAAAAGTTCTTTCCAATTTCAAAATGTTTATTTTTTTTAAAGGCAAAGGTATATTGAAACCTCATGTTGAGCATAAGCACAAACATCACCTAACAAGAAACAAACAGAGAATTTATATGACTCAAGACCAAACCACTGAGAAAAGGAAAGGAATTCCCTGTGCACCCTTCTATAAGAAAGTCATTTTTATAATCAAAAGTGAAAACCAAAAATCTTTTTTTCTTTTTTTGGATGATTAAACTTAATTTGAAAGAAGAATCTCACACTTGAAGGGAGTCAAATATCACCTCAAGGGTTGTGAAAAGAATCAAACTTGGCTGACCTCCTATATATGCTTACCTCTGGTCTATACTCCTCCCCCTTGGAAATTATCCCACCCAGGACTTAACTCTCCCTGTCTATGACGAAGACCTCCAAACCTAATCTCCAGTCCCTGTCTTTCTCCTTCTCCATGTCTAAACCGTCAAGTTTGCAGAACACTTCTACAGGGAAATCTAACCATGCCCTACTACTTAAGACATATAAAGTCAAACTCATCTCCCTCTGAAACAAGCACCTCTATTGCCCCCATAGTCCTGAAAGGGAGAAGCTTTGTCTTGATCTTTATATCTCTAATATTAGAAAATAATCAATACTTGATGACCAAATCAAAGTCAATGAGACCATAATTCTCCTAAACGCAAATCCTTAACATTCCTTTGCCTCTTCCACCTATTCCCATCCACATATTCAGTCAGTCACTAAACCCTATCCTACTTATACCAGTTATCCCTTCCTGTTTCTACTAATACACGTCTTTCAAGAATTTACTTCCTCACCTTTAACCTAAATACCTCTTGTCTCTGGGCCTTCAATTTCTCTTTCTATGCAATCCATATATAAACAGCGATTTCTGAAAACAGTGTATCTTAATATCACCTTCAGACATCAATAAATTCATTAGAAGAACTAATTGACAGTCATGGAATAATGGTGCAAAGAGAGGGTAAGTTCAGATAAAACACTATTTTGAATTCTTATTTTTCTGACCACAGTTCATTTTACAGTTCACTTTTGTTGAAAGTATCATATATAAGTATATAGCATGCCAACATTACACTTAAACATTTTGGAGTTTGGCATTTTAAAACATAGTGTTGGCTTTATGTCATCTGGGTTCATACTTAATTTCTTAAATTCGTTTACAATTCAGACATCAGAAGAATTAAAACAGCTGTTTTGCTGTATGAAGTAGCAGTAGAGGTATACAGGCATACCCTCGTTTTATTGTGCCTTGCTTTGTTGCTCTTTGCTTTACTATATAGTTCGTACATATTGCATTTTTTACAAATTGAGGGTTTGTGACAACCCTGCATCGAGCAAGTCTATCAGCACCATTTTTCCAACAGCATTTGCTCACTTCGTGTCTGTGTCACATTTTGTTAATTCTCGGATTATTTCAAACTTTTTCATTATTATTATATTTGTTATGGTGATCTATGATCAGTGATCTTTGATGCTACTATTATAATTATTTTGGGGCACCACCAATCATTCCCATGTAAGATGGCAAACTCAACTGATTTTTGAAATGACAACAAAGGATTTAGACTATTACATAAACTTAGTTGATAAAGCAGTGGCAGGATTTGAGAGGACTGACTCCAATTTTGAAAAAAGTTCTGCTGTGGGTAAAATGCTATCAAGCAGCACTGCACACTACAGAGAAATCATCTGTGAAAGGAAAAGTCAATCAATGCAGCAAACTTCTCTGTTGTCTTACTGTAAGAAATTACCACAGCCGCCCCTACCTTCAGCAACCACCACCCTGATCAGTTGCAGCAGCCATCAACATCGAGGCAAGATTATCCACAAGCAAAAAGATTTTACAACTCGCTGAAGGCTCAGATGACGGTTAGCATTTTTTAGCAATAAAGTAGTTTGCAATTAAGGTATGTACAGTTTTTTAGACATAATACTATCACACACTTAACAGACTACAGTATAGTATAAATATAACTTTTATATGTACTGGGAAACCAAAAAATTCATGTCATTCGCTTTATTGTCATATTCACTTTATTGTGGTGTTCTGGAGCTATGCCTGTACAATTACAAAAGAAAAAATATTATTTTCCAACACAGTAATCTTAGGAAAGAGGAGGTGGGGAAAGAATACCTACATAAACCCAGGACAAATGAACTCTAAATTTGGAATCTTCTGAAATGTCTTCTTCTAGTCAAAAGCAACCTTGACAGGCCTTTATGATTATAGATCTATATAGCTTTAAAAACCACTAGGAGTATATTCAGCAACAGCTCCAAGTAATTCGTTCTGAGTGGAAGTTTTCCCTTACAAAAATTTAAATGTCTCATGTTTGAGCTAATTTCCTTTCATCTCTCCTCCATGAAGGAAACAACTTCAGCCTTTATCTTAATGATGCTTCATTACTAATGCACATTTCTATATCCCAAGATCTTCGTGAAAAGGTAATTTTTAAAAAAATATAATGACTTGCCTTCAAATAGGTAAAAAAAATTTCCAAAATTTATATACTCTAACATAATATGAAAAATTTAAGAAACAAAATTTTCTTCAACAAGTTTTAAAAAAAGGCTATGAAGATAGAACGAGTGAAGGATTTTGAAGTCAAACAAACCTAGATTCAAATTCCAGCTATGGGGTCTTGGGCAAGTAACTTATGGATCTCAGTTCTTCATCTGTAAAATGGATATAATACTAATCTCATAAAGATGTTCTGAGGGCTGAAATAATGAATGCAAAGTACCTACCATATACTATATATTGCAGGTAATAAGTAAACGCTATTAGTAACAACAGAGGTATTTGTAGAGTCATGCCCCCAAATATACTCAAATTTAGCTAGATATTTTCTCTTTTTAAAAAAGATAAACTGTCAAACATTAAAATAAATGCAGAGTATAAGGAACACACATTTACCAACTACTCGGGGTGGCGGGGAGTTAATATTTAGCCTTATTTACTTCAGATAAAATTTTTAAAAAAACAGTTACCACTTGAGTCAAAAATAAACAAGTGAATATAATCAAACTCAATACTAAAATAAATGGAAGACCACAAACAAATGCAAGCTAGAAATATTTCTTTGGTTTTAACTTCTAAAACAGCTCATCTTGTAAACGAATTTCAAAATTCCATGTTAATAGCCTTCTCTATAGAAGAACTAAACATTTCACTATATAATATGGATATAATGCTACTTAAAGTATTAATTCCTTCTACCAAATTTTTACCTTGAAGCTGCCTCACCTAATAAAAGAAACAGCTGATTCTATTTCAAAATAGTTTAATCACATAATTAAATCCTTTCCTTTGCCTTATAAAATCAAAGTAAAAATATGTATTTCTGGTTCTAGAAGGATGGCAGTGGTGGTAGCATGGTTTTGAGTCTCCCAAATCCTCCCATTAAAGCACAAAGAACAACCAGGAAAACAAAGGCAATACCTGTCAACAACATCTACAAGAAAACCAAGTGAACAGTACTTTTGGTAATAGTGGTAAAGTGGTCACACAAACTCTCCAACAGACTGAAGTTATAAAAACTGGATAAAAAGAATTTTAAAAACACGTTTAAAGACAATGTAAACCTTCCCAAAGCAGACAGAAGGCAGAGGAAAGTCTAATTTCATAAAATTGCAACAAGGAGTACAAACTGCTAGCGTGGGGTTTTCACAGCTCAGGGCTATGGCTGCAGGAAAACGGTGGTGTAGTTCAAGCAGCAGAAAGTTGAAGCCTTATGGGTTTCAAGAATCAGGATACAGTGCAAAGCCAGCAGAGCCAGCAGAGCAGCTAGAAATTATGGGGAGACAAAGAAATCACTGAGAGGGTAAGTCCCATCTCTGCTCAAATCCTTGGCTGATTGCTAAATAAAGAAGGAAAAATTAGGGCACCAGTCTAAAAAGGCAGCAGTGGGAAGACAAAGGAAGAAGAGAAATATATGAGAGAAATATATGCTTTGCTGGGAAGATGGGGAGGGTGGGAAGAGTACGGAGACAAAGTTTGCAACTTGATAATAGGCAAGTTAACTGCCCACTAGAACAGAAAATCAATCATCCTCAGAATATAAGAGAACACAGAGTTGCTACAACTCATCATCTACAATGTCCAGTTTTCAATCAAAGAAAAGAAGAAGGTATGACCGATGGTCAACAGGACAGGGGTCAATAAAAACTGACTCCTAATGGGTCCAGATGATAAGACTTCAATGCAGCATTTATGTATTTTTTTTCAAAGAAAAAAAAATATACTCAAAGAATTGAAAGAACATCTTGTTCAAAGAATGAAAGAAAACACAATAATGAGTGAAAAGATAGGTATTCTCAACAGAGAAATGATAACTGTACAAAATTGAACTTCTAGAGCTGAATAGCATAATAAATGAAATTAAAAATTGGAGATAGCAGACTGGAGATAGCAGAAGACTCAGTGAACTTGAAGACAGATTAGTATTACTCAATCCAAAGAACACAGAGAAAAAAAGAAGAGTTTAAAGAAACAAACTGAACCTCAAGGACCTATGGGGAAAATGAAACAGCCCAACGTATATGTAATTTGGAATCCCATAAGGAGAGGTGAAAAAGAAAGAAGCAGAAAAAATATCTGAAAAAATAATGCCCCCAAACTTCCCAAATTTGACTGAAAACATTAATGCACATATCCAAGAAGTTCACTGAAATAGAAGCATTAAAAACAAACAAACAAAGAAAATTACCCCTAGACATAGTCAAAGGACTGAAAGCCAAAGTGAAAACTTGGAAAGCAGCTACAGAAAAAAATGACACATTGCACATGGAGAGGAGCCGTAAGATTGATTGCTGACTTCTCATCAGAATATAGGATTGAAATAATTAAAGTGTTGAAGGAAAATAATTGTCAGCTTAGACGTCTATATCAGGAAAACTATCCTTCACAACTGAATGAAAAATAAATTTCCAGATAAACAAAAAAAGAGAATTTGTTGCCAGCAAACCTAAATAACAAGAAATGCTAAAGGAAGTTCTTGAGGCTGGAGGGACGGGATACCAGATGGTAACTTTGATCTAAAGGAAGGAATGAAGGGCAATAGAAATGTTAAATATACAGTAGATGTAAAAAAAAATTGTTTCTTTTAATTTCTTTAAAAGACATATGACTGTTTAAAGCTAAAAATAACACTACTGATGGGTTAATAACATATATGAATGTAATATACAGGTTTCCCCCTGCTATCCAAAAGTAGAGCATTCCTATGAAACTTTTTGTAAGCCAAAATGGTGTAAAGGGCAGAAGCAATTATCTTAGGACACATCTTACTAACGGATGCACAAAATAAATCAAGATAAAGCACAGATGTTCACAGACACAGTTCAAAGCTACAGCGGCTTGATGCTGGGATGCTGAATGTGGTTCCCAGAGAAGGAGCTTGGTGGTGTCACTCTCACTGCTGCTAGGGTACACAGCTACCTCTATAACAGCTTGCTGCAAAACAAAGGTTGAATGACATTTTCTCTTTTCAATTTCTGTAAAAGTAAAAATCCTCTTCAAATTTCTTTCAGTTAGCAAAAACAGGTACTAAAGTAGGTCTTTCATAAAGGTGAAGTGGTGTAAAGCAAACTTTCAAAAAGCAGGGGATACCTGTATATGACCAACACTGATGATGCGGGCATAAATGGAAATATACTATTATGAGGTTCTTGTAATTTACCTTAAGTAACAATATTCTAAGTATATGGGATACATTAAAGATGCATACTCCAATTCTTAGAGCAACTACATACACAGTGTAAAACTATAGTTAGCAAGCCAATAAAGGAATTAAAATGGAATACTAAAAAAGATTTGATTCACAAGACAGGAAGGATGAAAAGAAACAGAGGAGAGAAAAAAAAAAACACGAGACAAAAAACAAATGGCAAAATGGCAGACCTAAAAACACAACCTCATCAATAACTACATTAAGTATAAGGGAACTAAACATGCCAATGAAAAGGCAGAGATTGTTATACACATAAAAGCAAAAGCCAACTGTTTATGACATATGATACAATTTAAATATAAAGACAGAAATAGATCGAAAGTAAAAGGTTGTTAAAAAAAAGATAGGGCTTCCCTGGTGGCGCAGTAGTTGAGAGTCCACCTGCTGATGCAGGGGACACGGGTTCGTGCCCTGGTCCAGGAAGATCCCACATGCCGTGGAGTGGCTGGGCCCGTGAGCCATGGCCGCTGAGCCTGCGTGTCTGGAGCCTGTGTTCCGCAACGGGAGAGGCCACAACAGTGAGGGGCCCACGTACCGCAAAAAAAAAAAAAAAAAAAAAAAAAAAATATATATATATATATATATCTACCACACACACACACACACACACACACACACACATACACCATGAAAATAATAAGAAATCTGTAGCTGCTATATCAATATCAGATGAAATAAATAGTAAGACAAGAAATATTATGAGACAAAGAGGGAACCTTCATAATGATAAAAGAGTAATTATGTCAAGAAGAAATATGAAACAGAAATGAAACTGAGTTATTTGTAGTGAGGGGATGGACCTAGAGTCTGTCATACAGAGTGAAGTAAGTCAGAAAGAGAAAAACAAATACCATATGCTAACACATATATATGGAATCTAAAAAAAACAGGTTCTGAAGAACCTAAGGACAGGACAGGAATAATGATGCAGATGTAGAGAATGGACCTGAGGACACGGGGAGGGGGAAGGGTAAGTTGAGATGAAGTGAGAGAGTGGCATGGACTTATATATACTACCAAATGTAAAACAGATAGCTAGTGGGAAGCAACCGCATAGCACAGGGAGATCAGCTTGGTGCTTTGTGACCACCTAGAGGGGTGGGATAGGGAGGGTGGGAGGGAGACGCAAGAGGGAGGAGATATGGGGATATATGTATATGTATAGCTGATTCACTTTGTTATACAGCAGAAACTAACACACCATTGTAAAGCAATTATACTCCAATAAAGATGTTAAAAAAATGAAGAAATATGCACCTAATAACCAAATTACAAAAGAAGAGATAAATTAATAGTCATGGTTGAAGATTTAACACACTTCATTCACTAACTGACAAAACTAGATTAAAAAAAAAACAGTAAAGAAGATCCAAATGATAGTACTGGCAGTCCTCACTTTGTGTTAACTGCATATCAGAATTGTGTCCCTGCTTTGTACTGTTCTGACATGCAAGGTTTTGTTTAACACAGTGCCAGGCTGAGTAAGGGCTGTCTGTAGATATTTTTGTAGTTTTGTGTCATAGAAGCATGTTAATGCTCTACATATGAAAAAATAGGAATCAATAAGGATAGAAAGGCAGGGGTGGGGGGAGACTGAAACTGAGAGCAAACTGAAACGAACCCAGCTACATTTCAAATGAACAACATAATCACACTAAAGGGGAAAAATTATTCTAATTTATGAATACAGTACATGACCACATGCCCTCAACGGGTAGGGTAGGGGAGAACTGCAAATAAATCCTGAATTCCTTTTAGTAAGTATGTTCTCTGTTCACGTAGGGACAAAGCAATTTCAAAACTATCTGAGATGTAGAATAGGATTCAGCAAATGAGTCAAAGTGCTGATGTTATTCGGAGTCAGGGCTCAAGGGACATAAAAATACAAAAGGGGGAAGAACCAAGGCAGGGAAGAACCAAGGCAAGGAACAACCCTATGAGGATGAAATAGAATTGGAAGTATCAGGTGAACTCATGATTTCTAAATTGTGTGTGTGTGTGTGTGTGTGTGTGTGTGTGTGTGTATGTTTACAAGTGTCTTCACATATATGTATTTCCTAACTCTGCTCACTGAAGGGCCCTATGAATACATGAAGTAGCAATGAACATACCCAACACCCAGATCTTGATTCCTAATATCATTCTCTACCAGAAGGAACCAGGGCTTTTTGGAAAAATAGCCGATTCTAGGACTCTGATGGGGAAGATACAAAATGAACCTGGAACAGCTTGTTATATGTACCAGAAAGTAGTGAAGACCTAAAAAGAAGAAAAAAAGAAAAAAAAGAAGAAGAAAGAAAAGAAGGAGGAGGATGGGGGTGGGGAGGAGGAGGGGGAGGGGGAGAAGAAGAAGAAAAGCAAAGAAAAAAATACAGGGTTATTTGAAGAGGCTCCTAGTGGTCATATATGAGATAATTCAGGCACCAAAATAATTAAGGATGGTAAAGAATTATAGTGATTGAAAAAAATAGGAATACATGAGTCCATGCTGATGATAGATAATTATGGAATAAGGGAGAACTCTTGGTAATGAAAGAAGAATGTCAAGCGCTGTGGTTTTTCTGTATTTGTGTTAACATTTAAAAATTTTAAAAATGATGTATTTTTGGAACCCAGAAAAAACAACACTCTAAAAGGTGCTGAGAAAATAGAGGCTTTAGAACAGTGTAAGTGTGACTCAGTGAAGAAATGACCTTAATTAGAACTTCTATCTATAATTAGGACAGACTATCCTAAATATACTGCTCTAGAGTACAGAACTCTCACACAACAGAACTTTATAGGCTTTGCCTTCACTGACTATAATCTTAAGTTTGTTTTTTAAAGAATATAACTGGTTGCTAAAACCAGGAAAAGAAAAGAGAGAAGAGAAGAGAAGAGAAAAGAGAAGAGAAGGGAAAAGAGACCCATTACATTGTTCAATGTCTTTTACACAAAGATGTAGGGGACAAATCCCTCCTAGAATTTGAGGTCAGAATTTCTTTTCCCCTGAAAAACATGCACAGTTTATCAAGAAATAAAAACTAGGAACTCCATCAAGTTTCCTTTGCTGCCAGAAAACTGATCTTCTCTTCTCTACATGGTTGTTTTTGATCTAATTTATTTTCTATTTAACTGCACATGGGTATATTATTTTCTTTGCAAAATACCTAAAATCCTTTAGAAGATGGACTATAAATTATAAATTTAAAAATAATAATCTTAATATGATTGTAATACTAATAGATGCAGAAAAAGCTTTTGACAAAATTCAACACCCATTTATGATAAAAACTCTCCAGAAAATGGGCATAGAGGGAAACTACCTCAACATAATAAAGGCCATATATGACAAACCCACAGCAATCATCATACTCAATGGTGAAAAACTGAAAGCATGTCCACTAAGATCAGGAACAAGACAAGGATGTCCACTCTCCACACTCTTATTCAACATAGTTTTGGAAGTCATGGCAATCAGAGAAGAAAAAGAAATAAAAGGAATCCAAATTGGAAAAGAAGAAGTAAACTGTTACTGTTTGCAGATGACATGATACTATACATAGAAAATCCTAAAGATGCTACCAGAAAACTACTAGAACTAACCAATGGATTTGGTAAGGTTGCAGGATACAAAATTAATGCACAGAATCTCTGGCATTCCTATACACCAAGCAACGAAAAATCAGAAAGAGAAGTTAAGGAAACAATCCCATTTACCATCGCAACAAAAAGAATAAAATACCTAGGAATAAACCTGCTTAAGGAGGTGAAAGCCGTGTACTCAGAAAACTATAAAACATTGATGAAAGAAATCAAAGATGATATAAACAGATGGAGAAATATACCATGTTCTTGGATTGGAAGAATCAATACTGTGAAAATGACTATACTACCCAAAGCAATCTACAGATTCAGTGCAATCCCTTTCAAACTACCAATGGCATTCTTCACAGAATTAGAACAAAAAATTTTACAATTCATATGGAAACACAAAAGACCCCGAATAGCCAAAGCAATCTTGAGAAAGAAAAACGGAGTTGGAGGAATCAGGCTCCCCAACTTCAAACTATACCACAAAGCTACAGTAATCAAGACAGTATGGTACTGGCACAAAAACAGAAATATAGATCAATGGTACAGGATAGAATGCCCAGAGATAAACCCATGCACACATGGTCACCTTATTTATGACAAAGGAGGCAAGAACATGCAGTGGAGAAAAGACAGCCTCTTCCATATGTGGTGCTGGGAAAACTGAACAGCTACATGTGAAAGAATGAAATTAGAACACTACCTAATACCATACACAAAAATAAACTCCAAAAGGATTAAAGACCTAAATGAAAGACTAGACACTATAAAATTCTTAGAGGAAAACACAGGAAAAACACTCTGACATAAAATACAGCAAGATCTTTTTTGACCCACCTTTCAGAGTAACGGAAATAAAAACAAAAATAAACAAATGGGACTTAATTAAACTTAAAAGCTTTTGCATAGCAAAGGAAACCATAAACAAGACAAAAAGACAACCCTCAGAATGGGAGAAAATATTTGCAAATGAAACATCACACAAAGGATTAATCTCCAAAATATACAAACAGCTTATGGAGCTCAGTATCAAAAAAACAAACAATCCAATCCAAAAATGGGCAGAAGACCTAAATAGACATTTCACCAAGGAAGACATACAGATGGCCAAGAGGCACATGAAAAGCTGCTCAACATCACTAATTATTAGAGAAATGAAAATCAGAACTACAATGAGGTATCACCTCACTCTGGTCAGAATGGCCATTATCAAAAAATCTAGGGCTTCCCTGGTGGCGCAGTGGTTGAGCGTCCGCCTGCCAATGCCGGACACACGGGTTCGAGCCCTGGTCTGGGAGGATCCCACATGCCACGGAGCAGCTGGCCCCGTGAGCCACAATTGCTGAGCCTGCGCGTCTGGAGCCTATGCTCCGCGGCAGGAGAGGCCGCGATAGTGAGAGGCCCGCGCACTGCGATGAGGAGTGGCCCCCACTTGCCACAACTAGAGATAGCCCTCGCACAGAAACGAAGACCCAACGCAGCCATAAAAAAAAAAAAAAAAAAAAAAAGAGCTGGTGACACGTACGTGCGCCGAGACAGCGCAAATTGGAGGAAAAAAAAAAAAAAAAACCTCAATAGGTTACCAGAGTAATTCAAGGTAAACTACAAATAAAGGATAATTGAGACAGCACCCAATTTTTGAAAAAAAAAAATCTAGAAACAATAAATGCTGGAGAGGGTGTGGTGAAAAGGGAACCCTCCTGCACTGTTGGTGGGGATGCAAATTGATATAACCACTATGGAAAACAGTATGAAGGTTCCTTAAAAAACTAAAAATAGAACTACCATATGACCCAACAATCCCACTATTGGGCATACACCCTAAGAAAACCATAATTCAAAAAGAGTCATGTACCACAATGTTCACTGCAGCACTATTTACAATAGCCAGGACATGGAAGCAACCTAAGTGTCCATCGACAGATGAATGGATAAAGAAGATGTGGCACATATATACAATGGAATATTAGCCATAAAGAGAAACAAAATTGAGTTATTTGTAGTGAGGTGGATGGACCCAGAGTCTGTCATACAGAGTGAAGTAAGTCAGAAAGAGAAAAACTAATACCGTATGCTAACGCATATATATGGAATCTAAAAAAAAAAAAAAAAAAGGTACTGATGAACCTAGTTTCAGGGCAGGAAGAAAGATGTAGACACAGAGAATGGACCTGAGGACATGGGGTGAGAGGGAGAAGCTGGGGCATAGTGAGAGTAGCATGGACATATGTACACTACGGAATATAAAATAGTTAGCTAGTGGGAAGCAGCAGCATAGCACAGGGAGATCAGCTCGGTGCTCTGCACATGACCTAGAGGAGTGGGATAGGGAGGATGGAAGGGAGAGGCTCAAGAGGGAGAGGATATGGGGACATATGTATGCATATGACTAATTCACTCTGGTGTACAAGAGAAACTAACACAGTATTGTGAAGCTATTATACTCCAATAAAGATCTATTAAAAAAATAAGCTTAAAAAATAAACATTTATAAGAATATTAAGCTAAAACTGTAACCATGACATTATAACAACCTATGACATTATAACAACCTGGACATGTTTCAATAGTGCTCGGTCAAGCAGGAGAAATGTGAATATGTATGCCTAAAGGCTAAGAACTCAAGAAACTTCAACTCATGACAGTAAGCTAATTCAAAACAACCTTATATACATACAAGTGGTCTATGGAAGTGTTCTAATCTTAATTGGTTTATGTGCTCTTAAAAATTTGATCATTCTAAAACTTTCCTCTATTTGTTTCAAATCTTCTCATATCACTAAGTGAAGTTGTCACGGTAAAAATATCTCAAGAGGTCTTAAGCCTTAAATTTCCAAAATTGAAATAAATGATAAGCATTTTTCTGTCCTTCCTCCAAAAAAGGGGGCACTGTTATTTGTTCTTCCATTTTCTCTAGAGTGTCATTTTCTTTCTGTTTTAGAGATTACAATAAACCCCACAAGATGAATTTATATTCAGAAGCAGGAAAAATGAAAATACTTAGATTACAGTAGTATCTCCTCTTTTGTTTGACTCTTACAAACTTGTAATCTATATGAATTGAGAGTTCTTTTTTTTCTACTAACAAAAATGTTCAGAAGAAAAACAACAATGTAAGAAAGATTTTAATAAGAATATGAGAAGAATGAAAAAGCAGGAATGAGCTGAAAATAGTAATTAGTAATTTATTCTCTCCTTCATTAACAATTTTAAGTAATCCTTAAACTGTGTGAATAACACATAGCACCACAACACTAAGTAACTTTACATGGTTGGGTTTATAAAGATAGTGACTAAAACACTATTGAGATAGTGTGCTTGTTCCCAAGATTAAGCTGTCACCTGGGGAAAGGTGCTGGCCTACAAGGACTAACATAAGAACATGAACTACTGTCCATGCTTTCTCCTTCAACTCTCCAGAACTACTGGTCTTTATTTTTATATTTTTTGACAAGGTGATACAGTCACAAAAATCAAACAGTATAAAAAAGGTTACAGTGAAAAGTTTGGCTCTCACCTTCACCCCTGTCCATCATCGTTAACCCAGTTCCCTCAACCTTTTCCCCATAAAAATTTTTATTGGTTTCTTGTATATTCTTTCAGAGATTCATTATACAGTTCCTTATTAAAATAAAATAGGATACATATACTTCACAAATTATAATGTTTTTCTTTGTATTATTTATCTCAATTCAACATGTCCTAAATAATGCCTGACTACACTCTCTCAATGCCTTCATGCAGTCTTGGGTTCAAGGTTGACCCAAGGTTTTAAGGGAGCAGTATCTCAAATAAAGCAAGAGAATGGTGAGCAAAGGAGACAACAATAGCTAGTGGTTAAAAAGCCGCAAACAGGGGGCTTCCCTGGTGGCGCAGTGGTTGAGAGTCTGCCTGCCGATGCAGGGGACACGGGTTCGTGCCCCAGTCCGGGAAGATCCCACACGCTGCGGAGCGGCTAGGCCCGTGAGCCATGGCCACTGAGCCTGCGTGTCCAGAGCCTGTGCTCCGCAACGGGAGAGGCCACAACAGTGAGAGGCCCGCGTACTGCAAAAAAAAAAAAAAAAAAAAAAAAAAAAAGCCGCAAACAACAGACATATAATTAATCCATAATCCCATCAGCAACACCAAGACAAAAGAACTAGTTTTTTAAAGTTCCTAGCACAGTACCTATTACACATCATATATACTGCATTAAATATCTGTTCAATGAATCAATCAATGAATCTTCTTCAAGGCTAGCTTTGCAAGTTTGGGGATGGGCAGGTAAATAGGTAGGTAGGAATTAACAACAGGAGAGTCAAGAAATTTTGTACAAAGCTGCCTTTCAAATGTTTAGAAGTTGCTATGATTATTTTGGAAAAGGTAATCCAATGGTATGATGTTGATGCCTGTGAATCTATAAGAAAATTCACTGAAAGAAAGTATCAGTCCAAAATTTCCTCAGACACAGGCCACTTGAAAAACATCCTTCCAAATGATAATATGACAAGCCCAAATTATAATTAGATATTTAATACTTATGCTTACCATAGCGTATTGGCTTAGCTACTTCAAATTCAGACTTATGTAGAGCTGTATTTTGATTGTATATATCATTTTACTGTACATTGCAGTCCCTTTTACAAATTTACAGCATATTCAGTCTTTCTTTGATAAAAGAATTCCCTTTAAACTAGACTTTCTGACATAATCATACATAATATTGATTCACTCCAAGACTTAAAAAAATATTTAGCATATTATTAGTATACTCAAAATTAACCTATTAGCAAGGATACAGATATATCTGGTATAAAATAAAACCTTGGACTCAAGCACTTATTTTTTATTATGGGCTGAAAATAAAAATAGAGTGATTAAGCATCAAATAAGTGGTCACAGAAATGTAGCATAAGGATACTATATTTGTAGTTGGAATGATCAGGAGACACAGTAAGGAGGCAGCTTTTAAGGTGAAGCAAGAAAGGCTAGTCTCAAGGAACAGAAGATGGGGTAGGGCCTTCAGCCAGGAAAATAGTGGAGAGTCAACACAGGAGCTTGGTATGTTAAAATATCTAAGGCAGGGAATGGCAAACTATGGTCCATGGGCCAAATCCAGTCCACTGCTTGTTTTTATACGGCCTGTGGGCTACCAATGGTTTTCACATTTTTAAATGGCTGAAAAAAACAAATCAAAAGAACTTTATGACACATAAAAATTATAAAATTCATATAATAAAGTTTTACGGGCACACAGCCATGCCACGCCCATTCATTTACCTGTTGTCTATCTATGACTGCTTTCACAGTACAAGGCAGAGTTGAGTAGTTGCAACAGAAACCATGTGAATCACAAAGCCTAAAATATTTACTATCTGGGCCTTTAGAGAAAAAGTTTGCCAACCTCTTCTCTTAGGAAGGCCTATGTGGCTGAAGCACTGTGAGTGAGGGGCTGGGTGGAGAAAGAAACTAGAGAGGTAAAGAGGGGCATGCAAGCCATGAAAAAGATTTGGGTCTATATTCTAAGAGGAATGGGGAAGCCATTAGAGAATTTTAAGTAGGAAAGTGACAATCAGATATGCATTTTGAAAAGCTCATTCTGGTTGTCATAATGGTAACCCGTGTTAGGAGATAAGTAAGGAGGCTAATGTAGTAAGTAGTTCAAGCAAAGTATGAACATAGCTTAGACTATGGGGCTGGAAAAATAAAGAGGCTGGGCAAGATTATTTCTGAGATTCCCTTCCAGCTCTAAAATTTTAAGAATCACAGGAGTTTACAAGTCTGGTTTTGCAACTTTCCAGGGTATTTCCAATTATCAAAAACAGTTCTCAAAACTGTTATGCTATGAACAGCTTTCTAATAGGTAGTAAGAAATATGCCAACAGAGCATTATGTATCTAAAAAGTTTGGAAATTACTGCAGGATAAATGATCACTCCTGCCATTAGAATGCTTTCTAAAATATAGTTTGTATTTTTTATAAGTTGGAAAGGACTACTTTTATGAAATTTACAATTGAAGAATTTACAGATAATACAATATAAACTAACACAGCGGGGAATAAACACAAATACTGCTCAAGTACATTTTCAGTGTACTTTCTTTCCTATAATGTAGTAATGACAAAACAAAGAACATACCTGCTACATTCTAACAATGTAACTTTAAGGCGGCCTTCAGTAAGTGCCCATTGTTGTATATGGATATGCTCTTCATCATCTTCTTCGAATCCTTGCAAGGTTTGGAATGGGAAAAACGGCTTAAACCTGACAAAAGTAAAGATAAGTCTAAATTTCTGAATAATAAACACCACACTTTAAAGCGTAATAACAAAACCTACCTGTAGGAAAACAACACAAAACAAACATCTAATATTGCATGTGCCCTATAAAACCAGAGCTTACCACACTCCCCCATAACTGGCAGCAAATAGTGCCTTCTTGGTGGCACCCAGACTTCCTGGTTTTTTGGCATGCCCTCATTGACAAGGCAGGACAACTAGAACAAAGGAAAAGAAAATCTAGAAGCCACCAGTGGGCCCTGAAACTTGGGTGGGACAGGAGAGAGATTCTTTCTGGACCAGATGGGAAGAGTGTTCCTACAATAAAAGATCAAAATTCAGAATGCAATGTTCCATGGAAACAATAAAATTGGATAGCGATTAGTACTAGATAATGATAAATAATAACAACAACAACAACAACAATTAACAGCAGCAAAGGTATTTATCAGAGATGTTTGCTATTTGCCAGGCAGTGTGCTAAGAGCTTTACATGCTTTATATTATCTTATTCAATGCTCAAAATCCTGAGTGGGCAATATGATTAGCTTCCCACTCCAGGGTCTAACCCTGGCACTCCAGGTCAGGGTTAGAAAGGTTAAAGAATTTGTTCAACATTACACAGTGAGTGGCATAACCAGAATTCAAGCTAGTTTGACTAGTTGACTACGTAACACTTCAGTTACCTATGAACTATTCAGGTCTTTACATGCTCATTGTTAATACTCTTGGGTTTTACGTAGAAGCTTGTGGTGAGTTATAAACTGTAAGCTTTAAAAACTTTAATTTGAAACATAATTCATACTCCTCCATTAAAGCAAAAGACAAAGAAAATGAGAAAATTGGGCTTGAGGGCCTATAGTTTTCAACTAACCCTATATGCTGTCACTAGCCATGACATCTGTCTGCTCAAAAGCTTTAATGCCTTCTCACTAACCACACACGGTATAAACGATAGTCAAAAGTTCTTGGTTTCATATTCAAGGTCTACCACAATTAATCTTTCCAATGGTATTTTTCCTTATTAGAAACCTTCCAATCTAGGAAGTGTAGTCACCTCATGTACCCAGAAGATGCCATGCATATTGCTGCTTTCAAGCCTTTTGTACCAACTGGAGGTTTTCCCTATTCCTCAAAGCCTACCCAAACCCTAAACACTTTCTATAATCAGCTTTAGGTCCTACATCACAGCAGACCACACGCACTGCTTTCACTCTTCTTTATCTTGCAGTCATTTAAATTGCTGGGCACCTATGCCTTGAAATCTCAAATGTGACCTGGCTTCACAATTATCTTTACCCCCTCACACACACTATCAGGACTGAAGTATGTATTGATCTGATTTATAAAAATCCAACATAAAAAATGAAACAAACATTTAGAAAATATGAATAGCCCACAACAATTTATACTGAAAGATACTGATAGAGAGGGAGAAATACTATTTTACAGTTTCCCAATGAACAGGATTAAAGAAAAAATTCTTAGGGAAAGATAAGGAGGTATACAGACAATGCTCAGTGCTTTTCTCTTGCTTCTGAAAACAGATGGAAAACAGAAAGCCCCTTTAGTTTCCTAATTTCCATTGAAATCATTTGATTCAGACAGACTGGCACCAAATTTTTGAGAGGAAAAAAAACAACTACATTTATCATGTTAATACGATGTTGTAGCTGAGTGTTTTTAATAAACAAGCCTTATGGCTCCTGAAGAACATATAACTGTCACTCTATTTAAAAAAATCACAAAAAGCACTACATACACTAGCAACTTTGAATATAATAATCCAAGTTTGCTAAATCACAGCTGCTCTATGAATCAACTTTTCTTGTCAAGTATAAAGCTAAAATTTGATTTAAAAATTTCTCACAGGTGTGTGACTTCAATGTTATAAGTAGTAAAGTCTAATTTGGGTTTATTAATGCTTCTAGGGGGTTTGCTAAAAGGATTTATGCACAAAAATAAACTAAAATCAGAAAAAAATGTATTCCATTTTAAAATAACACACTAAACAGTGGGATAGAGCTACTTGTTCAACACCCTCTCACCATACACAAAAATAAACTCAAAATGGCTTAAAGACTTAAACATAAGACATGATACCATAAAACTCCTAGAAGAGAACATAGGCAAAACATTCTCCGACATAAATCATACCAATGTTTTCACAGGTCAGTATTCCAAGGCAATAGAAATAAAAGTGAAAATAAACAAATGGGACCTAACCAAACTTACAAGCTTTTGCACAGCAAAGGAAACCATAAACAAAACAAAAAGATAACCTATAGAATGGAAGAAAACATTTGCAAACGATGCGACCGACAAGGGCTTAATTTCCCAAAATTTACAAACAGCTCATACAACTCAACAACAAAAACGAAAACAACCCAATCAAAAAATGGGCAAAAGTTCTAAAGAGACATTTCTCCAAAGAAATACAGATGGCCAATAGGCATATGAAAGGATGCTCAACACTGCTAATTATTAGAGAAATGCAAATCAAAATTACAATTAGGTACCACCTCACACTGGTCAGAATGACCATCATTAAAAAGTCTACAAGTAACAAATGCTGGGGAGGCTGTGGAGAAAAGGGAACCCTCCTACCCTGTTGATGGGAATGTAAGTTGGTGCAGCCACTGTGGGAAACAGTATGGAGGTTCCTCAGAAAACTAAAAATAGAATTACCATATGATCCAGCAATCCCACTCCTGGGCATATATCCAGACAAAACTATAATTCAAAAAAAATACATGCACCCTTATGTTCATAGTAGCACTATTCACAATAGCCAAGACATGGAAACAACCTAAATGTCCATTGACAGACGAATGGATAAAGAAGATGTGCTAAATATATACAATGGAATACTACTCAGCCATAAAAAAGAACAAAATAATGCCATTTGCAGCAACATGGATGCAACTAGAAATTATCATACTAACTGAAGTAAGTCAGAAAGAGAAAGACAGATACCATATGATATAACTTATATGTGGAATCTAAAATATGACACAAAAAATGAACCTATCTATGAAACAGAAACAGAACCATGGACATAGAGAACAGACTGGTGGTTGTCAAGGGGGAGAGGGTTGGGGGAGGTATGGAGTTGGAGGTTGGGGTTAGCAGATGTAAGTTTTTATATATAGAATGGATAAACAACAAGGTCTTACTGTAGAGCACAGGGAACTATATTCAATATCCTGTGATAAACCATAATGGAAAGGAATGTCTATGCGTATAACTGAGTCACTCTGCTGCACAGCAGTAATTAACACAACATTGTAAAACAACTATACGTCAATAAAACAAAACAAAAGCTATTTGTTCAGCAAGCTACTAAACAGAAACCACACATTCACAAAGAACACTTGGTTTTCAAAACTTTTAGTCCAAGTCTTTAAATAGCCCAAACTCATAAAGGAATCCAAACAATGAAGTAGGCCACTTCTATCCCTTCCTTTTATCTTCCCATCATACCAAAAAATCCTTCCCTCATTAGCCTATATCTCCTGTGAACCTATCAACTTAAAAATGCCACTGTTTTCTCACTCAAGTTCCCCTTCTTTCTCTTTCTTGAGTCCCCTCACTCAAACCTTCTTTTACAAGCTATCTGTACTTCCTCTTGTAGAAAACTTTAAAAACCAACCTGGAAGATGGACTTTTATAATGACAGCATGAGACACTCCACTGACCTGCTCCCAGTGAAACTGGTGAAATTATTAAAACAAATATTAAAGCCTCTGGAAATGGTCCTAAGGGCAAACAAAGAAACTTCCATTCAAGAAAACCTACAGAAATATGGTAAGAAAGGTGAGAGTCTGTGGTGTTGGAGCCAAGATTGCTCAGCAGGGAAGAGATTCCACTGTGGACTGCTGAAGCGAAGAACACAGGCTGCCTCACTTCCCCAGCACACTGTCAGAGGGCTTTCTTCCTGGTTAAGAGCAGGGCATCAATGTTTCTCATCTGGCCCTCGAACACCTATTACTAGGCTAAGTTCTGGGAAAGAATGGTCAAAGAGTTGGAAGCTCCTTTCTTTGACCAAGTTCCCACTTGAGAAACAGAGACTCTACTTTGGGCATAGCACACTAAGAATACTGAGGCCTTGACTGTCCTTGCCCTGGCTCATGAAACAGTGGTTCTATGCCAAGAGAGGCAAGCCAAGAGAACCTTAGGCTGCTACCACCCCTCATCCCACCTCCATCTAGTGTCCAACAGCTAGAGTGGGGCTGTCACTCACAGAGAAGCTTGCCATTGTCCCCAACCCTAGCTCCAGAGCCCTGGCTCAAGGATTTTGCTGAGGGAGAAGGAGAGGGAAAGGCAGAACATAAAACAGCTCCTAAACTCTTCCCACACTTTGATTGGATTTGTGTGTAGAACAATGTCCCAGGGCATTGTTGAAAACAAAAGGCACAACGTCAGAGATTTAACACTCCACTATAATGATCCAGGCAAATCACTAAAACACAAATAAATAAATAATAAATCCTGGGAGGGGGAACCAGTATCCAGAGATACTACAATATATTATCTAAAATATTTGGTTTCCAACAAAAATTATGAGGCATATAAAGAAACAGGAAAGCATGATCCATAAAGCAGAAAGAAAGCAGTCAACACAAACTGCCAGTTAAAGTGGCCAGGTATTGGACTTAAGAGAAAAAGACTTCAAAATAGCCCTTACAAATATGTTCACAAAAAAATTTTTAAAGCATGATTAAAGAAGTAAAGGGAGGTATTATGACAATGTCACATCAAATATATAATATCAATAGATATAAGAATAATTTTTTAAAAAAACAAGTGGAAATTCTGGAGTTGAAAAATACAATAGGGACTTCCCTGGGGCACAGTGGTTAAGAATCCACCTGCCAACGCAGGGGACACAGGTTCGATCCCTGATCCGGGAAGATCCCACATGCTGCGGAGCAACTAAGCCCGTGTGCCACAACTACTGAGCCCGTGCACCACAACTACTGAAGCCTGCACGCCTAGAGCCCGTGCTCTGCAACAAGAGAAGCCACCGCAATGGGAAGTCTGCGCACCACAACGAAGAGCAGCACCCACTCACCGCAACTAGAGAAAGCCCGTGTACAGCAACAAAGACCCAAAGTGGCCAAAAAAAAAAAAAAGTACAATGCAATTTTGAAGTTCACCAAAAGGGTTCTGAATAGTAGATATGAACTGTCAGAAGGAAAAAAAAAAGTAGTGAATTCAAAGACAGAGCAACAGAGGTTACGTAAGCCAAAGAACAGAGGGAAAAAAATGAAGAAAAATAAACTGAGCCTTAGAGAAATGATACCATTAAGTATACCAACATACACATAAAGGGAGTGCCAGCAGGAGGGGAGGGGAGAAGAGAGGGAAGAGCAGAAAAAATATTCAAATAGAGGTAGGTAGCTAGTAAGCCCCAAAGCCACAAATTATGTGAGTTCATTCATATGAAAATCCAGAATAGAGAAATCTATAGAGACAGAAAGTAATCAGTGGTTGCTTAGGTTTGGGGGTGGTAGGTAGGCTAGGAGGATGATTGGTTGAGGGTATGGGGTTTTGTTTTTGAGGTGATAAAAATGTTCTAAAATGACTGTGGTAATAGTTGTAATATATCTGTGAATGTACTAAAAACCACTGAATTGTAGGTTTAAATAGGTGAATTATACAGAGTATGAATTATATCTCAATAAAGCTACTTTAAAAAAAATTTAACCCAGTTGCCCAGAGATAATTGCTCTTGTCATTGTTTTGCTATGTAAATGTTTAGTTAGAATTATCTGATTAAAGAAACAAAACCACAAATGACACAGCTCCATTAAAATAACTTAAAGCCCCTTTTAAGGCTTACGAAAAACAAAGATTTGTTGAAAGGCTACCATACCAGGTACTGACTGTATAAAGCATTTATTTGCTCACTTAATCCCCCCAAACCAGGCATTAGCACACTGTACATAAGGAAACAGTCCTAGAGGTCTAACAAACACTATACACTGGAGCCAAAATTGGAACCTATATTAGTTTCCTAGCACTGCCACAACAGAATATCACAGACCGGGTGGCTTAAAAAACAGAAACTTATTTTCTCACAGTGGAAGTCTAAGATCAAGGTGCCAAGAGGGCTGGTTTCTGGTAAAACCTCTCTCCTTGCTTACAGACAGCCACCTTCTTGTATCCTCTCATGACTTTTTTCTCTGCACACATACTCCTGGTATCTCTTCCTTTTCTTTTAAGGACACCAGTCCTATTGGATTAGAGCTCCATCCTTATGACCTCATTTAACTTAAATTACCTCCTTAAAGGTCCTATAACCTCAAATACAGTTACACTGAGGGTTAGGGCTTCAACATTTTGGGGGATACAATTTGTCCATAAAGGAACTCAAATATAACTCTGGAGCCTGGTCCATAGTTCCAGAGGCTGATTTGATTATCGACCTGTTTTCTGCTGGAATACATGCTCTAAACCTGGTCTGAAGTTACCTGACGAGGATGGTCATGGTTTCACGTATATTACTGTGCTTGATCCTCACTCACAATAACATGGTGAGGCACGGTTGCAAACCATTTCCCCATTTCACACAACAGGTTCAGAGAGAACAAAGAGCCTTGCTGCAGACTGAATACTTCATTAAAAAGTTACATGAAGATATATGCCAGCAAAATGAGGGCCTAAAGCAAGAAAGAAGAAAGTGATCCAGAAAATAGTGGATCCAAGTCAAGCAGGCAATGATGTCCCAAACCCAGATGACAGAGGTCTGGCAAACCAAGAGAGAAGTCCAATTTGGGGAAGGTGATGAAAACTCCAAGAAGGAGATCTCCAGGAAATAGGGAATGAATAGAAGAGGCAGAAGACATGAGAAGAGGTTCATTTTTCAATTAAATCTTGAAGATTTGGTTAAGGCAACTTGGTAAGAGAATAAAAAAGAATTCAAACTTGACTCTAGGAACGTAGTGCTTTAATGGCACAAAGATTTTGAAACTGGAATATAGAAAAGGAAGCATAAACTTGCATATTAGGCAGCTCTGCAATAAAAAAAAATTGTATAGACCTAACAATAACATAAATATTTCAATCAAGGAAGATTTAAGTCTGAACATAAATGTTATTATATATAAATAAGGATGTAGTTCAATGAATGAATTGAAAATAGTGATATAACTAGATTGGGAAAAGACAGAAGGGAAGGTGAGAGAGGATATCACTTAGCTAAATCTTCATCTATCTTAGCAGGAAGTCAATCAGTAGAAAATATCTAAAGTTGCTGAATCAAGACAGCTGTATGACTTTGTTGAGCAAAATATAGGTAACGTCATAATTAATTACTATAGCTAACATTTACTGAGTATTTACCACATAATAAAAGTTATTACATTTATTGGGCTTCCCTGGTGGGGCAGTGGTTGAGAGTCTGCCTGCCGATGCAGGGGACATGGGTTCGAGCCCTGGTCTGCGAGGATCCCACATGCCGCAGAGCAACTAGGCCTGTGAGCCACAACTGCTGAGCCTGCGCGTCTGGAGCTTGTGCTCCGCAACAGGAGAGGCCGCGATGGTGGGAGGCCCGCGCACCGCGATGAAGAGTGGTCCCCACTTGCCACAACTAGGGGAAGCCCTCGCACAGAAACGAAGACCCAACACAGCAAAAATAAATAAATAAACTCCTACCCCCAACATCTAAAAAAAAAAAAAACAAAGAAAAATCTCCTCCTTATAAAAAAAAGTTATTACATTTATTAATTCTCACAATTCTGTGAGATAGGTACTATAATTAATCTCCATTTTGTAGATGAGGAAATTGAGACACAGGTTAA
Source organism: Mesoplodon densirostris (assembly GCF_025265405.1). Taxonomy (NCBI): domain Eukaryota; kingdom Metazoa; phylum Chordata; class Mammalia; order Artiodactyla; family Ziphiidae; genus Mesoplodon; species Mesoplodon densirostris. Next base: position 14,223,029 of record NC_082661.1, on the reverse strand, counting down.
ATAACTTGCTCAAGGTTACACAGTAAGTAGTGAAGCCAAGAAAAGAATCTAAGCAGTCTGGCTTCAAAACCTGTGTTATTAATCACCGCCTCTTAAAAGTTGTTAAAAATAGAAATAGTACTTATGGTTGCTTCTGAGGAGTGTGACCTAGGGGAGGAAAGTAGAGGGTTTAGGGAAGTAATTGTTGATTTTAATTCTAAGTCCTTCTGTTATATTTGATTTTTAAATTATGTACATTAACTCAAATGAAAAGACAGATAATATCAAATGTTGAAAGGACGTGAAACTGCTAGTGTGCCATAACTATTTTGAAAACTGTGTGGCAATTATCTGCTACATAGGGATAGATGCTTAACCTATGACCCAGCAATCCCAGATATCCAATAGAAATATGCATAAATGTTCACCAAAAAACATGTATAAGAATATTCATAACAGCAATATCCAACTGTCCATCAACAATAGAAGGGATAAATTGAGGTACATGTGGAAGACGCCACAGCAAATATAATAAACAAAGTACATCAATACACAATAACATGGATTAATCTCACAAACATACTGCTGAGTCAAAGAAGCTAGAAAAACGATGTGTAAACACTATGGCTCAATTTATGTACAGTTAAGAAACAGGCACATCCCTGCCCCACACCCAGAGCAATGGTGGTAGAAGTCAGGATAGTAGTTACTCTTAGGCAGAGCAGGGAAGGTAGCGTAGCATATGAGGGACTTTCTGGATGCTGGTAATAATTCTACTACTTGTTCTGATTGCTGTTTTGTTCATTTTGTAAAAATTCATTGAACTAAATTTTTACAGTTAGTGTACTTTTTAAGCAGTGAGTTACACTTCAGTAAAAGTTTAAAAGAAAAACATGTTTAATTTAAAAATATGTGTTACTCTGATAACATTTTTAAAATACATATTTAAAATTTTACACCTACAAGAGACGCCAAGCCTTCTTCTCATATGTGGATCTGAGATACTCTTTTTTAACATCTAAAATATGTTTTTGCTCCAAGATGTTTCTTCAAGACTGTTCTATAAGCACCCTGAATGCCAGCTGGTGACATCTCCATCACATGGCACAGTAAAACCGTTTGCAAACACTGTGATCTTTAGAGAAAAAGGGTTGACTACAAACCCAATATAAAAATATTCTGCAGTCTAAATCTACTCTTAACTTCAGCATGGGTTCTTGTGTCCTGGCCAAAATAATAAATCTGCTAGAGTTTTCAACTCAATAAAAGGGAAAACTTTCTAACAATTAGAGCCAGTCAAAAAGGACACAACTGTCTCAATGCACTGCATGCCTTCTATCTCTAAAAATATTCAGGTAGAGGTTGGATGAGGCTTCGTCAAGGAGGGAAGGTGTATAAAGAACACAAAATTTAGAATCATACAAACAGATTATGGTCCCAACTCCTAGAGATGTGTTTCAGAATCATCAAGGGAGGGGAGCGTGGGAAGATACCGATGATCAAAAGTGGCCACAAGTTAATGATTGTCTGGCTACATGTATAATGGGGGTTCACTGAATTCTTAACTCTTGAGTAAGTTTGAAATTTCCCATAATGGAGAATTAGAAGAAGTTTGTTGTGCATACTAAAACCACCTGGGTTCTCTCTTCCTGTTTCCTTTCTCTTCTATATTTTCCTCAGCAACATCATTTGCTCTCACGGGTTCTATAAATTCCATCTATTTCTGCTTAAAAGTAAATGGAACACCTTTTCTTCCAACTTGCTCCTCCTCTCCTGTTTTACTGGCACCACTGATTTCACAGACTCTAAGAAACCTGAAGTTACCTTTTACTTCCCCCTTTCTCACAACCAACCAGTTCCACCTCCATTTCCCCAACTTCATATGGCTAAAATATGTCTTCTACTTTTCTTCTGTGTTCCCCACTGGCGTGGTTCAGGTTTTCAACGATTACTTAGAATTTTATGACTTCTAAAAATCGTGTTTCCTCTTCTTAAAAAAGACTATTTTCCTTTATTTATTTATTTTTATTTTTTATTTTTTAATGAACATTTAAGGTTCATATATAAAAGCTAACAGAGCAATAAGTCAATCATGAAATAACATACAGGGAAATAAAATGGAAAATAACTCATTTACAATTTCTCACCACTGAAGCACTACACACTGGCTGCAGTGAGGTGTGGTCAATGGTTCAGACAGTGGATGCTCAGGCCAAATGCCATGACTGTCATCACACTACTTTTTGTTTTAAGATCTTTTCTTTCTTGGTCATTGTTCAGTTAGTGGGGGGAGTCGGAGGGAGAGAAGTAAGTTTCATTCCCACCTCCCACCCAAAAAATATTTTTTAAGCAGTTAAATTTTTCCTTGGGGAAACACTGTATCTGTTAATCTAATGTACCATATATTTCTGTTATTAAATGTCTGCATAAATATTTGTTCATTCTATTTCTTAACATAAGATCATGCAGTACTTTCAATTTCAGAACAGTAAGAATTATCAAAGGTAATTAGTTTTGTACATAAATGCCCCCAGTTTCTTTTTCAATGAAAAATGTGCTCTTTGTGATATTTGTTTCTTGTGAGAGTTGGTCAAGTAATAATCATGGAGTATTTCCTAAAATATTTACTTGCTGGGAAAATTTGTATGAAATGACATTCAAAGTATAAAAAACATTGTTAGGTAACACTTGTAACAGTTAAAAATATACTTGTTTGTAAACTATCAATGTAAGATACTGAGCATCTGAGTGTCAGAGCCATTGTCTCCTGTTTTTCTGGAAAGTGGCTTGATTTGTCAATGTGACATCTTTGAAACATCTGACATTATATATAGAAACATCAAGGCAATATTATTTGTACATATTATTAAATATGCAAAAAGTTCCTGAAAGATAGTGCCCAAATAAGGGAGGTCTCCCAAGCTCAACCTCTCCTTGGTGCCCGTCACTGAACGTATGGCTGTCTTGGAGTTTGGGAGCATGGCAGCTCATTTTGGAGAGGTAGCCCCCTTTAATCACTGGCTCCCTATTCAAATATGTTGCCCAGTAAACTAGGTTGAAAGTGCCAAACAGGACTGGGAATATAATTCGGGACATTTTGTGGATCTTGCTGATGCTGTTGTAAGTCTTTTTGTTTTCAGAAGTCTTGTCTTCAGGTTTTACTGAGGCTGAAGAGGCATTTGAGGTCCCTGCAGGGGGTCTGCTCCTTTGCGATGTTTGGGGGGTGGGTCATCTTCCCAGTAGTATAAGCATTTATTGATTTATTTAGTGTAAGTTCACACTCCTTTTTCTTGATCTTGGCTGCTTCCAAGGCTTTTTTTTCCGTCACAGGCCCAGCCTCTCTTTGTGAAATAGTTGACGGTGGCAAACTCAATCAGCACAGAGAACACAAAAGCGTAGCACACGGCTATGAACCAGTCCATGGCCGTCGCATAAGCCGCTTTGGGCAGAGAGTTTCGGGCACTGATGCTGAGGGTTGTCATGGTCAGCACCGTGGTCAACCCAAACACTGTCCTGGCTGGGACTGATTCTTGGTTCAGCCAAAAGGACACTTGCGACAAGATCACAGTCATTATGCAGGGGAGATAGGTCTGGATGACAAAGTACCCTATCTTCCTCTTCAGACGGAAATGAGCTGTCATGATTGTGTATTCACCTGTGCTGGTGCTGATGTTCTCTGTGCCCACTGTCTGCCCCATCAGGTGGTATTGGTTTAGCCTGGAGCCGTCTTCTGCCACCACCACCGACTTGGCTGTGCCGTTGGTCCAGACATAGACAACTTCGGAATTAGGATATGCATAGCTGCCAAATTTCAGAGGGCAGGCATGGGCATCCATCGGGAAGTCTTCAGGTTGCACTGGGCACTCTGCTGAGATGGTCAAGCGCATGGTGTACAGCAGAGTGCCATCATACTCCAGCCGCAGCAGCTTGTTGGGCGTGGTCATGTTGTGGGCGATGGACTTCTTCCCATTGTGGAAGAAGGTGTCTGGAGTCCAGATTTTGCTGGCAAGGAGGTTGTTGAGAGGCAGGCGCTGCATGGGACCTTTAAACTGAAGCCTTTCGTCTTTCCAGCTTTGTCAGAAAAACACGTCTATGGTGCATTCCATTTCCGTGTCAGACACTGGGCCGGAGCTGGTGACGTAGATGTCCGTTCTCACCTGAGTGACACGCTCTCTGAGCCCAGGCCTCAGTCTGCTGTTGTAGCCATCCAGGAGTCCATCCAAGATCCTGGTGAATATTGTGATGTTGTCATTGGTTTCATCTTTTACAGAACTGGTTGGCATTTGTGAAAAGCCAAAGTGACTGGCTAAGTTCATGGAAACAGAAGAAGGTTTTTGATCATGATAAGGCTAGAGAACGTTCCATTGTCCATTCCCAATAAGAATAATAGCTGAAGCAGATAAATTTGGAAGAATAACTGTTCCTTTCTCCACCTTGATCTTGAAACTTTCTGAAATATTTGCCACGCGTTCAAAGTCAGCAAGCTACTCCTTGTTCTGCAAGGTGCCTGCGCGCCCGCCCAGGAAGGCAAGCCGTCAGCGAGGGTGCATCCTCCTCCTCCTCCGCCTGCTCTCAACCAGCTGGCAGGAGCGGAAGGCCAGTGCGGCGTCACCGCCCCATGCTGCCAGCGTGAACTTCCCCAGTCCTCCCGGGCAAAGGGCTCCGGTGCCCCCCGCACCGCGCTCCTGCCGCCACCCTGCGGCTCCGCTCCGCAACCGAGGCCGCGCTCTGCCCTGCTGCAGCTACCCCCCAAAAAAGACTATTTTCTTAACCAAAAGCAAAAGTCCGTGTCTTTTATTTTCTTTAATAAAACGCTACCTCACAGGATTATTACAAAGATTTAGGAGTTCATACATGTGAAGCACCTCATAGAATTCCCAGCATGTAACAGGTACACGAATCCTGGTTTTCTTCCTTCTCTGTGCTTGAGTCTCATCAAACTGGCTTCCTTACTGAATCCCTAAAGATATCATACAGTGTCCTGATTCTGTTCCTTTGCTATTTCTCCTACCTACACTGAACTTCCATCCCATCTTCCTATGTCTAAAGCTACACTATCCCTTAACAAGCAGCTCAAATGTCATCTCATCCCTTCAACAAATATGTTTACTGTATTCAAGGATAGAGAGACCAATCAAAGTCAGGCACTCAGAGACTACAGACTTATTTCAGGGTCAGGAATGCAAGCATCACTACATCCTGCCCAAGGAAGAGAGGAGAACAAGTAGATATAAATTAGGTAATTGGGAGTTCTGTGTGGTTTTTGCCTTTCAGTCTGACAGTCTTGACTCTCTCACATTAGGAACAAACATAAATGTGCTCCCAAATCTCCTAAACCAAATATATAAACTAGATAAATCAGTGGTGATGGTTTCAAAATGTGTCTTCATTTACGTTCTTCAGAGGCTCCTCAGTGGTCCTTTAAATAATGAGTTCCCCTGCTGCATTTAAATATCATCACAAACCTCTATTAGCCATTACTTGTATGGTGCACATTATTATGCAAAGTATGGTGCACTAATACAAAACTACATGTAACTAGAAAGAAAACAAAGTACAAATAGTTCGAAACATTCTTAATTTTCTATATTCGTAAACCATGAACCTAAATTTCAAATCTATTTTACGTAGACAATTCAACTGATATTACATTAAAAAGACAATTCATACACCAAGCTCCTCCACACTTAGCAAGGTTAACACAGCCACATTATTTCTCCTGAGAGACGTGTCTGCCTGCTAATCACTCTGATCCCATAACTAGCCCCACATGGTAAGCTCCTTTTCACTATTCAAGTTCTTCAGAGCCACCTCCTCTCTAACCAGCACCCCTACCCCCCCCACCATCTGGTCACTGCTTCCCCATCTATGTTCTACAAGCACTTTATACACACTTCTGTTATGCCACTAATCACCCCATTTACATGTCTGTCTCTCTGTAGTTCTCCCACACCTCCCACTCCTCCCAACTAAACAGGGAGTTGCCTGAGGAGAGGAAACATATATGGCAGGTAGTACAGAACTGTGGTAAGAGCAGACTCTGTAGCCAGACAGCTTGGCTTGGGATCCCATTCTGCTGCTTCGTAGCAATATGACCCTGAGCAAACTCTTGCCTTTAAGCCTGTTGCCTCATATGCAGAAGGAGGATAATAATTACACCAACCTCACAGTGCTGTTATAAGAATTACATGAAATAATTTAAAGCACTTAGCATCCCTCACTTCTCAGCTTCTTTGTGACATGGTAGTTTAAAGCAGTGTTAAGGACGCAGGTTTTAGTTAGGGCTTGGTTTCGAATTTTAGGTCCAACACTTATTAGCTCTGAGACCTTGGGCAAACTATTTCAACTTTGAGAGCCTCAGTCTCTTCATCTGTAAAAGTAGGATAATAACTAGCATCTATGTTAGGGTTACTGTAAGGATTAGACGAGAAAGTTCACATAAAGCCTCTGGCACAGGGAAGTGCTCTAGAAATATTTCCTATCAAGCTTTCTATTTATTTATTTGAAGGCTGGTCTCCTAGAGACATGTCAGACAGCAAACTTCTTTCCTTCCACAAGGAACCATATCAGGACTAAGCATTCGCCAAGTATGATGTTCAAGGTTATAGCTGTTTGTCTTGCTTGGACTTCAGATTTCCCACGGCCATGATTTCAGTCACTATACTAGTTGTCCTTTGTGAGGATATAAACTTGCAAGTGCAAGGAAACAAGTTAATAATAGCCAGCGCGCTTTCCTGCCTTAGGTATCACCTTTATACCTCCGTGTCATTAAGCTTCTTAACTAAGGCTTATATTAAACTGAATATATTAAGAAACTGACTTAAGGAAGCCCATGCAGAATTGTTCTATTTATGGAATTCCTTGGTGTGCACTAGGCTGACAAAGTTCATATTTGGGAAAATGATTTTAATTTCTGTACTCCTAGGGAGAAAAAAGTACTCCTAAGTGGTAATGAAACTAAAATGAACAAGGATAACAAATACTGTTACACAGAAACGTTTCCCACCTGCTCATCCATACACCGTCTACCTAATATGAAAGGTTCACTTTTACCTAAACTCCTAATTCTGCACAGACTGATCAAGATCTAAAATGCTTCAAAATTTTCTGAAGCAGTTTTATATATACGTTGAACAAGAGTGATAATAGAGGCTGTAAGTCCCTCATAAAAGAACTCAATAGCTGGTGACTCAAAGATGAGTCAATGTTAACTGATCTCCTATGCAGGAGAGAGATAAAGTATCAAATGAGATGAGTGGCTCAGGGAACCAAAGTAATTCTCTTGACCATGTCTAATAAATCGCCTATCTTTTTATGTTCATCACAACCTACAATGTGAAGGTCTCTTACCGTAGCCTATGATCAATTAAATTGAAACTCTCAGCTTTCACAAAGCTAAGAAAAAGGGCAGAGCAGTGAGAACTGTCCTCAAATCCCAACTCCTTCTATTCCTCTCTACCAGCTTTCCAATACATGCCTTTGAATAAGGGAATATAAAAATTACCACTTTATATGACTCTAGCACATTTACAAATTACATAATAATTTCATAGACATCCTTGATTCTCAAAACTCATAACAATGTACAGCATTATAAGTCTTATTTTACATGTGAAAAAACTAAGGATAAAAAAAAACTAAGGATGAGGAAGTTCAAGTAATAGCTTTCTGTGATCACATAGCAAATGGTACAGTCAAAACTGCAACACATCCACCCAGCCTGTGCTCCTTACAACACCAAGATGTACAAGCAATACTATAAAGCAACAAAAACATGTATGTATTTAATATTCATTAAAGCTGACTCAGAAAGTGAGGCAATAGGGGCATCTCCTTTACATATGGCAAAAAATAAACTTCAGGTTAGACCAGCAGTTCTCAAATATTCTGTTCACAGGGCCCCTATACATTTTAAAAAATTATTAAGGACTCCAAAAAGCTGTTGTTTATATGGGTTGTATGAATTCATATTTGTCACATTAGAAACTAGAAATAATACATTTAAACATAAGACTACAAAAGCTCACATTCCATTAGCCTTCAGGGTGATGATGTCATCGCGTATCAGGAAACTCCTGGAAAATTCCATTGTACACTTATGAGAAAATGAGAGTGAAAAAGGTGAATAACATGTTTGTATTATAATGAGAATAGTTTTGACTTGGTAGACTGCCCTGTAAGGCTCTCAAAGTCCAAAGGGGTCCTCAAACCATACTTTGAAAACCATTAGTAACAACTCTTAGTCATGGCAAATCTTCTTAAATTCCAAGTTGTAACTCATTATTTTACTTTAAGTACATTGTTTCTCACACTAGATTAAAAAAAATCTTGAAGGAAGGAAGGACTGTTTTATTTATTCCCTCACTGCGCTAATTCTCTTTGCAGTGCACTGTGCCCTGGACAAAGATGGTACTAAACATTTACTGAGTAAACTGAATCTCTTCTGAAATCTAGTGGATGGGGGAAAAGAAAACATCTTATGCCAAAATTATCACCTCCCTACTATGTAAAGATAGGAAAGATGAAGTATGTAACACAGAGGTCTGTCTTAAGTCAGTTAGCTGTATTGAACAGACAAAAACTCCATTCCAGATATGAAGTAAGAAACAGCAAAAGATCTGAACAAGAGAAATGAGGCAAAAGTTAATACTTTAAGGTTATAAATGTCCAGCTTTCCCCTCAGTTTTCTCTATCCAAATAAAAGTAGCAAAGCATTTTCTGAACTATCAATGATTTTTAATATTATCTATATCTATGCTACACTTAGTTCATAACGAATCACCTAACTAAAGTCAGAACTTATTAAATGAAAATATATTAAAGATGATTTGCCCCTGCACATTTAGGAGAAATTCCTACATTACACCTATGCAGAAATAACAGAGAAGTGAATAATAACGCCACCTCATTCTTTTCTCTAAGAACTTTAAAAACTTTAGATTTTTGCTTCATTCAGTATCAAAAATTACAAGTTACATGACTTACCCAACTATGCACTAAATAAAGAAATCCACAGTAAACAGATGTTCCTAATCATATACTCCTACTATTTCAGGGCAAGAGGCTGAGTTACTTTCAAGAAAAACCTTAAGAGCACAGAGGCTCCAACAATTATTACCACAGATTCTGGTCTAAAATGCTTGTTGAGTGGCATGAATCTCAGAATGAATCCAAATCCTAACTCTATAGTACTAAAAAATTCAAATAGTTTGAATAATTTACTTAAATATTTTAAGTAAGCAATTTACCCCCAAAATGGCTTATAATTTAGATAAATTGTATTCATGGGCTTTACTACAGACTAAGATGGTCATGAATTTTCTCCTTACACTTCACTAATTTCAAAATAGCTGAACTAAATTCAATCTGTGCTATCTACCACTCCAGCAACAGTAAACAAAAGGAATCTTTTTTTTTTTTTTTTTTTTGCCGTACGAGGGCCTCTCACTGTTGTGGCCTCTCCCGTTGCGGAGCACAGGCTCCGGACGCGCAGGATCAGCGGCCATGGCTCACGGGCCTAGCCGCTCCGCGGCATGTGGGATCTTCCCGGACCGGGGCATGAACCCATGTCCCCTGCATCGGCAGGCGGACTCTCAACCACTGCACCACCAGGGAAGACCAGGAATCATATTTTGCTGCAAACATTTACTTAAATTCTTACCATGTCAAGAGTCTGCAATTCTAGTTCTGATTAAAATCCAAAGTTAAATACTGAGAACTAATAACCTTTCCAAATATTAAAATAGATGAGGCATAATCTTTGTAAACTTTCCAAAAATAATATTGTACTTAATAATAGTGAGAACAAAATAAAATTTTCAGTGTATTATAAAAATAATTATCGGGCTTCCCTGGTGGCGCAGTGGTTGAGAGTCCGCCTGCCAACGCAGGGGACATGGGTTCATGCCCCGGTCCGGGAAGATCCCACATGCCGCGGAGCGACTGGGCCCGTGAGCCATGGCCGCTGAGCCTGCGCGTCCGGAGCCTGTGCTCCGCAACGGGAGAGGCCACAACAGTGAGAGGCCCTCGTACCGCAAAAAAAAAAAAAAAAAAAAAAAAAATTATCACAATGAAATTGGCTATGGATGAATGGCTCTTAACTTCAGCCTCAGCAACTTTCACAGAACTAAAAGCTTTGAATTATTTACTTGCTTGACCAAATAACTAAGGTAGCGAGACTGTGTAGTCAGCAACCACATTCATCCTTAGTAATAAGTATGAGTATAATCTAATATGCATGAAAAGCTATTGTGTGAAAAGAACAATGAGTGTGCACACCACACCAGATGCGCTATTTAGTAGATACTGATGTCTGCATGAAATAGCTGTACTAAGAAAACAACACAGTCATTTTTCAAAACAGAGATTCTTATAGCCAGCTACTAAACAGAAATAATATCTTCCCCATTATTGCTACTTAAGATTTTACAGCAAAGAAAACAATAGTCACTTATAATTACAGATTATATAGGAGGATATGGAGTTGATCCTGGCAGAAACACCATTTCTAAACATACGTAGGTTACAAATACCTATTCAACTGGCACATACCTCACCAATGAAACAAGTACACATAACAGGTACTTAATACAAAAGAATAAACTCAACTAAAACATCTTTACTATGTTTGCTAATCAGCATTTTTGTTCTAAGTACATATCACGAAGAATTATGCTGGAGAGTGGGAAATTGTGTAGCCTTTTTTTTTTTAAATCAAAGTTATGCAAATCAGAGCATGGACAGTCCAGTAATCCACCTACCATATCATCAGCTCCATTCTCCCTACAATACATGAAGAATTTATGGGCATAAAGACCCAATGTGCTGATTAGAGAAGAAATACATGTTCTAAAGCATTCTGCTGGTTTCAGGAAAACTGGTAATTATGCACCAAACCAGTGAAAATAAGTTTTATTGTTATTCAATATCAGTCCAAGGGAACGATGATAATCTGCAGTTTATCAATATTGGACCTTTCCTAAGAATGTGAAATTAAAACCCAAGGCTTCTGGAGTGTCAGAGAAGGTTGCAAACACATTTGTGTTTTGTCTTTGTTTGTGTGTGGGAATGACAGGAGGAGAGATGGTGTCAGTAAGGTGCCTGACAGACCTTGAAGTCAGCACTATGAACTGTTGGAAACCTCAATCAGCATCATTCGAGTGCGTGTGCGTGCCTGTGTGTGTGTGCCTGTGTATGTGTAGGGGAGAAGGCATTCCTCTTCAATACTGATTTTACAGTCAGAACTGGGTTATATATCATCATTCTGTGTTTATAACGACAATCTTCAACCATTAAAAAAAAGGTTAATATGTTCTATACATTCTATTTAAAGAAATTCAATTAACAGGTATTCTTTAGACAGACTAACTTCTAAATCCCAGGACTTCAGTTACAAGGCTGAGTTCATTTTGTGAAAATTTATTAACTGTATACTTATGATTTGGGCAGTTTCTGTATATACACACAGAAACATACACACACACACTGTGTCAGTAAAGAGTCTGTGCAAAAAAAAAATTCTGCGTTTAACAGGCTAGTGTACTTTTTTATATAGGATAGTCAAAAAGTGATACGGAAGCAAGGAACTGAAAAGTGAAAGGGTGAGCTCTTTGGCTATCTGGGGGAAAAATATTCTTGGAGAAGGACTAGCAAAGGCCTTGTGATGGGTGCAAGCTTGGAATGTGAAACACCCAGGAAGCCAGAAAAGAGTAAGTGAGAGGAAGAGTTATAGAAAACAAGAGTTACAGAAAATAAGGTATGGCCGAAAGTGGAGTAAATCAGTAAATGACTTAGACCAATGCATAGTGCCTGGAGAAATGTCTATGTTACACCTACAAACCAATTTTCAGGGTCACATTTATATTATACTCCCCACTTTATTATTAAGGAGAAAAGGATGGGGAGATGGGGAGGGGAAGATGGAGAGGGAGGGACAGAGGAAGAGACAGGCACCTCCTCAGCATATAAGAGGCTTGTATTTGCGTGTTTGAGCACAGAGCTGGGTGTACAACTCAAACTTAACGCTTCGGTATATCAGAGGAATGAAATTAAAACGGAGAGGAGTACATTTATTCAGCAGGTATCATATGTGACATTTATTATCTCCAATTAGATAGATATTATTTCCATTTCCATTTTACAAATCTGGAAACTGAGACTAAGAGAAGATAAGGCCTTTTGTCCAAGGCCTTTTTGCACAGTAGAGCGCTGAATTCAGGTATACGTTAATTCAAAATTCTATCTACTGGAATAGACAATTTAAGCACTTCGGTATAGCTTCAACCAAAAGAATGAAATAATTCCATGGTATTGCCAGTCTCTGCGTAGTACCTGCAGTTCTACTCATTTGAAGGTAAATATTTAACACTTACACCTCATTTTTCCCTAGTACAAATACAGTAAGTATATGGTTTTATGGGAGCCCTAGCAATCTGGCAAGAGAGATTTCGAAACTACTCTGTAAAACTTCTGCTAATGACCCAGTAGGTGCTTTATGACTTTCCAATGAAGTGCGAAGTGCTCTCATGCCATGGCCAAAGTGTTGGTAGGTCCTATGACTCTAAAAAGGAACAAAGGTATTTAACGGCACTTGTTTCCTGGTGACACTGTTCTGAGGAAACGGAGAATGTGAAGGGAAGAAATGCTGGGTCAGTATTTAACTTCTAAAGTAGATATTTAGTGGTAGAAACTAACTAACTTGTTCGTATTGAACAACTGATTCAGAAAGTCTCAGCCTACTATAGGGAATCTTACTAAGAGAAAAAAAAAGAGGGGCTTCCCTGGTGGCACAGTGGTTGAGAGTCCGCCTGCCGATGCAGGGGACACGGGTTCGTGCCCCGGTCCGGGAAGATTCCACATGCCGCGGAGCGGCTGGGCCCGTGAGCCTGCGCGTCCGGAGCCTGTGCTCCGCAACGGGAGAGGCCACGACAGTGAGAGGCCCGCGTACCGCAAAAAAAAAAAAGAGACAGGTTATACTTTCTTGGATAGTGAGAGGTTTTTTAGAAATGCCTGAGCTGGGGCTTCCCTGGTGGTGTAGTGATTAAGAATCCGCCTGCCAATGCAGGGTACACAGGTTTGAGCCCCAGGTGGGCAAGATCCCACATGCTGCAGAGCAACTAAGCCCGTGCGCCACAACTACTGAGCCTGCGCTCTAGAGCCCGTGCTGCACAACAAGAGAAGCCACCGCAATGAAAAGTCTGCGCACCGCTACGAAGAGTAGCCCCCGCTCGCCGCAACTAGAGAAAGCCTGTGCGCAGCAAGGAGGACTCAACGCAGCCAAAAATTAATTAATTAATTAATTAATTAAAAAAAAAAAAGAAAAATGCCGGAGCCATTGAAGGCACACAAGAAGGACAGCAAAAGTATTAAGTGCTTAATATTTGTTTTAGCAGGTTAGTTTTAGTTATATTTATGGAAAGTTGTATCCTTCTGTCTGTGTTTACTATGCAACAGGGAGTTAAGGACCCCAGACAGGTTTCCAGGGGACTAAAAATTCCATGAAATTAAATTGTTTATGCATTTTTCTGCAGAGAATATCCACAGTTTTCATTAGCTTTCCAAAAAGGACCCTCAAAAAAAGGTTTAAAAGTACCTTTCAAAATATATGCGTACACGTTCCTTTTTTGTACACACTTAACATAGTTTTTTTGTTTTTTAGGGTTTTCTGTTTAAGGGTTTAGAGCAGGAATTAGCAAATCATTTTTTATAAAGGGCCAGACAGGAAATATTTTAGAATCTGTGGGTGCATACGGTCTGTTGCACATTCTTCTTCTTCTTCTTCCTCTCTTTTTTTTGGAACAACTTTAAATGTAAAGTTAAAAAATGTAAAAGCCATTCTTAATTTGTGGGCCTAACACCAGCTTGTTTGCAAACTCCTGGTTTATTCAGAGTAACCATTGATACATCTCTGCAAAAGTAACACAGCATGGCTTTGGGAGTCCAGGACTTTTTTTAAAAGGACTTTGAGAAAGTCACTAACCCCCTCAAAGTCTCAAGTTTCCACATCTTTGTAAAAATGAGATACTGACCTCTCCTACACAGTTCCTTTAACTATTAAGAGAGATAGCAAGTGTATGGAACTGCACACACATTGCCTGGCATATAGCTAGCAAACTGATTTTATTACCTGTGCCTCTATCTCATATGATAAATTAGTAATATTTATAAGTCAATACTAAGTTTTTGGTCAGGCATGCTCCTCCAATGCAATCTACTTTATAATGATCTGCTTTGGCTACTACTTCTAGTAACAAAGTGAGGCTTTCCCAGAAGCCAACAGACCTGTACCCCACTGATTAGAATCCAACAGTTCCCTCATAATTACTCTTCTCCTTTCAATATGTAAATCAAATTTCTAGAGCAAAGATTTAGTGTTCAATATATTATTTTCCATCTGAAGTGTTTTAAATGCCTAAATCATAGTAATTCAAAACAGCTTAAGAAAACCCAACTTGCAAGAAGTTATTAAAACCAACACTAAACTGGAGCATACTTAGGTGTACCAAGGAACCTAAGGTCACAAAATATTATACAACACAAAGTAATCAAGTATTTGCCTAGCAGAGACACTGATCTCTCCTCTGTTTCTCACAAAACTGAAGGTCTTAAATGTATCCAAATGTCATTATAATGAGCTTTAATTGTTCATTGTTTTCCCCTGGAAGACTAACCAGCTTGAAAGCATGAACTCTGTTTTAACCATTTTTTATCACCGTACTCTCACACACCAGGAGGTATGGTAATCTTCAGGAAAAATAGTTACTGAAAATAAGTGTCTACTTTCAAAATGACAACTATCTAAGATAATGATCTTACAATTCCATTTATATAGAGATACTCATCTGAGCAGGAGTACAAGAAAAAGCATAACAGATAAAAAATTAGCAAACACATGACATCATTACTCCAGAACAGCTAGCGTGATACCCCAACGTCCTTGTCTCCACTCTCCCAAAGTATCAAAGGTGAGTTATATTTCCTACTAACATTAGTAAGTAAAACTATGATTCCTATAATCACTAAGGAATTTTAGCCGCTATTTTAAAGTATTTTCCAGCCTAAGCAAAGATACCTTTTAGAAGTTGTCTATATATAGAAAGAAAAGTATGAAAGCGTAAGTGAATAAACACAGCACATTACACTTAACTTTACAAATGATTTTGTCAGGTTTCAGCGAATTTACTTTGAAAGTTTTTAAGAAGACATCGATTACTATCTTTACCTCAAATAATGAGTAAAATTTTAAATGTTATAATTAACATTAAGAATAAATATTTTTCTTCCTCATCTCAGAAGACCAAGGAAGAAATAACACAATTACAAGCCACATTATAGAGTATGAGGCTTTCCAGACCAAGCCTAATTTAGTTCTCTGAAATTAATGGTATATTTAGAGAAGATATAGTTAAAGATGCTAAAAGACCCTGTCTAGCTAAATACAGTCCTGTCCTCGCCTCCTCAATCTCCAGTCACTAAGAATACGTGAAAGTTTTCTACAAATACATATTGGAATATTTTCAAGAGTAAAAGAACAAAACAGTTATGACAAAACAGTCATGTTCAGAAGACACTCCGTAAACCTGAAAAGTGAAGTTTCCCCCAAATATTTGTTCCATACTCATTCATTAAATTCAAATGGTGTCAATAAGTAGATTCACCCTTATTTGTAAGTCAGAGAAGTAAACACTTATATATAGTTAATTAATGACCCAAACCTTGCACTAAAGCAAAAGTCCACCAAACTCAAGGTAAAAGCAGCCACTGTCTACTTACTATCACTGTACTGCAGAGAAACGAAAAATGTTTCAAGGGATTTTTAAAAGATTCCTAACAGAATGATTTTTTTAACATTCAACATTATAATGATAATGTCTTTTATAAAATAAAGTTGCTCAGTGAAAGTCTCTTCAAAGATATAATGTTTAAAGAGGGATAGAAATCATCACCCTCTACTATCCAGCTGTTAACTAACTCTTCCCATTTTCAATGAAGAGCAACAGTAACGCTCCTCATTTAGTAAGCATCAAAAGTTTATATTGCCAGGCCAGGCAAGTACCATCAGTAAATGTAGCAAGTGGGTGGGAACTACAAGCTACACGTTAAGAGGTTCCTGCAGCTGCTACTAGACTCCATCTCTCCATCTTATTATTGCTAGGACAGATGCAGGCCTAGTGCTACCAGATCTTCCAAATTTTCCTAAAAAAGGCCAGAAATCCAAATCATGCGAAATTTTCCATTTTTAAATGTTGGCAATTAAGAAATAAGAAAACCACAGTGCAGGCCAAATTCATAGTACCTACAAACTGAATCTGGCCTTTCAGTATGCAACGACTGCTAACTACACAGCAATAATACCCAAGGAACAGAAGCATCAGTAAGAATCTCAAATGTCTGACTCCCAAACCCTAAACTCCTCAGGACTGTTACTCAGATTTCATGTTGAAGATGGATTCTCCGTGTAGTCAAGAACACTGGTGGTAATCCTTCTCTCTTGAAGACTAATTTTTGACTAATAATAATTTTTTAAAAACTACGGCTTTTACTATTTTAAAGTATACATTTTAAGAAAAAAAATCAAAACAATGAACACTGAGGTGGTGAAATCAGAATATTAGTAAAGTTAATAAAATTAAAATTATAATATGTAGAAAATGTATACTTATTAAAAAATACTATAATGCTTTACAAACTGTGTTAGTTGGGTAAACGTCTATCAGCTGGGTCCCCAGAAAGCAAGCAATCACTTGAGCTCCCTTCTCATCTCTTTATGAGACATCAGGAATGGGTAGTCCTGATGGGCCACTTTTACTTTAGCAACATGAAAATAAAAAACAAATGAAGAGGGGCAAGAGGTGACAACAATGTTAAGTGGCAAGGTATTTCTGTTTTATAATAATTTCAAGGGCCAAAAGATCCTAAGACTCAATACAACTTTCTTTACTGCTTTAGCTCTAAGTAGATTAGATAGCTAAAAAGGATAAACTAGCAAGACCTTCTATTTAGAAATAAAATCTGCTGGATTAAAAAAGAAATGCTACGTGGGGCAGCACCCAAAGATTTAACCTTATGATTTAACCTTAAAAGGATCGTTTCTCAAAATTTCCAGAAAAATTTTTTTAGGAAAAAAAAAAAAAGCTTTATAGTCATACTCAGAGTTCTCAGTTAATTTGGAAGGCTACCCCCACATATATTATTTTGATGACATACTTAAAAAAAATCCTTAAGAACAACACAGAAGAGTTTAAGGAAAAAGGGCAGCTTGGCTTTATCAGAACTTGACAGCTGTGTGATTTTAAGCAAGTTATTTAACTACTCTGGGCACTATCCCCTGATCTATAGAAAAGGATAAACCATAGCTACTTTAATTTTCATGATGAGAATTGTGATACATCTTAAATGTATTTTAATTCATTCTCTTAGCTGAAACTTGAATCTGTACCACAACATCAGTACTTTAAAATATTCCTGGCAGAACAGCTACACACAGGTGAGAGAACTCAACACTTCTTGAAGCAGCCCTTTTCATCCTCACACTTCTATCATTTTCTTTTCCTAAACTATAATCAACTTCCTAGTTACTTCAACCCCATCAACCACATTCTAGTTTAAATCTTATTAAGTAGAGCTAATTCAATTCTCACTAAACTCCAACCTCCACAAGGATTGAGCCTGTTCAGTATTGAAACCCCAGCACCTAGAACAATGATAAGCACACAGCAGGTGTACGGTAAATATTTACAGATTGAGTGATATGTTCCATACAGTATTTACTCACTGACCACTGAAATGCCTTCGAATATAAAGAGCACAAGTGTGTATACTTCTGGAGGTGATCATTTAATGTTTAAGGTTTAAAAGTTGAAATATCATACGTAACCAAACACAGGCATGCTATGTGTTTAAAAACCCCTTTGGATACAGTAAATAAAAGCAATTTTGCTACATTTTAAATGATGATGCTATTCAATGATACAGATCATAAAGTTCCTTCAAAGCAATAAACCTATTAATGGCTCCATAACTTCTAATCATAATTTCCTTCAGATTTAACGAATTCCAAGTCTACATTAAAAAAAAAAACCACCTCAAAATGACATGTACCCTCACTACCACTGGCTATCCTGCAAATAACCCCCAAATAATAACTTAGTCAAGTTTTATCACCTGAAAGTTACCCAGAAAACATCAGAATTGAAATTGTGATAGAATTATCAAAATCCCTAACAACTTTCTCTCATGACTTTCTTAGCCACACACTGCTATAAACACCTCACTGCTTAAACACTAGAACTCATTTATAATTTAGTCACTTATATTCCAGAGCTGAAAGAGTAGGTTTCATAAAGTTATGTTCTACTTCACAGAACAGGAAATCAAACAGTGGATGACCAGTTCACCATCCTCTGCAAATCTATGGAAATATTTCCATTATAAATTTCTCCTGCCACCTGACGGTTTTAAGCTGTCACTCTGTGCTATTAGCATAAACAAAACACAATTACTAAGGTAAATCTGCCACATAACACAAGTCAATACTCCATCCCAAACCCAAACATCAAATATTCCTGAATTCTTTGGGTCACTGATGCTTGAAACTGTGGTAGAAAATCAGCGATCTAGAAACATGTAACTTCCACTACAGGAAACTAGGTAAGGCAAATACCAGATGGACATAATTTTATAGTAAAGAACAAAATCTAAAAGGGTCAGACATTTTAATGAACACAAAATTAAAGGAGGACAGAAAGTAAAATTAAAAATGCATCTGTTTTGGATGAAATAGCCATACATGACCCTTTCAACACCGACAAGCCTTCCCAGACCAAAGTGGATGAAGCCTCTAGTCCTACAAAACTTCCTTTCCCCTTCCACTTCTATGATATTAAAAGAAAAAAAAAAACCCAAACCCTTGTACCTTAATCAAAATAGTATACTACAGAAAATCAAACCGCCAGATACAGAGACCTTAAAACAGTTAACATCACTACCAATCTTTAAAATACTATCTGCAGGGCCATTTCGGGTACTGTGGGAGGAACTCAGAGCCAGGAAGAGCTGAAACGTGAGAGGCAGTCTGGGTCCCCCAAAGGGCAGATGACACGAACACAGAACGTACACAGAACTACCACACGCACAGGCTCCCAACTCGTTTCCAGTTTGCAGCGGAAGAGTATTCCTTTCCAAGACACTCCCTCTACCCGGAAAGTTGCCGAAGCCGCACAGCAAAACGCGCCTGCAGCTGCAAACTACCACAGCCCTGGGCTACGAGCACACTCTTCACGCCTGTCCTTTGCGTCCAGGAACAATGTCTCAACGTGGCCAAGGTGATGCTGCAAAGCTGCCCTCAATGCAGCAACCACGGATAGGAGGAGTTTCGCAACAGTCCCAGAGCCGTCCCGGGGAGGAGGGTGGACTTCCCTTCCATCTTCAGTATGCCGCTTCGACCCATGCCGACAGCACCTTGGCTGCCCAAGAACACACGAAGGGGTTTCTAGCTCCCATTAAGGCCCTTCGGAAGCAAAGAACGTAGGCACTACCTGCCTTTATCTAGGGCCCTGTCCAGGGCTGGGAAGGGCCCTGGGAAGCAGGGACTGCGATTCGGCCGTTGCCCTTGCCACCCACGCAGGCGGCAGCGTGCCTCCGGGCCCGGGGTCCCAGCAGCCAGGCCCCCGCGCCCGGGCGACCCTTCCCCCCACGCCCCCTCTCACCTGATCTTGTAACTCGGGAGGGTGTGCTTGCGCTTGATGACCTTCTTGAGCTGGTTGACGATGATGGAGGTGAGCTGGGGCATGGGCCGCCCTTCGAACTGGGAGCGCACCTCGAAGTCGATCAGCGGGTCCTCCACGAAGGAGA
Source organism: Mesoplodon densirostris (assembly GCF_025265405.1). Classification (NCBI taxonomy): domain Eukaryota; kingdom Metazoa; phylum Chordata; class Mammalia; order Artiodactyla; family Ziphiidae; genus Mesoplodon; species Mesoplodon densirostris. The sequence continues at coordinate 14,203,199 of NC_082661.1, read as the reverse complement.
AGAACCAGTGGGTGAAGGGCACGCGGGTGAGGACGAAGCGCAGCCTCCCCACCACCCGGGACAGCTTGACGAACAGGTAGGCGGACTTGCCGAAGACCAAGTCCACGTCGATGGCCAGGTGGAAGCCCCCGCTGTACTCCACCTCCGCCTCGAAGGCCAGCTCCTCGGGGGAGGTGGCGGGCAGCGCCTCCCCCTCAGGAACGTCGGGCTCCCCGGTGGCCGAGGGCACCACGGGCCGGACGAGCCGGATGGTCTTGATGAAGGGCACGGTCTCGCCCAGGAACACGTCCCGCAGGCTCAGCCCCTCCAGCAGGCGCCCGGCCGTCTTGGTCTGCAGCAGCTCCTCGAACTCCACCTTGATCTTCTTGGTGACCCAGCGGCGGGCCAGCGCGGTGTCCCGCAGCTCCCGGAACAGGAACAGGATGGTGGCGTTGAGGAAGTAGCAGGTCTCCCGCGTCGGCGGGGCGGGGGTCTCGGGGGCCGGAGTCGTGCCGCCCTCGGGTGGCCCGCCGGAGGGCTCCTCAGCCCCGCCGCCGCCATAAAGGTACTCTCTCAGGGCCAGGTCCGGCACCGGCTTGATGTAGCGGAAGCCGTCGGCCGCGCGGGCGGCCTCGTCCGGCGGCGGCTCAGGCTGTTTGCGGTAAAGCAGCAGGAACTGGGTGAGCAGCGTGAGGAAGGAGCCCAGCACGGCCGACGCCAGGATCATGAGCAGCAGCCCCATCCCGCCACCGCCTCCGCCCGGAGCGCCCGCGCCCTGGCCCCCGCGCCCACAGCGCCGCTTTCTTCACGCCGCCCTCCCCCCTGCCTCCATCTTGAGGACATCGGGCGGCGGGGTCTGGGCGAGCGGCTCCCTGGGCCTCGTCCAGGGGCTCCGGACGGCGCACTGCAGCACCCCAGCCTGCAACGGCCCGCGCCTCCTCAGAAGCTCCCGGAGGCGGCTGCTGTGGTGGCGGCAGCGGGGGCGGGAGGGAGCGGAACGGCGCCTTCCTCTGGCCGCCGCTCATTGGACAAACGGCGGGTGACGTCAGGAGCGTACTCGCTCCCGGCGGCGTCGCCTGGCAGCCGGCGCCCGGGCACGCGTACGCGGGTCCTTCTTCACCTCTCGGGCGCCCTTCCAACCCCGCCCCCACGCCAACATTCCAGTACCCCGCGATACACGTGGCTGTCACTTCTGAAGCCGCTGCGCGGATCTGGGACCATAACTGGGGCCACCGGTTGGAGGATAAGGAGGCCGGGCGGAGATGTGGCGGCGCGTTCTTGACTCCGGTCATCCCGTTATCTTCTAATGCGCCCATCCCCCCTCATTGGCCGCGGTCCCTGTTACCCCTGCTGCAGTGTGATTCTTCCACTCCCGTCCCTGAGAATGGGCTGGCGGCTTTCCCTGCCGGGCAGCGCCGCAAAACATCTGAGTTGGCAGTTCGGAGACTTCCCAAGCCGAGGACAAGATTACACTGCCTCTGAGACCGCCTTCGCCGATCAACAATCTGACCAGCAGACGCTCTGCGTTCACGGAGGGTGGGCCGTGGGAAGGAGGGACAGAGAAAAAAGGAGTCAGATGCGGACTAACTTTACTACCTAGGCGGATATTCGAGATTTAAACGAGAAGGACATTAAAAAAAAGAGCCGGTTTGAGGAATGATGAGTGGGGTGAACTTGCCAGATGATTGGAAGATGAATAGTCACTGTCAAGCTATCGCGGTGCGTTAAGCCCCTGAGTGTATTACCACATTTAGTTCATTTAAGAGACAGTTATAGTTAGCCACCACCCATTTTACAGATGCAAACACTGGCGCAGAGAGGCAAAGGAAGTTGCCTAAGGTCACACAATGGTGCCTGGTTTTGTCTAAAACTAAACCCTAAGTCCTTGGTCACTACTCAGTACTAGGATACCAAGATTGCTAGAGTTGGAAGGGGGCTTATTGGTTCCATGGTGCACAGGAAGGGGGCGTTAGAAAGGGGGGGTGAGGAAAGACTTCAGGGAATTTTGCACAAGGTAGCACCTTGACCAAAGCCACAGAGTTAATGAAGCCAGGTTGCCCAGCAACAACGTTATCCTCCTGCCATCTGGTTACCTCATAAATGCTTATGTGCTCCAACCACATGGACAACACAAAGATCCACCCCTAATCTCACAAGGGTCAGATATTCCATACCTAAAAGTCAGGTTGGTTCTGGCTGGCCTTAAGGGGCCAGGGCAGGGCTCCTCTTTAGCCCTGGAAGATCCCCAAGCCAGTGACAGTCCTGAGTCTGGGTGATTCTAGAAGAAAAAACAGAATTCTGACCCAACTGGAGGAGGTACAGAACTTTGGAACCAAGCTGTTCTCATCTTACTTACTCATCCCCAGGTGTGAGACCAGAATGGCTCCTTTGTTGCAAAAATGTTAGCCTGCTGAGAGGGCCAGGCTCAAAACCGTATTCCACATCCTATCAAAGTCCAGAGCCCTGCCGGGATATCTGGGAGCTCCAGGCAGCTTCTTTTCTTGTGATCATCTCTGGGCTGCCGTCTCAGTTCTACACTGTTTCAACCCAAATGGGAAATGCAGACCCTTAATATCCACCAAAAACCTTATTTATAATGCTCCTGCACCATTGTAATAAATGTCTCAGAAGCTGGAGGTGGGGTGGAAGATTATCTGAGTAATTTTCAGAGTACTGAGATACAATATCCTCAAACTGTGTATTAATCCATTCTGCATCTTAAAATATTCTTCAAGTACTTCCTTCCCCCACAAGGAAAGTTGGTGATTTTCCTGGGAGTGAGTTCTCAGTCTTACACTCCATCTTGCAGGCTTCTCCCTTTTCTCCCCTCCTCCTACCTCATTAGTAACAGAACTCCCATTTGACATCATGAATGTCAATGCACTGAGATAAAAGACACTTATTCCCCAATCTCCCTTACATCTAGATGTGTCAATGTTACTGGTTTCTGATATGTAAGAAGTTGTGTAGGATCTTCTGGAATCTCTTAAAGGGGACTGACTCAGCTGGAAGCTACACTGTTTTGCTTTCCTCTCTTTGTTCTTCCTTCCAGCTGTCTGGAATGCAGTCATGATTTCTGGGGCTCCAGCAGCTACTTTGGATCTTGAAGTAACTTTGACAATGGAAGCCATATGCTAAAGATGGCAAAGTAGACAGATACGCCTGGATCCCTGATGACTTCTTGGAGCTACCACAGCAGCCCTGGATTTTCTGTTATATTTGGTCAAACCTAATCTTAATTGTTTCATCCAATAACCATCCTTCCCAAGTTGCCCCCTCCTCTATGTTCCCTACCATTCACCCACCTGTCCAAACATTGCTTGCCCTCCTTACTCCCCCTCATTATTTTTTTTTCTCTCTCTTTTTTTTAAGATGTTGGGGGTAGGAGTTTACTAATTTATTTTATTTATTTTTGCTGTGCTGGGTCTTCGTTTCTGTGCGAGGGCTTTCTCTAGTTGTGGCACGCGGGGGCCACTCTTCATCGCGGTGCGCGGGCCTCTCACTATCGCAGCCTCTCTTGTTGCGGAGCACAGGCTCCAGACACGCAGGCTCAGTAGTTGTGGCTCACGGGCCTAGTTGCTCTGCGGCATGTGGGATCCTCCCAGACCAGGGCTCGAACCCGTGTCCCTTGCATTAGCAGGCAGATTCTCAACCACTGCGCCACCAGGGAAGCCCCCCCTCATTATTTAAATTCTATCTCCTTAGTATATCTCAAGTGTGTCCGCACTTCTCTAGCCCTATCACCAGGCCCTTATTTCAGGCCCTCTTCTTTTCTCTTGCAATGACTTTAGTTCTTCATTATCTCCTACCTAGTCACTCTGCCTGTCTTGCCTCCTGTAATCATTCTCCACACTGTTGCTACAATGATCTTTCTCCAGTACAAAACTGATCTTGTCACCTTGTAGCTAAAAGTTCTTCAGTGGCTCCCCACAGCCATATTCATAATAATGGCTATTACACATCAAGAGCATAGTAAATGGGAAGCATTGTGCTAAGCACTTTAGAAGCATTTACACTCCCACAATTGTCCTTTGCGGTAGGTACTATCATCTCCAGTTTATGGATGAGGAAACAGGCACTTAATGCAGATAAATAACCTGCCAAAAGTCACTAAGTTAGTAAGTGGAGGAGTGGAGATTTGAATAAACTCTGTCTAACCCCAAGCCCTCTCATTTTAGGTCAATATTCCTTTAGGATACAGTCCAAACTCATTAGCATCCTTTGTGAGCTTGCCTTTGCTTACACTTCAGCTTCTCTCACTACTCCAGACATAGATTTTGAAGATTTTTTTCCTGTCTTTATTTTTTTAGACCCTTGTTGTTTATCTATTTTATATATAGTAGTGTGTATATGTTAATTCCAAACTCCTAATTTATCTCTCCCCTGCTCCATTATCCCCTTAGGTAACCATGTTTGTTTTCTATGCCTGTGAGTCTATTTCTATTTTGTAAATAAGTTCATTTGCATCATTTTTTTAGATTCCACGTATAAGTGCTATCATATGATATTTGTCTTTGACTTACTTCACTTAGTATGATAATCTTTAGGTCTGTCTATGTTGCAAATGTCATTATTTCATTATTTTTTATGGCTGAGTAATATTCCATTGTATATGTATAACACCTCTTCCTTATCCACTCATCAGTCGATGGATGAAGATCTTATTGATGAATTTGCTTTCGTTAAAGCCAGAAAGTAAAATGATAATAAACGCTGTTTGGGGTACAAACAAAATATTTAAACTTAATGTGAACTTTAATATATCTACTTTTCAAATTTACTATATTTTTTCAACTACTTTAATGTTCTGGAATAAACTGGCCATTAAAAAATATTAAAAGGTATATACAGGGTTTCACATGTTGACTGAAGAAAGACACACAACCTAAAAGTTGCAAGTTATGTTTTATTTGGGAAACTTACTGAGGACTACAGCCTGGGAGACAGCCTCTCAGATAGCTCTGAGGAACTGCTCCAAAGAGGAAAGGGAAGAGCCCAGATGAATAGGAATTTTTGCTGAAGACGAAACAAAACATGTAGTCAAACATTCAAAGATTACTGCTAGTCATGAAGAACAGACATCTCGAGTTAATGATTTTAGTGCTTTTCTGTGTATGGGAAGATGCAAGAGTCTGAGTTCATTGAAGTTATTCCTTAGATATGAATCTTAACTGTCTAGGGCCAGTATCCTGTTTTTCTCCACCCTGAATTTTCCTCAGGGCACACTGTAGGGGTTAGCTGCAGTGCCTGATGACTTGATGGTGGGCAACATTCTGTGTTTACGGAAAGGGCAGGCAACATTTTTTTGTCCACCCACATTTGTCCTTTTGCCTCAGGCTCTGGTATTTCTTGGCCTGGCACTGTCAGATCGTGTCTTTGTTTAAAATCCTGATGTTTTGTTTATCATAGAGAACATATTATTTTTATTTTTTAGATGTTGCATTAAATGTTACTTATCTTGTTGATTGGTTTTTTTGGTGCCCCTTCAAATTTTCTGCCCAAGGAGAGTACCTCACTCACCTCACCCTAATCCTGGCCCTGCTCTTCAGCCATTTGGGACTGTTTGCAGACTCCTAAACACACAATTATCTATCTTACTTCCTTTATTTTTGTCAGTCTTGCCTAGCACATGGTGGGTACTCCATAAATATTTGTGGATGTGAATGAATGTTTTTCCTTCTGACCTTAACCCTTTGGTTCCCCTGCCCATTGTCTGAATAACTCCTACTTGGGTTTTTTTAAGACTGAGCAGAAGGGTCACCTCTACCAGGAAGTTTTCCCTGACTGTTCACACCCCTGTCCCTCCTGACCTCCTCTAAGTCTGGGTTAGGATCTTTTCCATTGTCCTCAGTGCAGTTTGATGTCACCTTGGAAACAGCATTTCTTATCATGTTCTGAGATTCCCTGCTCCTTGCTCGGAATCACGAGTCCACTTGTGAGCTTCTCAAGAGCAAAGACCATGGCTTTTTCATCTCTGTATCCTCAATCCACAGAGCACATACTAGGAAGCATGCTTATAGGGTGAATGGATGGCTGAATGGATGGAGAGATGGAAGAGTGAGATCTGCTTTAAGATATACCTGGTAGCAAATTGCAAGTGGAGTCTGTATGGAGGGAGGGTGAGATTTGTGAAGAAGTTTTGCCAGAATCCAGACAAAAGTTGATCAGGGATTAGACTAAGGCAGTAGGTTGGACTTACGAGACATTGTAGAGGAAAAATCAAGGGAATTGGTTGGAAATTAAGTGGATGGAGAAGAACTCAAAGGCAACTGAGGTTTTATAATTGAGTGAGTAGGGAGATGGGGGCTCCATAAACAAAGACAAGCAACACAGAAGAGCAAGCTGTAGGCCTGTCACCTACACATGGTCATGGACCCAGAGAACAGGGAGCGCAACCATAATCAGATTCTTACTAGATAGATGAGGCCTTAATCAGCATTTATATTCCTCCTAAATTCTTCTCCAAACCATTCCACTTTTCTCTATCCTCTGAAATTGCTTTAGCCTGGGCCATTGTCATCTTTTATCTAAATTCCTGCCACTGCCTTCTTATTGGTCTACCACCTCCAACTTTCCTTTCCTTACTTTATTCACCATTCTCAGCCAAGCCAAATTAAGCTATTCTCTGCTTAAAATCTTTCAACAGCTCTCCATAGGCTTCTGGATGAAGTGCTAATTCCTGAGCACGATCCCTCAGGCTTTCACGATCTAGACCTTGCCTACATCTTCCACTCCATTTCGCAATATGCCCCCACGTGTGGCTGTGCTCCAGGATTCCTAAAGTTCTTGTGATTCCTCCTTGTCCCTTGCTCTTTCTCTTATCTCTAGGGCTTTGCACATGCTACTTCTTCTACCTGAAACTCTTTCCCTCTTCCCTTTGTAGGCAACTGCTACCCTTCAAGTTTAAATACTTATTTCTAGGAGACTGTCCCTGCTCCTAGCCTTAACTTGGCCCCCTGCTAAATACTCATATAACAACCTGTGCTTTCCTGATGCTTGTGACAGAGACTGCTAGTTGCCTATTCACATTACATACAGATGTGATGACTGGAGCCGTCATGGCCATCTGACAATCATGTGGTAACCTTGAGGATAGATGCCACACACTGAACGTAGTTAAACAGAAAGATAGAAGAACCTTGGGACACTAATGACATTGAAGCTGTATACAGCCTTGCAATCCTCACCTCTGGACTTCTTCTACATTTGAGAAACATGTCCTTTAAGCTGTCACGCTAGTACTTCTCAGGTCTCTGTTGCTAGTTGCCAAATGCAATCCTGATAAAAGTTCATCACACCTTTTTGTTATCACTTGTACAATGTGTCTTATAAACCACAGTGTTTCCCAGTCCTCAGCATAAATCTCGGAACATAGAAAGTGCTCAGCTGATATTTATTAAATGAATGAATATATTCACATGACACCCTCTCCACTTTTGGTGAGAAAGAGCTACCCTGTTCTCCTGAAACTTTGGGACCACTCGTTTGAAGGAAGAGGCTAGGGAGGAGGGAGCAGAATGCCCCAGGAGACTGGGAGAAGAGGCACTGCTGTTGGCTGTGTTCCCCTGCAAAGCAGGGGAAGGTAACTGTGGGAGACAATAATAGGCTGCAGCAGCAAGAGGCTTGGAGACTGTGTAAGTCCTTGAGATCTATTGGTGGATCCAAATCTACTGCTGGGAATCGGTATAACTGTTGGGGTCCCAGGCACACTCACCTCTTCTGTATTTATATTCACTCCTTAGGTGATCTAATCCAACTTCATGGCTTCAAATACTATCCATCTGCTGTGCTTCCAAATGTATTTAATCAGTCTGGACCCCTCCTTTGAACTCCTCTAGGAAACCCATATATCCTACAGTCTACTGGACATCTCCATTTGGGTGTAGAATGACTTACTGTGTGCAAAACTGAGCTGATATTCAGCCCCACTGGTTCTCTGGGAAGGCTTCAGTTAATGGTGCCTCTGTTCTTCCAGTTACTAAGACCAAAAGCCTTGTGTTGTCCTTGACACCTTTCTTTTGCTCATATCTATACCTGGTCTGTTGACAAATCCTGTTGGCTCTATCTTCAAAATATATTTGGAATTTTACCACATTCATCATCCTGGTTCAAGCACAAGGTTGGGCCTGGATTTTTGGAATGGACTCTTAACTGGCCTCTCTGCTTCCTCTCTTGCTACCCTGATGTCTATTCAAACACAGATGCCACAATGATTACGGTAAAGGACAAGACTGATTGTGCCACTCATCTGCTCAAAACCACCAGTGGTTCCTGTGGTGGGCAGAATGGTGACCCTTCCAAAGATGTCCACATCCTAATCCCTAGGACCTGTGAGTATGTTGTGTTAGATGACAAAGGGGAATTAATGTTGAAGATAGAATTAAGTTTGCTACTCAGCTCACCTTATGAGAGGGATATTTTTCTGGATTATCCAGTTATGTCCAATGTGATCACAAGAGTCCTTAAAAGTGAAAGAGGGAGGCAGAACAGAAGAAAATCAGAGTGATGTGATGTGAGAATGACTCAGTCCACTATTGCTGGCTTTGAAGCTGGAAGGGGGTTAGGAGCACGAAATGTGGGCAGCCTCCAGAAGCTGGAAAAGACAAAGAGCCTCCAGAAGGAAACACAGCCCTGCCCACACTTTAATTTCAGTCCAGTGAGATGTGCTGGAAGTTGGGCTTTTGACCTCCAGAACTGTAAGAGAATAAACTTGTGTTGTTTTAAGCCATTAAGTTTATGGCAATTTGCTATAACAGCCACAAGAACTAATACAGTTCCCTGTCGCATACAAGGTGAAAGCTGAAGTTCAGCAGTGAAGTCCAAAGTTCCAAATGACCTGGTCCCTGTTAGCTATCATCTCCCACTTTCCACCTTATTCACTCATCAGCCACAGTGCCCTCTTGATCCAGCCATTAATCTACAGCTTTGTAGGGGAATGAATGATTTTGAAACTTCATTTTCCAGAAGAAAGAGAGGAGAGGTGACCTGCCCCTGGTGCCCCAGCAGGGACTGGAACTCAGGACTCCTGCCCAACTACCAGTGGGCTACTAATTCTATGGTACTTAGCTTTTACTTCAGCTTCCTCCCCAAGAAATTCTTGTGGTTACATCTCCCTGGCCACCTACTGGTGTTTAAATTCTCCTCCAATGCGGTTATCTTTCTTTTGAGCCTATTCCTTGCAGAGAGTAGCTCATTTCTTGCTGTCTGAAATTCAAAGACAGAAACATTTTCCCTTGAAAAGGCAGGGGAAGATATTCCCAGGGCATCAGACTGTAGTGATTGAGACAGCCAACTTCCTTAGGAAGAAAAGTCAGGCCTGCCTTTCTTTCAGCCAAGGAGATTTGCTGTATGGATTCCTGTTTATACCATGTAGAGCGATTTACATAGAAACCAGGACACATTTCTAAGTGTTGTTGGCCTTGTCAATCTGAGTGCAAACAGCCCTCCTTGTTTTGCTGACCTGGCACTTACAGTTCCAAAAGAGAAGGTCTGATTGGTTAGCTTCCTTCCGTGGAGCCCCCAAAGCCCGCTACCCCACATTTGTGCTGAGTCACCTTGGTATTGATCAGCCTCCCTTGTGTCCAGCTGATATATGTGTTGCAGGCTGCTCTGGGACTGATTTCTGGTCCATTCAGCTCTGGCCACAAGAGCAGAGGTGGCTTCCTCTACAAAGCTTGTGGGTACCAGCCTGGCAGATATGACAGGCCTATTATGTCGTTTGGATTTTTTTTTTTTTTTTTGGTCTGCCTAGCATTGCTTTCATTTGGGAACTCCCCTTGGATCAGGGGTCTGCAAACTTTTTCTGTAAATGGCGAAGAGTAAATATTTTAGGTTTTGTGGGCCCTCAGTTCTCTATTGTAGCCAGTCAATTCTGCCATTGCAGCCAAGCGCAGCCATAGGCAGTAGATAAATAAAGGAGTGTGGCTATGTTCCAAGAAAACTTTATTTACGAAAATAGGCAGGGGGCCATAATTTGCCTATTTCCTGGTCTGGAAGGCCTGGAACCCTGCCCTCTATTCACAATCCATCCTCCCTTGCCTCCTCTCAGAATCTTCATGCTCCAATCCACAGGGTCCCTTCCTCACAGGGCTCCCAGCCTGGAAAATTCTCCTGAACCTTTGTATGGCTAACCCCTACTACCACCTCGATCATTGCTCAAATGTCCTCAGGGAAGTCTTCCCTGATTCCCCTAGTACACTTTCCTAGGGCACCTACTGCTCCTTCATGGCATTTTGGATCATCGTTGTAATTTTCAGTCTTTTCATGTTAATTTGCCGTCTGTCTCCCCACTAGGCATAAGGGTGAGGCCCTGTCTGTTTTGTTCAGTAGCTGGCATAGTGCTTAGTGCATAGCAGTAACTCAGTGTGTATTTCCTGGAAGAAAGAGAGAGAGAGAGAGAGAGAGAGAGAGAGAGAGAGAGAGAGGAAGGAAGGAAGAAGGAATCAGTCTTCTGAACTTGCCTGTTAAATGACTGAGCATCTAAGAGTAACAAAAATAAATGGGACATTCTACTTACCTGTGCATATTGTTAAAGTCAGGAGAACAGGAAGGACTGGTAACACTGGTACTCTTCCCCACCTATTCAGACATCTGGTAGCCTTTGGTGCTTGGGGATGTTCCCTGGAGGTGACCTCACATCTCAGGTCTGACTGTAGAGTTGGTGGGGACTTGTCCTCACAGCCCTTTCTTCCAACACCCTGACCCTCCCGCATCGCCTTCCTTCTGTCTAAGCTCCCAACAGGATGTGCATCAAGGTCATCTCCCCTAAGTGTCCTTTCCCAAAGTTACTCAGGCCTCCTGGGGTCAGATGCCAGATCCAGGACTTAGTGGTGATATGACCTTGAGCACGTCACTTAAACCCTCCAAGCCTCAGTCTCCTCTCTGTAAAGCAAGGATAATAAAATTACCTGTGACACAGGGCTGTCGGGAGGCTTTAATAAGGTAATATGTAGAAAGTACTTCATAGGACGTCTGACACATACTTAGTATCCATAAGTTATTACTAGCTAAATTTTAGAAAAAGAACGACCTGATTATCTGATTGAAGCTATCAGGCCCATCCTTAAAATATGTGGGATCCACATGCCGCAGAGCGGCTGGGCCCGTGAGCCATGACCGCTGAGCCTGCGCGTCCGGAGCCTGTGCTCCGCAATGGGAGAGGCCACGGCAGTGAGAGGCCCGCGTACCGCAAAAAAAAAAAATAAATAAAAAATAAAAATGTGGGATCAGGGCTAGAGTACAAATGCTTGAAATGTTTGAAAATTATAAATCAAGCTGTTAAATAAGATTTGTCTGTCTTCTCCCTCTACATTGACAAATATGGCTTCACAATGGCAAAACTTTTTAAAAATTGGAAAACTCTAGTTTTTACATGACTGAAAGATGGCAAAATCACAAAGGCAACTGAATTTAATTATTATTGTGCATTGCTATCGAGGGCCAAGAAATATTTGCATTGTAACAAAGACTCCTACTCAACCCCAAAGAATCCCTGGGATGAATGGGACCTTAAAAGGCAATTTTGAGCCAAAAAGATGTACAGCGCCTCCTGCCCTCACTGTCCCTTATTGCCCCCCACACATCAGAAGAATGGGGTTCTTCAGCTCCGCGTCCTCATTCTGACTCTGCACTCTCTATGCTTTTGCTAAGCAGAAGTAGAGCCACAACTGTTACGTAACAAAAGACACAGCAACCAAATGCTTTACTTCTTTATTTCCTGATTGATATCAGAGTTTCAGGGAAGTACTTTGACAAGTAACTCAATAATAAACACATCAAAATAAAACAGAACTAATGAAAGAAGAATAAGATACTGATCTGCAGAAAATGCCAACACTATTTTTTTTAAGTCAGGAAAAAGTCACAACGATGTATTGCTCATAAATGCCTATTAAAAGCTTTTTTAAAAACACAGGTACCTGCAACGGGCTAGACCCTCAAATAAAAACTGAGGTAAGGATAGAATTCCTATTTTACAGAGAGGGGATGGAAGCACAGAGAGGCTAAGCAGCATGCAGAAGGTCACACAGCTACTAAGTGGCAAGGGAAGAATTCTAATCCAGGTTCATCTGTGTCCAGGTTCTGGCCTGGTGACCACCATGACACACCGGCTCTCTGCTCCCTACCGCCTCACATCCAGAGAAACCAAATAATCAACACTAGTGAAGAAAAATTCATTCGGAACCCTGGCTGAGCATCTTTATTCTGCTGAGTCTTCAGTTTCTTCAAAAAGACAAATAAGTCTTATTAACACCATGCAAACAGTTAATAAGCATGTGTTAAAGGGTTGGGTTATAAGATGTTGTAAAACAACACTTACTGACCTACCCTTTCCTATTGAGTAAAAACCTGACCGTTGAACTTTAAATTACCTCTTCCTTCTAATTACAAAACGTTGACTTGCTTAATCTTAATTTTGAAGACCAAGCGGCTTTACAACGTTATTACAAGTTGAAAAAGTGCCAAGAGGACCTTGAATAGCAAGGTGGGGAAACATGTTGTAGTGCTATGAAGATGTTGACAGTATCTTTATGGTTCGTCGATATCTTTATGATTAGTGAGATTTTTAATAGCTTTGTTGAAATATTTTTCATATACCATAAGATTCACCCACTTAAAGTGTATAGTGGATTAGTTTTCATATATTCGGAGTTGTGACACCATCACCATGATCTAATTTTAGAACATTTTCAACACCCTAAAAAGAAACCCCACGCCCATTAGCAGTCACTCCCCATTTCCTCTCACCCCAACTCCAGGCAACCACGCATCACCTTCTGTCTCTATCTATGTGCTTAGTCTGGATATTTCATGTAAAAGGAATTGTACAATATGTGATTTTCGGGTCACTGGCTACTTGCACTTAGGATAATGTCTTTAAGATTCATCCATGCTATAGCATTTATAAGTATTTCATTGTTTTTTATGACCAAATAATATTCCATTGTATGACTATCCAATTTGTTTATGCATTTAGCAGATGTTAGACATTTAGGTTTTTCCACTTTTTGTCTATGATGAATGATGCTGCTATGAACTTTTGTATAAAGTTTTTGTGTGGACATAATTTCCATTTCTCTTGGATAGATACCTATGAGTACGATTGCTGGGTCATATGGAGGCACTATGTTTAACATTTTGAGGAACGGCTAGACTGTTTTTCAAAGCAGTTGCACCATTTAACATTCCTAACAGCAGTGTATATGGGTTCCAATTTCTCCACTTGTTTGCCATCGCTTGTTTTCTTGATTTTAGCCATCCTAATGGGTGTGAGGTAGGATCTCATTGTGGTTTTGATGTGCATTTCCCTCTTGTCTAATGATGATCTTCTCTGGAGAAGTGTCTATTCAAATCCTTTGCCCATTTTTAAATTGGGCTACTTGTCTTTTATTATTAATTTTTGTTATTAATTTGTAAGAGTTCTTTGTATTTCTGGATACAACTCCCTTCTCAGGTATATGATTTGCAAATATTTTCTCCCATTCTGTGAGTTGTCTTTTCACTTTCTTGATAGCGTCCATTGAGGCATAAGCGTTTTTGACTTTGATCAAGTCAAATTTATGTCTTTTTTTCTTTGGCTGCTTGTGTTTTTTGCATTATACCTAAGAAACTATTGATTAACCCAAGGTCATGAAGATTTACTACTATATTTTATTCTAGGAATTTTATAGTTTTAGCTCTTTCATGTAGGTTTATAATCCATCTTGAATAAATTTTTGTATATGGTGTGAGGTAGGGGGTCCAACTTCATTCTTTTTCATGTAGATATCCAGTTGTCCCAGACCATCTGTTGAAAATACTGTTCTTTCCTCTGTTGAATGGTCTTGTACCCTTTTCAAAAATCAGTTGACCATGAATGTGAGTGTTATGTCTCAGGAGTCAGGGAATCCTGGTTGTCTGCATATATTTAAGAGAGGTGGGCCAAAAAGCTGATGGGATCTTTGAGTATGTTGGTGGGCTTCTAGATTTTGAACTTTGCTATAGAATGATCTGAATCAGCCATTCTTAGGGTAATTGTTCATGCTATATCTTTAGATATTTCCTTTTGGGCAAGTCAGATTTCTTAGAGAATGCTCTTTGATTCTCTTAGCTTGAAGATAGAGACCAGGATGTCAGGGTTCTGGGAATTGAATAAGGGAAGAAATCAGGAGGAACTCAGAGATCAGTATGCATCCATTACTGATTTCCCATTATTTTACTACAGCATTCCTACCCTCAGCTGTGTTTTACTTGCTCCAAGGGTTATACCTCCAGTCTTCTGCCAGGGTGAGAGAGGGGCAGTCACCAGTGATGTAGAGTGGGAGAAGGGAATCTATTTCTCAAACAGCTTTAAACCAGTCCTCCTAATTTTAGTCTCCCAACCTCACCCTCATTTCTAAAGGTATGCAGTGCCACTAATTCCTGAGTCTTTTGAATTTTCTCCATATTCCTTTATTTCATGTTAGCTCTCACATTCCCCATCGCCAGTTTACGATTTGGCTTCCTTGTGTCTGTCAAGTCAATTAACACTCATCTATCTGCTTTCTAGAATTTTGATGTTGTCTCTTAGCCTTGTCCTTGTGGTTTTAAGTCTTACAAAAAAATTCCTTTAATATTGTTTTAAGTGAGGTTTTAAGAGGAGGAAAATCAGATGCTCGGCTTAATCCACTCTCTTTAGCTGGGAATCTGATAACCATCTATTTAAAAAATACCAGTGAAAGGTGAGTGATGGAGTGGAGGCCTTTCTTCTCCTCATACTCCGTTTTCCCCTTGGATTCCATTACTCTGTCCTCTCCCAACTTATGTCTGAAACCTCTGATTATTTATTTTGGTTTCCTTTTCTGCCTCTTCTTCCTCTCTCTGTCCCCTAAATTATAGGAAGCTCCACATTTGGGTCCTTTCTGACCTTTCCATCCTTTGCCTCTTTAATAGCCTTCATCTCAGAATAGCCTTTCCAGACCATGCCTTCTAAGCTGCTCTCCAAACCCATTTCTCTGTCTCATTTCCCTGATTATTTCCTTCATAGCACTCATCACTGTCTGAAATTAAATTTATTAGCTTGTGTATTCTGTCTCTTCCCATCAGAACATAAACTCTACAAGGGCAGGAACTGCATCTGTCTTGTTCAGTGCTGTATTCAGCAGTACCTTCCTGGTGCATAACAGGTACTCGGTAATGCTATCTGAAGCAGTGAGTGAAAGATCTGACCTCTCCCAGTGTGGAGAAAAGGGAACGCTCCTACACTGTTGGTGGGAATGTAAGTTGGTACAGCCACTGTGAAAAACAGTATGGAGGTTCCTCAGAAAACTAAAAATAGAATTACCATATGATCCAGCAATCCCACTCCTGGGCATATATCCAGACAAAACTATAATTCAAAAAGATACATGCGCTGCTATATTTATAGCAGCACTATTCACAATAGCCAAGACATGGAAACAACATAAATGTCCATCAACAGATGAATGGATAAAGACGATGTGCTGCATATATACAATGGAATACAACTCAGCCATAAGAAGAAGGAAATAATGTCATTTGCAGCAACATGGATGCAACTGGAGATTATCATACTAAGTGAAGTAAGTCAGAAAGAGAAAGACAAATCCCATATGATATCACTTATATGTGGAATCTAAAATACGACACAAGTGAACTTATCTATGAAAGAGAAACAGAATCACGAACATAGAGAACAGACTGGTGGTTGCCAAGGGGGACGGTGTTGGGGGAGGGATGGAGTTGGAGGTTGGGGTTAGCAGACGTAAGCTATCATATATGGAATGGATAAACAGCAAGGCCCTGCTGTATAGCACAGGGAACTATATTCAATATCCTATGATAAACCATAATGGGAAAGAATTTTTAAAAAAGAATGTATATATGTGTATAACTGAATCACTTTGCTGTATAGCAGAAATTAACACAACATTGTAAATCAACTATACATCAATAAAAAAATATTGATTTAAAAAAAAGATCTGACCTCTCCTTATATTTTTTCCCCTTTATCTTACATGCCTTCCTTCTCTGTTCCAATACTCATTATACATAACCATCAACAGTCCCCTGAATATTAAGACTTTACACCTCAGGGCTTTTGCACAAGCAGTTCTCTCATAATGGAGGGCCCTTGGCTTCCTGTCGGACTCCCCCTTTATTCTTGAAGACTCTCTATCCCTTCCCCAGGCACTCTGACACCCCTTCCTCTGGACCTCACTGTTGTCAGTACACTTCTATCCTTGACTCTGTCACTCCACAGGGACCTTTAATTTGCTAACATGTCTGTCACTCCAACAAGACTGTGCTTCTTGAGGGCAGGGACTACATCCTATCTGTCTTTATAACTCCAGGCTCAGGAATTCAAAGTGTGTTGAATGAACGATTTGGATTCACTTGGTATATGTGAACTCCTGTGGGTAGAACTCCTGTGAACTCCTGTGGGCCCTCCTAACACACTCAAATTGTGCAACAATTGACCCGAGAAGTCACATCTGTGCACATGTTTCTCATACAAACTGAAGAGGGGCTTTGACAATTACTGGATTCATTGACAAGTATTGGTTTATTAAGAGACTTATCAGGCTTTATACACGCATATTTAAGAGAAAGAAGGACCTGAATGCATTGATCAAATAAACTGATGGCTGTCAGAACTCCTCCTTTCCTGGAACTCTATACAAACTGACCTAGACGCTCATTCAACCCCAGGAAATTCTGTTCTCATTTGCCCTAAAGCTAATTTCCTCAAACCACACTTGGGCTCATTACCTCCTCTGATACCTTTGGATCAATAGATGGAAGATGCTCATGGGTTTCAGATGTTTTTACCCTCACTGTCTCACTTCCTGGCTCAGACCGAAATATCTTTGGACTGAAGACAATTCAAGAGCTGGCCAAAAACATTGATCCTGCCCAATTTAGACCACATGCCTTTTTATGGTCCTTCCCATCAGAGTGAGCGTAATTAAGACTCTAGACTGATGAGTGTACGGTCTTTTCCATAAAATTGCTTAGCTGGGCAGACCTTTTCTCTTCCATGTTCTTTAGTTACCTCAAAGGTCTATGAGGTGGGAGTCAGGCGTGGGTCTCTTTCTTAAGGAAGAGGAACCAAAAGGTCTTTGACCAAGGACAATTTCCCACTGCAGCACTTAATACTCCATTCATGTTGTCTAATGAACAAATCTGACACATATTTCCAATGTAATATGAAGGTTAGGAATCTTCTACTTTGAAACTATTCTCTGCTTTGCAAAGGATCCTTCCAAGGACTTCATACTACTTTTAACCACAAAGCTGCTACAAATGGTCTTGCATTACTCCCTTCCCTTACCCTTTGTGTCAGAGTTCAGAGGTCATATGTAAAGGTTGAATGAATTGCATTTAATTTCTGAAATTAAGGATACCCTTTTGCTGCACTTTAGTCATACACTTTTATTAAAACATTCTTAACTCATTCTACTATCAAAACAGCAACATTTCAGAAGAGATTTTAGAGCTACAGTCTGTTAGAAGCAACAAAAATGAACAACAAAGGTCCACTTAGGAAAGCCTTACTTGAAGAGGGGGGAGAAAGGGTCTGAGCTGTACTCCCTTCCCCTCTATTCTCCAATCAGTAGCTCACCTCTTCTTCCTCCTCCCTTGCGGGCAGAAAGAGGCCGGTAGCCTCACGCTGATGGAGTTTCTTTCACGTGGAAATATAAAAAGACTCACCACTCTTAAAGGTTTTTTTTTTTTAGTCTGATAATTTAGGGAAACAGTGGACTGACCTCTGATAAGCAAAGTCAGTCTGATTTCCTTACTGCAGACCAGGGAGCCTCTAATATGTGTGCTGCGATTCTTAAGGGACAACATGGCGGGCAGTTTTCTCTAAAGGCATTTGACCAGGGAACACTTTCTTCCCAGATCATGTCTTTTCAAGGTTAGTGTCCCATGGAACACACTTTGAGAAATTCTGCCTGACAAGAGTCTAACCCCTGGTTTTGCACATTAATTCATACTTTTTTTTCATACCTAGGAACCCTCCTTTCAAAAAACAATCACTTGGGCCTCCCTGGTGGCGCAAGTGGTTGAGAGTCCGCCTGCCGATGCAGGGGATACGGGTTCGTGCCCCGGTCTGGGAGGATCCCATATGCCGCGGAGCGGCTGGGCCCGTGAGCCATGGCCGCTGAGCCTGCGCGTCCGGAGCCTGTGCTCCGCAACGGGGGAGGCCACAACAGTGAGAGGCCCGCATACCGCAAAAAAAAAAACAAAAAAAAAAACAATCACTTCTCAAAAAGGAGGAATATTCCTACTGCTTAGGGCATCTCTGGTTTAACTCAGTGAAGAGTTGTCATGCTATTTGGCCAGAGCTAAGCCATGCCCTCTATTATAGCTTTATCAGTAAGAAAGGAGATATTTTCATTTCCAACTATTGGAATACTGTGTCTCTCAATTTGTTCAAAACTCAGGCCCATTTTACTGGCTCATTACAACATCAACAAGATGCATTACACTGGAGTGCCTCCAGATGCATTTTGAAAACCACTGCGGTAGGTTGATGGGGGGCCATCACAGAGCTGAAAGCAAAGGAACAACAAGATCAAATCAAGAGCTAATATAGGTAGGGAGATTTGACTGAGACCAGGAAAAAGATGCTGGGGACCTGATCCAGGGCAATGCTGGCTAGGGGAGACAGGAAGTCACGGAGGTGGCAGACAGGTGGGCAGGGCTTGATGGGGCACAGGGGAGCTGAGGATGATGTCCTGGTGGCTGACGTGGGTGACTGTGTGGGTGGAATAAAGGTGGAGGTGAGTTGTGATCTTGATCTTCACTGTGTGTCCTCAACTTTTAAGGCTAGAGGAGGGGAAAGATACCATTGGCAACAAGGAGGAAGAGGGAAACTATGAGAATAGGGTGAGGCTTTTGAAAGGAAATCCTTCCCTGGGGTTGGGGTAGAAAACTGCTAAGACAAGACATGTACCAAGAGAAGCCCTTCTCTTTGGGGCTTGACCTTGGAGGCTGCTTCCCTTCAGTTCCCATCCAAGTCCACAACTTGGGAGGTGACATTAGCAGCTTCTCCAGCAAGAAGAGTATTCTAATTCAGGAGGTACTTTCTCACCTTCAGGTTACAACTGTCATTCTGGTGTCTACCTGTGTCATGTTTCCTTAAGTTGTTAGGAGTAGTTCTGTAGGGGCTGGTACTCCTGGGAATTGATAAGCAGGAACATCTGGGACTTTGCCCTACTGACTTGAGCACTTGTGTCCATGGGAAGCCCTGGCTAGTGTGATCAGCCTTCCATGAATTTCTGCACCATCTCTCTTGTGGAGGAACTATAAAGATCAAAGGAGATAACAATTGTGAAGAACCAAAGGCAGTGCTTAGCGCATAGTAGGTGCTGCCCATATTAGGCTCTTCTCTTTTCTCTAATATCCACAGCCCTCAAATGTGCCAGATCTCCAAAAAGGTCATCCTGATGGTGAAAAGCTCTGACTTGGTACTAGACCGACTTGAGTGTGACTCCTGAGCATAATAATACCACACTTAGAAAATCATTGTTTTGCCCCATAAAGAGCTAAGTACAATGCCTGGTACCTAACAAGTGTTCAGTACACCACACTATATTATCATCAATACAAATCCAAAAGACTCTAGAGAAGATAATGAGTTCAGATGTGACAGACCAAGGCTTGACTCCATCCCAGAATATTCAAAAACAATTTGCCACAAAGCACTTTTCTCACAAAAAAATGCAAATTGCTTTTTATTTCATTTATGCATCTTTTAGAATCTATAAACAGTTTGTGTTGTGGGCTGTATATCAACTGGTCACTGACATTTTGCAAAGCTAATGAGGAATGTTTGATCAACTCACCCCAGGGCTCAGTAGGTTGCAAGGTGTAGTGAGTTGAATGGTGGCCCCCCAAAATATATGTCCAAGTCCTAACCCACAGTGACTATAAATGTGACTTCATTTGGAAAAAGGGTCTTTGCAGATGTAATTAAGTTAAGGATCTTGAGATGAGATGATCCTGAATTAATGAGGTGGGCTCTAAATCCAATGACAAATGTCTTTTTTTTTATTTCATAGATATTCATAATTTCATAGATTAGGACTCCTAATCCTGTGTTTTTTCCCCTCCCATAAGGTCTTACGTTTCTTTTTCTTTTTTTTTAACAAATTTAATCAGTTACACATATACATGTTCCCATATCCCCTCCCTTTTGCGTCTTCCTCCCGCCCTCCCTATCCCACCCCACCAGGCGGTCACAAAGCACCGAGCTGATCTCCCTGTGCTATGCGGCTGCTTCCCACTAGAAATGACAAATGTCTTTAGAAGAGACAAAGGGGGAGAGATACGGGCAGAAGAGGAGAAGTCCATGTGAAGGCAGAGGCAGAGATTGGAGTGATGCAGCCACAAGCCAAGGAATACCAGGAGCCACCAGAAACTGGAAGAAACAAAGAAGGATTCTCCCCCATAGAGGCTTCTGAAGGAGCATGGCCCAGCTAACACCTTGATTTCAGACTTCTAGCTTCTAGAACTGTGAGAGAATAATTTCTGTTGTTCTAAGCCACCCAGTTTGTGGTAATTAGTTACAGAAGCCACAGGAAACTAATACGTAAGGAACAGAAACACACTCAAACTAACTTTGGCAACAAGAGAGGTGGAGAGAGGGCATTTTCTAGGAAGACACAAGGGGTATCATGGATTCCGAGGATGGGAATTCAGGCTGGCCTCATAAGGGACAAGGACCAGGATCTAAGAAGTTGGGAATAGGGTGGCTCTCTTGTTCATGGACACTTGACCTCTCTTATCGTCCTCTCTCTATCTGCAGGCTGGCTTTCTCTGGTTCTTCACACATGCAGCCAAAACAGTCACCTTCAACGTGACCTGTCTGCACATCGCATTTCAAGTGCATAAACAGTTCTATCCACCAGCTTGACAGGTCAGGGAGAATCTGACCTTTCCAAGTCTTCTTTCCCGCATTATAGACAATGTCCTTAGCTTTCTAACATTCTGTGTCCTCAGACTCCTCTCTCTGGCGTAAGCGCATCATGTCACAGAGGGGGAGGAAGCAAAGAGCTGTCCATTAGATTCTTTTCTTGTTCTAAACATAAAGTTAATCTACTGGAACAAAAACATTATTGATTTGTATCTGTGATAGCCTTCTGAAACAACCAGTGTGTGCTCCTCTTGGCAAAACAGTTGGCTTGTTTGCACTCAGATCTTAATTTTTAAAAATTCCTATTTACTAATTTTGTATTTTGGCTTCTAAGGGCTCCTTGAGGCCAAGTGGCACAGGAGATATTGGGAAGTAGAATGATTTTGCCTTTGCCTATAATGCCTTTGATCTGAAAAGCCAAGTTTCAGACCAAACAGAAATCCAAGCCAGGCAGGCGGGTAGCAGAACAGGAGAAACGGGTTCTGGGGAGAAACTCATTCCTTGAAATTCATTGAGTAATCAAGGAGAATTTGCTGAGTGCATAGTACACGCAGAGCCCTGAGCTAGAGCTGGGATTACAGAGGGGAATAAGCGGGACTTTGTGCTTCCCACATGGAGCTTATGACCATGGGAGAGGCAGGCAGAGAGAAAAGAAAACAACCGAGAGGAATGCATAATTGCAAGCTACAACAAATGTCAGGGAGGAGAGGGGTCTGGCACAGTGAGAATGAATAACTCCGGCAATCAGCCCAAGGGGTCAGGGAAGTCTTCTCTGAGGAAGGCGCATTTCCCTGAGATCTGAAGTGTGAGTAGGTGTTTAACTAGATGAAGCTGAAAGGGGTGGGGAGATGGGGGATATTCTAGGTAAAGGGAACATTGTGTGCAGATATTCATTATGCCATCCAGGTAGAAAGCCATAAAATGTAAATTAGAGACATATGTACACACACAGACCCACTGACTTGTGAAGCAATGAGACATCAGGCAGTTATGCTCTGCTTTTTTGCATACCTGCAGGTACAAGAGGCTGCTGAGGCTTTCCACCAGGCCTCTGGCCCCAGGGAGCTCTCCCTAGAGCCTCCGGCATCCCTGGCCTGGTTGAGAGCCTTCAGGGCTGCCTCAGGGTCAGCATCCTCTAGAGCCTATCAGGGAGCCCAGTCTACAGGAGCCTAGGCAGACAGAAAACAGTAGATTTTGTCAGAAAGAAAATTTATTCTGAAATGAGGAACTGTTTTGTTTTCTTTTGTCTCTAAAGGGAGAAGATGGGATTCCTGGGGCATGCGGAGATGCCGACCTGAGATTTTCCCATTTGAGGGGTGCCCATCTGAGGTCTGCCAGTCCTCCTGAGAAGGCCACCTGGAGGAGTAAGTTTATCACCCCAGGAGAAGGAATCAATGTAGGGAAGAGCAGAGGATATTAGGAGGGGCACCTGGCTTCTCCCCAGGACATTAACCGTCACTGGCCATTCCTGATGGCCCACTCCTTCCTGGGTGTCCGAGGAGCCCGGGCTACGCCCCTCCCGTGGCCTGCGTTGTAGTGTTTTGCCGACCTGTCTCTCTCCCCCACTCACCACTGGGCTCTTTGAGGCACTGTGTCTTCTTCAGTTTTTGTTCTGTGCCTAGCACCTGGCATTCATATGATAAGCATTCAATAAATACTTATCAAAGGAAGAATACACGCGTCTTATTAATTTACACTCCGCTTTAGTCCCAAACATTCTGAGGCTGAATCATGCTGCTTAGAAATAGATGAGTGGAGATTAAAGGAAGGGTATGGGTCACACTGCCTTGTACATAGTCCGTGCTCAATTGTGACTAATTGAATGAGTGGTTATTAACATGGAGATGTTACATATCTGGTACATATATGTAGCACAATGTATTTCTTAACGGCATTGATTCTGTAACAAAGCAGCACTTTGGGGTAGGAGTCATACATTCCTAAGCTAGCTATTTCAGTGAAGCAGAATCTGCCAATTACCATTCTCTTTATACATAAGAGAATATACATCTGCCCTTCCATTAAAGATAGGACATAGGGGCTTTGTTTTGTTTTGTCTTATTCCTGACCCTTGAAGGTCAGGACAACTAGTTCCCCTAATTTGTATGTGAGTATGTGTATGTGTGTGTGTGTGTGTATGTGTGTTCAGGAAACAAAGGCTGAAAGTCCTTCAGCAAAGGCGGCTGCGGTTCCTGTGTCTCCTCCTTGCATAATGAGCCCTGCCAGTTAGGGCTGCACGAGGGTGGGGGCGGGTGGCGGCTTGCCAGCATGGTCCGAGGCATTTGGATAAACAGACATCAATATTTATCAAAGCTGCTCCGATGTGCTTCCACGGCGGCTGCCAGAACAGGGAGCTCTCGCGTGCTTATATATAGTTTTCTCTGTATGAGATAAAAGTTTGGGGCCATTAAGGGAAAAAAAATGTTTGTACACTTACTCCCCAGTTACCTAGGCTAATTTACTGCACTAGGGGGCCTTGTGGTTCATTAATAATATACAAATACAAACCAAGGGAAGAAATTGTCTTGTTCATTGACTTTTG
Source organism: Mesoplodon densirostris (assembly GCF_025265405.1). Taxonomy (NCBI): domain Eukaryota; kingdom Metazoa; phylum Chordata; class Mammalia; order Artiodactyla; family Ziphiidae; genus Mesoplodon; species Mesoplodon densirostris. The sequence continues at coordinate 14,179,776 of NC_082661.1, read as the reverse complement.
TGATGCTAATCTAGGACTCCTTGGCTTTAAACATTACTCAACAACTGCGCTTACACCAAACATTTTAGAGAAAGCAGAAAGCCACCCAATACAAATGCTTGAAATCATTGTCTCTGGGCTTTATAAACAGACACTCACCTCCGCTCCTTCTCTTTAGGAGCCTGGAGGTAGAAGACACAAGGAAAAGACACAGAGAGATGGGGATAGACTCAACCATCCTAGAATACAGCACAGACATGCTACAAATGAAGGCCAGGCTGTGCTGGGCAGTGCTGGGCTGTGCTGGGCTGTGCTGGGCTGTGTAGAGTGTCGCCAGGTTCTCTACTCCAGACCAGATGGCTGCAACGTTTGATTAGAAACAGTATTATTAGGCTCAGCTGACTGGTCCAATTAGAAGCAAAGTTCATCAGTGTCTTAAGAAACCAAATCTCCCCCACTGACATCCCTAGGCTAGGCTTCTATCTCTTGTCCTCTCTGATCATTGCCTACGGAGAAGACACAGAGCTTTTGTCAGTTCACTAATGATGAACTGGGAGGTAGCAAAGTTGAGCGACAAGGTTTCCTAGGCCAGCCTTGATAGTCAAATGGATCTGAATTTGAATCCTACCTATTTTCCCACCAACTACCCATCCCTACAAGTCTGGGAGTTGGAGTTTCAAGTTCATGAATGTGACCTTAGACATTAACCACTTCCTTATCCCCTTTGAGTCCGCTGGGGTCATCTGGATGACAAATATGGCTCCTCCTTGTAGAAGTCACTCACCCATGGTGTGGGGAGCCATGTAGATTTTACTGCAGATTTCACAAGGTAGGCAAGGGGGAGCCTTTAAGTTGCATGTCCCACAGTATACAGCTTAATCCTTCTGTTAGATTTTTCTGTTCTCCCCAAGGCCCTCCTTAATTGCTTACACTCTGTGACTTTTTCCTCTCTGATCTTGCCCTTTGGAGTCTCCTAATTCTTCTCATTCTTTCCTTTTTTGTTTAATAGAATAAAAGTGAGAAAATCGATCTGGTGTGTGAAGCTTGAGATTCATTTTTCCGTTCTGTAAAATGGGGATGATATTAATTTCTACCTCATAAGGTGAGAGGGACAACTAAATGAGAATTAAGTAACTGTGAACTCTAAAGAAATGTTTTTCTAACATGACCCATGAAATCAGTTTAATGGGTTGCCACCAGCATTAAAAAAATGAAGTAAGATAAAATAGAATAGAAAATATCAGAGAGTATCACTTGTAGTAGGGGTCAGTCTTATTCTGTGAATCTTTTCTTCCAGCTTTATATATTTGTGTGCATGTGTGTGTGAGCAATGACGGACTGTAAATGGATTTTTTTTACTGTAGGTTACAGTAAAAAAAAGTTTGAAATATTTGTCATTAAAATTTGCCTTCATCTTTGAGGCAATGATCTCTGAGAGTTAGGGAGACACCAAATCCTAATGTTGAAAAGATCAGAGGCCCTACATCCAGCCCCCAGCCAGGAGGCTATAACATCACACCAAAGGCACAATCTAGCAGCCCAGGGACCTAATTCTGTTCACAGATATTTTTGTTAGGCTCACATTGCATTGATAAAAATTTTTGAAATCATTACTATCATTTGAAAATCAGGAGGTTGGATATGAAAATCTAGATTTTCAGTTTCTCTGGGAAATTCAGATTTGACCATACCAGGTATCTTTCCCACAGTCTCTGTCCTGCCTGCATCCTCATTTGTCTTCTGCCTGGGCTCTGGAAGCACGTGAAGCCTCAACTCTTGGTGGATTCCATGGGCCATTTGCTGCTCACTCCTTGACCTAGGGTCCTTCCCCAGCTAAGGCTCGATGTTTGTTTTAAAGAATCACAAAGCTGGATTGTACTCAAAGGTTCCTTTGGTCCAAACCCTCATTTGTGGGTGGAGGAAAGAGGCCCAGGGAGGAGGAGGTGACTCACCCAAGGTCACACAGATCATCACTGATGCGATGGGAAAGTACCCAGTTCTCCGCCCACCTGGGTCAGTGCTCCTGTCCTCATGAAAATGGAGACTTTCTTAAGAGATGTGCTCGATTCACTTCAAAGGTCATCAGCCCTCTCTTTTTCCCTCTGTCTCCATCAAGGCAAATGTTTACCTTGCAAAGGTGAAATTAGATCCAGAGTGGTTCCTGCTTGTCTTGCAAGGTGTTTTCATGACTCCGCCTTTGCCTTCCTTGACTTTTCCTTGCGGCTTTGCTGTAGCTGCAGCCACATGAGTGCAGCTTCTGCAGGAGAAAGACACCCAGGCAAGGGATTCACCTGGGTGGGTATTCAGAAAGGACATGTTTCTCCAACATTGTCTGGATGTTGGTTTCACCTTATTTAGTTGAAGGGCAGAGAAAATCAACTTTGGGTGCGTTTTTTTTTGTCCAGCATGGTGGCAGGCAATGTCAGCATTAGCAGGCTGATATATAATTCCCTGATCACCCTACAAGAAGGTGCAGGGTGGTCCTAATAGGGCCATTCTTAGAGGTGAGAGCCTCCCTCTGCCAGGCACATGGCCAGGAGCTTGACAGATATTTGGTTGTTTTTAATTTTTTATTTATTTACTTTTTTTGCGGTACACGGGCCACTCACCGCCGTGGCCTCTCCCGTTGCGGAGCACAGGCTCTGGACGCGCAGGCTCAGCAGCCATGGCTCACGGGCCCAGCCGCTCCGCGGCATGTGGGATCTTCCCGGACCGGGGCACGAACCCGTGTCCCCTGCATCGGCAGGAGGACTCTCAACCACTGCGCCACCAGGGAAGCCCTGTTCTTAATTTTTTTAAATTTGTTTTGCATTATAAAAATAGTCAAACATACACACAAGTAGAAAGCATAGTATAATGAACCTCTGTACACCTATCACTCAGATTCAACATTTATCAAGATCTTGCTATGTATACTTCCTAATCCCCCTTTTTAATTTTTCTTTGACATGTAATTTATATACAGTAAAATGCATAGATATTAAGTGTACAGGTATGAGTTTTCTTTTTATTTTGAACTTTTATTATTTTGAAATAATTTTGTACTTACAGAAAGTTACAAAATACAAAGAATTCCCGTATACTCTTTAATGTGATTCCCTAAATGTTAAGATTTTACCACATTTGTTTTATCATACTTTACACACACATTATCATCATCATCTTTCTGAATCATTTGCAGGTTGATGAGTTTTTCCGAATATTTGCAGATGTGTTTGAAGGCTGCTGAGAGCTTCCCATTCACCAGGATCCTTGCTATGTATACTTCCTAATCCCCCTTTTTAATTTTTCTTTGACATGTAATTTATATACAGTAAAATGCATAGATATTAAGTGTACAGGTATGAGTTTTCTTTTTATTTTGAACTTTTATTATTTTGAAATAATTTTGTACTTACAGAAAGTTACAAAATACAAAGAATTCCCGTATACTCTTTAATGTGATTCCCTAAATGTTAAGATTTTACCACATTTGTTTTATCATACTTTACACACACATTATCATCATCATCTTTCTGAATCATTTGCAGGTTGATGAGTTTTTCCGAATATTTGCAGATGTGTTTGAAGGCTGCTGAGAGCTTCCCATTCACCAGGATCTAGACCTTGAAAAGGTACCAAGTGAAATAGTCCAAATGCAGAAAAAACACATTTCCTGCCTTTAATATTTTAGGTCATATTTGCAAATGAGTTCCAATAATATACAAACTCACCTTTTATTTTTAAAAAAAGAAATACATAAATAAAAGAAACTAACACACACAGCAATCTGTTCTTCCAAGAGACAATCAGGTAGAAACAAATCTAAAAGGGTATTCCGACCCATCCCCACTCCCCCCAAAGCCCAGCCGAGAACTCACTGGGAACAACTCGTTGTCAGCTTGAATCAACTGCTAGCAATCACGATTTTATTCAATCTCATAAATCGCAGGGCTCGTGAAGCAACTGGATAATTCAGACTTAAATGTATTCACATATCAAACCTTACACTTTTCCCAGGAGACATAGTTGTTTGGTAAATACATCCTTATTGCTTGTTTCTAAAACAGCTGGATGCAGCTGTTTAAATGGAAATGGATTTTCAGCAAAAAGATATTTCTCAATTACTTAGAAATAGAATCCTTCCCCCTTTCCCACTATCATTGTCTCTGTTCTCCACACGATGGGCCTGTTGAACCTTACAAGGTTTTCAGGCTGTGTTTCCTTTCCATGGAAATCCAAAGAAGGACCTCATGGACCAGGGGATGGAGGGTGGGGAGTGTGGGACTGAGGGGGGTGGTTGAAGCTTCCTGTCTCTCCCTCCCTCCTTCCCTCCCTCCCTCTTTTCCTCCCTCCTAATAAGCTGTCTGGCTCCTTTTTAACCTGTTTTATGTACTAAACTTGTGTATAAGATTGCCTTTGGAGAACCACTGGCCTCATCAATCTTTTCTTTCTCTAGCATGTGAGATGCTAAGAAAGTCAACATGAGGGGGTGTAATTCCCTAGGTTGTCAGCACACTGCAGGCCTGGGAAGTGGCCTTAGGTTCTGCAGCTGTAGATTCTGGTCTGATGCCCATGGACTTGTTGCCATGGTGCTTCCCCCTCCCCAGTGACTTCTTGGTATCCAGAGAGAGAAAGTGAGATTTTAAATGGGAACCAGCAATACACAGAGGCTTGAGAGGACTTTCAAAGTCCTTGACCTCCTCCTCTTCTTTTTTCTCTTTGTCCTTATTTTCTTTTAATTAATTAATTTATTTATTTTTGGCTGCATTGGGTCTTCGTTGTTGCGCGCAGGCTTTCTCTAGTTGCGGCGAGCGGGGGCTACTCTTCATTGCGGTGCACGGGCTTCTCATTGCGGTGGCTTTTCTTGTTGTGGAGCACGGGCTCTAGGTGCGTGGGCTTCAGTAGTTGTGGCTTGCGGGCTCAGTAGTTGTGGCTTGTGGGCTCTAGAGCACAGGCTCAGTAGTTGTGGCGCACAGGCTTAGTTGCTCCGTGGCACGTGGGATGTTCCCAGACCAGGGCTCGAACCCGTGTCCCCTGCATTGGCAGGCAGATTCTTAACCACTGCGCCATCAGAGAAGTCCCTCTTTGTCCTTATTATCATTATAAAGATACATGCTCATGGAAAAATTAGTAAAACACAGAAAAGCAGGAAGAAGACCAAAAAAAAAAAAAAAAGCCTCATTGGCTTCTGTGTCCATTGGCTAGACATAAGAAGGTATCTATTTATCTTAAAACATTTTTAATGCATTTTAACATAGCTTGGATCATGCAGTATGCACAACTTTGTACTCTGCTTTTTTTCACAGGCCTTTTTGCACACAGCTTTTACTGACTGTGTAATACTCCACTGCAGTATTGGACCAAGATTTCCATACAAGTGGGGATTTGCAGGAGGGTTTTCTTTTCTATGAAAATTGCTGGGGCTTCCCTGGTGGCGCAGAGTTGAGAGTCCGCCTGCTGATGCAGGGGACATGGGTTCGTGCCCCAGTCCGGGAAGATCCCACATGCCGTGGAGCAGCTGGGCCCGTGAGCCATGGCCGCTGAGCCTGTGCGTCCGGAGCCTGTGCTCCGCAACGGGAGAGGCCACAACAGTGAAAGGCCCGCGTACTGCAAAAAAAAAAAAAAAAAAAAAGAAAAAAAAATTGCTTAAAACGTTTCCTAACATCGCACTGAGGCAGGAACTCGCTCCCCACTCTCTCTTCAGCATGAATAAGAGGGCTGAATTTTGCACAGGGCCCGTGCTGATGGGGCAGGCAGCCACAAAGCCCAGCTAAGAATGGACTTCTTATAAATTCTGACACAAAGACTAGTCACGTGGAGCATGGTGAGTGCAAGGCTAAGGTCTGGGACCCAGGAAAGTGCTCTCGAGTTCTCCCCAGTTAGTGATGCTGGAGCACCGCTGCTTCTGGGCAATAAATCACTTCCTTGGAGCAGTTTCAGGAGGCTCACTGCCCACGGGTCTCATCAGTCATATGTATGTTTCAGGCTCTTGAAGCCTTCCCCAAACCTTTATTATTCCCTCCAAAGGACCCAGAAAAAGGTCCCCTCGTCTCCCTGCACCATCAGAAGGCAAGCTCTAACATACAGCACTATAGAATGTAATGCCCCAAAAGGGATGACTGAAATATTAGCTGAATGTCTCTGCACCAGGCATTGTGCCAAGGAATTATGCGTATGAGCTTTTATTTCATCCTGGTGAGGCCGGAAGTGTTCTCCCCACTTTGCAGATGAGGAAAGTGACCCTTAGAGCTTGAATTACCTGCTTAAGACCCCCAGGTAGGAAGGGCAGAACGGGGACTAGGGCGCATCTCCCCGCCTTAATCCGCCCTGTCCTGCACCGCCGCCTCTTGGTCACGCATCAGCTGCATGAGCTCTTCGCTGCGGCCAGCCAGGCCTCTCTTCCTCACCACCATGCCGCCTGCTCCTGGCTGGAGGAGCCGGCAACACATCCTCCCAGGCCTTCTCAGCACCAAAGGTAAAGGTGTACCCTTGGCCCCCTGAAAAGACCTCATGATCTCCCCAGAGCCTGACGGTGCTCAGAGAAATGAAGCAGGGAGAGCTCTCTGGAGACAGGGCCTTTTTATTGTATTTCATTTCACAAACACAACGAAAAAAAATTCTGCTAATAGGATTGCCAACTCAGCATGCCTAGGCAAGTAACTGTAGATAAATATAAAGCATCCTGGCACACCCTGGGATTGATGACAAGTTAGGAACAATAACAGGCAGCCAGAAATTAATCAGGAGAGTTGCCTTTTACTAAAGGGAGGGGCAGGGAGAGAGCAGGCATGAGGGCACAGCCATTATACCAACTCCTGTTGATTCTGTGCCTGTTTCTCTCAGGGCCCCTGTGGCCCCTAGGAGCAGGAGAAGCCGTCAGGTGGCTCTCCGGGCTGCCTGAGTGCTTGCAATTCTGACCAAACCACCACGCTTCCTCATGGGGAGTCTCACTGCCTGTGAAGGCGGGGTTTCCTCCTGTCCAGGTGTGATAAACCTTCTGTGGTCCAGAGTCCTGCCCTCCAAGCCTCGCCGGCAAGGCACAGTGTCTTCTGGGCCAAAACGGCCCTCCTTTCTAATATTGGCCTGGCACCAGCAGCTCTAACTTGGGGCTGATGGCCCATGGCCAGCCTCCAAGCTGCTGTCTGCCATCTCCTGGGTTGGGCTGGTCTTGGGTGGATCTTCTGCTCATTGCCCTTCCCTGGTCTTCTTTCACCTTCTCCAGGCAGCTGACTGTGGTAAGGGTGCTGGTAAGTGAACGGGCTGGTGCCCGCTGGGGGTGACAGAGAAACACAGGCCGCGCTCTGCTTTGGGCATGTATGGCTCACAAGCCCCCTCCTCTTTCTGGTCACAGTTAGCTCACCTGGAAAGTGATCTGTGCTTGCTCGATTCTTAGAAGATATAGTCTAAATGTGTCAGATGACACTCAGGGCTTTCATGAGCTTACCCTTGACCTCATACCCTATGCCCTGGTCAAAAGTTTTCCAGAATGCCCCATGGTCATATAACCTCTCTTTGCTCTTTATGACTTTACTTAGCTACTTACTATTCCTCCCTTAAGTCCTAGCTGCAGCATCACCTCCTCCTTGTTTCTCAGAAGGCCTTAATCCTCCTGTGTGTAATCCCTACATCTTGTCTGCCCTCTAAATGGCAGGTAAATGTCACTCACTTACTGCTATACACTTCTATATCTCAGTACTATATACCAAAGAAATACACCCAGTAGAGGTATCTCAGGCATGACTTTGTAAAATACAGGCACATTTTAGGGGTGGAAGCACTGGATCCATTTCTAAACCCTGAAATCCTGCTACAGAGGCACCAGACTCCCAATTTTCTTTTGAGATTCGGAAGGTCTTCCTGAGCCTGAGAGCCACCATGAGAAGCATTTATTGCATTTATTTTCATTTTAAGATTCAGCAGTAAATTCTAGGAGTGCTAATCCCTGTGGATGAGGAGCACTGCCTGCTTCCTTGGATTTCACTGTCTCTGTCCCACAGAGCAAAGGGCAGCGCACCATTGTGGTACTGGAGCCTTTTACATGTTTGACTCCTAAATCCAAGGAGATCTGTGTCCTCAGGAGGCCCTGGGTTCCCCCTGTTGGGGGGCACCCACATCTCTGTAGGGAGAGATGGGCAGGGCACATCTAAGTGTCCACATGTAGGGCAGGGAGGCCTCAGAGGCTTTGGGCTCACAGGGGTGGCAGTCTGGTGGACAGGGAGCTAGAAGACCTGGACTCTGCCCACTGCTGCACTTGTAGGCCAGTAGTTTCTTCCTGCTGCTTACAGTTCAACAGAGTTTCATCCTCTTCAGCCAAGTTTATTCTCCAGCCCCTTTAGGGTCTCTGGGTACCTGGTTTTCTGGTTCTATGAGATAGAGCAGAGGGAGGCTCACATTTGAGGAGAATGTTGGGACTATAGGGAAATTGCCGTCCAGAAACCACAGATGCGTAGGGGTTGGCAGGGACTTGAGAGGTCAGTCAGCCCACTTCTGTCTTACCACTTAAGAATGTAGAAAGTTGGAGGGTTTTGTTTTGTTTTAATTCAAGGAGAACATGAATCTCTTAGCACTATGAAAGTAACTGAAGAGGCAACATGGCGGTCAAAATTATCAGGCACCCAACTGTAGTAGATACCCATGAGGTGAAGGCCCAGAAATAGGACCAAGTCTGGGTTCTGTGGTCTCGTGCCTGTGCCACACCCATGCAATTGATTAGTTCGGTGCTGGGGCCCTGACTCAATCTGGACCAATCAGAGTTCTTCCCTGTGAATTTAAAAAATTGGAACCACTTGGAGGTGGGAGAGTCGGGATGTGAGATGTAAGATGTGAGTGAGCGTGTTCTCAGCTACATGGAGAAAACTGGGCTACAGGGAGAGAGAATTGACTCAATGGGCAGAGGAGAGGTGGTGTTGGAGTTCCTGGTTTCAGTTGCTTTTGTGGCCCAGCTGCAGCTCTCTCCTTCCCGTGGCTGGATGAGATACCTCCTTTATGTCTGAGCTACTTTGGGTTGCATCTCTGTCACGTGCAGCCCAAAGTGTCCGGACTCACAGGAACAAAACTGTATCAAGCATTTCACATGCTCGGAGCTCTTTGTCCTTAAAATCCCCACCTGGATCTTAAGAAAGACCATGGCATCTGTAGGAGATGATGTCATGAGAGAGTTCAACAAATTGGAAGTGTCTGTATCGAAATTATATTAGGCTCCCAGAAAGAGCTTTCAGAACCAAACAAATAAACGAAGTGCAACTTCTGGTGTTCCCCTAACTACTTCTGATGCCCAAGCCTCCTCACTGCTGCTCTGATCTGCTATCTTTCACCTAACTTTTCCACGTGTTGCTAGGGTAGAAGGAACACTGGATTGAGAGCCCTGATTCTGTTCCTTTCTATCATTTGACGGCAAACAAACCACTTACCTCTCTGAATATTTCCTCACCTATAAAATGGAGATAATAATAATGCCTAACTCACAAGTTTATTGTAAGGCCGAAACGGGAGTGAAGTTCCAAATTCAAGTGCTGTGGCTATCTCTTGTGAAACAAACAAACAAAAAAACAGGCCACATGGTCTGACAACTCTTCAATCATTTGATTCAGTGCAGCACCATTCAATAAATATTGCTGAGTGGCCCACACATGCCAGTTCTGTTTTGAGAGCTGATGATCCTGTAATGAGCAGGACAGATGAGGGTTGTTCCTATGCAGCTGATGTCCTAATGGGGACAGCAGCAAATAAACAAGTCAACCAAGAAATGAGCACATAGGAAAATTTTGAATAAAGAGAAGTGCTATGAAGAGAGTGAAATGGGGTGTAGAGTGAGTGGGTGCGCTCCTGAAGAGAGCAGGGCAGGCTATTTGAAACTGGGCCAGTCCTAGAAGATCTGGGGCATGTGGCTACCATGATAATAAACCTGTCTTGTTAGGTCATACACCCAGCATGCAGTGATGGGCCTATGGCCACTGGAGGATGTGGATAAATGGCTGACGAACTCCACGCACATTGCCTACCCAGTTTTGGACTGTGCAATCCAAAGAACTGATATCAGACTCAACTTCAAGAAAAAAAAGTATATTAACTGAACAATGGCTTGAGTAAGGAAAAAAAGCCCACCCGAACTCACATTTCCTTTGCTTCCTTCCTTTGGCATTTCTTTGCTATAGAGGATATCTTGAAACTTTTCTAGGTTAAGGCTGATTTGGCCTCAGTTTTTTTCTTGGACAGTTGTGTTCCACTCAGTTTGTCCAGCTGCTGACATCCTTAGAGAAGACTTTCACAACTGGGCTTTTAAATCCTCTTCCAAAATGATTCTAAATGTAGGGAGGAAGGCACTAATGCCTTAGACATTGTACCAGGCACATTATATCATTTAATCCTTATAGGACTGAACTTGGAGAGGTTTTGTGACTCACCCTAGGTCACAATGCTGGTTATAAACCAGTCACGCCTGCCTCTAAGTCCTGGGTTGGTCGCCCAGCCACTTGGCTTCTGAGTTTTACCAGTGACTCTCTGTCTACAAATGACAGGAAGCATCACATGGCAGGCTTTAAACAAAGCCATTTTATGGGAGCTCTTTTGCACTCATTGTCAGTTGATCTGCACAATGGCTCTGAGGTGTCGTGGACATTTTTATTATGACTTATCAGCATTCCTTATTCTCTTTCTCAGCTTTGCTCCCCCTTTTCAAGGAACTGCACCTTCCTCATTCCAACAGATTGGGTCTAGAGCCATGGCAATAGACCCTGCCCCACACTAACCAACCAACCAAACAAACAAACAAACAAACAAACAGCAGAGCTCATTGTGGAAGCTCATTCTTCTGGCTGCAGTGATTAGCCCAAGGATGTACATGTGACCCAAGCTGGGCTAATCAGAGTTGTTCTCAGGGATTTTTATACTTTGAGCTGGAGGAATGAACCTTTTTATCTTAAGCAATAATTGTGCAGACGTGAGCCCAGAGCTGAGGGTAGCTGTGTTCCAGCCTCATGAATAAAGCACGTTTGGGGGATGAAGCCAGAGGCTGAAGAGAGAAAGAGAATATCCTGAAGTGTTGGAAGCCCTTGCTTTGATTCCTCCTGTCCTTCCTCTGTTTGGCTAAGCCAGTTTGGGTTAACTTTCTAGGCCATACATTCAAAGAGCTCTCACTGAGAGGCCAGCTTGAGCTGTTTCTGGGGTAGTGCCAAGGGGCAGTGGTAGAGGTTGCATATAGGTTGTTTTTAGAGGCCATTTAAGGGAAATACCCCGGTGGATAATATGCAAAAAAGTGTCTGTCTCTGTACGATGCCAATGACAGAAAACTCCAATATAAACTGGGTTAGGCAATAAAGTAGATTTAATAGCTGACGTGATTTAGAAGTCTAGAGAAAGCGTGCTTTCAGGTAATGCTTGATCCAGGCTCTACTGATGTCCCTGAAGTCATTTCTTTACCTCTCTACTCTACCTTTCTCAGGGTTCACAGAACAACCCCCAGAAGCTTCAGGCTTCCAGATTCCCCTAAAGGAGCAGCATGCACCCATTTCAGGCCTTCAGAAAAGGAGAGGATATTTTACCATTGGTTTTTTAGAAGGGCTGGGATTTACTTTTCCTTAATGGCTCAGGCTGCATCCGAGGCCTATCCTTGAATCAGTCACTAGCTAGCCTGGGAACGGGGATATGTTGCAGGGAGGGTGGGAGGCAATTCCGTCCAGATTTCATGGTGGAGGATGGAGGAGGGAGACTTCTCTAAAGGAAAATCGAACACCATTGGGAGAGAAGCAGGGAAAGGATGTGACATACAGAGCAGCACATTCCACCGCAACACTTAGCACTCAGGCCACTGTGTATCCAGGCTTGGGATAGAATTGGCTGAGATGCTGGGGCAGCCAAGCTTGCACAGAGACAAGCTGCAGTGAAGGTTTTAAAAACAACTGCAGGGGGAACACACTTTGAAGTGGTCTGCAGCAGCTGGTGTCCACTTTGCCAAGAGATGGCACATGTCCTAGGGGGCTGTCTGGGGACCTAGCAGATGATAGGTGACCCAGCCTTCCTCCTGGTCCCTGGATCCCCATGTGGTAGAGCAGGATTCTTAACCTTAGCTCTCTGACACCCCCAACTCTACTGCTCATGGAAGTCAAAGCCATGTCCTCTCTCCTGCTCTCCCTGCCTTCTGGCTTCACCTCCCTGGACTGGGCACTAGTTAGCTGGGCATAGTTCTATCTGTTCTCAGCAGAGGGCAGGAATGGGGGGGACATGCTTAGGAACCCCTCATGCTGACAACTGAGGCTCCATCAGTGTCTGCTGAGTCAAAATCTTTAGGGCTCAGATGAAATTTTTTGAGTCAAATTCTGGCCAGAGTCCCCTGACCTTGTGGTGATTGGGAAGATAGAGCTTCAAAATATGGTTCAGGTCTTTTGCTTCTGGAAATCTGACCTTTCCAAATGTCTGAATAGCTGTTCCTTTTGCATTATGTATAATAGGGAATAATTAGAGGCAACCTCAATGTCCACTGGTAGGGTTCCTCTGATGGGACACTTGGCGGCTCTTCTTAAACATGTGACTTACAATCACCTCTCTTCTTATGGAAAGACCACTAGGATATACATCCAAGTGACAAAACAAATTATAGGACAGTATGCAGTACAACCACCCCGCTCCGCAAATGCACAAAAACCTCTGACAGGCTACCCTCCAAACTCTGAACAGTGATTCCCTTTGGAGAATGGGACTGGAGCAGGATTCATCTGGATTCATTCATTCATTTGGATTCATTTTTTACTTCATTTCTGTATTGTTTGTTGTCTTTGACAGTGATCATGTATTACTTTTGTAATTAAAAGAGATTTCAATTAAAAAAATAACTCTAAAATAAAATAAAAACAAGCCATTGTGGGGGCATGGTGTTCACTGTTCACTTCTTCTGGTGTCCCTTCCATAGTGCGGAAGCCAGAAATGGAGAAACTACATTTCCCAGACCCCTTTACAGCTAGGATTCTGGGTGTAGTTTAGATTTAGCCAGTGAGACACCTTCAGGTGAGATTAGGAAGGGGATGTGAAATAGAGACTGCTCAGCTGTTGCTTATGCTGACAAGCTCAGCCAGCTGAGGGGGAATCAGGCTCTTTTGAATCAGTGTTAGCAAAAGTATCCATGTCCCATCACTTGCTCTGTGCGGCACACATCTGCTGCTCTGGATTGGAGCTGCTGAGGACTGGACACTTCCCAAGTCGGTAGGTGGCTTCCTGGTAGTACAAGAGTCAGCAGCTCCCTTGTGGCCTGATTCCACTGTGCGACTGGAAATTACACTTGTTTCTTTCAGCCCTTCTTATAATTCTATTAACTGTAATAAAGCTCTTCTGGGACTAGAATAGAGTTGTGTTTTTTTTTTTTTTCCTTGACAGATACACTTGTATGGAAATCTGGAAGCAGCAGCATAATACTTCTTTGGGTTCAAAGTCCTCTGATACCTTTAGGAAACACGAGAGGATTGGCTTTTGTTTCTTTTAAATTAAGCTCAAGTAGAAAGACTAGACTAAACTTTTAAAAATTCCACTCCGGTAATTTATGAAATCTGATGGCACAAACAGAAAGGGTCAGGAATGTGGTCTTTGAGCCTCCCAAATCACCTCCCTACATTTTCTCTCCTATGCACACACCATTTCCCTATCTCTGGTCATCTCATAATTTCATTTACAGCCACTTTGCAAGACCAGTCTTCCTAGGCAAAACCCTAGTCCAAATACACATGGAAAAACAAGAAAAACAATTATAAGGAAATGTGCAAGGGTGTAGTCTACCAGTGCAATTGACATTAACAATAGCTCCCTTGGATATTAGAATAAAAGGTGCCTCATATTTTTCCTTTGGGTTATGACTCTATTTTTAAAAACTTGTTTGATATATGACTTTTTTTTTTTGCGGTACACGGGCCTCTCACTGTTGGGGCCTCTCCCGTTGCAGAGCACAGGCTCCGGAAGCGCAGGCCCAGCGGCCATGGTTCACGGGCCCAGCCGCTCCGCGGCATGTGGGATCTTCCTGGACTGGGGCATGAACCTGGGTCCCCTGCATCGGCAGGCGGACTCTCAACCACTGTGCCACCAGGGAAGCCCTTGATATATGATTTTTGAAGTTAGATGGCCCTTGAAGTTACTCACCCATGTTTATCTCTGAGACTTGAGCCCAGAGAAAAATGCAGAATGCCCTTTTCTGGTGAGGTCCCCCTGGCAGTCCAAGGCTGAGTCTCTAAAGTTTCAGTGAAATTGGAACTTGGAAGTGTTATTTGTCAGCTGGCCAAGCCTCCAGAGTCATAGTATCAATACTTAGCACCTCCTCACCAGCTCCAGCTTGCCCTGCCCTGTCCATCACCATTCCATCCTAGCAGCCCCAGCTGTACAGCATTTTGCAGCTTACAAAATGCTTTGCAAACATTCTCATTTGACATTCACCACAACGCTGGGAGGCTGGCTGAGCAGGTGAGGAAGGTGAGGAAGCTAAAGCACAGCGAGTTTAAGGGACTGCTCAAGGTGACACAGAGCAAGTCTTGAATCAAGTTTTCTAACTTAAAACCCAGTGTGTTGGGGCTTCCCTGGTGGCGCAGTGGTTGAGCGTCCACCTGCCGATGCAGGGGGCGTGGGTTCGTGCCCTGGTCCGGGAGGATCCCACATGCCACGGAGCGGCTGGGCCCGTGAGCCATGGCCGTTGAGCCTGCGCGTCCGGAGCCTGTGCTCCGCAACGGGAGAGGCCACAACAGTGAGAGGCCCACGTACCACAAAAAAAAAAAAACAAAAAAAAAACCCAGTGTGTCTTCCAAGGCCCTGTGGCCCCTTAACATTTTAATTTTTTATGGTCTTGTCACATTGCTGGTGATGGCCCCCTTTTCTCCCTGTGACTAGCTAGGGTCATCATTCAAATAACCCCTGGGCATCTTGTAAGCTGGCAAGGCCTTGGTCTGGCTTGCTTGCCTCTGGCTGCAGATCACACAGATCACACAGATCCAAGTTAACAGCACCCATCTGTAGCTGTCAGCCTCCATTACTCCTCCTTTCTCTGGGTGAACACCCACTGCATTCTGGAAGAGAGAGATGGAGAGCTTCAGGCAGAGAATCCTCTGTGACCACTGGATGTCAGTACTGATCTATGCCAGAGAGCAGAACCTCTTCCCAGGCCGGGCAGAGCCCCTAGCGCCGGGATTTAAAATGGAACAGGAGAGGCACGTTGATTGAAAGCAAAGTGTACAGTGACTACATATTTTAGTTAAACAGTTGGGCTCCTCCGGCCACATCTCTGAAGGCTGCTGTTCTTGGATCCTCCCTCTAAGTTGTTTGATTTAGCTGTTGTGGACCTGATCTAGCAAGAGAGAGAGAACAACCAGAATTCCAAGCAAAACTTAGGACATCTCTGTTGGTTCGTTAATTCCCTTTCCAAGGATGGCACAACTTCACATGTATCAAAAGTATCATCAAGCAAAGAGTTTAAGTAGTTGCCTTTGAGATGGAGAAACTGGGGGGAGGGGAACCTTGTAGAACTATGTGATTCTTTAAATTAAAATTATGTGAATATGCAGTTTGAATAAAATAGAAGCAAAAAAGTGTTAAAAGCAGCCACTAAATGTGGGAGGTGGGGAAAGAATATAGGATGGACTCATGGACTGGCCACAAAGGCACCGGGTGTTAGGGATTCCGTGACCTTGGATGAAACCATTCACTCCTTTTTGGGCCCTACAGCAACCTCATGAGGTACTGCTGGATGAGGAAATGAGGGTTTAGAGAGATGAAGTAACTTGTCCGAGGAGCCAGTGGTGGAACTGGGCTTCAAACTCTGGTGCCTGATTCTAGAACCCATCTCTCCACTGCTCTGTTATGTTGCCTTCCTTCACCTTTACCCACCCAGAGGGTCTAGATGACTTGTCCAAAATCACACAATGTTTGAGGCTAGGGAGTGGGGCAGGGACAAAGTTCCCTGACTGTCTCAAATGTTTTTTCCATGGTCTCACTGGGCCTTGTCCAGATGTCTGTGTTAGAACTGGGGGAAAGTGAGGCCAAGGAGCCTTGTGTCTTGGGGAGTGGCCCGGATGGCCATGGCACCATTTTGGAGCGGGAAGGCAGATCCACAGCCCACACAAGCACAGCTCTGAACCAGCCCAAAAGATAACTCACACTTCCTGGGACCCTCCCTTCCTTTCCTCATGCAGCCTGCACCTCTCAACCTATTCTGATATCCCTAAACTGGCAGATGATCCTTGTCTCTCCCATCCCTCCTCCTCTGGCCCTGGAGCTGTTTTTAGTTCCAGGCAGCCTTCCAGTCCTCTCAGTCTGGTGCACATATTGTCAGGGACCTTTTCCTCATAGATGGAAACCTAGCAACAGGGACATCAAGGATGGACCATGGTGTCTGGCAGCCAAGTGCATTCTGACCTAGCCACCCAGGGCACAGTGTGAGACTTAAGAGAAAGGTTAGGTGGATATGTGATGATTCGGGCCCAGAAACTTTTGCTCTAGGTCATCTCTAGACTGAGCATAACCCAGAGGGTATTTGTATTTATCCTTTATCTCATTAGGCTGTGGTGTGGATTTCTACCCGTCCCGGAGACAGTTCAAGCCTCAGAGAGGCACCCCAAGGGATGGGTCAGTCTTGGGGCTGTGTAATCATGGACTCTGAGGCAGACGATGATCAGAGCTTGTTCATGGACATACTTAGGCATCTTTGTGGACCTTGGAAACATGGGGGAAATGGAAATAGTTATTCAAAGTGTATTTTAAATAGAATATTTTTTAGAGCAATTTTAGGTTCACAGCGAAACTGAGTCCAAAGTGCAGAGTTCCCATATTCCCCTGTCCCCACACGTGCGCGGTCTCCCCAACTAACAACCTTTGTTACAATCAGTGACTCTACGCGGACACATCACTGTCACGCAAAGTCCATGGCTTATATTAGGGATCACCCTTGGTGTTGTACATTTTATGGAGTTGGGCAAATGTATACTGATGTGTAGCCACCATGATGGTATCATACAGAGAAGTCCGATTGCCGTAAAAATCCTCTATGCTCTGCCTATTCATGCCTCCCCTCCCTCCTAACCCCTGGTAACCACCCATCTTTTTACTGTTTCCAGTAAACAGCAGTAGTTTTGAGGTTTCTAGAATGTCACAGAGTTGGAATCATGCAGGACATAGCTTGCTCATATTGGCTTTTTTCACTTAGTAATGCTCATGTATAAGTTTCCTCCATGTCTTTCCATGGATTGATAACTCATTTATTTTTAGTGCTAAATAATATTCCATTGTCTGGGTGTACCACCACTCATCTGTTGAAGAAAAGATTGATTGCTTCCAAGTTTTGGCAATTATAAATAAAGCTGCTATGAATGTAGATGTGCAGGTTTTTATGCAGACGTAAGTTTTCAACTCATTTGGATAAATACCAAGGAGTGTGGTGGCCAGATAAGAATATGTTTAGCTTTGTAAGAAACTTCCAAACTGTCTTCCAAAGTGGCTGTACCATTTTGCATTCCCATCAGCAACGCACGAGAGTTCCTAGTGCCCCAAATCCTAGCCAGCATTTGGTGTGGTCAATGTTTTGGATTTTGGCCATGCCAATGGGTGTGTAGTGGTATCTCACTGTTGTTTTAATTTGCCTTTCCCTGATGACATATGATGTGAAGCATAGTTTCATAAGCTTTTTACTACCGGCATATTTTCTTTGGTGAGGTCTGTTTAGATATTTTGGCAGTTTTTAAATCAGGTTGTTTGTTTTCTTACTGTTGAGTTTTAGGCATTTTTCGTATATTTTAGATAATAGTCTCTTACCAGATAAGTCTTTTGCAAATATTTTATCCCAGTCTATGGCCTGTCTTCTCATCCTCTTGACATCATACTTTGCAGAGCAGAAGTTTTTAATTTTGTTGAAGTCCAGCTTGCAAATTATTTTATTTAATGGATTGTGCCTTTGATTTTGTATCTAAAAAGACATCACCAACCTCAGGACATCTATACTTTCTCCTATGTTATCTTCTAGCAGTTTAATAGTTTTGCATTTACATTTAGATCTGTGATCCATTCTGGGTTAATTTTTTTGTAAGGTGTGTGTCTAGATTCATTTTTTTGCATGTGGATGTCCAGTTGTTCCAGCATCATTGGTTGAAAAGACTATCTTTTCTCCATTGTCTCCAAACACTTTTGCTTCTTTGTCATAAAATGTATGTTTTGACTACTACCTAGCTTCTGGGACTTGAACAGGGAAGAAAACAGACTTGGTCCCTGCCTGTGGGAGTTGATATCTGGTGCACATAACTTTCTTAAGCCAAGAAGCAGGAAGGAGCTTGGAGCAGTGACACTGGGTATGTAGGTTCCCATCACTACTTTTGTGTCCCCAGGCTGGTGAGGCCTGGGCCATGGAGGTTACAACCATAAGAAACCAGAGACCCTGGCCTTCAGTTTTAGGTTGGGACTGATTTGCTGGGGTCCTCGGCTGACACTGGACCCAAGGTCTGATGGTGGCTGGGTGAGCATGGGGGCTTTCGTGGCATCTGTATAGGAAACTCTAGGGCCTTAGAAAGAAGGAAGACCAAGGAGAAAAGCCTCTTCAGGAATACTTGCCCACCATCCTGGGGAGTGGAATAACCACCCTGACTTCTGGGTTGAAGGCCAGACTGGAGTGGTTCCAGTGGTGGGACTAGAGGGAGAAGTCCCACAGGTCCCCAGTGAGTGATCAGTGGAAGGCCCCAGTTTCCTCACTTGTCAAATGGCCAAGTGGAGCTGGGGGACCTTTCATGTCCATCCAGTGCTACCGTTCTGTGTTCCTAAAGGAAGCTGAACTTGCAGCGTGGCCTGGGTAGTCGCATTTGGCTGACCTCATTCAGGACAAGAGAGGTAGGCAGACTCTCAGCTCACCCTTGACAGTGGGTAAGAGTGATTTAATGAAGTCCCAGACCGCAGCGGGGTGAGGTTCTGGGGGAAGGGCAAGATTACTCTTATCTTTAACTAAATGAAAATCGTTGCCCAAATTACAGTTTTAGTTTAGGAGGTGAGAAAGCACCTTTGAGGTAAGTGACAAGATTTATAGGAAGGCTGGACATTCTTGTAAATTCACCCCCATGTTAAGGGAAAACCTTATAACCTGGTGAAGAAGACTTTCTAGGAACATAATGATGGTGGATATTGATGTGGTTGAGGGTTCAGTGCGGGGGACAGGTGGACAGCTGGGAAAGAAGCAGGGATGATGAGCACAGTGAGTTGAGAACGACATAAAAGGACATTTAACGCTACAGCGTGTGTGCGTGTGTATCTCTTGTAAACCAGGTAATACCTTGCTGTAACAAGGACATTGTCCCCCAGCCCACATGCCTGGATTGCCTCAAGAGCCCCCTAACTGGTCTCTCGGCCTCCTCTCTGCACCGCCCTTTCTGCACAGATTAATCAGCCTAAAGCACCATGTTCATCTCATTACTCCCAGATCTTCCAAGGCGAATTTCCTCCCTGCAGGGATTTCTGACCTTCCTTACTTGGCCATAGCCTCCTGCCACTTCTGTTTTTTGCGATTTCCCATCATACCTACACACACTCTCTCTTTCTCTCTCACACACTCACATAAGTCTCCACATATTTGCCTGTGTTTTTGCCCATCTGCAATTCTCCCACCCTCCTCCACATTCTCTCTTTTTTAATTAAAAAAAAAGCTTTATTGAGATATAATTCACATACCATACAATCCACCTAGTTCAAGTTGTAAGATAAAATAGTTTTTAGTATATTCACAGGTATGAGCATTGTTTCACAGCTAATTTTAGAACATTTTCATCACCTGAAAAAGAAACCCCACACGCTTTAGCTATCACCTCCCAATCCCCTCAGCCCCATGCTACTGGCCCTAGGCAACCTGTAATCTACTTTCTTTCTCTATAGATTTCCCCTGTTCTGGACACTTCATATAAATGGAATCGTGCATGTGGTCTTTTGACTGGCTTCTTTCACTTAGTGTAATGTTTCCAAGGTTTATCTGTGTTGTAGCATGTGTCAGTCCTTCATTACTTTTTATGGCCAAGTAGTAATATTCGAATTCTCCCTATCTTTCAAAACTCAGCTGAATCTTCACCTCCTCCAGGAAGCCTCTGTAATTCCTCGGGCCCTTCCGAGCTCTCCCTGGGATATTTACAGTGTAGCATGGGATCCTTCCTGCGTCCTTTCTTCCCCCATCAGATGGTGGCACAGGCCAGGTCCCTGGGAAGCAGGCTCTCTGCATGCAAGAAGTTTACTGGCGATGCTCTTGTGCCCAGCCTCGTGGGGGAGTGACAGCTGCAGGAACGGGCAGAGGGAGAAGTTGAACGGCAAAGCTGCAGCCAAGGTCTCGGCCAACCTCCAGGACCTCTGAACCTGGGAGGGCCCTCAGAGTTGGACACAGACTGGACCTTTATACCCCACATCTACAGTCGTTGGATGCAGCTGCTCCGGGAAGAAGGCGTGACCTTGGGTGAGTTGTCTCTCCTCAGCCAAGGGCAAGTCCTGCAGAGGGACCCAGCCGAGAGCTGTGGCTAGCAGCACCTCCAGCAGGTGGCGGAAACGGGGGCATCATGGTGTCTACTACGAATGGGAAGCCCCTTGAGACAGGGGGCCATGTCATCCTTCCTGCTTGCCTCTCCCCTCCCCTAGCACCTGAGTTTTGCTTGAAATCAGCCTTTGGGGTCAGACAGACATGGATTCAAATCCCAGCTCTGCCACAGATTATCTGAGGAACCACAGAAACTTTCCACATCCCTTTAAGCCTGAGTTTCTTCATCTATGAAGCAGGGCTAATAACAGTCCCTACCTTACAGTGTCACTGTGAATTCTAAGTGAGTTGATATTTGTAAGGCATTTAACGGTATTGGTACATACTAAGCTCTCAATAAGTGTTGGTTATTGTTATTGTTAATGTTATTATTAGCAGATGCTCAAGGCCGCCTGATCATCAGCTGACAAAAGGATGGAAGCTGATATAAACTAAGGGACAACAAATGAACCAGATGTCAATATTGAGATGTCAGCATTCTAAGGTGGCAAATTATTATTATTATTTTTTTTTTTTTTTTTATTTTTTGCGGTACGCAGGCATCTCACTGTTGTGGCCTCTCCCCTTGCAGAGCACAGGCTCCGGACGTGCAGGCTCAGCGGCCATGGCTCACGGGCCCAGCCGCTCTGTGGCATGTGGGATCTTCCTGGACTGGGGCACGAACCCGTGTCCCCTGCATCGGCAGGCGGACTCTCAACCACTGCACCACCAGGGAAGCCCGGAAAATTATTTTTTTAATTAGGAAACGTTTCAGACATCCAGAAAGGCATAGGGATTTACTGAACATTCATGTTCCCACCATTGAAAATGATTTTCAAAATTACAGATACATTTGAAGTCTATTGTGTACCCTGCCCCAATATGCACCTGTCCCCAAGGTGAATCTTACAGGTGATGTTTATTATTCCAAGGAATGTCTCGGTGCTGCTGTATATGTTTGAATCTCTAGATAATATATTATCTTCTGTATGTTTTAAAACATTTATGTAAATGACATCATAGTATATCATTTTTCTGCTTTTTTCACTCAGCACAATGCTGGACGTCAAATGTGAGATTTGCCTGTGTTTTTACCTGCAGCTCTGGTTCATTTATTTTCCCTGCAGTATAAGGATGAAAATGCTGCTCCCGAAGTATAAGAAGAAGTGGAGGGTAAGACACCCTTTACGACTGAGCTGCTTGGTTCCAACTTCTTTCTAGCCACCCTCATCTTGTGGCGAGGTAGTGTAGCCTAGAGGTTAAAGCCACTGGAACCAGATTCTGTAGGTTTGAACCCCAAGTCTGCCAGCTGCTAGCTGGGAAACCTTGGGTAAGCTCCTTAACATCTCTGGGCCACAGTTTCCTCATCTGTAGCATGAGAACAATAACACCTCATGCCTGCTTTAGAGGACTGCTTGTAAACACTTCACGCAGGTGCTGGTAGCGCAGTACCAGCAGGGTTAGCTATTACTCTTTTACTTGGGTTGTTTCTAAGCAGACAGTATGGAACATATCTCCATGAAGCATTATCCCAGTCACTAGGGCCTGACTCCTGCCATGGAGGGAAAAGCAGCTTTACAGACCTGGATATTCCACATTTGGAAAGCTGACTGTCCAACTGTTTGGTTCCATATCCTGCTGGTGGCCCCTGGTACAGTTGTGTAGAGAGGGCTCCTGGCTCCCATCCATCACTGCCTTTGAACTGTCCAGCTCCCTCGAGGCCACCCTTAGTATTGTTCCCATTGCACAGATGAGCAGATGGGCTCAGATGTGAGGTGACCTGCTAATAATAAGTGACTTCCATGAGACCTGAACCCAAGTCTCCTCATTCCAAATCCTGTGGCCTCTAGCCATCTAGTTGTTCTCCCTAAATTGTATCAGTCATTTTCAGCCTCTTGTTTTCTCGCTTGAGGACAGTGGTGGTTCCCTCGAGGCTGAGAAGGGAAGAGAAGCAGCTTTCGGGACCACTCACCCCGCAGGAGGTGTGACCCGCTGCTGGCCTTGCAGCATCAGCAATCACATGGCAGAAAGCCACGTTAGAGCCAGAGGCTGTTGTGTGGATTTTTCTCTGTCTTTCCTCGAGGACTTTAGTTGAGCAGTCAAAATGTATTTTCAAAAAGGCTGAAGAGCCAACAGGGTGGGTGTGAGGGGAATCTGTGGGTGGGCGGGGAGTGTGGAGGCAGGTGGTGGTCAGCCAGCACGGCTTGCATTCACCCAGATATACAAGTTTTGGCTTGCCTCACCGTGAAAGGCAGTTCTCATGGGGGAAAATATGTCAAGGTAGACAGAGTCTCTCCTTTATGAGATGTCTTATGACTATTCTTGCATGCAGTTATTTTCCTTTTAAAATAATTCGTAATGGCAGAACTCACGGCCATAAATCAGTTTCTGTTTCCATTATGAATCCAGTTTTGGAAGGTGATGGTGTCTGCCATTTCATCTTCTTCAGGGCTTACACTTCATATTTTTCTCTGTAAAAAAGGAAGCGGTTTGTGTGTATGTTTTAAGAAACTAAGGGCCGGGGCTTTTAGGAGATAATTTAGCAACAGGAATTTAGGCAAGAACAACAAAAGCAAATAGGTTTCAAGTCCCATGACAACTTTGATCAATTAGAAGTGGGTGAGTGGAGTGTTGTGTTGAGAAGAATTCTGAGACCATGTACAGCATCAATGGAAAAGAGCTGTGATTGATTAGTGATGTCTGTCATGAATCTCTGCGTGGGAGGGGAGAGCCCAAAGGGAACCCTGCAAACACTCATTTGTAAACTAGAGTAAGCTTGGTAGTTTTCTCCTAACACAAACCCCTTACGTCTTTGTAGCATTTGATGGTTTGGAAAGCATTTTCATGTGCTTTATTTTCTTTTTTAAAAATTAAATTAAATTTTGTTTTTATTTTTAATAATATTTATTTATTTGGTCGTCCCGGGTCTTAGTTGCAGCAGGCAGGGTCCTTAGTTGTGGCATGTGAACTCTTAGTTGTGGCATGCATATGGGGTCTAATTTCCTGACCAGGGATTGAACCTGGGCCCCCGCATTGGGAGAGCACAGTCTTATCCACTGCGCAGGCAGGGAAGTTCCCATATGCTTTATTTTCATTGAACCATTCCATCAACTGTGTGAAGTAGGGCTAATCTGTCTTCATATTAATTCATTTATCCATTAAATGTTTATTGGGCAATTACTGTACTAGGTTGCTGTAGCTAATCTCTAAGGATGACTACCACCAATTTCTTCCTTCATGTTCATGAATGCTGCCCCTCACCAAGAAGTAGAATCTAATTCCCTTCTAGAATCTGGGCTGTTCTCAGTGACTTGCTTGACTAATGAGATGTGGCTGAAATGATGTTCTGGGCCTTCTAATGATAGGTCTTCAGAGCCTTTCAGTTTCAGCATACATCTTCTTGAAACACTTGCTTTTTTCTTTTTTAAAAAATTTATTTAATTAATTAATTTATTTTTGGCTGCATTGGGTCTTCGTTGCTGCACACAGGCTTTCTCTAGTTGCGGTGAGCAGGGGCTACTCTTGGTTGCGGTGTGTGGGCTTCTCATTGTGGTGGTTTCTCTTGTTGCGGAGCACGGGCTCTAGGCATGCGGGCTTCAGTAGTTGTAGCACATGGGCTCAGTAGTTGTGGCTTGCGGGCTCTAGAGCACAGGCTCAGTAGTTGTGGCGCACGGGCTTAGTTGCAGCATGTGGGATCTTCCCAGACCAGGGCTCGAACCCGTGTCCCCTGCATTGGCAGGCGGATTCTTAACCACTGCACCACCAGGGAAGCCCGAAACATTTGCTTTTGGATCTGCTACATAAGACATGTTACTACCCTTCTGGAAACACCATGTTGAGAGGCCCTGAGACTAGAGAGAGGCTCCCAGCTGAGCCCAGCCTTCCAGCCATCCCACTAAGGCTCCGGTTATGTAAGAAGCCATCTTGGACTCTCCAGACCAGCCCAGTGGCCAGTTGACTATCACTGAGTCACCCCCGTTGAGACAGTGTGTAACAGAAGAATCACCAAGCTGAGTCCTGCCTAAATTCCTGACTCACAAAATCATGACGTGAAAGGGTTGCTCTTTTAAGTGAGTACATTTTGAGTTAGTTATGTAGCAATAGGTAACCAGAACATTGACACTGGGCTTCCAGAGATGAGTAAGACCCAGTTTCAACCCGTAGAGAGCTCATAGTCTCTTGGGAGAGATGGACACATGAACAAACCAATCATAATTTGGCAAAACCAAACATGTACAAGATAACTCTAATTAAAAGGGGCTGGCAAGGCTTTCTGAAGGAGTGATGTCTGTCTGGGCTCTGGCCACTGCTCTTGGGATGCATGGCCCACAAGAAGTCATTTTTTCCTAAGAATCTCCTAATACCGAGAGAAGGGTCCCCAGTGGCCAACTTATATTAGGTCACTCTGTTTTCCTGGCTATAGCTGATAGATCCAGGGGTGAACAAATACTCAAGGTGGGCCAATCAAGTTCTGTCTCCCAGTAAACTGAAATTTGGGATGGAGAGCCTCAGAGGCTGGGTATCATTGGAGCCAAATCATGGTGATGGTAGTCCTCTAGAGCAGGGTTTCTCAGTCTTGGCACTACTGACATTTTGGGCTTGATTAATTTTTTCTTGGGGTTGGGAGAGCTGTCCTGTGCATTGACGAATGTTTAGCAGCCTCTCTGATCTCAACTCAGCATATGGATCTAGCACCTCATCTCTAGTCACGACAATCAGAAATGGCTCCAGACATTGCCAAAATCACCTCCCCCCAAGTTGAGAACCACATCTCTAGACTGGGGGCCCTCAAGTTCGTGAGCTGTCCTATCCATGCCGTTATTGAGATATGGTACTTAAACTCTTCTTTTGATTCTGTGAGGCATCCCAGAGCCTTCTAATAATTCAATGTCAGTTTCCATATCTTGCAATGAAAAAAATCCTAGTTCCTACAGTATTGAAGATTGGAAAGGAATTTATGGGGAAGGCATTTGGATATGGAGATATGAAACAGCACTATGGAAGCATTGCGTATGGCTGGGGCTGCTGGCGAAGGTGGGCGGTGGGCTGGAGGCACACAAGGGCCCGCCTTCGCTTTGCAGCCACACTCAAGTTTGCACCCCTGGCAACTTTGGCCCTGCAAACCTCCATAACTTACCTAAGCTCAGCGCTTTCCACTGAACCAAAGACCTCCTCCATGTCCCATTTTCTCAGGATAAAGGTTCTTGAATGGCTATTAAAGGCTAGAGTTTGGGACTTTAGAAGATTACATTCCACTGAGAATATTTTTCCTTGTTGAGGAATCAATTGCTCCTATATTTTAACCCTGCTCATGTTTCACAGGCAAACTAAAGTGAGGAACTGAGGACACTTCTTGAAGTTTGCTGGATCCCACATATCTTCTCAGCGTGAGGCAAAGGCGGAGTCCTTCAGGCTTGAGTTAGTCGGATGAAAGTTTCCCATTGTCCCTCCCTGGTGGTCCAGTGGTTAAGACTCTGTGCTGCCAATGCAGGGGGCATGGGTTCGATCCCTGGTCAGGGAACTAAGACCCCACATGCCAGCGCGGCCAAAAAAAAAGAAAGTGTCCTATTGTCCACCTTGCCCTGTGTGTGTGTGTGTGTTTGGGTGTGTGACAGATGATCTTTTGGGTCACAGAGATCAGAGATGCACTCAGGTTGTTCGAGGCTACAGGGCCCATTGTGAGGTGCTCTCCACATCCTTAAGCAGCCACGCCCCAGGAGCCACCTCTCCCTCCAAGACTCACCTCCTCTCAGCAAATCGTTCCACTGCTCATGCAGTAACAGATTTTCTGCAACTCTTAAGCTCCCCAGGAGAGAGTCTGGTCTGGTTGGTTTAGGTTTTGCTCTAAGACAGCTTTGCCTCCTGATCAACTATAAATCCTGCCTTTGGGGGCTGGGTCCAACTCCAGGTGAACTAGGTGCAAAGCATGGTGGACCCTCTGTGGAAAGAGTGTCTCAGAAGAGGCTTGTGAGGACGAAGGACCCCTAAGCTGCCCCAGAAGGGGACGTGTCCTTGGCAGGCACGGTTACAATTACGAGTGCTGGAGTCAGGGCTGAGCTGTTACCGATCACCCCTTGCAAATTACAGGCCATGGCTCTGAACCCAGAATTCCCGGTTTCCAACCAACTGGCCAAACCAGTAGCCTTGCACCAGGTGCACCCAGGGGAGGCCACTTTTGAGAAGTTAGCTTCCAGGAATAAATTCCCTTGGGAAACTCCGAGGGCGGCTTAAATCTTGAGAAAACAACTCATTAGGCGCTTGGGGAGCTGTTTAATTGCCCTGTCCAGCCAAGATGCAGTTCTGCCGTGCCAGCTGGATGAAAAATAATGAAGTCACCAGAAGTTCCAGCTCCCTCCCTGTCTGCCCACGTTCCCCCGGCTTCCTCTTCCTCCTCTCACCCCAGGCACTGTGGCCCCCTGCTGCCCAGAGACCCTTGCTGTGGCGTTCAGTAACCTGTCTGTCCCTGGGGCAATCAGATTCTCAGAAAGAACATACAAAACCAGGAAAAGGGTTGTTTTGTTGTATTGTTAATGTATTCATCTGAAAGCTATGTTTACAAAGGTATAAGGGTTAAATCACATAGAGCTACTACTCTTCTCTTCTTAGAAAAGTATGACAGCTCAAGAAATTCATCCAGTCTTGGAAAAGCTGTGATTTTCGGTTGCCATGGCCACACTCGCCTCGTCTCTGTCCTGCTC
This sequence comes from Mesoplodon densirostris, assembly GCF_025265405.1. Classification (NCBI taxonomy): domain Eukaryota; kingdom Metazoa; phylum Chordata; class Mammalia; order Artiodactyla; family Ziphiidae; genus Mesoplodon; species Mesoplodon densirostris. The sequence continues at coordinate 14,152,632 of NC_082661.1, read as the reverse complement.
CTACACCAGAGCAGGCCAGTTGCAGGCTGGAGGACAGTGCAGTGGGGCAGAGAGCCACTGGAAGGGGAGCTGGGAGGCTTGTGTTCTAGTCCCAGCTCTGAGGCTAACAAGGAGCTCTGAGCTTCTCAAACAGGAGTGCTGCACTATAGAGCTCAATCTTTTCCAGCAGGAATTCCATGCTAATTATCTGAACACAAGGGACCTTAGACCCTTTTAAGGGGATCTAGCGTGTGAAACCACTTGGTACTAGGGGGCATTCTCCCACAGTGTGGGTTAAGGGACGGGGCAGAGCCTCCAGCTCCTTGGGGAAGGGGGCTTGGGGCAGAGGTCGTTTCTCTGATCTTGCCCCCTAGGGGGCAGCACCTAACCTAGGCTGGCAACTGGCTCTCTCCCCTAAGACCTGGAATCTGGAGAGTTGACCCAAAGAGATGGGCTCATGCAGAGGTTGTTCAGGGTGACAGCAGCTGAACTGCCAATGCAACGGCCGTGGTGGGGCGTGTCCAGTGGTGGCAACAGTGACGTCTCAATCAAGCTTTTCCTGTGGCATGAACGTGACTGTAATCGCTGTTAACTTCCATGGTCTTGCCTCTTTCTCTGCTTCATGTTCCATTTTGTGAGTAACCCAATACCTTCAGTAAGGATTTGATGCTTTCTCTTCAGTTGGCCAGAGTTGATTTCTCTTTTTTTTTTCCTTTTTTTTTTTGTAAGCGATTTAAAAAAAATTGAGGTATAGTTGATTTACAATGTTTCAGCTGTACTGCAAAGTGATTCAGTTATATATATTCTTTTTCAGATTCTTTTCCATTATAGGTTATTACAAGATATTGAATAAAGTTCTCTGTACTATATAGTAGGTCCTTGTTGTTTATCTGTTTTATATACAGTAGTGTGTATCTGTTAATCCCAAATTCCTAATTTATCCCTCCCCACACCTTTCCCCTCAGAGTTGATTTCTATTGTTTGTAACCAGGAACCTCAATCAGAACCTTGATGAACTAATTACCTCGCAGTTTGCTGTTCATGATTGAAACCATTTTAAGGTCTCACCTAATCCCAAAGATGTTTAGGTGTCAAGGAGGATGCTGGCATCAGTGATACGTCAACTTGAGGATATGCCACATAGACATTACTTCACCTGCTAGCTCTGCTCACTTGGCCGTGGCTACATGGGGTGCTGTGCTGAGGATTCTGAAGCTAAAACTCACCAGTGATGTCTGCCAGTAGGGAGAGGGGAAAGTGTGGCCGTGCCCCTACCATGCAGATGCTTTCCATGCTGTGATACTGTGCTTTATGAGAAAGATATATTTGGTTATTCAGATGACCAAAATATATTCCTCACATATATTTGATCTTTGTCTGCGGTTCTGGCTCACAGCTCCCCAAACCTTTGGAATTTCCTAACTGTTGAGAGTGATACAGGTGTCTTTTGTTAGGGAAATGAGGTGACTTTTGGACCCATCCCAGGGTGGGGACTGGTTGCCGGGGGAACCAACTCTGTGATTAGAGGGTTGGAAACTTCAGTCCCATCCTGATTTCTAGGGAGGGAAGAGGGAGCTTGAGGTGGAATCAAGAGCCCTTGGCCAGTGATTTAGTCAATCATGACCCTGTAATGAAACCTCCATAAAACCCCCAAAGGACAGCTTTTCGGCTCCCTTTCCCAGAGAGCTTCTACTTGGGAGACCCAGAACACTTCCATGTGCCACCGTTGGAGCAGGTCCCAAGCTCCATGAGGACAGAAACTCCTTTGTTTGGGACCTCGCCCTATGTACCTCTTCATCTGGCTGTTGATTCATATCCTTTAATATCCTTCTACAATCAATTGGTAATCTAGTGAGTAAACAGGTTTTCCTGAGTTCTGTGAGTCATTCTAGCAAGTTGATCAAACCCAAGGAGGGCGTCATGGGAACCTCTGATTTAGAGCCCGTTGGTCAGGTAACAACCTGGCCTTGAGACTGGTGTCTGCAGTGGAGGGCGGTCTTGTGTGACCGAGCCCTTTACCTGTGGAATCTGATTCTGTCTCTGAGAAGGTAGTGTCAGAATTAAGCTGAATTTCTGGACACTCTGCTGGCGTCTGAGAACTGCTTGTTGGTGCGGGGAAGCCTCCACGCACATGCACTGGAGTTGGGTCCAGGAGCCCCTTTTGCACATGCCTACACACAAAGGGGGGAATTTCAGGGGGTTGGAGAGACACGTTTGGTGGTAGTGGTGGTGGTGATGGGTTATCCCAAATCCCCTCAAACTTCTTGCCTCTGTGGAAGGCAGCTGAACTCCCTTTGTCATCATCCTCTGGCAGGACAGCCTCTCTGACAAACCAAAGTGCAAAACCAAAGATGAGATCAGCATCCCTCATGAGGCCCAGCACAGGGAGATGCAGTGTGAGCTGCCCCCAGTGACTGCAGCCACGTCGCCCAGAGGGCCAGCCTATGGAGTCAGAGTGTCAGAGCTGGAAGGGCTCTTAGAAGTCATCCACTCCAATATTCCCATTTCACAGATGGGAAAAACTGAGGCCCAGAGAGGGAAGGGATGACTTGCCCATGACTCCTCAGTCAATTTAGTGGCAGTCTGGGGTTTCACACATCAGTTGGCTCTCAGCTGAAGTTCTTCCCATATCACCACCGTCTCATATCCACTGGACTTTAATCATCTCTATCTTTGGAATATCCCACAGTATTAGTTTCCTGTGGCTGTTGTAACAAAGTACCCAGAACTTAAACAACACAAATTTATCTTACAGCTCTGCAGGTCAGAAGTCTGACACAGGTCTCACTGGGCCAAAGTCAAGGTGTCAGCAGGACTGCTTTTCCTTCTGGAGGCTCTAGGGGAGAATCCAGTTCCTTGTCTTTTCTGGCTTCTAGAAGCTGCTCACATTCCTCTGCTTGTGGCCCCTTCGTCCTGCATCATCAAAGCTAGCAGGAGCTGATATGTCTTCTCACTTTGAGTCACTCTGACACTTACTGTTCTGCCTCCTCATACGTTTAAGGACCCATGTGATTACTCTAGTCCCATCCAGATAATCCAGGATAATCTGTCAATTTTAAGGTTAGCTGATTAGCTACCTTAATTCCATTTGAAGTCTTAATTCCCCTTTGCCATGTTAGGTAACTTATTCCTAGGTTCCAGGGATTAAGACAGGGACATTTCGGGGGCGTCATTATTTTGCCCTCCACATCTACCTTCTCTCTGAAGTCAGGGTTTCTTATGCTGAAAAATCATTTTTTTTTTTTTTTGGTCCTGCCAACCATGCTAAGCTCCTCAGAGGAGGGTCTATTCTTGCTGTTTCCCATCCTTTACCACTCACTCATTTTTTTTCTTTAAATTGAGATATAATTCACATGCCATAATAGTCACACTTTTTTTTTTTTTTGTGGTACGCAGGCCTCTCACTGCTGCGGCCTCTCCCGTTGCGGAGCACAGGCCCCGGACGCCCAGGCCCAGTGGCCATGGCTCATGGGCCCAGCCGCTCCGCGTGGCATGTGGGATCTTCCCGGACCGGGGCACGAACCCGTGTCCCCTGCATCGGCAGGCGGACTCTCAACCACTGCGCCACCAGGGAAGCCCCCCTAGTCACTCTTTTAAATTGTACGATTTAGTGGTTTTAGTGTATTCACTACGGTGTGCAACCATCACCACGATCTAATTCTGGAATGTTTTTATCACCCTAAAAAGAAGCCCCACACTCATCAGCAGTCACTCCCAATTCCTCCCTCTCTCAGTCTCTGGCAACCATTAAACTATTTTCTGTCTCTACGGATCTGCCTATTCTAACCCGGACATTTCATATAAATGTTATCACAGAACACGTGGCCAATTGTGTCTGGCTTTTTCCCCTAAGCATAGTGTTTCCAAGGGTCATTCACTCTTATATACCTTGCAACCTGGCTTCTGTGAACCTGCCCCATGCTTTACTTCCTGAGCTCCCCATGACGTCCGTTCTGCGGTTCCCAAATTTCATGGCCTTTCTCAACCCTTGGCCAGTCACTGGTGGCAACCTCCCTCTTGGAATATTTCATCCTTGGCTTCTGCCATGATGCCTCTTCTTGGTTCTCCTTCCATCTCTATGCTCTTGCTTCTCCTCTGGCCCAAGTCTCCCCTGGTCTTCTGAAAGGAACTGCCCCGCAATGGTCAGCCTAGGCTCTCTGCTGTTTCCTGTATCCCAGAGGTTCTAGAAGCCCATGGGTGGAAGCTTAGATTGTAGACAACATTTTGTGTATGTATCCATCGCTTTCATCTGCTTCTCAAATGGGTCCATGAATACTGAAGTGTTGTAATCTTTCTGCCTTTGAGAACTGAGGTAGCCAAGAAACTTTGGGTTGCAAGGGACAGAAACCCAAGTTAAGGCAAGTTGAACATAAAGGGAATTTAATGACTTACATGCCTGGAGTAGCTCAAAGAACTCAAGGAAGCACAGCAGCTTTGGGGGTTTGGGGGACTGGAATCGGGAACACGTTGCTGTCAGGATTCTCGATTTCTCAACTCTGCTTGTCTCTGCTTGGTTTATTCCCTTCTGCAAATTAGTTTTTTCACATACCACAGAGGATGGTACCTGGCAGCTCTCAATTCCTTCCCACTCTGGGACTCAAAGACCAAGCCCTTCTCCTCCAACTGCAACTTAAAAATCCTGAGGAAGGGCTCTGAACACTCTGTGTTGGGTCATAAGCTCACCACTGGAGCAATTGCGTGACCAAGGGAGTTGTGTGCTGGGATCAAGTGGGGTTAGGCCTGTTGTCCACCCTTGTATTTTGTGGGGCAGGGCGCGGCGGTCCTGCCAGATGCCCCTAATGGGAGCGGAGGGGGAGAAGTTCTTCGAAGGCGTGTGTGTGCATGTGCTGGACAGTGGAAAACAGTGGATGTTTCCAGAGCTCCCCAACCACTGCTGCCATGACTACCACCATGTGGCTAACGCCACAGTCCCCAGCGGCCAGGTGCCTACGGAGGTCTACCTGGTGGCCCACTGGCACCCCCAAACTGAGCACCTCTGGTGTCCCCAGTCTTTGCCGATGGCACCACCCCAAGTCTCCCAAGCTTCTCACAGTCCCTTGCCCTCCTGAATTGCTGTCCCCCACTCCTACCTAGGTAGTGGCTAAGGCCCACTGACCTTAGTACTTCAACATCTTTCCCAGCCATTGTTCTCATCCCCAAGGCTCCCTCTTTAGGTCAGACCCTCAGCGCCTCTGGCTCAAGCCACCCTCCTGATCTCTTGGTGAGACTCCCTGCCTCAAGGCAGATTCGGCCACCATCTATGAAGGCCCCCCTCTATGCCAGAAATGTGCTCAGCATCACTTAAAAATAAATCCTCAGGCTTCCCTGGTGGCGCAGTGGTTGAGAGTCTGCCTGCTGATGCGGGGGACACGGGTTCGTGCCCCGGTCCGGGAGGATCCCACATGCCGTGGAGCAGCTGGGCCCGTGAGCCATGGCCCCTGAGCCTGCGCGTCCGGAGCCTGTGCTCCGCAACGGGAGAGGCCACAACAATGAGAGGCCTGTGTACCACAAAAATAAATAAATAAATAAATAATAAATCCTCATAACAGTTCCATGAGTAAGATAGTGTTATCACTGGTTTATAGGTTAGGAAAGTGAGCCTCAGTAAATTAAGCGCTTGCCAAAGAAGGGAGGGGTGGTGGAAGGAAGATTTGAACTTGGGTCTCTAATTCTGAGTGTCTATTCTGGTTCCCCTCCACTGCCTTTTCAAATAGTTGCCTAATGAATTTATGAAAGATTACGTTATGCTGATTTCTTTCTTTTGGCTCACACAGATGTTCTGAAAGCTTTGTAGTTTATAAAGAAGAGTCCGTAAGCAGCCCCAGGCCTTGCCCCTTGCTCACAAAGGGAAATGCTGCGGAGGTCACCCTGATATCTGGGTCTCCCTGAGAGCTCTGGGGGTCCCTCTCTCCCACTGGTTGCCTGGGGGCAGCAGGAGGGAAGAAAGCCTGTTTCCTAAAAGAGTTAAGCTGAAGAATCCAGTGTTAAGCACTTAACACTGAGTGCTTGATAATTAGTAAACACCTGATACGATTACTTATCAGAGAGCTACACGATAGGATAGTTATAAGACAGTTAACCACAGCTTTAAATCAGGGGGCTGGCCTGGGGGTGGGGCTACATTGTCCTGGCTGTCCCGGAGGAGGTGCCCTGTGGCCTCCTCTGGGCGGCTTGCAAAGGCTCTGGTCTTTGCTTGTTTACGTGCTGGTTTTCAGTCTCTCTCCACTCCCCCCAAATAAGCTCCAAGTGAAGACCTTGCCTATTTTCTCTGGGACTAGTGCCAGACACATGAGTAGGTGCTCAATAAGTACTTATTGGATAGATGGATGGATGGTTGGATGGAATGGAGGGATGAGGAAAAGAGTTTCTAGGTAAAGTCCTAGAATGAGATATTTTGCATTGTTATTACCTATGGTTATTCCACCCAAATGGCAATTTGTTTTCTACTGAGTAGACCAAGTGTGCCCAAACAGGGCAACTCTGCAAGGACAGGGCGTCTAAACAGTACTTGAAGGCTCTGTGAATAAGGCCCTCCCATAGTTAGCTTCCTGCTATAGAACATTGGGTTGCTCTCTAATTGACCTTGAATGAGGCGGTGTTTACAGCTGCAACTTAGCAGCCATTGATCTTGAATTGATTAAGCCAGCATTTTGAAAAGCAGAACTACAGGAACAGGGACAAAGAACCCCATGTACTGAGGACTTCACACCATCCATTCACCTCCTTTGCATCTAGTGTGTGTGTGTGTGTGTTTTTAAAAAATAAACAAACAATTAATGAATTACTTAGAAAGAAGAGGAAACAGGTCCAACTTTTTCTCAGCAGGAGGGCAGACTGGCTGCCCAGAGCCTTGAAAGGGCATTCCCAGCCCTCATTAGTTCTAACTGGAGAGGCCTGTCCATTTCCCCTAGAGTGGGCAGCTGATCAGGGCTTGGCGGGTTGGGGCTTCGTCAGGGATTGTAAACTCTTTGGATCTGCTTTTTTTTTTGTGGCAGTTCCAGCACTTGGCAGGCACCCGTAAAGAGCAGAAAACTTGGGGTTCTCCTCTTGGCTCTGCCTGGCTGAGCTTGACTGGGCAAGTGACCTCACTTTTGGGGCCTCGGATCACTCGTCTATAAAATGAGGGGGTTGGAAAAGGTACATTGATTTCCAAACTTTTTACTTTTTTGGCCCTGGAATCTGTTCTTTAAACAAAAGCTAACTGGGCCACCTCTCCCCCTACAACACATTAAGACGAAGTTGGGGAAAAAAAGATGGGTTAGGAAGAGGCAGCATGGTCCCATATGCCCCCACTCCCAATCTCCAGTCTGAGAGGGGAGCTCCATGGAACCTCCCAGCTTCTGTGGCACACTGTTTGAAAACCACTTCAGGCTCCCATCCAGCTCTAATTGGAGTTGTTCCTAATCAGAAGAAGCCTAATGCTTGTGGCAGGTAGGAGTTGTGCATGGTTGCTAGTAATAGAAACCTGACAAATAAAGGTTTAAGCAGATTGGGGGGGGGGTTATTCATTCCTTCGTTTATTTGGTAACAAGAAGTCTGAAGGAAGGCACTGCAGGGCTAGTATGGCAGCTCCACAGCATCATAAAATGAGGCCCAGCCTCATTTTATTCTTCTGTTCCATCATTCTGAGCATATGGCTGCCATTCTCAAATCTGGCTCATGGTCAGAATATGGCTGCTGAAGCTCCAGACATCACACTCACATGTGAAACAAGAAAAAAGGAGGAAGGGGAGAAGGGCAGATAGGCACATGCCAATTCAGTTTGCTCCCTTTAAAGAGCTTTCCTGGGTGCATTACTGAGGATTCCAGCTGAAGTCACCTTGGAAAGAACTGAGTCACATGACTACTTCTGAGTGCAAGGGAAGCCAGAAAACATTAGCATCATTGTTTTTAAACCAAGGTGTATTGGCATCCAGCATAAAACCAGGGTTTTGCTAATAATGACAAGAGGATGGCTATTAAGTAGGCCACAGGAAAAACCAACAACAGCTAACACTTACTGAGCACTCATGAAGTAGCAGGCACCATGTGGAGAACTTTGCATGCATTATCTCACTTAATTCTCGTAACTGCCCAGTAAGGTAAACACTCACCATTCCCATTTTATAGCTGAGGAAGTGGAGGCTCCGGGAAGTTAAGTGACTTGGCCAAGGTCCCACAGCAAACAAGTGATGAAGCCAGGACATTAACCCAAGCACTCATGCTAGAGTCCCAACCCTTAACCACCACCTGGTGGTGGTATGGTAAAGACCAAAATGTAAATTACATGCAAGGCTTTTCAATGCTGTTTCAGCATCTTTAAAAAAGGGAGACACACGGCAACCTACAGAGGGCCAGGGCCTGCCTTTTCTGCTCCTCTGCAGTTTCCACATCATCTTTCTCCTGGTAATGACAGCAGCGGTGGCAGACTGAGTCGGCTATGATGCATTTACTAGAAGGTAAGTGTTTTAGATTCGGTTTGGAGCGAGTTCAGGGGAAACATTTGCAGGGACTCGACGTACAGAAATGATTTATGAAGCAAGATTAAAAGAGCTAAATCTGGCGCTTCCCTGGTGGTGCAGTGGTTGAGAGTCTGCCTGCCGATGCAGGGGACACGGGTTCACGCCCCTGTCCGGGAAGATCCCACATGCTGCGGAGTGGCTGGGCCTGTGAGCCATGGCTGCTGAGCCTGCGCATCCCCCGCAGCGGGAGAGACCACAACAGTGAGAGGCCCACATACAGAAAAAAAAAAAAAAAAAAAAAGAGCTAAATCTGTATGGGCTGGCACAATATGAAAGGGTGGGAGGGAAGAAGGCGACACAAAGATCAGGCATGTAGACAGCTCGAGAGTTCCAGAAACCTAGGGGAGGGCTGCAGTAGCATGAGGCAAAGGGGTCACAGCTCAGATCCAGTTAAAAAAGGAGAAAATAGCAAGCCATTGGCTCTGTCAAGCACATGCTTCTTCAGTGCTCGGTCTGCCATCAGCTCTGTGACGGGAGGTGGCTGGCTCCCGCCTTCATGAGCACCAAGAGGCACCATGAGAAATGGAGCCGTTTGCTGGGGCCATAATGGTGCAGGTAGAACTCAGAAACTTGGTCTCCCGAGAGAAATGGGCAACGTCTTTACGTCGAGGTTCATATTTATAGACCACTTGGGCAATAATTTTCTCTTTTAATCATCACAGTAATATTATCCCCATTCTGCAGATGAGAAGCCTAAGGCAGAGCTGGCTCAAGTGACTTCAGTTTCAGGTGACGTCACACACCCCAGGCAGTGGCAGATCCAGGAGTGGGGATGGCATCAAAAGTGGCATCTTCACTCAGCATAGCCGCTGGCACATCATAGTTGCACGGTAAAAGTCATCTGTATCCAATCCATGGACATATCCCTTGTCGGTCAGCATTTCTCTTAAGGGAAGTTCAACTTCAGTTTGTTCATCAGGAGAAAGACTTACCGAAGAGAAAGTGGGAATACACTCTTGTTAAGACCACGGAGTAATGCAAAATAAATGTTAAGACCACGGAGTAATGCAAAATAAATTCTTGTGAGCCAACACGGAATGAGCTAGCTACTAACCTGGGATTTTATTTTCTAATTGAATTCTTTTTTTGTTTTAAGGAGGGCTTTCTGGGCTTTTGGTAACACTCTATATCTTGATCCATTTGTGAAAATTCATTGAGCTTTATTATTTGCATACTTGAATTAAACTAAATACTTAGAAATGTTCTTTAAAAAAAAGAAAAAGGTCCTAAATTGGCATTCTGGCTAAGACTGTGATGTGGGCGGGTCCCAGCAGCTCTGGCGGCGGCGGCGGCGGCGGCGGGGGGAGTGGCAGCGGTCTGGCAGCCCAGCGTCAGGAAGCCTCTGCGCATCTCGGCCCGCAGGCACCTGGCACGCGCCGGCCCCGCCACCACGATGCCCAAGAGGAAGGTCACCTCCACCGAGGGGGCGGCGAAGGAGGAGCCCAAGAGGAGATCGGCGAGGTTGTCAGCTAAACCGGCTCCTGCAAAAGTGGAAACGAAGCCAAAAAAGGTGGCCGGAAAGGATAAATCTTCAGACAAAAAAGTGCAAACAAAAGGGAGAAGGGGAACAAAAGGAAAACAGGCCGAGGTGGCTAACCAAGAGACTAAAGAAGACTTCCCTGCAGAAAATGGAGAAACTAAAAACGAGGAGAGCCCAGCCTCTGATGAAGCAGGAGAGAAAGAAGCCAAGTCTGATTAATATCACACACCTGTGAATTTTGTGCCCTCTGTAACATCTTTGGTCATGGTTGTCCAGTTCTTCTAATAACTTTGTTAATGTGCTGTGACTGACAATTTGAGTATGTAGTGTATACGATATTAAATTGTGAATGAGGGGGACTTACAATGTAACAGCATATCAATATTTGAAGATATTGGTACTTGATTTCCTGTCAAGGAAAATTTGCCTCCAAATTTTAAGCTGGAAAGTCACTGGAATAACTGTTCAGAAAAGAATCACAAGTACATGATTTTTTAGATTTTTGGTACGTATGTTAAGAATTGTGTACAAATTGAAATGTCTGTGTACTGATCCTCAGAACAACCAACAAAGTCTCAATTATGAAAGAAAAAAAAAAAGACTGTGATGTGGCAGAGACCACTAGGTGTCTCTCAATCTCACTCTCCACTTCTGCCTTAGAAGGCAACTCCTGATTTTTAACTGGGCACAGAGCCAGGTGGAATAAAGCTGCATCTTCCACCTTCTCTTGCAACTGGGGGCAGCCTTGTGACTCAGTTCTGGGCAGTGGGATATGATATAACCATAGCATGCAGTTTTCAAGAAGTCACCTTCTTTCCTTCCCTTCTCCTTCTTGCTGGCTTGTAAGTAGATGAAATGGCTGGATCTTTGCAGCTATCTTAGTCCAGGAGGTGGAAACTGTACTGTAGATGGTGGCACACAGGACAGCTGGTCCTGGAGTATCATGGAGCTCCCACAGCAGCCCTGAACTGCTTTCCTTCAGATCTCTTTTTATGAAAGTGAATAAATTTCTATCTTGCTTGAGCAACTGTTTTGAGTTTTCTGATTTGTAGCTAAACTTAATCCCAACTGATACATAGGATGGATGCCAAATTCAGGTTATTCTGAGGAGGGGGAGGAGAGAGTGTGATCAGCTTCAACTCTATCGGTAAAAAGTTTGTTTCTTAAACTGGGTGGTGGGCATAAAGGTGGTAATTATATTTTAAACTTTTTGGGTATACTAAGGATCACATATTAAATCTTAAAAAAAAAGATACTGGTAGAAATAGTGTCAAAGCAAAACCATGAGACACATGGAAAAATAATCAAATGGTGGCAGTTTGGGGCTTCACCCTGGCTCCGTGTCCAGATCGTCTTTGATGTTAGGGTTTGAGTGCAGCCTCTGAATAAGCCTCATGGACAGAATGAGCAAGACCTGAAGGGGTCTGTGGGTACCAGACCCGTGTGTGGAAGCAAGAAGGGAAGAAGAAGAAGGCAAGGGCTGGGCAACACTCCCTCCCCCATGCTGCCCGGACCCTGTCTGGGGTGGGTCACCAGGAAGCTCTCATTGCAGACAAGTCATGGAAAGGTCTCTTGACCCCATCCACCGGCCCCAACCCTGTGCTCTCCACCAATCCCCACTGTCATTTTAAGGGAGTAAAAAAAAAGTGTACTTAAAACCCCACATTTTCATTGCAACAAATTCAACCAGATGTGATTAAAGTAAAATATGGACATAGTTTCCTCCTCCGATCTAATCCCACCCTTCAGAGCTAGCCATGCTGAACAGCAGAGCAAGCATGTGACTGATGGCAAAGCCAAGTTAAAGGCTGGAACCCCAGGGAGACCAGGGAGACGTCTTTAGCCACTGGTGTCCTTTGCCTGGATACTGCCCACAGATACTGTAGGCTGCAGTGGTGGGGAAAGGGCTGCTGCTGTTGAGGGGCTAGGCTTAGGAACTCCTTGAACTTGTAACCCAGGCTCACCCCTGGGATCAGAACATTCCAGAAGAGGTAGACCTACTTCTTATCTTTTTTTTAAAATTATTTTTTTTTTTTTGCGGTACGCGGGCCTCTCACTGCTGTGGCCTCTCCCGTTGCAGAGCACAGGCTCCAGACGCACAGGCCCAGTGGCCATGGCTCACGGGCCCAGCCGCTCCGCGGCATGCGAGATCTTCCCGGACCAGGGCACAAACCCGTGTCCCCTGCATTGGCAGGCGGACTCCCAATCACTGCGCCACCAGGGAAGCCCCCCTACTTCTTGTCTTGATTGGCCCTCAGCCTTTTGGCCACACCTCACTGGGAGAGGCCCCAGAACCCAGGAGGCTGCTTTCTCCCACCTTTGTGATTCTCTTTCAAGTGCTCCTGAGTACATGGCAATAGACATTACAGAAACACACAGATAGACCAGCAATGTTGTGGGATATCCCGAGCCCAATGAGTCATGTGTCAGGAAACTGGCATCCTCAGGCTCTGAGGGTTTACGGCTGCAGCGGCAAGAACAGCTTGTGGTGACACGTATGTCTGTGCTGTGCCCAGTAAAAGTACGATGGAACACCTCAGCTCATCTCTGCTTTGTCAGAGGATATAAAAACTATGCTCACTCCATTCCCTGAAAGAGCCATGGAGACCTCATTGCTTGAAACAGGAACTGAGAGCTTGGCGAAGGGCTTTTCTTGACTTTTACAATTATAGTCATAGAAAGGCATTTAGTCTTACTACTGAATTGCCTTTACTGAAAAGTTGGGGCTGTTCCAGTAAATTCAGACTCCCTCTGTCTAACTCAATACTGAGCAGTAGGCACCAAGAATGTTGTGAAATGGACTTTTGTGTGGATTATCTCATGAAATCCACATGTTAAATTCCCAAATTTGGGAAATAGGTAAAAGTTATCCCTAAGTTACAGATGACTGAACTGAGGCTTAGAGGGCTTAAATAACTACCAGAAATCACACAGCTAGTTAGTAGTGGAGTGCATATCTGAATCAGGCAGGCTGACTTCAGTGCCAGAACCCATGGGCTTAGTCAGTATGGTGTTCTGCCTCTCTGGAGTCCTAAGGGAGCCAGATTCAGTTGGGGAGGTGTGGTTATTCATTACAGAAAGATAAGAAGGGCATCATTATAAGGGCAATTGGAACCAACAGGCAGCCTTGATAGAATTTTCTGTCTTCTTGTGTCATCTAAGATGCTTTTTGCTGGTGAATCAGCAACAAAACAAAACAACCAAAAAAAAAAAAAAAACCCACCACCACCACAAAAAGGCCTAACCAGTGATTTAACTAATAAGGAAAACATTTACTATCTCACATAACCAGAAGTCCAGAGATAAGGTGGCTCCAGGGTTGGTTAACTTAGCAGTTCAATACTGAATGCAAGGCTTCAATAGCAAATGCAAGACCCAGGTTGCTGCCATGGTTTTGTTCAGCCATCATCAGCACATTGACCTTTGCAAGCACGTTGACCCTCATGGTCGCAAGATGGCTGCCATCACTCTCACACAATGTCCAAAGGCCAGAAGGTCAGAAGAAGACATAACTTTTCTTCATGCCCCTTTTGAAGAATATGGATCCTTCCATTTATATCTCCTTTTATGCCATAAACATGCCATGCGTTCATTCTTAAGTCAACCATTGGCAAGGAGAATGGAATTACTATTATGATTGGTTTGGTTCTGAACCATGGCTGTACACTAGAATCACCTGCAGAATTAAAAAACAAAACATAAAATGTATCTATGCCAAAATCCCAGTCCTAGAGACTCTGCTTTAACTGATCTCAGACGGGATACATTCATGGCTATCTTTAAAATTTCCCCTGATGCTTGAAGGTACAGCCAGGATTGAAAACCCATCATTTAGACCAATCAAGATTCCTCCCTGGGGCTGGGGCTGGGGACCAGCCTGCCATGAAACACATGTCACCTGATTCTGGAACAGGACTGGGGTTCTATTTAGCAAGAAAAAGCATGCAAGGGTGGATGGGGGCGGGGGCGGTGGCTGCTGGGAGGCAGCCTCCAACATCTGCCTCCCCCCACGTCTCCCTGCATGTGGAGGCCAGGATTCTGGCAGAGTTACCACACAGCTAGGAAATTTCTTCTTTCCTGACTCATCAGATGCCTTCAGTGATGCAATCCAGAGCTGAGGTCATACAAGGAAAGGAGACAATGGCGGGGCCGGGGTTGGCGGAGGCTCCATGAGCTCAAAGATTTTGTGAGTAATGGGGATGCCAAACTTCAGTTTTCTCCGTGTGGTCTCTGATCACCAGGGCAACTTAAACTGCAGATTCCTGGGCTCCACTCCAGACCTGTGGAACTACAGTATCTCAAGGTGGGACCCAAGGACTGGCATTTTAATGGACACCGAAAGTGAGTTCCTATTCACTCTCAAGCTTAAGAACAACTGAATTAGATGTAGCAGAAACAAAGAAAAAGTGGTCAAGTTTTCAATTTCTCCAGGAGGAAGAAGCTTGAATATTAGCTTTCTTATTTTCTTTTGGGTCACAGTGACTTGGGAAGATGGAAAATGCTTGCCTTCAAATTGGCTCGTGGGGCTGAAAAGAATCAACTCTGAAAATTAACATGGTGAGGACAGTTGAGTTGCCTTGGAGGTGTGCTCAGTGACAGGCCCAATTCTGTGCCTGGGAAAGCCATTCTGTCCTGAGAAAAGAGGCAGCATGGGATGCCACCCTCAGGTGTGTGTGTTCCTTTAAGGTTCTCTGGGAAGAGTATTGATTGAACCCTACTCCTTGATAAGCCGGTTCTTATCCCGGAACAAGTGAAATGGAAACAGGAAGCTGAACACAGTGACCTTCCAGGTCAGAACTGTCCTAAGTGGGACCCTCAAGCTTCAAGGTCTCCAGTCTCCCCTGAGTCCATGCTGCATGAGGGGTGAATCTGGTCATCCGTGTCCCTGCATGCCAGGCTCCCCCTGGCCCAGAACACACCCACAAGCCCTCCTGGATCTTCCCCCCTTGCCCTGCCTCCCCAGCTGGCACCCCTCTGCCCGCCCCTCTGCTTCCCCTGGGGTCTCCCCTCTGCTCTGCCACACGGAATCCCCTGTGGCTCCCCAAATGCCTCCACGCCATTGCTTTGACCTCTCCTTCACCCCTGCCTCCCCTGACTCATTCTTCAATTCTTACAATGCGGGAGCCCATCCAGGAAGCCAGTCCTGAGCTCTCCCCTCCCTGCAGGAATCCCCACCCTCACCTTTGGGTCCCAGCAGCTCTCCATGAAGACTTCGTGGAAACATTTGCAGCCCTTTACAGCATGGATGTGAGCACATGTGCCCTCTGGCCTTGGAGAGCCCCTGAGGAAGGGTTTATTTCCATGTTCCCTGAGCCTGTAGACCAGCTGGAGCCCCTCAAGCGCTTGCCAGCTGAATGAATGGTGTTTGGCCCAGACATCTGTTTAGAGCCACATCTAAGACATGCTGTGTTGCAGGACGGTCTCCCTACCTTCCCGTGTGCCCAGGCCAGTCACCACAATCCTCTAACTCTAACAAGGAAAAACCACCAGCCTCTGCTGGGCCGAGCCCTCTAAGAAGTGGGAGAAGCTTCCAGAGCAGGAGCCTGGCCTGCTGGTCCTCTACCTTGAGGGCCTGGGAACAGACATGGAGGAGAGAAGGCAGGAAGGAGGGCAGGGGAAGGGGACGAGCAGGCAGTGATGTCTTTCTGGAATCCACACGCTTTGTAGCGGCATCTTCTCTGTCATCTCCACAAAATCACCTCATAGCAGGTGTCACTCTTCTCTCCATTTCACAGAGAACGCTAGCTCAGTGTGAGAACTTGCCCAAGGTTCCACAGCAGGAAAAGGAGGCCTAGATTGGGCCAGTCTGCTTGGTTTTTGTTTGTTTTCTTTTTGGCTGTGCCGTGCAGCATATGGGATCTTAGTTCCCCGACCAGGGATCGGACCTGTGCCCCCTGCATTGGAAGCGCGGAGTCTTAACCACTGGACTGCCAGGTAAGTCCCCAGTCTGCTTGTTTTTAAATAAGCAGAAGGTTGGGCCAGGGTATGATGTGACCACAACTTGTGGGCCAACTGGACAGAGAGGCTGCTCACCTGCTGGGAGATGGGTCCAACCTAAGTAGGACAGGTGAGATGCTTCCAGACCGGAGCTCTATATAGACCCTACACACACATCCCTTTATACATGGATATAATAAAGCACAAAGCTCTTTAGTTCTGTTTTAAAGGTTGTAAGAGGAAACTACATAAAACACGTGCATGCTGGCTAAGTCCAGGAGAGGAGGTGCACATCTGGTAAGGAGAGATTCTGAAATCACTTCTTAGCTGAGTGCGCTTGGACAAATGACTACACTCTACTGAGCCTCAGTTTCCTCATCTGCAAAATGGAAATAACAATGTCTTCCTTGCCTAGTTGTTCAAGAATTTTCAGTTATGTGAAGTATTTAGCTCAAGCCTGAGCCATAAAAGTGTTCAGTGAATGAGCTGTTATTAAAATTGTTAGTGCTACTATTAGGATACATTTTTGTCTCCTCCAAGCATCCATCAGAGTGCTGAGCCCATGGGGGCAGGAACTGTATCTCTTTCCCTCATCTCTGCATCTCTGGTGCCCAGACATCGTCTGGCACAACGGTGGCACTTGGTAAAGGTCTGTTGGGTTGGACTCAAGACTTGTTATTCTTCATTGTTATAAGGCACTTTGCCCTTTTTCAAATCCTCTAAATATATTATTACTCTTGAGCCTTTCCCAATGCCTGTGGGGCAGGCAGGTTAGGTGACACTGTTGTTCCCATCTTACAGCTGAAAAAAATTGAGGCTTAGAGAGAGGATGCTTCCTGCCTAAGTCACGCGGCTGAGCTGAGCTGAGGTCAGGCCCTTCAGACTGCAGGTTGCACAGCCACTGTGTGTGAAACCATCCACAGGAAGCAGACAGTGTTGCAATGAGCTGAGCTGGAAACCCCCAGGGAGACAGCCCCCTCTGTCAAATCCCAGGGTCCTCTGCCGATACATTCAGAAAGGGCTTCAGAGAATGACCCAGCGTAGGTTAACTGGTCCCACTGATCTTGGCCCATCTTTCTACCATGGCTCAGTCCTGCTCTGCATCCGAGGTGGATCCCAGCTGGACCTCCTAGCCCATCAGAAAGCACCTTGAAAGCCTGTGGATTTCACAGCACATCAGACAGGGATGGCCTGGGGCACCTGGAAGAGCTGGAAGCAAGAGGACTTTGCTTGCTGCAAACAACACCCAGGGTCTGCATCCTGGCCCAGCTGACATCCTCACCGACAGGTTTAGTACCACGTTCTATGACTTCCAAGCTTAGTCGCTGCCTAAGTCAGTCTGCTCAGAAACACTTAGGAAAGCCATGACCCAGATGCTTAAGCAGGGAAAGGGGTACTCCCCCACCCCCCGGCAGAACTGGCCTCTGGAGCCAAGTCTGGGGATGCTGGAGGCGGCAAGGCTGTAGTGGTGGTATATTTCAGTGACCCACATGGTTGTCCTTTATTTTCCCCCAGTTTCCACTACGGAGTTTTAAGGGAGTAGGAAGCAGATGCCTGCTGCCTCCAGGGATAGCCCGACACAGGCCAAGGGCTTCTGATCCCTGTCCCCAGGCCTTCCTTGAGAGCTGAGCCTGAAGGCATGAAGAGTGGAGGTCTGGTGCATCCTTTGGCAGACAAATCAACCCCCCTCCTGGCTTTCAGTTCACACACTGAAGATGGAAGACCAATCTCTGACCCAAAGCAGTTCAACCCTGGATTCCTACACGATGTTCCCTACCCCCTACTCCCCACCCCCAGTTTGGCCTCTGTGAAAACCAGAAGCCTCTCCAGAATCTCTCTAGCCTCCACGCAGGTCTGCAGTCCTCCCGGATGGAGTGGGGATGCACCTCGGGCCCGGGTGGGTGCGCCCATGGGGAGAGTGAGGTGTCCTGACTGCACAGCTGCCATCCTGCTGTGAGGACAAGGTCCCTGCTGGGGACCCTTCCTCCAGCTCATTTGGGGGCCACGTCTCAGACTGGAGAAGAGATGAGGTGCCCAGTTAACTGGAAACTGGCTCTGAGCCAGAGTTGGGCTCTGTGGCTTGTAACTTTGGATAGGGAGAAAGAACTTGGAGGATGTCACTGCGATTAAGTGGGTTTACTTGCCCAGTTCCTTCACAGCGTGGCTTTAGGGCACTGGGTCACATCATGTGCTTTCATTCTTCAGGTGCTCACTTAACCCTTTCACCCTCGATCAAGTCACCCTTGTCACTTGCCTGATTATAACCACAAGAGCCTCCTCCCTGATCTCCTGGTTGGAATGACAGCTCCACTCCAGCCCCTTGGAATGAATAATAGTCATCATTTTTTTCCTTCTTTCCCTTGATGTGATTTTTATCTCCTTAAACACAATCCATCTCCTTCATTTCTCTTTTTCCCTTTCCCAGACACTGAAGTTCTATTCTAAAAATTCCTCTTGATCTCTAGAGAATTATAATAGAACAAAACCTGCTGCAATGCTACTAAATGGGGATGAAAATTTTACACGTATGAAATAGGGTGGCATCACTGATAAGTTTATAAAACAACCAGGATGAGCTTGTGCAGCTGGGCAGCTCCAGGTTCTAGGGGCCAGCTGTCAATTACCTCATGTCCAAATTTACATCATCACAGGATCGGTGTTAATGCAAATGTCCTACTGAAGCTGCACCAACACCTACATTTTGGGCTTTAGCCCCAGAAGGTCCTAGATTTAAATCCTAACTCTGCCATAGGCCAATGTATAAACCTCAAGTCTAGTGTATCCATCTGTAAAATGGTAGAGAAACTACTTACTTCAGAGTTGTTATGAGGTTGAAATACTGTATCAGCTAGCTACTGCTGTGTAACAACCACCACATCTCAGTGACATCCAACAATAAACTATTTATTTCTAATGTTTCTAAGGGTTGGCTGGGACCAGCTGTTGTAGCTGGGCCAGGCTGGGCAGCTCTGGTTCAAGCTGCATGTCTGGATGACTCCAGTCTCCTCCATGAGCCTCACTGTGGGCCCAGGCTGAAGTGGCAATAGCTGCCTGGGGAATCTCTTCTCACAGCAATGGCAGAGACACAAGAAAAAGACTGCTCAAGCATATTTCAAGTCCTTGCTTGCATCTTATCTATTAACATCCCATTGTCTAAAATAAATCACGTGACTGAGCCCAGAGACAGGGATCAGGAAACACAACCTGCCCACAATGGGCCCATGGCAAGGGCATGGGTGCAGGGAGGAGTGAAGAATCAGGGTTGGTAATTCAGGCAACCACAGATAACAATGCTCATTCAAAGCCGCTCTGCAGCTCCTGACATGTGGTAGGTGCTTAGTAAAAGGTAACCATGATCATTGCAGGACCCCTTAGAGTTTAGGTAAACCAAAGTGTCTCAGTCTCATCCTTGGCAAGTAGCAAAGTCAGGAATGGGCCTCAAGGCATCTTGCTACTGTTCAACATTTTTTTAAAGTGTCCCATCACCAGCCTCCCATGTCTGACTTATCCTAACCCCATACACTGAGGGAGGTAGGTAGGATAGATGGTGGGAATGTAGAAGTGAGAACCTTGGGCCTCAGCAGCCTAAGACATATCCAAGATGTATAGATTAAATATAAGGGGAGATTGTTCAGCCCCTCCATTCCCATTGGCTTAGTGATGGGGAAACCGGTGGGAAGAGCAACGCTGTGGGTTAGAATCCTGGTTCTGCTGCTCACGGGCTGAGTCACTGTGGGCTCCTGCAGACGGAAGTTCTCCCTGAGTGGTCTATCTATATTAGGTCCCCATGTCATTCACTCTCATGGCACCCTTGGCCTTTTTTTTTTTAACTGTATTTTATGGTGATGTATAATATAATTGTATATTTATTTGTGGGCTCATTTCTTTAATGTGGGTCTTGCTCACCAGCCTGCAAGCTCCGTGAAGGCAGGGCCCATGTCTATTGGGTCAGTTCTTACCTAGTGCTTGGCACAGTACTTGGTATGTTCATCTGTGGGATGAATGAATAAATCCAAACTCTCTGAGCTTTACTCTCCTCATGTGAAATACGAGATAATAATATGTTCTCCTTTTTTTAATCTCATTGATAGCTTTTTTTAATATGATTTTTAAAAATTTATTTATTTACTTATTATTTATTTTTGGTTGCATTGGGTCTTTGTTGCTGTGCGCAGACTTTCTCTAGCTGCAGCAAGCGGGGGCTACTCTTCGTTGAAGTGTGTGGGCTTCTCACTGTGGTGGCTTCTCTTATTGCGGAACATGGGCTCTAGATGCATGGGCTTCAGTAGTTGTGGCTCACAGGCTCTACAGCGCAGGCTCAGTAGTTGTGGCACACGGGCTTAGTTGCTCCGTGGCATGTGCGATCTTCCTGGACCAGGGCTCGAACCCGTGTCCCCTGCATTGGCAGGTGGATTCTTAACCACTGCGCCACCAGGGAAGCCCAATAATATGTTCTTTAAAGAGATTTTTTTTTTTGAGAAATGTAAAGAAAACTATTCGGGGCATGCCTTCCTTGGGGACTGGCATGGTATGTGTGCATGGTACATGGTAATATATGCCCAGCACTCCACCCTTAATTCTTACCATTGAGTGGTTAAGTGCGCAGAGTTGAGATGTTCAAGGCAGACCTGTACTTCTAGCTTCTCTTTCCAGCTCATTCCCCATCTCCGCAGTGACACTGGGGGTCTTAATCCTAGATCCCTGGGCTGCCTGCCTGAACTGTTCCTGTCTAGCCAATAGGGAAAGCCCTCGTCATTCGTCCCCCTCTATCTCCACCCCCTTCCTCATGTCCCCTAGGTCCTTCTGACTCAGGGTTGTTATTTGCTGAGGACACACCGCTAAGTCCTCATGGTGATTAAAATACTGAAATCCTCTCATACCAGATGGTAAAAAGTATGAGTTCATGAGACTCTAAACCATCAAATGACATTGGCCCAGGCAGCCCAGAGGTTACCAGGTGGCCGGATGCTGGAGAGGATGCTGGCAGCCCTTGCTGGCACCAAATGGATGGGGGCAGCAAGGGTGAGTGCCATGCCTGCCTGCCGCTCCAGAGCAGCCAGCGTTGGTGGGCACAACAGAGCCGGTAGCAAGGCAGGCAGCCACTGTCGCAGAGGCTCTTTGCCTCCAGGCCACAGGGTAGGTGTGTGTTCCTAGCCATGATGTGTGGGCACAAGGCCATGCTTCACTAGCTGTAACAGAACACCAGGTGCCAGGGACCCAGTGACCATGAATCTGATGGGGACAACCTTGGAAGGATTTGATGCAGTCCTGAGAGTGAACTGTGGCTCAGACAGGGACCTCCCAGCTAGTGGCAGCCAGAACAAATTTAAAAATCACTCCACAAATGAGTTGATAATTATTAGAGGGATTGAATAAATGATTTGTGTTACAATGTTTATTCCTAAGATGAAATGTCGGCATAAATAATTTTGTTAACTTAGAGATAGAAGGTAACAGTCTCTTTTGGATTTACATATGGCCCAGGCTATACATATTTTGCACATCCCCTTACCCTGGGTCCCTCCCAGGGATCCTCCTCAGGGTCCCTCTTCACTTCTGCAGTCACTCAGTCCCACTTGGCTTTTCACCTGCTCTGACCTCAGGCTGGGGAACCTGCAACACAATCAAGCCTTTCCTGGGTCAAAGGCAACTGCTCATGCATAGCACTTATGTGTTTTTATGCTAAGTACCCTTTCTTTTTCTACTTTGAGCCCTGTGATGGTTAATTTTAGGTATCAGCTTGACTGGGCCACAGGATGCCCAGATATTTGGTCAAACATTATTTTAGGTGCATCTCTGAGGGTGGTTTTGGATGAGATTAACATCTGAATCCATAGATGGTATAAAGCAGATTGCCCTCCTGCTGTGGGTGGGCCACATCTAAATAGTCAAAGGCCTGAATAGAACAAAAAGGTTGACTCTTCTGCAAGTAAGAGAGAATTCCTCCTGCCTGACTGTTGAGCTGGGACAACAGTCTTTTCCTGCTTTTGCACATGAACTGAAGCATGAGCTCTTCTTGGGTCTTTAGTCTGCTGGCTTTCATACTGGAATGTACACCATCAACTCTCTTGGTTCTCAGACCCCTTCAGACTATACATGCATATCTCTTTCTGGTTCTGTTTTTCTGAAGGACCCTGACTGATACAAGCCCCAATTCCTCAGACTCCCTTTTATTCTCCTAGTTTTGGTGTGTGTTGGTGTCTATCAAGGGCCATGAGGAGGAAAACCTCCCACCCCAGGAATCCGTGGCCATTGGTATTATACCTCTTATTTCTGCTGTGTCCTTCCCCTCTGGCTGCCTCCCCATCATGTTGCTGAATCCTGCTTTGGGGTAGGCAGGGTGATCCCAAAAAGATGGTGAACTGGCCCAGAGGGGTCATTCCCAAAGGCACTGAGTCGCAGGGAGACTTCCACAGGCAGTGGGCTTAGTGGGTGCTGATTCATGTCCCTTTTCCCAAAGACAAGAGGCTGAGTGTCAGGGCTGCTAATCCGTCTCCGAATGGCTCCTGGCTCAACCCACATGGAATTAAATCCAGAATTAAAATTCAGAGCTTGTTCTGGACTCGAAGGACAGACTTAGCTGTTTTCCTCAGGGATAAAGAGGCCCAAGGCTGGCTTGGGAAGCGTCGTCACAGCAGTTTGGAGCACAGGGGCCACTGGGTTGGTGGCCTGTCTGCTGAGTGTTGAGAGAAGACAGAGTCGCTGTCACCACGGGGTTTACAGATGTAACAGGGGAGCCTGGAGGGGGCACAGGAGGCTAAAGGGCCCTCAGTCAGGGAACAGCCTCTTGACTTCCCTGTTCCAGAACATCAGCCCGCCCTGCGGGCGGTGGTACCCATACTGCTGTCCTTGGGGCTGCCACCTCCCCCTTAGCCTTGCTTTAAGTGTGTTAAAAACTGAAATTTAAATGAGTAAATCTGAAGATCCAATTGGCTTTATTCAATGATTCAAGAATGCAGCAGCAGCCCACCTAGTAAGTAGAAGGGTGCTCAGAGGGGTTGTATGAACTGGAAGGTTTTTATAGGCAGGAGGAGGGCGGCACACAGAAGCTATTAGCAAAAGAAAAGGATTGTTTCAGACCAGATCACCTTCTTTCGGGGGGTGGGTGGGGGGAGGATGAAGGTCTATCATGCAGTTTACCTCTTCATCCCTTGGTGGGGGAATGGACAGGGCCCTGTGATAGAGTACTTCACTGGTGCTGACCAGAAAATTCCAGACTGGCCGATTGCCACTACATTCCTGGGGAAGGTCAAAACTACAGTTAGGTCAGGTATGAAATCTAGGTCAGTTAGCATGGGTTTTAGCACAGGTGACGCCATTTGGGGCCTTTGGTTTTTCCCTTTAACAGGTGGCCGTCTGTTTCTTTCCTAATTTGCTGGTCATCCTCTTCCAGGGGCTGCATGTGGCCATGGCAAGAGGAAGACAGGAGACAGAAGGATCCAGGTTGGAAGCCAGTCGGCTCTTTCTTCACCCCCAGCAAGCCTGCTTTTCACTCCACTCAGCTGTGCCCTCAGGCCTGGGCCCAGCTGTTCCTCCGTTCAGTTTCCCGGGTGCCCAGGTCATGACCCAAACCCGAGGGACCCCACGTGGGGAAGCCGCTCATGCGAGGAGGTGGCATAGTGGAGTGGTTAATTCCGGAAGGACCGTGTGGGTTCAGATCCCAGCTCTATCCCTCAGTAGCTGTATGACCCCATGTCAGCGCCTGTCTATGTGCCTCACTTTCTTCCTCTATAAAATGGGAAGGATAATGGTTCCCACCTTCTGGGGTTGTTCTAGTTAACGTCATTAATGGATTAAACGAGTTAAGACCATAACGCACAGGGTCAGGTTTATCATGGGCACTCCCTTATGTTGATTATATCATAATTAATTGTGATTAAGTACAGGTGGGCCACCATGACCTTCTTCATTGCTCAATAAGATGATGTACTTGCCAGGTGTTGCAAGGGTCCCGGGAAGGTTCTCTGAATTCTTATTCCTTCTTTTCTCCTTGGTGAAGGCCCTTTTCTTTCATTGTTGGTTGTTAGAGATTCAGCCTTAATTAATAAAGCTGTAGAAATGCAGTTAGGAGGGAAGACACCCTGGTCTAAGATGTCGCCTTGCCTGGAAAGGCCCAGAAGCTAGGGGCAGGTCCTCCTTGGCCCCAGAGTTGGGAGTGGTGATTATTGCCCAAAAGCCTGGTTTTTAATGGTCCAGGCTCTGTAGGCCCTTCCAAGTTAGCCTACATCCATGGTATGCTCCCCACTGCTGCAGGACCAGGAAGAACTCACAAGGGGAAGCCCCCAGCCCAGCCACAACAATCAGCCTGACCTGGAACAGCCAGTTTTTCCGCTTTCTCTTGCTCCTAAATGAGCACTCACCCTTTCCCTCCTGATTTGGAGATAATCTTTGTCTCCCTTTTTCTTTGGGTGTCTGTGATGAGTAATTTATTTTTTAAAGAAGATGTTGGGGGTAGGAGTTAATTAATTAATTTATTTTTGCTGTGTTGGGTCTTCGTTTCTGCGCGAGGGCTTTCTCTAGTTGTGGCAAGCGGAGGCCACTCTTCATCGCCGTGCACGGGCCTCTCACTGTCACGGCCTCTCTTGTTGCAGAGCACAGGCTCCAGACGCGCAGGTTCAGTAGTTGTGGCTTACGGGTCTAGTTGCTCCGCGGCATGTGGGATCCTCCCAGATCAGGGCTCAAAGCCGTGTCCCCTGCATTGGCAGGCAGATTCTTAACCACTGTACCACCGGGGAAGCCCTGTGATGAATAATTTTATGTGTCAACTTGCCTGGGCTCCAGTGTACCCAGATATTTGGTCATACATTATTATGGGTGTTTCTGTGAGGCTGTTTCTGGATGAGATTAACATTTAAATCAGTGGCCTAAGTAAAGCAGATTGCCCTCCCTACTGTGGGTGGGTTACACCCAATCAGCTGAAGGCCTGAATAGAACAAAAAGGTTGACCATCCTCTGAGTAAGGTAGAATTCCCCTTGTCTGACTGCTTTCTGACCAGGATGTTGGCTTTTTCCTGCCTTCCAACTGCCTTCCAACTGCCTTCCAAGGGCTCTTACTGGCCCTTGGCCTGCCAGCTCTTGGAATGGAACTTATACCACTGGTTCTCCTGGTTCTCAGGCCTTCATCTTCAGACTCAGACTGGAGCTACACCATTGGCTCTCCTTGATCTGCAGCTGGCCGACACACCCTGCAGATCTTGGGACTTGTCAGCCTCAATGATTGTGTAAGCCAATTTTGTAGAATAAGTCTTTTCCTATGTATATGTACATCTTAGCGGTTCTATTTTCTGGAGAACCCTGACCACCACAGTGCCCTACTCTGGTAGTGCAGGGGCCTTCCTTTCAGGTTCCAGAGCCCTTTCCCCATTTCTCCCATGTGGCCCAGGAGCCCCCTGCTGAAGAGGCTCCTCCAGTTTCCTAGCCCTCCCAAGGGGCATGTCATTTGACACCCCTGTGCCTGTGACCCGCTCCTGACCCATAAACGCCTGCATGTTTTGGGAGCTTCGCTTGGCATCAGTGCGAGCACGTTGCCAATCCCCACTCCATCCTGGCTTCACTTACCCAGAGGGAAGCAGAAAAGATGATGAATAAAACCCATCACAGAGCCTTGACCTGGGTGTTGATCAGATCTCGTGCAAGAAGCAGCAACGTTACAATTAAGTAAATGGATGACCCCAATTCAGAGGCAGTGTTTGTTGAATTGAATCTTCAGCGGGTTAACTTTGCTCAGATGAGTAAAAATGATATCTGGGATTAAGTTTTCACTGCACTGAATGCATTACTGGATTTCTGCTCCTCGTCATTGGAAAGGGGACGTAACCTTCACTAAGGCGGTCTGCGGGGACTGGGACAGCTGGCATAGCCGCAGGGCGCTGACTGACCACAGGGGATTAAGGCCGAACACAACTCATTTCACACTGAGAATAAGCTGATTTGTTTTTGTTTTTAAATAAGCCTTATTACACTGGCTGCCACTCACGTTGGATCTGTGGGAGCATCACAGGGCAGGGGTTGGCCATCCCTCGCTTGGCCGGCAGAAAACCGCTTTCAAACAACTGCTCCTTCCTGTGTCAAATCGGGAATAACCTGGAGAGCCTCGTTGCTGGGGGCCCTGGGGAAGGGCCGGAAGGTGCACTCCCGGGGAGCAGCTGCGTGTGGGCAGCCTTGGGCCCACTTGCTAAACTGCAGGGACCGCTATAGCGGGTCAGGTGGGCACAGCTGTGTCTCTCTGCAAGTCTCCCTGCTCCATCGGCCTTTCTGGAGCCCCTCCTAGTGGGGCCTTTCCCGACTGTACTTGACTTCCCATTCGGATACCCTCTCCTCCCCCTTTCCCATCCTCTCTACGGGCCTCTCTAGAGGCCTTGCCTTAGCTCTAGAATAGACCAGCCACTCTCAAAGTGTGTTCTGGGAATGTTCGGGAGTCCCCTGAACCCTTTTAGGAGACCCACAAGGTCAAAACTATTCTCATAGGAGAATATTATGCTGTTACTTGCCTTTTTCCCTTTCCTTCTCTCATGAGTGTGTGGTGGGGTTTCCCGGAGTGACATGTGATGATGTCATCACCCTGATGGACTGTGTGCTTCTGTGTTCTTGTTTGCTACACATTTCTCAGCTTTAATTTTGAATGTGGAAAATATTGATAGATATCAACCATATAAGCACAAGCCCTTTGGGGTTCTTCAAAACGCTTTAAGTGTGTAAAGGGGTCTTGAGACCAAAAAGTTTGAGAATCTCTCTTCTGTATCTTTCTTGTTTTTTTTCCTTCAAGGTGAAGTACTATGTCTATTGTCGTATTTATGTGTTTTTTAACCATTTAACACTTGTAAAACTGTGCTACTGTTTTGTTACGTTCCTACATATTTTTTAAATGTGTAATTGACAAAATTTTTGAGTGTTATGTCCCAGCTCCATTTTTCCCATGAACTCTATAATTTTTATTATGCAATTTAAAAAATTGTTCTAATTGTGATAAAATAAACATAACAGAAAATTTAACATTTTAATCACTTTTAAGTGTACAGTTTAGTGGCATTAAGTACACTCATATCATTGTGCAACCTTCACTACTTTCCACCTCTAGAACTTTTTCATCATCTCACACTGAAACCCTACACCCATTAAACAATAGCTCCCCATTTCCCCCTCCCCCCAACCCCTGGTAACCACCACTCTACTTTCTGTCGCTATGAATTTGACTACTCTAGGTGTGTCATCTAAGTGGAATCAGATGCTATTTCTCTTCCCTGCTTCACGTTTCTGCTTACTATTAATGTACAGTCTCTCAAAACTTCCTCACTAGCCTGAGCACTCCTGGGTCCACTGTCAGCACTCACCCCCATCTTGATGTAAGCCAGGTGGTTAGCTGGACAGAAACCGCTCTCTGTCCCTCGAGTTGCCCCTTGGGGTGTCTGCTCACCTCTCCATCCAAGAGCTTATCAAAGTATTCACAGAAAGAAGCCAGCCGTCTTGCTAGGGTGTCTTTGCCAAGAGAATACAAGCTGATGCATTCACTAAAGTGTTCGCTCCAGCTTCTTCCTGTCATGCCATGCCTCTCCCCAATCTAGGGCAGTTGGACCATCACCTCAAGACAGGATCATTGTAGCACAATGAGGAGAACAAGAGTTCAATTTTTGGCTTTTGAGTTTTGAAAGCCAGGGTCCAACTCTGGAACAAAAGATCTGGAAGATCTTGGGTGATCACCCCAAGCCAGTTCCCCCCCCACCTGCCCCCAGGAGAAGAGATCCAGCGAGTCCCAATGAAGGCTGGGTACTGGGGGTTATAAAGGGGAGCAAGAGGCCTGGGGTGGGCTCCTCCTCCCTGTCTGAGTTCCTATGTACATTGTAAGCAGGGAGAGGGCACGGAGGGGACACAACAGAACCTAAAACACATTTGGAGATCTGAGAGCAGAAATGGGTATGCGCCCAGGAAAAGGACGCAGGAAAGGGTGCAGGTGTGTGCCCAGGAAAGAGGTTTGGCTTCTATTCTAATGGCTTTGGGAAGCCAGCAGGGATGGACCAGGGCTGTAATGGAATCTGATTTACATTTTTTAAAGAACACTCTGCTCTGGGTGGAGAATGGATTAAAAGAACGAACCTTTTGGTATGGAAAGGAGAGAAAACTTTTTGCTACTTACAACCCATGAACCTTTCTAAGGAAGGTGGATCACATTAGACAAAAGGCCCTTCTGTCCAGGGTCGCAAAATCTTGGAGCAGAGGCTGGGATGAACTGAATTTCAGTGTCTAAGAAAAGGGAAGGGACTTCCCTGGTGGTCCAGTGGTTAGGACTCTGCGCTTCCACTGCAGGGGGCGTAGGGCCGATCCCTGGTGGGGAACTAAGATCCCTCAAGCTGCGTGGCCCGGCAAAAAAAAAAGAGGGGGGGAGGATTTATTATATCTTTGGAGTTGTTCTTTTGAGAGAGGACAGAAATATAGGGAGAAAGGAAGGGAAAGACCACATAAAAATCCAAAGATCAGAACCCTATTTCAGAAACGCTTGGGGGAATTTTTAGCAACAGGTATATTGAACTGTGAATTTTAAGTTATATGTATCTTAAGATATAAATCCTTTCAGTTCCCCTAAAGTTTCAGTACTCTGTACGCATATGAATAACTGTGTATGAGGGATGTGTGCGTGTGTGTGCGCGCACGTGTGTGCATTATAGAAAAGGGCTTAATCTGGATAAATGTGGCATGGGACAAAACAGCATGTGTGGGATTACTAACAGAATGATTTCAGGATTGCCCAGGGTGAGGAATCAGAGACGACCCTGCAACTGCAAACTCCTCCCCCTTCTCTCAGAGAATTTCCAAAAAACTTGGCAGGGCATTGACTTGGGAAAATCTGGAGAATGGGGATTGGAAGCATTATTACTTAGAATTTAAGGAGCAAGTCATCACCAGCTGATGTCTGATCTGTAAACACTTCGGAGTTTGTAAAGTAATTTCACATCTTATTCATACCTAAAAGTGACATGAAATTTTTAAAAAAGGCTTTCCCTGAGAAATTATCACCCTCTGGTTTTGGAGTTGAAGATTATTCTGAAGGAGTGTGAATTGCAAGATCTTCTTAAGAAGCTATCAGGCAGTGCCTGGTACAACTTAAACACACATTTCCTCTGACTCAGCAATCCCACTCCAGGACTCTGCCCTATAGCATCAAAACCCCAGTATGTCATGAGAGATGCACAGTAATTATTACAGGGTTGTTTATAATAATAGCAAAATAAAAACAAAACTCCCAAACAACAACAACCACAAAATCCAACCTGGAAATGACTTGAATGTCCATCACAGAAGACTGATTATTAAAATCATGATTACCGAAAACTGAATGTTTGTGTCCTCAAATTCATATTGAAAACTAACCCTCAGCATGATGATAACTGGAGCTAGGGCTTTGGGAGGTGATTAGGGCATGAGGGTGGAGCCCTCATGAATGGGACTGGTGCTCTTATAAAAGAGACCCCGTAGAGCTCCCTCATCCCGTCTACCGCATGAGGACACAGTGAGAAGGTCGTCTATGAAACAGGAAGCAGGCCCTCACCAGTCACTGAACCTGCCTTGATCTTGAACCTCCCAGTCTCCAGAACTGTAAGGAATAAATTTTTGTTGTTTATAAGCCACCCAATCTGTGATACTTTTCTTACGATGGCCTGAAAGGACTAAGAAGACAATGGTATATCCACACAATGGGATGCAACAGAGCTGTTAAAAAAGAATGACTCATCCCTATCTCATGACCTGGAACAATACCTGGGACATACTGATAAATATTTTTAACAAAGCAAGTTTAGTAATACTACGTGTCACCATTTTGTCTGGGGGAAAAAAGCCAGTAGGTCAGTGTGTTTTTATAAGCATTAAAAAAAAAATTAATGTACACATCAAAATAGTAATCCTCAGAAAGGTAGGATTAAAAGGAGAGAGGGAAAGACCATGAACTTAAAAAAATATATATATATATATACCTATATCATACTTTTTATATTGTGCAATTTGGTTCTATATTTGCACAATGAAATAGAGAAAAATTCCTGAATTACTCTGAGGAGGTGCTGTCATTCCAGGCAGTGGGGGACGTGTCCTGGGGTTCTGTGGATACCTGGTATTTCCCTGGGGGATAAAGCAGGACAACCCAATACCTGATTCTCTAAGTGTGCCCCCCAACCAGTGCCTCCTGCACAACTGATTGCTGAGTGTATGTGCGAAGATGGGTGGAAGGGGGGCACAGGGGCATAGCTCCAGCCGGTCCCTATAAAACCCCTTACCCCGCGCATCTTCATCCACAAACCCTCCTGAATAACCGAGAGCTGAAAAAAGCCAGTGTTGAGGATGGGGTTTCTAAGATGCAGGCTGAATTTCTACATGCAAAGGGGAGTAGGTGGAAAATTTGACAAAACCCTGGAGATGGCTGGCAGAGTCCCAGGAAAGCTTAAATGATCTCCAGGCTTGAATTTTCCCAGTAGAGACTTAAATTTTCCTCATCCTCTTGCATGGGGAATACAGCTGGCAAAGGAACCCTGAGTAACATGGGTCCCTGCTGGCCACTTCTCCTGCCACTGGCCAAGTCTCTTCTTCCTGTCTCTCCACTTCCTGTCTCTCTGCTCTACCTATCTCTCCATTTCCTCTATCCCCACTTACTCAGTCTCTACTTCCCGCCTCTACTTCTTGCCTGTCTCTCCTCTTCTCACCTGTCTTAACCTGCTACTCAATACCTTGGGGCTGGCCTGGGCACCCAGACCCCTCTTGGTCTCAGCCCCTGTAGAGTTGGCCCCTCAGAGGGAGAATTCTGCCCAGGGAGGCCCCCTCTGGTTCCACAAAGCAGCATGACCTGGAGTTCTATCAGCTGGATTTCTTTCCTGATTCAGTTTTCTCTTTCCC
Organism: Mesoplodon densirostris; assembly: GCF_025265405.1. Taxonomy (NCBI): domain Eukaryota; kingdom Metazoa; phylum Chordata; class Mammalia; order Artiodactyla; family Ziphiidae; genus Mesoplodon; species Mesoplodon densirostris. The sequence continues at coordinate 14,121,858 of NC_082661.1, read as the reverse complement.
CCCGTATCAGCTCCAGGGTGAGGAAGGCTAGGAGGCAGAAGTGGCTTTGAGAAGCTTCTCCACCAGGTGAACCAGGACTTGGACTGGGAGGAAAAGGCTGAGAGGGGGTCCAGGCTGTGCAGACGGGGCTGGGCAGTGGAGAGCAGATTGCTCAAGTTCCCCAGGTTTCCTCAACCCTCAAGTTTTTTGTTTTTAATTTTTTAATTTTAATTGTAATTTTAATTATTTATTTTTGTCTGTGTTGGGTCTTCGTTGCTGCACGTGGGCTTTCTCTAGTGGCAGCAAGTGGAGGCTACTCTTCGTTGCGGTGCGTGGGCTTCTCACTGCATTGGCTTCTCTTGTTGTGGAGCACGGGCTCTAGGCCCGCGGGCTTCAGTAGTTGTGGCACGTGGGCTCAGTAGTTGTGGCTTGTGGGCTCTAGAGCACAGGCTCAGTAGTTGTGGCGCACAGGCCTAGTTGCTCCGCAGCATGTGGGATCCTCCCAGACCAGGGATCGAACCTGTGTCCCCTGCATTGGCAGGTGGATTCTTAACCACTGCGCCACCAGGGAAGCCCAACCCTCAAGTTTTAACAAGAGGCAAACCACCACCAGCTCCACAAACACTGCCTGCCAGGAAGGTTTCTGAAGCACACTCCTCAGGGCCCTGGCCAGAGCTCCAGCAGACTGGGGCTTGGGTCATTCACCATAAAAAATATTAAACAAACAATGACTCTCTGCACACAAGTGGCAACTTTCCACTGGGGGGGGGGGAATTTATTTTCCACTTGAAAAGCTAATGAAAGCCAGTCATAGTGGAAAAACCCAGCCAAAGAAATAATTTAGGCTTTCTTTTCTTCAAGAGGAGAATAACACCAAGTTCTGGGTGGTTCTTGGTGGAATCAAGGCCCAGGGAGAAGAGGGGCCTGTGACAGCTGGAGTCCCTCAGACTCCCACCAGAAACTGGGCCTTGGGGTCGAACCGGAAGCTGAGTGGGGTTGGCAATGGCTGGCGAGGCAGGAAACATGCTCACTCTTCAGGGGGTATGGGGAATGTCTGGGTGGAGAATTCCGGAACACCTAAAAATAGCGGGAAAGAGAGATAGGAACTGAGCTGTTTTAATAAACTTGACACTTTCTTAGCTGTTTCTCTTTTAGTTTCCCGTGCTGAGGTGGGTGTAGGGAAAATCTGGGCTGAGCCTAAAACGCTCTAGGTGTGATGTTCTCTGTTTGGGGCTTAATGCGACAACCTGCCTCTCCCTCTCAGCATGCTGCCTTCACTGGGGCGCTGGGCCTAGCTGGATCCTCCTTCCCGGCAGAGGCCCCTGCCTCTAGGAACCTTCTCAGATCCCCCCACCCAGGCCCTTCTCCCCCATCACCCAGGGCACCCTGGGACAATACAGCTCACTTCTACTGCCTTGTAATCTTTTTTTTTTATAGATCTATTTTTTTAAATTAATTAATTAATTAATTTAATTTTTGGCTGTGTTGGGTCTTTATCTCTGTGCAAGGGCTTTCTCTAGTTGTGGCAAGCAGGGGCCATTCTTCATCGCGGTGCGCAGGCCTCTCACTATCGTGGCCTCTCTTGTTGTGGAGCACAGGCTCCAGATGCGCAGGCTCAGTAGTTGTGGCTCACGGGCCTAGGTGCTCCGCGGCATGTGGGATCTTCCCAGACCAGGGCTCGAACCCGTGTCCCCTGCATTAGCAGGCAGATTCTCAACCACTGCGCCACCAGGGAAGCCCTGCCTTGTAATCTTTTAGATGCTCTCTCACCGCTTAACAACCTTCAATGGCTCCCTGTTGCTTCCAGAAGTTGCGTTTTTTCGGTTGCCATTCAGAGGTCTTTATAATCTTGCCCCACCTGTCTTCACAGCTGCATCTCCCATCACTACCTCGAAAGCTTCTTAAATTCCAGAATTAAACAAAGGAGGTATGCCCCTAACTGTACTCTTTTACACCCAGGTGCTTTTGCACATGTGCGTCTGCTCCAGGAATTCCTTTCCCTTCTGCGTTGCCCGCTGGGGATTCTCTCAGTCCTTCAAGAAGCAGCTCAGATACTGTTCTGCCCTTACCGCTGCCTGTGCTACTTTGAAAAGTCAGTCCCAAGCTCCCAAGGCATTGAGGCAGGCTCTAGTTGGAGCGCTTTGGACACTGAGTGGCAATTATTCAGACCTTGGCCACATTCACCTTTCAGAGCTACAGGTTCCTTGTCTGTAAAATGGGAATAAGAGGAGCTTCTGCAGGAGGGGAGGGGAGGATTACAAATGAAGCAAAGCACGCAAAGCTTCTGGAAGTACTCAGTGAACTGCTGGTTGGGATTATATTATTAGACGGTGGACATTTTGAGGACTTCAACATATGAATTTTGGGTGGGGACACCATTCAACCCATAATAAAGGTCCATCAGGAATCTCATCTCCTCGAGGAAGCCTTCTGCACTCACACAAGCTCATGTAATCTCCCCTCTCTGGAACTCCTACAGCACAGAGTGTCTGAGGAACTCAGTGGCTGGGGCAGGCCTGGTCTCCTTGGGTGTTTATACGCTGTCTCTCTAAGGCTGGACTTAACTCCAGGTGGATAGCATCTGCGATCTTTTAAAACAAGCACAGCACAGCAGAAACTCTCTCATCTGATGCTATTAGGACTGGTGGTTAGGTGATAAAGTCAAAATCTGAGAAGAATGTCCTCAGAAGGCTTGCTAGCAGCCTGGGCCCAGGATGCGGTAGACAGCAGATTTACAAGGGGATGGAGAGCTGAGGTCAGCCGGGATGAATGAAGACTGGGTACAAAGTCATCCAACCTCACACCGAGTGTGTATTTCTTTAAAAAAGAAACCATTGACACTCCAGACCATTTAAGACTCCTCGTATCTGATACCTGGGTGTCAAGGGAAGTGGCTGCACAACTTGGGGGCTTTAAAACTGGCAAGAAACTCTGGGCTGCAGTGAGAGGCCCCAATGGGACCTGGGTTCAGAGAAAAAAGGAAGTCTTTTGAGAGTTAACCTATAAAACAAATATACTAGTTCAAAGCAGAGAGGAGCAAACATTTTGTTTCACCTGATTCACAGTATTAACATATCCAAAAGAGGATATGGTCATCGGAAGTGTGTGTGTGTGTGTGTGTCAATGTATGTGCATGTATGTGTTGTTGTGTGTGGTTGTATGTATGTGGCTGCACATGAGTGTGAGCACGTGTGTGGGTGTATGAATGTGTGTGATTGTGCATGATCATGTGTATATGTGTGTGAGAGTGTGTGCACGTATGCGTATACAGCTAGGGAGACCCAGGGAAGAGAGAGCAAGACTTAGCAAAGCCAAGCAGCGTGTTCTTGCCTTTCCCCAGTGGAAAGAGGGCTCCTGGGCCAGGAACCCGAGTGCCTGGGTGCTGAAGGTCTGCCCATTTAGGGGGATAGGTACATCACAGGCATCAAGTTGTACAGTGTGATGCCTCTGTGATTAATATCACCCTCATCATCCAATGTTCCACTGCCCACCATCAGATTCCAAACTCGCTCAGCCACTGACTGTCATTTGGCTTCCCAGGAGCTCTCCCCCCAGGGAGGAAATGTGCCCATGAGCAGAAGTACGGACCCAGCCCATGGGGGTAAAGGCTAAGAGCCTGGACTGGGGTCAGCCTGCCTAGGCATGAATCCCAGTTCCTCTCCTCACTAGCTGGTATCCTCTGGAAAGTTACCTAACCTCTCTGAGCTTCAGTTTCCTCATCTTTGAAGTGGATTTAACAACAGTACCTGACGCATGGGCTGTTGTGAGGATTAATGAGATGATCCATGCAACGTGCTTAGCACAACGGCGAGTACTTCCCAGGCTTTTAAAAAAGCGTAAGCTACCATCATCATAATTACAATTATTATAATAAATAAGCACATCAGTTTTTTTTTTTTTTTTCTTTGTGGTACGCAGGCCTCTCACTGCTGTGGCCTCTCCTGTTGCGGAGCACAGGCTCCGGACGCGCAGGCTCAGCGGCCATGGCTCACGGGCCCAGCTGCTCCGCAGCATGTGGGATCTTCCCGGACTGGGGCACGAACCCGTGTCCCCCGCATCGGCAGGCGGACTCTCAACCACTGTGCCACCAGGGAAGCCCCAGTTTTATTTTTTATACATCAGCCACGTGCCCTTGAGAAATGGATTCATTCCCAAGGGCTAGCTGTGCAGTAAGTTTCATGAGGACACAAACTGCTTCTTCATCTCTGGACCCTCAGTGCTAACCACTGTGTCTGGGGTAATAGAGGCTCACTCAGTGTTTGTTGAAGCAATGAATGAATAAGTGAGTTAGTGGGTGGCAAGTCAAGTTTGGGGGCCCATAGGTCCAGGGCTGTAGTAAATTCACAAAGGTAACATTGCCCTACACACGTGTGCTTGGTGACCAGCCTCCTTTACCTGGGGACAGCTGACCCCAACCTACCCCTGCACATTGCTTACTCTTGGGCGAGAGAGCAGGGCAGTTTGGAGGAGCCCCTGTGCAGCCACTTGGCCACCAGGCCAAGTCTTGGGTCATTTCCCCAAACTTCCCAGTCTGCTGAATTGGGTCATCTACACCTGCTTTTGTTTTATAGTCGTCTGCAGGGAAGCGGAAGTGGTGCTGAGCCAAGGCAGCACCCTCCCATGCCTTGTTATTTATTCTCAGTGTGTTCCATGGACCAGCAAATCACCCTCAGCTAGGAGCTTGTTAGAAGTGCAAGCTCTCAGGCCAGACCTATGGAATCAGAACCTGCATTTCAACAAGATCCACAGGGGCTGTGCGTGCACATTAAAGTGTGAAAGCACTGCTTTAGGGCAACTGCCACAGAGAAACTACAGTTGGGTCACTTCTGGAAGAGAGGCCAGCATGTAGGAGTTGCTATTTCTCCCACACTCCAGAAAGTCCGCCCAGGGTCTGACCAAAAGGACGAGGCTGCATGGGTCATGCGCTCTGCGCTTGCTTCTTCCTGCCGGAATATCTCCCCTCTTCTTTTCTGAAACTCTTACGCTGCTCAACAGCCCTGCCTTTCCTCATGATTATAATGTGTTTGCTGATGGAATCGTATTTGTTTCCTTGAAAAGCGTGTTTTTAATTCAAGGGAGTTGTTAAGGCAAGCTGTACTGCTGTGAGTTTTATCACCCCTCTGTGGTACCACCCCAGGCCCTGGCGTGCACCCTCTGGAACTTGAGGAGAAAACAGGATGTTCAGACTCTCAGACAATCTCCCCCCTCCCCTCATCTTTCCCCATCCGCCCAGCTGTACAGACCTGGCACCCGGGAACGCCCTCCCTTAACTCTCCCCACCTCTAACCTGCTCAGAAGAGAATACAAACATATGTCAATGACAATACAGTAAAATCCAGTGCAGCCCAAGAGCTCCTAAATCTTCCCAACTGCGTCTCCACTTCCTCTAACTTTATATCCTAGCATGCCTGAGCTGACCCACCCTCCCGGGTCCAGCTCAAGCAGCTGCAGTCAAGCATCTGCTCATTCCAGCTGCTTTGGGAAATGCCGGGGTTCCAGGTACCAGCCTCCTCCTGGCTGCACTTTCCAGAGTTGGGTACAGCTAAGGAAAGGGGGCCAAAGCGGTTGGAGGAATAGAAAACGGAACCCAGAACTCTCCCAATTCCAAACCTTGCAAAGGCTCCTTCGGCTTTCCACATGGAAAACCAATCAACCAACCAACCAATGAATAAATTCAGTGAAGCTGACACAGGAATTCCAAGGCAGGACACAAGACAACTCCTGGTGGGTAAGCTTGTGGCAAAGAGGTGGTATCTCTTTCCTAAGCAGCTCTATGCTATATTTGGGAATCTAAAAGAAAGGCCTAGACTTTTCCTTGAGCAACTAGAAATTAGGCTTCTGTCCTCAGGTTCAAGTTGAAAATAGTGGTTGGAATTCTGGTGTCGACTTTACCAAACAAGGGGGAATGCAGAGGCTCCTTGGAGGTGACACCACATCTTCCTTGGCTCCTGTGGCCCCAGCGTTCGCAAAGGGCTTCATGAGACAAAGCCTGTGCGGGGCCCACTCCCTCCTCTTAGGTGCAAAGAGGCCAGCGCTTTGCCTCCAAACCTATTCTACTCAGGAGCAGAGGCTTCCAGTTTGGGTGGGAGAAGGAAAGTCATTTAAAAATTCATTTCTAAATGAAGAATCGATCATTTTTAAAGTGTCCTGCTCTTTGACCAACTGACCCTATAAAAAGACAAAGCATGATCATTTCCGTTCCACTGCTGACTCCCCAAAGCAGGATCAATGAGTTCAGGGTCTACCAGGAGACAGAGGGCATGCTCAAATAGGAAAATGTAAGGTCTCCTTAAAAAAAAAAAAAAAAAAGACTATTTACAAAGGTGCGGGCAGGGTATAGGGAAACCAAGGGGGACAGTGGAAGGTGCTGAGGCTAGTCACTGACTGGGCTCTTACCCCCTCCCCCGGCCTGAAGGGACGAGGGAAGAGTGCATTATGGAAACCTGGAAGGAGACCGTCAAGTGGGGAGGGTCGCTGAGAGGAGCTTCCCCCAGGGGTGCAGCCGGTCGGAGCAAATCTGCGAGAAGGCAGCCAGAGGCAGAGCTATTCCAGCGTCACTGCCCTGCTTGCCCTCAGTCTTCTGCTGAGCCCTCACCCTGCCCCGCTGCTGACGCAACCTGACCAGGAGCCAGAGCCGAAGGGGCCTAGTCAGGGAGTCCAGACAGGGGGTCTCGCCAGGCCGAGAGCTGGGCGGGGAGGGTACAGGGAGATCGTGGAGCTGCCAAGAGGAGCTCCCCAGCACAGGAGGCATTCTTGTGCTGTCATCATCCTGCACTGGCTAGTTATCTAATCTGCTAAACCAGCTTGTAAACTGGACACAGAGATTGCACCTTACCTCACACCCCCTTACCACCCATGGCCCTGGGTCCCTCCTGCACGCATAGGTACTCAGTAAGTGCGCGGGTGTGTGTTCATGTGCCTATGTGCCTACGTGCACATCAGCCAGGATAGGCTAGGTTATGGGGCAGTAACAACAACCAGATCTTAGCAGCTGTATGTAGACAGTGAATGCTTTCTATTCACGCTACCAGTCCATTACAGGTCAGCAAGGGGTACTCTGCATGTCACAGTTACTTTGGGACCCAGAATGGCTTCATCTTTTTTTTCTTTTTTTTTTGCGGTACGCGGGCCTCTCACTGCTGTGGCCTCTTCCGTTGCGGAGCACAGGCTCCGGACGCGCAGGCTCAGCGGCCATGGCTCACGGGCCCAGCCGCTCCGCGGCATGTGGAATCTTCCCGGACCAGGGCACGAACCCGTGTCCCCTGCATCGGCAGGCGGACTCTCAACCACTGCGCCACCAGGGAAGCCCTGGCTTCATCTTGACACACACATCCACAACCATGACAGAAGAGGGAAGAAGATGGAATGAATTACACACTGGCCTGGGCTTTCTGCCCGAAGTGTCCTTTTTGCACACATTTCATTGGCCAAAGCAAGACTCATAGCCATACCTAACTTTGCAAGTGGGGAAGCAGAATCCCAACATGCTCAGAAAGCAGAGAGCCAGAATTATTTTGTGAACAGTCTCCACAGTGGGCAAGGGTGGTCTCCACTGGGGAGCTCTGGAGGAGCAACTGATGCTGTTGAATTTAACTGAACAGTGTCAATAAAAATTAAACGACTAAACAAATCTATGCCTTTTGACATATTCAGTTCAAATCAGTCAAGTCAGCAACAGCGACAAAAAGTCAGAAATCAGGTGCTCAGGAATTATGGAAATTAAATGATTTTTTAAATGGACAGACTGGTTTGTATTACAATATTCTATCTCTGGCTGATTTCAACATAAGGTGTTTTGTTTGCTATGAATTGTTACTGGGGTATGGAATCTTGTTTCCCTCCCCCATCAGGTTATACCACTATTTTCTAGATTCTCACGTCCTTGGCTATCCTTTTAAGACACTGACAAGTCGATATAGATATGCTTGTTGATCCTGATGCCTCCTTTGGCTCAGCTCCAAGGAGAATGTAACTGCTGCTACACTCGTCTCCCACTGTGTGTGGGGGTGTCCCCCAGGAATGGGAGATACCATGGGCCATCCCCAAGCATCAGGTTACACACTTGCCCAATCCTGGTTCTCCAGAAAATTCCTGGACCTTATAGCAAGTCACTTCACTTCAAAAGTAGGAAAGGGTGAAAAAAATTTCCAGGTCTAGGCAATTTCTTTGTTGAATGAAAATATTTAAAACAATTTAAACCAAGTTCTCAGTATTGTTTTCATAAGTAGAAAAGCATATTCACTCATCTTCAGAAACTGTCCACACTTAAGAACCGTTTGTGTGGTGACCCTGGCCACCTGAGGTTACCATCAAATTGTCTTGTCTACTCAGCTTCTCAAAGAAATTGCCTTCAAAAAACATGAAGAGACTGTGACTAAAGGTGTAAAAGATAATTATATTTTAAAAAGACAGTATCTCCTCTCCGTTCCCTCTTATTCCTTTTGTAATCTTTTGCACACCATGAATCTTGAAAGCAAACGCCAATACTGCTTCCTCAAAGTAAACTGTCAAAGGAATTTTAAAGGCTGGATTTAGGTAGATGAATGTTTCATTTCCAATGGCAAACTAGATCTTTTGGGATGACTATTAATTCACAAGACCTCTAGGGGCCTCTTGCGGGGAGGGGGGAGAAAAGAAGCGTGAAATTGACCCTTGTGACTCAAAGTGGTCATGATCTTCGTGATAAAGTTACTGTGGCAGCAATCTCAGAAGCTTACAAAAATGGATTGCTAGCAGGGTCCTTACCTGTCTCCCTGGGGGGTTGGGGTCAGTTCGGCTCTGGGACCTTCTACAGGGTCTTTTTGTGGCCTCTCATCTTCAGCTTTTTCAGCAATTCAGATTCCGATGTGACCTGCCAGAGAGGTGGTGAGAGTGATCAGAAAGAGTAGCTTCCACTTTTATAATTCCTTTACCTGATTATAAAAGTAGTACATGCTCCTTGCAGATAATTTGGAAAATATGAAAAACAAACAACAAAAAGGGCACCCATATTTCCCCACTCAGCGATAATCATCATCAATGTCCTGATGCCTCTCTCCCCCTTTTTAACTTTCAGCATTCTCTTTACTGATTTTTAAGTTAAATATTTCCATCATTCATTCATCCTTATTTTTTGAGCACAAACTATTGTCCTGTTCTCAGCACTAGCAAAATAATGGTAGGATAAATGGAAAAAAGTCTGTTCTCATGGAGATAAAATATTATCAGAGGGCTTCCCTGGTGGCGCAGTGGTTGGGAGTCCGCCTGCTCATGTAGGGGACATGGGTTCGAGGCCTGTTCCGGGAGGATCCCACATGCCGTGGAGCGACTAGGCCTGTGTGCCACAACCACTGAGACTGTGCTCTAGAGCTCGTGAGCCACAACTGCTGAGCCCGTGTGCCACGACCACTGAAGCCTATGTGCCTAGAGCCCATGCTCCGCAACAAGAGAAGCCACCGCAATGAGAAGCCCGTGCACCGCAACAAGAGTAGCCCCCCGCTCGTTGCCCGCACGCAGTAACAAAGACCCAACGCAGCCAAAGATTAAAAAAATATATATATATTATCAGAGACAATTATTAAAATCTAAGGAGCAGAAAGACAACAGGAAAATCTCCAAACACTTGGAAATTAAGCAGCACACTTCTAAACAATTCATGAGTCAAAGAGGAAATCTCAAAGGAAATTAAAAAAATACATAGAACTTAGATGAAAATTAAGATATAACATCAAAATATGTGATGTGCAGCTAAAGCAGAACTGGGAGCGAAATGTATAACACTAAGTACTACTACTTTAGAAAAGAAGAAACGTCTCAAACAAAAAATCTATGTTCTTACTTCAAGAAGCTAGGAAAAGAAGAACAAAATTAGACCCAAAGTAAACAGAAGGAAATATTAAAGGTTGGAACAGAAATCATTGAAATTAAAAGGAAAACAATAGAGAAAAATCAATGAAACAAAAAGTTGGTTCTTTAAAGACATCAATAAAATTCATAAACATCTGGCAAGACTGACAAAGATAAAAGGAAGACACGAGATCAATACCAGAAATAAGACAAGGGTCACTACAGAAACTGCAGCCATTAAAAAGGTATCAAGCAAATACATTGAACAAATTTATGTTCATAAATTTGACAACTTAAAAGAAGTGTATCAATTCCTCAAATACCACAAACTACCAAAACTCAACCAAGATAAAATTAATGATTGGAATAGCCCTATAACCATTAAAGAAATTGAGTTTGTAATTTTAAAAGCTTCTGAAAGAGAAATCTTCAGTTCTACACTGGAGAATTCTTCTAAACATTTAAAGAAGTAGCATAAAATTTACATCATCTTTTCCAGAAAACAGAAGAGAGAATACTTTCCAACTCATTTTATGAAGTTGTATTACCCTGTTATACCAAAACCAGACAAAGACAGTACAAGAAAAGAAAACTAGGAGACTAAGTTTCTGGTCCGGCATGTGTAGAGCTTAGAAGTCGCCACTGCATCCTAACAAATAAAATAACACTGCATCCTGGCATATATAGAGCTGAATAAACTAAAATATCAACAACTCTTCTTATATTCACCAGAGAAGTGAGGTCATAGGGCAAATTTCTGCTCCAAAAATTGGAGAAACAAACAGGAGGATACAGAAAGTCACAAGTTAACAGAGCAGAAACCTTTGTGGAAACAAGTGCAGGGGTAGGAAAACTGGAACTGTAATTGACAAATATTTGGACGCTCAGTGTGGACAAGTCTGTGAATTAAACTCTCCACCAGTTTAATTCACAGTCATAGGGGGTCCCTACATTTTTTCTGAGTTTTATCTCCAGGGGATCCACCAGTGAATAATGGAGAAAAATCCCCTTGTGCTTCCAGCAGGGGGATAGAAAAAGGAACCATTTTGAAATATGCCAGAGAATTCTGTTCTGAACAAGCCAGCCCTCAAGCAAAACTATTTACTAGAGACTAAACTATGGGGTTTTATCAGAGCCTAATTGACCCAGGTGGAGAGAAATACTCAGCTCCAGCTTGCTTTAGCCTTCCATGTGGAGGAAGGAAAATACCAACTTCAGCCCCCTTTAGCCATCCTGTCCCACCAAAGTTGGGGGAGAGGAACAGATGCATTGGTGAAGTTCACAGACCAGGGGCATGGACTCACCAAAAAACTGAGACCTGATCATAGGACTAAAGAATGCTTCCCCTCCCCCCACGTCTTTCCACTACATTGCTAAATGCCTCTTTAAGGCAGTTCCTTCTACCTAGTACATCATGTCTGGCTTTCAAAAAAAATTACAAGGTATACTAAAAAGCAAAAAGCACAGTTTGAGGAAACTGAACAAGCCTCAGAACCCGAGTCAGATATGGCAGGAATGTTTAAATTATCAGACAAGGAATTTTTTTAAAACCATGATTAATATGCTAAGGGCTTTAGTAGAAAAAGTAAACAACATGTAAGAACAGATGGATCATACAAGTGGGGAGATGGAAATTCTAAGAAAGAGTCAAAAAGAAATGCTGGAGATCAAAAATACAGTAACAGAAATGAAGAATGCCTTTGACGGGCTCATTAATAGGCTGGACATGGCTGAGGAGAGAATCTTTGAACTTGAGAATATCTCAATAGAAACTTCTAAAGCTGAAAAGCAAAGAAAAATGAAGACTGGAAAAAGTGGAACAGAATATCCAAGAACTGTGGGACAACTAGGAAAGGTATAACATACATGTAATGGAAATACCAGAAGGAGAAGAAAGGGAGAAAGAAACACAAACAATATTTGAAGTAACAATGACTAGGAATTTCTCCAAATTAACGTCAGACACCAAACCACAGATCCAGGAAGCTCAGAGAACATCAAGCAGGGTAAATGCCAAAACAAACAAACAAAACCAAAAAACTACACCCAGGCATATCATAGTAAAACTCCAGAAAATCAAAGACAAAGAAAAAAATCTTGAAAGAAGCAAGGGCGGGGGGACACTTTATTTATAGAGAAGCAAAGATAAGAATTATATCCAGCTTCTCCTCAGAGAACATGCAAGGAAAAAGAGGATGGAGCAAAGTATTTTATTTTATTTTTATTTATTTTTTTTTTTTGCGGTATGCGGGCCTCTCACTGTTGTGGCCTCCCCCGTTGCGGAGCACAGGCTCCAGACGCGCAGGCTCCGGACGCGCAGGCTCAGCGGCCATGGCTCACGGGCCCAGCCGCTCCGCGGCATATGGGATCCTCCCAGACCGGGGCACGAACCCGTATCCCCTGCATCGGCAGGCGGACTCTCAACCACTTGCGCCACCAGGGAGGCCCAGAGCAAAGTATTTTAAAGTGTTGAGAGAAACCCCCCCCCCCACCAATCTAGAATCATATACTCTGGGGATTATACTTCAAAACTGAAGGAGAAATAAAAACTTTCTCAGATAAACAAAAATTGAGGGAATTTGTTACCAGTAGACCTGCCTTTCAAGAAATGTCAAAAGTTCCTCAGGAGAGAAGAAAAATTATATCGATCAGAAACTTAGATCTATATGAAGAAAGGAAGACCACTGGAGAAGGAATAAGTTAAAATAAAAACTTAATTTTTCTTATTCTTAATTGGTCTATGGAACAGATATAGTTTGTTCAAAATACTAGTAAGAATGTATTAGATTATATATCTAAGGATATATAACTAATACACACACACGTACACTTAAGTATGCTTATATATAAGCAAATGGAATGACGGCGATGATATAAGGAACGGGAGGGAAGAATTAGGAAGTTTTTTGTTTTTATTATTATATGTTATTTTTGTTGTTATTATAAGGTACCTGCAACTCCCTGTGAAGTGGTATAGTGTTTGAAAGTAGAGAACCTGAAGTAGTTGTAAATGTATATTGCAAACTTAAGAGCAACCACTAAGAAGAGTTTTTTTTAAAAAAGTATAATTGATATGCTAAGAAAGGAGAAAGTGAAATCATATAAAATGTTCACTTAAAGCCACAAAAGGCAGAAAAATTGTGGAAGACAAAAACAGAAACAAAGAACAAGGACAACAAATAGAAAACAGTAACGTATATGGTATATACTGATATTAATTTAATTATATCAATAATCTCCTTAAATGTCAATGGTCTAAATATCCAAGTTAAAAGACAGAGATTGTCAGAATGGATTGGGGGAAAAAAAGGACCAAACTGTATGTTGTCTGCAAGAAACCCACTTTAAATATAAAGATTACATATGCATTAAAAGTAAAGGGATGGGGAAAGATATACCATGCTAACATCAATCAAAGGAAGGGAAGAATACCTATGTTAATTTCAGACAGAGTAGACTTCAGAGCAGGGAAACTTATCAGGGATAAAAATGGGCATCACATAATGACAAGAGGGTCAATATTTCAAGAAGATATAACAGTTTTTAATGTGTATATGATTAATAACAGAGCATCAAAATATAAGAGGCAAAAACAGAACTGTAAGGAGAAAAAGAAGAATCCAGTACTATAGTTGGAGACTTTTTTTTTTTTTTTTTGTGGCTGCGTTGGGTCTTCGTTGCTGTGTGCAGTCTTTCTCTAGTTGTGACGAGCGGGGGCTACTCTTGGTTGTGGTGCGCGGGCTTCTCATTGTGATAGCTTCTCTTGTTGCGGAGCATGGGCTTTAGGTGCGCGGGCTTCAGTAGTTGCGGCTTATGGGCTCCAGAGCGCAGGCTCAGTAGTTGTGGTGCACGGGCTTAGTTGCTCCGCAGCATGTGGGATCTTCCCGGACCAGGGCTAGAACCCATGTCCCCTGCGTTGGCAGGCAGGTTCTTAACCACTGCACCACCAGGGAAGCCCTAGTTGGAGACTTTAACACCTCTCTATCAGAAATAGATCCAGCAGGCTGAAAATCAGTAAGGGCATCGTTGAAGTCAACAGCACCTTCAGTCAATTGGATATAACTGACATTTATAGACTAGTTCATCCGATAACAGCAGAAAACACATTCTTCTCAAGCTCACATGGAACATTCACCAAGATAGACCATATTCTGGGCCATAAAACACACTTTAACAAATTTAAAAGAAATGGAAATCATATAATGTCAGCTTTCAGATCACAGTGGAATTAAACTAGAAATTAACAACAGACAGATAGCTGGAAAATCCCCAAACACTTGGAGGTTAAACAGTACACTTGTAAATCTTAAGAGAAAATTTTAAATATATTTTAAGTCAATGAAAATGCAATTTATCAAAATTTGTGGGATGCAGTGACAGCAGTGCTTAGAGGGAAATTTATAACATTGAATACGTGCGTTAGAAAAGAAATACCTAAAATCAAGAATTTTAGCTTTCACATTAGAAAACTAGAAAAAGAAGAGCAAATTAACATAGGAGAAAACCCAGATGACCTTGTGTATGGCTATGACTTTTTAGATATAATACCAAAGGCACCATCCATGAAGTAATAATTGATAAACTTGACTTCAGTAAAATTAAAAACTTCTGCTCGATGGAAGGCAATGTCAAGAGAATGAGCAGAAAATATTTGAAAAAGACACATTTGATAAAGGACTGTTATCTGAAATATACAAAGAACTCTTAACACTCAACAATAAGGAAACAAACAGCCTAATTTAAAAATTGGCAAAAGATCTGAACAGACTTCACCAAAGCAGATATACAGATGACAAAAAATGTATGAAACTATGCTCCACATCATATGTCATCACAGAAATGCAAATTAAAACAATGAGATACCACTACATGCCTATTGAAATGGCCAAAATCCAAAGCACTGACAATGTACACAAAAGAACTTGCATACAGATGTTTATAGCAGCTTTATTCATGATTGCCAAAACTTGGAAACAACCAAGATATCCTTCAGCAGGTAAATGAATAAATAATATTCCAGACAATGGAATATTTTCGGTGTGAAAAAGAACTATTTGTCTCTGTGTTCACTGATGAATCCCAAGTGCCTAGAACTATGCCTGGCACACACTTCCTGCTTGATAAATATTTTTTGATTCAATGAAATACACTTCACTCTTTAGCCCTGCCAGCCAAGGAGATCATGTCATACTAGGATTGCCCAGCAGATGGCGGCCAATGAACGCTAGAGACAGCTGGGAGCCTACACTCTGAACTCAAGGTTCCTCCCAATTAAGTTCAAGATAATGACCCAGCAGACAAAATCAAGTCCAACTTACTCCTAACACAGACTTGTATTCGTGAGAAAGATGTTGTATGTAGGAGGTGAGCTGCTGAGCTCAGAAAGCCTTTATCTATTATCAGAGGTTGTTTACCCACAATTCAGGGATAAAAAAATGAAAACAGCTGTTGAGAAGAACTGAGGTCAGAGTCCTCCCACGGTGGGAAAATAGCAGGGAAGAAAGCCTGCGGTCATGGATCTGCATCAGTCCTCCAAAGGATGGAAAAGTGACACTTGACCACTATACCATCAAAGGACAGA
Organism: Mesoplodon densirostris; assembly: GCF_025265405.1. Lineage (NCBI taxonomy): Eukaryota > Metazoa > Chordata > Mammalia > Artiodactyla > Ziphiidae > Mesoplodon > Mesoplodon densirostris. Next base: position 14,106,473 of record NC_082661.1, on the reverse strand, counting down.
AAAGTGACACTTGACCACTATACAACCAAAGGACAGAAATAACACTAAGAACTAACACTTCTTCCTCTGAACACGCCAGAAGATGCTCTGTTACAAGAACCTTGAGTCTCCCGCTGCAATATTGTCCTCTGGGCCCCTGCCAAGCTGCGCTCTTCCTGGGTGCTTCTGTTACCCATGCAATCAGGGAATTGAGTTGCAGTGGTAACAAACCCTTCAAAAGCTAAGTTCAAGGTGACCCTGCCTTGGATCAAATTCGGCTGTTAGAGTGTGTCAGGTTAGGAGGAGGCTCCAAGGCAGATACTGCTTGCGAATCTGAGTCTGCTGACCCAGAACTATCCAAGCCAGCTGGTCAACCTGCTCACCACTACACTGACAACAAGAGCTAGCATTTATTGGGTGCTTCCTGTGTGCCAGGCACGTGCTGAGTGCATCACCTGCGTTCTCTCAGCAATCCTCAGAGCAACTCTCCCAAGTCCACACTGCTCTCATCCCCATCTCACAGAGGACACAAGAGACGTGTTACTTTGCCCCAGGACCCAGCAAGTTTCTCTCAAGCTCACCCTCAACCCCTGGGAGGGAGGAATCTGCTGAGATGCACCATGGACCCTGATGGACCTCAGAGAACATTTAATCCAGCCCCTTCTCTTCAGTTGGAGAAAGTGAGGACCAGAGTGGGGAAGGAACTGGTCCAGGTTCACTCAAGGAACCCAGAAGCCTGTCCAAGCACCACTAAGAACTATCCTGTACCTTAACATTCTTGGCTAGTGTCAGGAGGTCATCCTCATCCCTGAGTCACAGGATTTTATTTAATGTCCCCCAGACTCCAAACGTGCTTCAGTCCTGCTGGCACTAAACACTTCTGTGTAAGATCATGTCACAACAACAATACTTCTCTTGTTTTAGGAGTTTCATCAAGTGGTAGACTCTCCAGCCAGCATCACTCTCAGAATGTAAATTCTGGATTCTGCAGCTGGTGTCCTTGGCCAAGCCACTCACCTGATCTGGTTTGTTCATCGGTAAAAGGGGGATAGCAGTATTCATGAAAGGGTATGTTATATTCTAGGCCAGTGTCGTCCAATGCAAATATAATGTGAGCCACAAGTGCAAGCCACGGTGTAATTTAAAATTTTCCAGTAGTCACATTAAACAAAGGTAAAGAAAACAGGAGAGCCAAAGCACTTGACACGCACACATCACTATTAATTTTCGTAATTTGTTTCATTTAACCCAATATATTCAAAATGTTATCATTTCAATATCTAATCAATATGCAATTTATTTTGCAATGTACATAACTGTACACAGTGGATTTACAAGGAGATACTTCATGTTTGATTTCATACCAAGCCTTCAAAAATCTGGTGTGTATTTTGTGCTTATGGCCCATCTCAACTTGGACTAGCCACATTTCAAATGCTCACCAACCACCTGTGGCAAGTGGCTGCTGCGTTGAACAGCGGTGCTCTCAGCCTTGATGGATGTTCTGAGCACACGGCTCCATGTTTTCAGAGTCTGTATTCATACCTTGTCTGCTGCAGAGCATCTTCACCCGAAGAGGATGTGCTGGGACCCTGACAGGTCTGGAGGGTCTGTCTTTAGGCTCAGCAGTGGGAGGTGATAAATCCCCAGCCCCTCCCTGCTCAGGTCACTGGGTACCTTTGAAAACCTTCCTTTCCCAGATCCATTTCCTTCAGTGTCACAAGCAGCGCTTTTGTGTTCTCCGCAAAAATCCTTGTCTACTTCGTCCTTGGTTTGGCAGGAGCGTTCATAACGACTGCACAACAGACTGCGCTCCAATGAAGAGGAGGGTGAAGTGACAGGACAGCTGGAGGAACTGTGTCCCCTCCGCCTGGTGGGACCCTGGGGCCCAGGACTCTGGTCACCTGGACGCTGCCCCTGCTCTCAGGCTCAGAACCTCACCTGGCCACACCCAGTTCAACTCCGTGGCCTGCCCTGAAACCCCCTCGATACCAGGACGCTCCACCTCTGTGTCCAGGACTTACATTTGCTGATTCCCCGGTGCCAGGGCAGTGATTGCGCAAGGGCTGTGCTCAGAGAAACACAGAGTGGCTCAAGCCGGGGGTTCACCCTCAGGGGGCTGGGAGGGGGGATGGGAGCCCTCATCTGCCTGGGTCTCCCTGACAGCGGTGGCCACAGGGGTTCAGGGAGAGGGCCGGGGCAGGATGGCCAATGAGGACAAGGAGGGACTCGTGAGCCAGGCTGAGACAGTGGGAAATGCTGGTGGGGTAGCTTAGACACAGGGGCCTGGGCTCTCCAGAGGCTCTGAGGGTAGTAGGGACCCACCTACTCTCCCTTCACCCCCAGCTCCCAGATAGTTCCTTACTTTCTTCTGGAAGGCAGTGGTTGAGGGCCAGGGCTCTGCCTTCACTTGGCCTGGGTTCAAACTCTGACTCTGCCACCTGCTGTGTGATTTCAGCGAGTTACCCAACCTCTCTTAGCATCAACGTCCTCATCTGTGACGGCGATAATAGCTCCTTCCTAAATTGGGCCGAGGAGTAAATGAGGGGTGTAAGAGAGGTGCTTTTCACTACCTGGCCCCTTGTAATATTCACATTATACCAGGAGTGTGTATTACGGCTTCTCTTGTTTTTGAGCATGCAGTACTTTTTTCATAAAAAATAAAACTAATTAAAATATCCTCCCCTCTCCCCACCAATTACAAAGGCATGCATGGTCATTGTAGAAAATTTCCAAATTTTGAAGGAAGGCATGAAAATACTGTGTCGTCTCATTGCTGGATGTTTGAAGACCTGGGGTCCCTATACCTGGAGAGATGATTTGCTCCTAAATTCATCTTCTGTGTGTCACCATTTTAGCATCAGTTAGGATTTAGTTGGGGCAAAAGGAAAACACCAAAGGGGCTACTAACGTATATGAATGAACTTACATACACCCAACAATCAAAGCATCACACACACACACACACACACACACACACCAGCAAACACAAACAACCGAAGGGTTACACTGCACCCCGACATACCAACAGCTGAAGCGATGTCTCCCAGACCCACCCCAGCCATATTCCACACCCACAAACACATATATCCCAACCACCAAAGCTCTTTACACACATGTAACCAACAAGCAACGTGCTTCACACATACACCAAGAGTTTTTACCCACCCCCATCCAACCAAAGGGCTTCACACGCACACACACACCCCTCAATAATCAAAGAGCTTCACACACCCTTTCAATGATCAAAGCACCTCATTTACACACACCAATAACCAAAGAGCTTCACACACATACAAACTCCAACAACCAAAAGGTTCACACACCCGCTCACACATTCCCCACGACCAAGCACTTTACACACACACACACCCGAAAGAGCTTTACTCTCCCACCCAAGGTGCTTCATGCACACCCACCAGCAGCAAAATGCTTTACTCCTACGCGCAATAGCCAAAGCTCTCCATAGAGACACCTGCGCAAAAGAAAACCCGAAGCACTTCGATTTGTCTGCCGCAGCAGCGGGTACTTGAACACCAAGACGTTCAACTGCGACTTTCTTTTCAGATTAATGAGCAGAGAAAGGTTGGAGGAGGGAGCGGGGGAGAATGGCGGGAGAGAGCAATTACACCCAAATCTTTTCTCTGTTGATTAGGTATTCCTTCCCCAGCCTGCTTTGGCTCCAGCTAAATCTTTTTCTAATGAGATGTGGCTTATCCAGATCAGGGCGCTGAGAAAAAAGTTGCAATTAACTTTAGGAAGAAAAGGAGTGAGTGGTAGAGAGAAGGAAGGGGGGAGGGGCGGGAGACAGTGAGTGGGGGCAGGGAAAGGGGCGGAGCTGGCAGGCCAGTTAGGGCCGGGGGACCGGCTCTCCCGCGGGGCAAAGTGGCGCAGGGCCCAACCTCGTTTGGACCATCAGTCCAGAGTCTAGGGACAGTCACCTGTGACCCCTATGCCTGCTGGGTCGGCCTCTCTGCCGCTCCAGGCTCAAGCCAAGCGTTGGGAGTGCTGGGTGTCCTCGGGTCAGGGGCCTTCCTGACTCAGCACACCTGACACCTGGCAGGGATGCTGGGGGAGAAGGGCCCTCTCCACTGCCTCTCTTTCACACCTGAGCTCTACCTTCTGCACACTGACTCCTGCAAAGACACGGGGCCTCGGCCACCTGCCAGGAACCTCCGTGACCCCCAGGTGTCCAGTCGGCACGAACTCTTTTCTCCAGACTGCTGGGTCCAGCTCTCCCCTGGCAGCCAGAAGAATCGGTCCTGGACTGGTCTGGGGTCAAGCTGGGGTCTCCCAAACTCGCCTCACTGTTCCCACCTGGGAGGGGGTCCCAAGCTGTTTTCGTGTGAGCCACTGAGAAGAGTGGAGAGGGTATGGGATTGAAAGAGACATTTCATGTGGAAATGGTGAAAATGCCTCAAGCTCCTAGAAACAACACAGATTTACCTTCATTTGCTTCTCTGTCGATAGCATCAAGCTTGACCAAGCTACAACCACGGAACAGGCACTTTCTCTCCCTAGCGCTCAGTTTCTTCTTCTGCTAAAAAACGTAAGGGGTTGGGCTTACCTGGTGGCGCAGTGGTTGAGAGTCCGCTTGCCGATTCAGGACACACGGGTTCGTGCCCCGGTCCGGGAAGATCCCGCATGCCGTGGAGCGGCTGGGCCCGTGAGCCATGGCCGCTGAGCCTGCGCGTCCGGAGCCTGGGCTCCGCAATGGGAGAGGCCACAACAGTGAGAGGCCTGTGTACCGCAAAAAAAACCACAAAAAACAAAAACGTAAGGGGGGGTGGTGCGCATCGGCTCTCCAGGGCATCTCCAATCCTGGTGCCCTGAGATCCCGCGCGAGGGGCAGACACACGCTCGAGATCCCGCGAGATGCAGAGACAGACTCCGGATATCTCGAGGGGTGGTCACAGACGGTTCGCGTCTCGCACACTCTGCCGTGTGAACCTACAGGACGCTTCCACATCCCTGCAGCTCTTATCCAAGCGGAGAATGGGTTTTGCCCTGTTTGGCAATAAATATCCAGCACTGCCTGACCACGGCACGGCCTTTCCCCATGCCATGCACCTCCCAGTACAAATTAGAAAGGATTTGTATTGCACTGCTGGAGACTCAGTGGGAAAAAGTGAATCTGGGGCCTCTGAATCTTGCCTCACCTGACGACCTTCCTTGGTTCCCAAAGAAGAAGGGCCCCTGTGTGTTAGTGGCCACCCAGACACACGGTTCCCTCAGTGGTATGTTTGGGTGACCTCTTACCAAATAAGCTTGTGGAGATGACACCCGGCCAGGGGACGGATGAGCTAAACCCATTTTTCCTGTGTCTGGCTTCCAGAGAGGTCAGCCTGTTCCTCAACTTCAAGGCTCAGGAATTCCCTTAGAGCCTGGTCCACCGGATTCCTGGTCAGGCCTCCTTTGTGCTTCTGCCCTCCACCGTGTTAGCTGCTAAAGACAACCCTGGCTTTCTCCTATCTCTCTCTGGCTGTCACCAATCTAATAAGCATATGTGCTAGAAATACTAGCTGGAGTGCTAAGTTAGAAATTCTTCTTAAACATATAGTAAGGTCAGATGAAGGAAAAAAAAAAAAAACACCCAGAAAACAAAACAGAGAACCCCGAATCAGAAATTGGACACAGGAGGGCAGATGCAGACTGAACAGGAAGTGCTGGCCCTAGGCTAAATGAAACAGCTGTCACCATTGTTCTGGACTGAAAACTGCCTTTGCAAACTCCATGAGGGCCAGGCTCAGAAAGCAGATGTTAATAATTACAGCACATGAAACGAAGGGCACAGGATTAGGCAAGTGACGAAAAAGCAATGGTACCAGTAGATTTATAACTTGCTCAGGCAAATCTTCTTGGGCTGGTGGAGGTGGGCAGGGTGACCTCACTGCAGACGCCCCCGCCCAATCCTCTTCCTAGTCTGGCAGTTTGGCTTCTGGGGTTGTCTCAGAATGGAGGGATTGTTGAAACTGTTTTGGGGGGTGGGCTGTGGAGACCTTTCCTGGCTAACTTTCTGGGGACCCCAGGCCTGCAGGACCACAGCCCGTTGCCTCTGACCTGAAGGAAAAACATAAAAGCCTCCATACCCAACCCAGGTACCCAAAGGAGATCTCTAGGCAGACAAATCCTGGAGTTGGATAGTTCGCTGGTTAACGAGGACTCATGGACACAAGGCCAGGCAGCCATCCTCAGAGCTCTTGCTTTACCAAAGGGTACATGTTTAAAATCCAGGAGCTCCAGTTCTTTGCAGCTGAGATTGATTCACACTTTAAAGTCAACCAGCCCCTAGCGCCTTGGAGGAGGCAAGGGAGAGCTGGGAGAATGTTGGGACAGTTGAAGAAAGTAAGCAAAGCAAGTTTCTTGGGCTAATTACATACATAGAAAAGGCAGAGAGTCTTCCCATGTTTTCTTGAACATTCCTCGGTGCTTTACCACGTGAGCCAGAGTTGTAAAAAGCAAAACAAAACAACATACACTCACTCACATCCACCCCAAATCCTCCCATCCCACCACCCCCTAGAAAGGACGTCTCTAGGAAAGGTTAGAAAGAAGGTAAAGCATGTGTTTGCCATCTTTACGCCTGATATGGAAACCATATGCTTAAAAACACTAGCAAACATACTTAATGTAACACTCTCTTTTATTAAATGTGGTTTTATAAACGCTCTCCCTAGCCAGGGCACCTTTGCGGTGCTGGAGGCTGGAACTTGGCAAAATAATCTTCCTGCTGTTACATCTATTGATACACATTTTTTGAAAATGAGTCTGGGACCCTTGGAAAATAGACTGGTTCTGATTATTATTGCAAGCGGGAAGGGGCACACAAGGGCATCTTTTTTCCTCTGATAAATTAAAAGGACTGTAACGGGTGCTTTCTGCAACCTGTAAAAGGGCAGAACCATCTGTGATTCATTTAGCAGCTCCTTACAGAAGATTTATTTGATTAATTCGGTCAGAAGAGAGAATATGGATTTTCCCCTGCTCTGAAAGGCACATACGCACTCACACATGCACACATGCACCCACCCATGGGTAGACATCTCAGGAATGAAAAATGACTAATCATGTTATTGGAACTGGCCAACGCGGGGCCCCAGTAGTGAGATCGCAGGCTCTCGCCCTGCCGATGGGAGGGCCAGTTTCAGAATAGATTTTGTATCCTTAGGCCCAATGCCACCAAAGGGTGATCATAGAGAATAATTATACTGTGGACCCTGGATCACTTTTACTGGGCATTGAGCACTGGTGCCAGGCTCTGTGCTGAGCCTTTGTATGCATTATCTCACTGCACAGTCACAACCACCCGTCTTGGAGGAGCACTATTATCATTTCTGCTTTACAGGCAGAGAGACTCCCCTATTCCCAGCAGCCCTCTGCTCAAAATTTGTTTCACATGCTATTTGGCTTTCTCGGTCCTTCATGCCCCAACCGTACAGATAGAGGCCACATCCAGCATCTGTCTTACAGTGGATAACCTTGCACAGGGTCATCCCCATTGGCCGTGCTTCATGTCCTGTGGGTTTCAGTTCAGTGTTGATAGAGAAAGACTTTCTTTGGGGCTTATTTCTAGTCTCCAGGAGGAGAGGTGGCCTCCTCTGGCCTTGGTGGTCTCTAACTGGCATGCCCCAAACCCTATAAGCAATTGTCTGCAGACCACTGTCAATTCCCAGTGGGTGGGAACAGCCCTTGAGGTAGGTCTTCAGAGAAGACAAAGAAAACAACACAGAAAAGAAGACCCATAAAATCGTACAGGAGCTGAGCCAAAGAGGACTTTGGATATCTACGTCAGGAGTGGCAAATACAAGGCAAGGAAACGTAGCTCTGCTCTCCTTCCCGTGCTCACAGCAGACATTGCTAATTGATCCCAGCTCTCTTTCTCCCTCTAACCTTCAAAATCTTTCTCAACACAGCGCTCCAGGAAGCCTCTACGGAAAGATCAGAGCTAGGGCATGACGTGAAAACCATTTGCAGTCCCTTCCAGTCGAATGTTCCATTTTGTGGCAGGAGAAATAGGGGCCCGGAGAGAAGTCAGCTACAAAGCCAGTTAGGAAGCCAGTTCTGAGCAGTGGTTGTCTGGCCTCCCTGCTGGGTATTCTCTGCATCCATCCCAGTGGAGCTGGTGGAAGCCAAGGTACAGTGGGGCTGCATCTTGCCAGGTCTCTGCTCTCTCCTGGGCCCCCAAACCCCATAGGATGTCACTGAAGCTGCTCTGCAGACAGGATGAAAGGCATCCCCTGGAAAAGTGTTGAAGATTGAAATCTCACTGTTACTTTCCACTAATTATCCCCTAAACTGGGACAGACTGGTGCAGCTTGAACCCACGACATTTTACAATCCGGGGCTTAAGATTCTGGAAAGAAGTGGAGGGCTTCACTTTGGAGATGCTAGGGTTGGCAGACTTTCCCCACTGCAGCCTTTCCCACCCCTCTCTCACTTGCTGGACCACAGGAAATGCCTAGATCAAAGGCAACCAGGATGCAGTAGGCTGAAGGTATTGAGTGCTTGTCTGGGCTGGCTGCAGGCTGTCACCCACGTCCTCAGACTTTTCAGCCAGGCAGAATTTGTCTCTGGGGAAAATCATGGTTTTGTGAATGGAAGGAGGGGTCTTCAAGCTCAGAAGTTCCCCGTTCCCACAGCCCCTTTCCTGCTGGTCCCCTCCTAGGACCTGAACTTAAACGTCTCTCAGCCTGGTGTGGCCCAAGGGGGAATCTGGGGTTCACGACCTAGTTCTGCTGAATGTCTGATTGGCAGAAGCAAGCTTTTCCATAGGAGAAGTGAAGCTGAGGACCAGGACAGGTTTGGAAAATCAGAGAATGAGTCTGAAATACCACATATTTTGAAGGGAGGCGCCATGGCGTGATGAATCTTGTCACTACCACATTTAGCAAGGTTACCTGTCAAGTCTTCAGGGGATCTACTTGCAGAATGGATAAAGTTGTGTGTAACTTGCATGTCAGCTATTGGGTTGCTTCGGTGGGTGGGCAGTTCTATGATTTTTGAGAAGACTTGAAAACACTTTGTTTAAACATGCTTTCGACAATCTTGTTTACACTATGAATTTGTAATTCATAGTGAAGAAAAGCTTGCTAACCAAATCATACGCTACTCCAGCACAGCATCATAAAAAGATCACAAATATTGAATTATTCGAGTCCCCGAATAATGAGGATTTTACAGAGCTCAGATGACACCTCTTGAAGGGGTTTGTTGACCAAAAATCAATTGTTAAATAAAGGTGCCTGTCTGTACTGTGGAAGTGGTTTTCCGGAATGTTCCTGGCTGAGAGGGTGATTGAACAGGCTGGAGAAGGAGCCAAGTTTGGGCAGTGGGGGAGGGGTGAAGAGTGGGGAGGTGGGCAATGAGGATGCGGAGGCTCTCGGTACGCCATTTTGGATTCCATGTAGGGATACATGAACAGGCTGAGGTATGTATGAGTTGTCCCTGAAGACCCCAATAAAGAGAGGGATCATGTGCCCCTCGGAATTACAAACAAATGTAGGGGCCAAGCAGCTATTCCTAGCTGTGTGATTTTGAGCAAGTTAGATAATCTCTCTAACACCTATCCCATAAGGTTGTTATGAGGGTTAAATGAGATAAAGCACTTAGAACAGGGACTGGCATATAGTGTTAAGAAAACATTATCTACCTAGGGGCAGGACAGAAATAAAGATGCAGACATACAGAATGGACTTGAGGATATGGGGAGGGGGAAGGGTGAGCTGGGACAAAGTGAGAGAGTGGCATGGACGTATATACACTACCAAACATAAAATAGATAGCTAGTGGGAAGCAGCCGCAAAGCACAGGGAGATCAGCTCGGTGCTTTGTGACCACCTAGAGGGGTGGGATAGGGAGGGTGGGAGGGAGATGCAAGAGAGAAGAGATATGGGGACATACGTATATGTATAACTGATTCACTTTGTTATAAAGCAGAAACTGACACACCATTGTAAAGCAATTATACTCTAATAAAGATGTTAAAAAAAAAGAAAACATCTTCCAAATGTCCATCAACTGATGAATGGATACACAAAAATGTGGTGTATCCATACAATGGAATATTATTCACCTATAAAAAGAAATGCAATATTGATACATGCTACAATGTGGATGAACCTGGAAAACATTATGCTAAGTCAGAGAAGCCAGACACAGAAAAGTCACATATGGTATGGTTCCATTTATACAAAATGTCTAGAACAGGTAAATCTATAGAGACTGAAAGTTAGATTAATGATTACTTAGGGCTGGTGGGGGGATAGAGGGATAGAGAGGTGATAGCTAAAGGGGACAGGTACATTTCCATCACCTCTTTAAAAAAGAAAATAAAATATTATCTTATTTTTTTAAGCGAGTGCAGTTACCGTAACAGGGGGTGATGGGATCTGTGACACTGGATAGTGTGTGTCTCCTCTAGAGACATTCAGATTTAAGAAAAAAATGCCTGTTTTGGCTCAGACTTGGCCTCAGTTTCCCCATCTGCTAGAAGAGATAGATGCTCCTTGCTCAAAGGGACTTAGCACAGAGTCTGGCATATGCTAGGCACTCAGGAGAAAGCAGTGGGCCTTGTCACTCTTCCATTAGACTCTAGAATTTCATGCTGGAGGGGCTTGTGGGGGACAGCCTGGTTGGAAAGGGAGGGGGCGACTGAAGCTGCAGGAGTTACAAATCAAGTCTACTGCATCAGCTTAAGTCATAAGTTTCAAAAAAATTTTTTGCAAAGTTTTCTAAAGATGTTTTTATTCACACTTTAAAGGGTTGAAAGCAATCTATATCAAATAATATATTTTTAAAAAATTTCAGGTGCCTTTGAGGGGAGGCTGAAGGTTGTAGAGGAATTGAATTCTCCCCCATTCCTGCAAGCCACCTATAAGTGCCACCATTATTATTAGAATTAAGTATTTAAGACAAAAGGCCATATATGAAGGGCCCAGGGCAGCATCCAGTGCTGGGCTCTTGACCTGACTTGGCCACTCACCAACTGTGTGACTTAAGGAAAACATTTAACTTTCCTGGACTTCAGTTTTTTCCACTATAAAATGAGAAGATGGTGGGTGTGATCTCTAATGTCCCCCAAGCAAAAAACTTCAGTCTATGGTCATGGCCCAAATCTTAGTGCCAATTAGTCTGGCTGTTTCAAAGGTGTAGACCCAGGTTCCACAGACTGGAACTTGTCCCTTCTATTCCAAGGGTCTTGAGTTCTAGGTGTCCACACTGATGCTCACAGCACACAGGCCAGAGAAGGACCTCACTATCACCTCCATCCTGATTCCCCTCCAGACTGAAGTATCAGTGTGGTTCCTTTCTCTCTCTGGGGCTGGAGATACTGCATTGACTAATGTCCCCCTCCAGCGCTAAAAAAATTTCATGTTCTCCAGAACCTGTGAATGTGACCTTACTTGGAAATAGGGCCTTTGGAGATATAATCAAGATTAAGTCATAATGGATTAGGGTGTCCCTAATCCAATGACTGGTGTCATTATAAGAAGAAGGAAATTGAGATCCAGAGATACATAGGGACATAGGGATGAGAATGCAAGGTGGAGATGAAGAAGGCAGAGATTGGAGTTATACTGCCACGGCCAAGGAATAGCCAAGGATTTCTGGCAACCACCAAGTAGCTAGGAGAGAGGCATAGAAAAGATTCTTCCTCAGAGGCTCCAGAAAAAGCCAACCCTGATGACATCTTGATCTTGGACTTCTAGCCTCCTAAATAGCGAGAGAATAAATGTATTTTGTTTTAAGTCACCCAGTTTGCGGTACTTTGTTACAGCAGCCCTAGGAAACCACTATACGGCTGGAGGTCTCTGCTCCCACAAGTATCAGCATCACCCTGATGAAGGGAAGACCCCAGCAGGCAAGGAGAGAGGATGCTGCCATGTGGACACCTGCCACCTTTGTCCACCCAACAGGTCCATGTGGCTGCTGCACAAGACTCTGCCTCTCCCTGGCGCATGACATTTAGCACGGAATTGGGCAGCAGTAGACTGGGAGCTGCACATTCAGACTATGAAGTAAGGCTGCCCTTGGAGCTGGGCTTCCCCATGTTATTTTTGCTGTGATTAACAGTAAGAAATACATCTTATATTGCAACCTAGTACACACATCCACAAAATGAAGTTCATGTAACAATACTTGTTCTTACTTACACTTTGATATTTTCTATTTATATATTTTTTTAATTTTTTTTTTTTTTTTTTTTAGCGGTACAGGGGCCTCTCACTGCTGTGGCCTCTCCCGCTGCGGAGCACAGGCTCCGGACGCGCAGGCTCAGCGGCCATGGCTCACGGGCCCAGCCGCTCTGTTGCATGTGGGATCCTCCCGGACAGGGGCACGAACCCGTGTCCCCTGCATTGGCAGGTGGACTCTCAACCACTGCGCCACCAGGGAAGCCCTCTTTATATTTTTAAATGCTGGTTGCTACCCAGTAAACTGACTTACAGCTCACTAATTGGTTATGACCTACCGTTTGAAAAACAGAGTTGGAGGAAATGTGAAAATAGTAAGATCTGGCCTCTCTAGGCCTATTCTCTTCATATTCTTTACACCCAGAAAGACAGTATTAGCAACCTTATTCATTCATCAAATATTTATTAGCATCTACTAAGGCTTTGAAAGGATTGGGGGCAAGAAGAGAGCAGAGACACCAAGATAATAAGTAACACTTATAGAGCCACGCCCATACACTAGGTATTGTGCTAAACATATTATATGGATTTTCTTAGTTAAGAAAATTAATGCTCAGGTCATGTCAGGCAGTTAAGAAAACAGCAAGACCAAGATTTGAACGCAAGTTCAAATCTTGAACTTAAGTTCTTAAGTTAAGAGTCAATGAACTTAACCCCTTGACTATCCAGGGACTTAAGGATAGGAAGAAGTTTCATTTATGAACGTTTGAATAAATGCAGCAAAATTCCACTTCTCTTCCTAGCCGCAACCACTGTCAATAGCTTGTAGACTGTCTATTCAGACATTTCTTTGTGTGTTTGATTACATGGGTACAATCAGAAATACAATCCTCTTTTTTTGTTTGTGCTCATAGGAGAGTAAACATAAAAGGAATCTGTCTTTTCAACTGTCAATTTTAGCTGTATCTCTGAATTATCTTTATGTCAGTGATTAGAGCACTATCCCAGTCTTTGTCACCCCTGCCTATTCCATAGACCAACTACTCCAGTTTATACACTCTTGGCCCTATTTCTAGATGTTACACTCATTTCTAAATTTTCATTATTACGAGAGTATTTTGTACATGTACCTTTGTGCACATGTGTGACAATTTCTCTGGGGTGGGTTACTAGAAGTGAAAGTACTGAGTGGAAGAATAGGTGCTTTTGAATAAATACTGCCAAATTCTCCCTTAAAGAGGCTGTACAGGGGCTTCCCTGGTGGCGCAGTGGTTGGAAGTCCGCCTGCCGATGCAGGGGACACGGGTTCGTGCCCCGGTCTGGGAAGATCCCACATGCCGCGGAGCGGCTGGGCCTGTGGGCCATGGCCGCTGGGCCTGCGCGTCCGGAGCCTGTGCTCCGCAACGGGAGAGGCCACAACAGTGAGAGGCCCGCGTACCGCAAAAAAAAAAAAAAAGAAAAAAAAAAGAGGCTGCGCAATCTATATTTTAACCATCGTGCATGAGAGGATGTGTTTCCCTGCAGCCTCATTAGAGTGGATATTATCCATTATCTTGACTTGTGTTAATTTGATGGGTACAAAAATATTCTCCTTGTTGATTTGTGTTCCTTTTGATTACATGAAGTTGAGCTTTGCATCTGTGTGACAAACATGGAATCTTTCATACACCCCAATATCCAAACCCTCATTCCTCCTCTTTGATAGAGCCTCTCATGGTTAGCAGAGGGAATGAGCTCCTGGAATAAAAACTACATTTCCCAGCTTCCTTTGCAGCTAGGTGTGGCTATCCAGCTAACTTCTGGCCAATGAGATGCAAGTAAAAGGGTTGTAGGCAACTTACTAGAAGTGTCCTTAAAGGGAGAGAGCATGACTTTTTTCCACTCCTAGTTTCCTTTCTGCTACCTGAAAGGTGTCAAGATCACTGGAGTGGGAGCAGCTATCTTGGACTGGCATGCTAAGGAGGGTGGAGGGGTGAGATGGCAGGAGTTCAGTGCTGTCATATTAGCACTGGACTGTGTTCTTCCACACTTCATTTACTTATGTCAATCTTGTTTAAGCCACTATTATTATTGTTATTTCTCCTATGCAGCTAATCTTAATCTAAACCAATACAATTAATTAAAGATCTTGTTTGCAAGCAATGGATCCTGGCTAGTTTACATAAAAGACAACTTTTGGGCCTCCCTGGTGGCGCAGTGGTTAAGAGTCCGCCTGCCGATGCAGGGGATACGGGTTCGTGCCCCGGTCTGGGAGGATCCCATATGCCGCGGAGCGGCTGGGCCCGTGAGCCATGGCCGCTGGGCCTGCGCATCCGGAGCCTGTGCTCCGCAACGGGAGAGGCCACAACAGTGAGAGGCCCGCATACCGCAAAAAGAAAAAAAAAAAAAAAGACAACTTTTGGAAGAATATTAGGGTTTAACAGAATCTGTAGGAGACTCTCAGACCAGGCTCAGGAATAGACAAGAACTAGAGGGACTTTGAACACCAGGGGCCAGGATGGAAGCAATACAGCAACAATTGCACCATCAGATGACCTTGGCCAGGATGAAGGCAAGCACCTCCCACCTTTCCTCCTCAACCTCTGGCACTTGATGTGGCCATCCAGTTGGCCAAGAATGTTCCTAGGCCTGGCCCCCGTGGCCCCAGGGATGTGGAGAGGGAGGAATTGGCCCCTTGGGCTTCCATAGTGGGAGAGGAGACCTACCTTCCTCCATGACAACTTGCAGTGGGGAAGTCCTGTCTTGCTGTGCCCTGAAAGGTCAGCTAGGGGCACGAGGAATGGGGTTGGGATGCTGTGCTGGACAAACAATGAGAAATGCCCACAAACAACCTTCGTATGTTCACTGCCTTTTTCTTCATCTGTGAGTCAGTGGATCATGCCCTTTTCCCATTGTCCTCTTAGGCTGTTTGTCTATTATCTTATTGACTTGTAGTTAGCTTTCTTTATCCTGCATGCTCCCTTTCCCAGATGCCTCAGCCATTAGGGCAGCTGAGTTTCTGGAGGCGTAGCAAGACCACCACTCTTCCTTTCTGTTTCTGCCCAGGCCTCCCAAATATGAGTGGCTTCTCTCAGTGTTGCTGCCAGTAATACAGCACCTCTGTGCAGATTAGAAGAAGGGACTTCTTCCCTAAGACACATTACTTTTATCTGTTGGAAAAGTGTTATAATAGATTGATTATTAGACATTTTATTGCAATCCAGATAAATGGAATAACTACATAAATCTACCATGTCTAAGATGTGATTGGCACCTCTTCGGTTAGGACAGGGTGCCCTGATGCAGGTGATCCTCCTCCTAACTTCTGGACAGCCTTCTTGAGGTACACAGTCCTTGTCTGCATCCTCTGGTGGGAGCCTGATGTGAGTAACAAGGCTCCAGTCCCGGCCTCTCCACACCTATTTTTCTGGGTGGCTTCAGATTTGTCACAGTATCTTTCTTGATCTTCATGATATCTGCTCTGTCTTCCTCCTGAATGAGGCTTAAAGGGTATTTTGCCTTTGGGAAGCCTTTGAAGAGTCAAAAGTTTCCTCACAGGTGTGTTATTAATACTATGGAAACACATTAAAGGTGACATGATCTAACAGCATTCACCATGTTTTCTTTACAGGCTGGTGGTT
This sequence comes from Mesoplodon densirostris, assembly GCF_025265405.1. Classification (NCBI taxonomy): domain Eukaryota; kingdom Metazoa; phylum Chordata; class Mammalia; order Artiodactyla; family Ziphiidae; genus Mesoplodon; species Mesoplodon densirostris. The sequence continues at coordinate 14,090,743 of NC_082661.1, read as the reverse complement.
CTGTGCTCATTCAGACAGCCATCTGGAAATGTACCATGCCTGCGCTGTGTCTGCCCTTGGAGGAACACCCCGAGGGGCACACCCAAGATTTCTTGGCATCTCTTGCCATTTGGACTTGCTTTGCACAGTCACAGAGAAGCTCATGTGTCCAGCCAAGTTTCTATACTCCATGTGTTTGGGGGTCCAGAACCAAGTGGACACCCTGGAAGCTGTGCTCTCCTCCTGACCTAATTGGCTTCGGCACTGAGCCTGGTCTGCAGGTGGCCTGCAGTGGCCTACAGCAGTAAGAAGAGACAGAGATAAAGGCTTGCCATCCCTCGGGTGCCTGGTGGGAGTGAGGATGTACAGTACAGGGATCCCAGAGCTTTAGGGCTGGCTGAGATTTTTCTGTAGACTCCTGAGCACTTCTGCAATTTCTAAGAGTCTCATGAAATGGTGAAGGTACTTGTCAAAAGATCACTTGGGGGCCTCCCTGGTGGCGCAAGTGGTTGAGAGTCCGCCTGCCGATGCAGGGGATACGGGTTCGTGCCCCGGTCTGGGAGGATCCCATATGCCGCGGAGCGGCTGGGCCCGTGAGCCATGGCCGCTGAGCCTGCGCGTCCGGAGCCTGCGCGTCCGGAGCCTGTGCTCCGCAACGGGGGAGGCCACAACAGTGAGAGGCCCGCATACCGCAAAAAAAAAAAAAAAAAAAAAAAAGATCACTTGGGCTGACTGATACTTCACATTCCTCTGAAGTGATCTGGAATGACATCAGCTGCACATGGTGATGCCTCTTCTCTCGTGGTGGCCAGAAGCTGCTGGAAGGGCAGGACTGCAGCTAAAACTGACTTATTAAAATAGGAAAGCAATTAGTACATGATAAGCGCATTTGCTTGGTAAACAAACAACTTTCAAAACGTAGAACCATAGGGAAGAGTAAAATAATTGAAAGTGTTCTGGGGAGAAGGAAAGTCCTTACTTTATTTAATAAATACCTTTGAAGAGCACCTGTGTGCCAGGTCGTGCTTGGGGCTGTGGACAGTGACACATAAGAAGAGAAGGCACCTGTTCCCTTGGAGCTGATGTGCTTACAGTGGGAGACAGAAAATAGGGACACAAAAGTGACCTTCCTTAGGCACTTGGTAAGTGGTAGTTACTAAATTACATAGCCCACAATATGGGATTGGTTTAATATATTTTAATATACCCACACTTTAGACTATTTTGAAGCCATTATAAACATGGTTTTTGAATATCCTATGACACAGAAAAGTGCTCACAGTTCATTCATTCATTCAACAAACATTAGCTGAGCACCTACTCCATGCCGGGCTCTATCCTGAGCTCTGGAGACGGAGCAGGGAGCAGCAGAGGCAAGCTCAGACAGGTTCTCTGTTGTTCTGGAGCTTATAGCCTATTCAGGGGGACAGTTAATAAGCAAGTGGAAAAATGCCCAAACAGGAAAAGGTCAGATGGAGACAACAGACAAAGTGACATGGTAGAGGCTGCTGGAGGAGGGAAGGAGGTTGCTGCAGCCTGAGTGGTCAGAGAGGGCCTCTTGGAGGAGGTGACCCAGAACGAAGAACGACCAAGCGGTGGCCAATAGGAAAAAATAGGGAAGCTTTATGGAAACTCTAGGACAGCTAGCCTTTCTTTAGTGCCACAGATGGGGAAACTGAGGTGACATGGCTTGCTTTGAACGTCAGTGGCAAAGCCAGGATAGGACCCTGGGGCTGGGTTCCCTGGACAGTGCTCTTCCCGTGCTGTGTGCCACTTTGGCTTTCAGTAAATGCTCCTCTCCAGTGCCTTTACGGACCTAGGACCACACAAAGGATATATCTCTTCATCAGGCAGGTCTCAAAGATTTCTGGAAATTCTACAGTGTGCGTGGTGCTATGCGTGGTGCTATGCGTGGTGTTATGCCCGGAGCCCCAAAGAGTGTAATAGACCAAGCCAGGAGGGATCCACGTCCATTTGCCATGTAGGAAAGTGAAAGCAGCTTTGCCAGAGAGCATGGATGTGAGCACAGCATCCCGAGGTGCTGCCAGCCAGCAGTGAATTGAAGGAGGAGAGGTCGCCGAGGCCGGGCTGGGAGATTGAACTCTCATTTATCCACAGACAACTTTCTCAGCCCCCATTTCATTGACCCCTCAGCCCCTGGAATGAAACCAGCGGGGGGAGGTCTTCTGCCTTGTACCCAGGGTCCCAGACGTTCAAAGAAGCCCCAGCCCTGGGATGCAGCCGCAGGAATGATATGGGACTAGCCTCACCCCTGCTCATTTCTGTTCCGCATTGCTGTGCCACCCCCCGCTGGTTTTGATCTCAGTCCCACGGAGCTTGGCCAGGCTTTGAGGTCTCCTGCTGTGACGCCTCAGGCTGGGACTCCAGCTCACAGGGACTCTTTCCCTCTCGCTCTGTATCACAACCTGGATCTGGCCTCCTGCCTGCTGGGCTGTGGCAGCAGGATCCCTCAGGACCCAGGGGCAGGTAACAAAGGACAAAGGTAACTTTGGGCCAGACTGGGGAGAGGTTTGCCGGCCAAGGGCAGCTAGGCAGACGCACTTTGGTGGGCAACGGGGGCCACCCCATCCCTGGCCGGCTGAGTCGTATGTAAGACCTAAGAGGGGTGGTTGGAAGTAGCAGTCAGGAGTTCAGGCTCCAGGTGGGAAGACCTGTTCACGTTCCAGTCTAAGCCAGGTGATACCTGGGTAACCTTGGCCAAGTTCCTCAATCACTGTGGGCCTCAGTTTGCTCATCTGTAAAATGGAAGTAATAAGATTACTTACCTCATAGGGTTGTTATGAGAATTAAATGTGAACACATATGTCACAGTGCCTGGCTCATTGTAATCACTCTAAACCATAGCTGTCACGGATGCTGACGTCTCAGCTGACTTTGGGAGGAATCAGAGCCAACTCTTTGGAAGCACAGCTACAGTGGTTCTTGGAGCCTCTTCCCTGCCTTCGGCATGATTGGAGTCGAATTCCCTCTCTTGCGCCCTTGTTCTTGTTTCTCCTCTGGCTTGTGGCCCAGGTTGGATGTAACGACCTCTGAGGGACCTCCATGTGTTCATCCTTCATCCACCTGCACCCAGCCTCTTTCTGCTCTGGCTTCTTCTGCTCTCAGCTGCCCAGTGGATCTTCCAGCCCCGCTCAAAATCCTCGATGGCTCCCCGAGACTACAGAGGAAATAGTAACTTCCTGAGCTTTTAATTTAAGACCCTTGGCAATCTGACCTCACCTTACCTTTTCAGCCTTAGGTGGATCTAAGAAGTTTAAGCCTGGGGCTTCCCTGGTGGCGCAGTGGTTGAGAGTCCGCCTGCCGATGCAGGGGACACGGGTTCGTGCCCTGGTCTGGGAAGATCCCACATGTAGCGGAGCAGATAGGCTTGTGAGCCGTGGCCGCTAGGCCTGAGCATCTGGAGCCGGGCTTCGCAACAGGGAGAGGCCCGCGTACCACAAAAAAAAAAAAAAAAAAAAAAAAAAAAAAAAAAAAAAAAGTTAAGCCTGAATTGGAATTTAGGCTTTGCTGCATCTGAGCTGTGAAACCCTGGGAAATGTATATAACCTCTGTGCACTTTGGTTTTCTTATCTGTAAAATGGCAATAATCATCCTTGCCGTATCCACTTCACAAGGATGTTTGAGGATCAGATGAGTGGGGATGGGCATGCTGCTTCTATCTGGAAAGCGACTCCCAGTTTGGGGACCACAGTGGTCTCCTTTGTTCTTGTTGTTCCATCCACCTGGCGTGCCTTGTCTCCCTCAGTTACCATTGTCCAGATGGGCGCATCACTCAGAGCCCAGGGCACATGCCACGTCCTCGGTGAAGCTGCCCTCATCACCCTGCCCGAAATGACCTCTTCCTCTCATGTTTCTTATATCATGTTGCTTATGTGCTCTCAAACACCCGTGATGGCCTTACACTATTTGTCTTCCCGTATCTGCCTCATCTTAGACGGTGAGCCCCTGGAGGGCAGGACTATACTTCCAATCAGCTCTGGTTTTCCCATAGCACTTCGTATCCCCACGCAATCGGTGCCTGGGGAGTACTTGTTGAAAGGATAGGTGACTGGACGGATGAATGAATGAATTTGGGTAGAGTGAGGGGCACTGAAGCCGAAAAGATGAGTCGGAACCCCTCCTGTTTTATGGCCCAAATTTTCACCAACAGAATGGACCCAGTGTGCCCATACAGGAAGGGGTTAGGGGCAGAAATCCGATTGGAGATTGGGGAGGGGCAGCTGTGTTCTGCAAGACGTGGGTTAGGGGCGGGGCTCCGCACACAACTAGACTCAGGAGCGCAGGTGAGTCAGTGCAATACCTTGCTCCTCCTGGGGGCGGCTCTACAAGTGCCTTCCTGGCAGGGGCCGGGGAAGAGTGGGGCGGCCGGGGATCTGGGGAAGTGACTCCTGGCTACCTGAATTATGTCCCCAACACAGGAGCACCTGATTTATTATCGGGGGCTGAAACACACAAAGGAACAAAGGGCCCTGGGGACATTTGTGACTCAGCTGCGGTGACTCTCTGTATGGAGGCATGGCAGTTCTCAGAGCCACCCTCTCTGTCTTTGTATGAGCCCCTCCTCAGCTACCCCTGACCCCAAATGTTATATTCTGGGGCCACACATTCCTCAGGCAATGTTGAATCCTAAGTATTTTAATGCCTGATATCTATCTCCGTGTGGATTTTTGTTTTATCATGGGACCACTGGAAAGTTTTTTGATATCTCTTTGAAACAGATGTCAGCAAAAGCTTCCAGCACAGATCAAGGGCAGGTTAAGGCCTTTGAGATGGGTTTGAATGTCCCTATAACATCGTTCAATCTAATACCCAAATATACCTCGAGTCATTACCCTGTTTTTATAAGAAGCTCTGAACCATATGTTCGGGAACTAATTAAGCATACACATCAAACCCTGGGATCAGGTGGAGCTCTGTTTAAATATCTTAACCTTTTATGATTATCTTAATTTAGAGAAAATTCAAAACACATTCAGAAGTCTTAGAAAATGAACTGAATAGGAATTTACTGGCCGGTTTCTTTTCTTGATGTTGGGATCATTTCTTTACAAGCCCAGCCTGGATTCCTGGGGAAATCCTCTGTGCTCACAACTTCCCAAGAAATGTAGACATTTGCCAGCCTGGGAAGCTCAGAAGGGGCCACACCTGACTTCATTACCTTCCACCAGCAGCTTCTCCCAGCCTGAGACTCCGCTATTCCCCACCTTCCAGCCCAGATGTGTCCTGTTTGCCAGAGGAAGGGGGAGAAAAAAGCGGACTCTGAACATGGAAGTTTTATCTTCTTTATTAATAGAATATATGAAGTATGAAATGAGTTGGCATGAAATATTTTTGTAACCCATGTTGTTTTGGGGGGCCACTGAGGGGAGCTCAGGACAGGGGCTGTGGTGTAAACTGCACAGATCTGGCTCCACATTGGCTGCAGGTGGCTGAGAGGCAGTGAGGGCGTGATGGTCGCGCTCCATTTCGATTCCAGGTTGATTCTGGGGGTGGGGAGTGAGGGCTGGGGTGGTCAGCGGGTCTCTGTCTTCATATCGACCTCAGGTAAAGGAGGTGCATGACTTATAAGGCATGTTTAAGATATATATACCTCCCAATCTGATTGACTTATAACGAGGTCTTAGCTGCTCATTCAATACATTTTTTTTACTGAGCACCTACTGTATGCCAGGTTCTGTTCTAGGCACTGGGGATTCAGTGAGCCAGAAAGGCACAGTCTTTACAAGGATATCAAACCACCTCTGGCACAGGTGCCCAGGTGGACTACCGAGACCCAACTGGGTCTCAAAACTCCTCTTTCTTAGGATCATTAAACCTTTAGAATAGGGTTTCCAGATAAAATGCAGGATGCCTTGTTTAAGTATGTCCCAAATATTGCATGGGACATATTTATGCTAAGTAATTATTTGTTGTTTGTCTGAAATTCAAATTTAACTGGGTATGCTGTATTTTTGTTTGATAAATCTTGCAAGCCTGCTTTAGAGAAAGGATGAGGGGTAGTATCTCAATCTTGGATGTTAAATACTAATCTTGGAGGAAGACAAGCAGAAATCAACCTCGTGCCAAGTCTCTTTACCTATGTTATTTCATTTAGATCTCACCACAACTCCATGAAGTAGTTTCTATTATCATCCTCATTTTGCCTATGAGTAGACGGAAGCTCAGAGAGGTTAAGTGACTCACTCAAGGTCACCCAGCTGAACTTCTGGGCCAGCTCTGCTGAACTTCGAAACCTGGGCTTTTTTCATGGCACCCCAATGCCAAGCTGATGGTTATCTTTACAGAGTTCTTATTTTCCTAGCTTGCCCTGGCTTCTCTCAACTTCTTCCCCTTTTATCCACAAGTGTTCAAGAAGAGATTCACTCTCGTCAGATCAATGTCACTGCCGTAATGAAAACCACCACCCAAGCCCATGAAGGATGAGATCTGTCGAACCCTAATGAGAATGGTTCCGATTATGCAAAAAGCAGCCTCATGGTTATTCTAATGTTACAAGTAAATATAAAACATTTAGAAATACTTGGCTTCGCCTGTTTTTTCAAGTACAGATGTCTGATTCCCTGCCAGTTTGTTATTAAAAATGCTATGGTGGTTTGGGTACAAAGATTGCTGTAAAAATAAAAGCTGATGTACTCCCAGCACTCGTTTTGACTTTGTGGGGAAAGTCGGCAAGGGTGACGCCGGAGAAGATGGTGGCTAATGGCGGCTCTAAAGCGGACCCCAATGTTCATAGCTCAGTCGTTCCTCCCTTAAAACCCTGCAGGAGCTTCCCATTGTACCTCAGATCCCCAGTGGGCTCCTGCCTTGCTCAGCCCCATCTGCTCCCTCTCCGTCTCACTTACTAGCTTCTTCCAACTCACCACACACTTGTACTTGCTGTGTCCCCTGCTCTCCACGTTTCCCTCCTGGCCGCTGTTCATCTAGATGGCTCCTTCTCAGCCCGCATCCTTCAGGTCGCCTCTGACCATGTTCTCTGACGTGGTTGTCCTTCTCTTGCTTCCGTCACTCTTAATCACGTACCTTGTTTATTTCCTTTGTTTCCCTTCTTAACTTCCCTTCTGAAATGATCTTGATAACTTTTTGTCTGTCCCACCAAAAAGTAAATCCCATGAAGACAGGGACCCTGTCTGTCTTGTTTACACACTTTGTCCCCAGCACATAGAGCAATGTTAAGGCACATAGCAGCTGCTCAATAAATGTTTGTTGAACAAACTGATGGATTTCCCAAAGCACCTCAATTCTTGCATTGCACAGTCCCCTCTGGGTCTATGGACCAGAAGGAATGGAGCAGCTTCTACAATTGTTCATCAGCTCATAGAAAACACTGAAACTTGGGAGAATCCTGAACCTCTGTGAGCAATGGTTTTGAGACCAACAGGAATTTCCAGGATGGTGCTCCAAACCTCAGCAATGGGAAACACTTTAATTTGCCACAGCATTTACCTACGTATAGAAGGAGAAGTGTGAAAAAGATAGAAGATGGAGGGGGTTCAAGTGCACCCATGTAAATATGGTCACCCTAATAATCTTCCTATTCCAGGCAAATGTGGTGATGTGACCAGAACAATTTTGGGGATGTGGGAGGGGGAGCATTCCCTGGAGACTTTGCTCCTTGCGTTGGCACTCAAGGCTCTTCACACACTTGCATCAATTTCCCTTCCCCGATTTCTTCTCATGCTTCTCTTTATGCAGCCTGCGTTCAATGGGTCCTGAATTGTTTGTCATGGCCCCTCTCCCTACATGCTTTCCCACGCCTGTCCCTTGACTCTCTCTGTGCCTTCGACCTAGAATGCCCTTCCCCCATCTGTGTAGGTCCAAAGACTACTCACCATCAGGGCCTGATTCAAAGATCATCTTCTTCTCAATCTCTTATGACATCCACCCTTACCTGCCAGTGACCTCTCCCTCCTCTGAACTCCCTGGATGTTTTTTTTCTTTTCCTTATCATGTTCTACTTGATATCAAGACTGACTTCAATCTCCTTAAGGGCAGGAGCTATGTCTCGTTTTTGTGTCCTTCACTGCCCCCAGCACAGTCATTTTTGCAATGAGTTAATCATGTTTCCTGGACATACACACCCTCAAGTCATTAGCTCTGGGCAAGAATGGGGCAGTGTCGGGAAGCTATGGTTAATCAGGGTCCATAAAGCTACCTTCCTCTTTCCCAAGACTTGAGGAAGAAGTGGTGTGACTTATGGAACGGGCAATCAAGACTATTGTCTGCAGGACACCGCGTGTCCAAACGAAAGGTCCAGAACACAAACTGAACTCTCCCTTTTCCCTTCAGATGTTTTCCTGTTGGGTGGCCAAAAGCCCGAAACAGCCGAATTCCTGGGTGCTCCACAAACCACTCCCCTTCCCAACTTTCACAAATGTTTTATTCCAAAACTCTGTCCAAATAAAAAATTTCCAAAGAAAGTCAAGTGCTAACACTGAACACATGAGTCTGAGAACTAGAGATACGAGTGGAAACAAAGACTGTTTTTGCTAGGTAAATGTTGTCAAATATAGAACACGCAAATATATCTCAAGTGGGTTGTAAACAGAGCGTGCATCTAACATGGGATCCAAATTCACTTGCAAGAAGATGGTAACTGGTTTTGGAGAATCTCACACACATTAAGCCAAGGATCCTCCCTTTCTGCATGATTCAGGAGATTTGGAAATGTTCTGCGAGCAATGTGGTTTTAAAATGAAGCCCAGTACAAGCTTTTGATCTGTATGGGATAGAATGTGTGCATGTGCAACTCTACTGAGTCAATGGGCTAAATTTAAACACTCCTCACGTACAGAATCTGGATTTATTATTTTGCTTTGGGACACACACATCTTTTGAGTTTTCTACATCTATGACACATGGAGAGGTGAGGTAGGGGGGCCCATGATCTTTCTAAGGCCAACACCCAAGTGCGGCCTTGGCAGTTTTGAGGCCATTGTCATATTTTCAATAAGCGATTGCTGTTAGAGGGTGAATCAGTAAAAATCTTTCCCTGAACTCATCGTGGATTGAACAGGAGGAAACACTCCATCACTGAAAAGTGACACTAATGTATTCTATTAGATTTGCTTATCATGTTAAAGAGCATATTAAAAGGAAATGTTTGGAAAAGGGATGCCATAACATGGTATGATGGATTGAGAATTCCTAATTTGGAAAAAATGTGCTAAGACAACATGATTGATGTGAGTGACCTACTTTGTTTTATAAGAAAGTATGAGTTGCCTCAGGCTCATTGGTACACATATATGGAAAAAGTTGTTTTTTTCCACATTAAGTTTTTATTAACATTTTCAAAAGAGCAGAAACACCATAGAAGGATATAAGTTGTGACTTGTCAATGCAGATGTGTTTGTAGTCATTTGCTGCTTAGAAAAACATTATCCCCTTGCTGGAACTGTTTCTGAATTAGGAGTTTCTTGCCAAGTGAACACCTGATTGGGAGAAACATGACACCTTTTTTTACTGATAAAAAATGACAGGGAAGGGGAGTTTTTATTTAAAGCACAAATGGACCTTCTGCTCCTTGTAGGTGGCAAACTCTTAGAATGATGAACATTTCATGGAGTCTCCTGGCCACCTTCCTGCTGCACAGAGCAAACGAGATTGAAGTTGAGTTTATCGTTTTATTTCTACTTTAGAAGCTGGAACCCCAAGGTGAGGCACCCAGTCGTCAAACGAAGCTGCTTGGTCTGGAAGTCAGGAACTTCTGGGTTATCCCCGGAAACGGAAGGAACTGAGATCCAAGGAGGGCTGGTGGCTGGAAGAACACTCTGTTTCTATTAAAATAATGTTGCCAGTGAGTTTCAGTACTTAAGAAATGCCTATGGTATAATGTTCATTGAAGAAAGGGAGATATGATGAAGAAATATGTATTAAAAAGTGGAGGTAGGAGAATAAGCTTTCTGAAGGGCAATTTGTCCAGTTTATCACAAAAGCCTTAGGTTTCTGCCTTCGGATCCAGAAAGTTCACTCCTAGAAATTTCTTCTAAAGGAATAATCATGACCATTCATGAAGATTGAGGTAATAAGATGTTCACTATCAATTTATAATATTAAAAAATGGGGGCTTCCCTGGTGGTGCAGTGGTTGAGAGTCCGCCTGTGGATACAGGGGACACGGGTTCGTGCCCCGGTCCGGGAAGATCCCACATGCCGCGGAGTGGCTGGGCCCGTGAGCCATGGCCGCTGAGCCTGCGCATCCGGAGCCTGTGCTCCGCAACGGGAGAGGCCACAACAGCGAGAGGCCCGCGTACCGAAAAAAAAAAAAAAAAAAAAAAAATGGACTCAAACTAACTGTCCAAAGTTAGAGGATTGCTTAAATAAATTCATATATTTAATGCAGCCATTAAAATGATAATGTAGAATAGTAACATGGAAAAAAGATTTATCATACTTTATTAAGTAGGAAAAGTGATTTAGAAAACAAATTATGATGCTATTCGTAAAATTCCATATGCATATATCTACTTAATTCTTAGACATATACGTCTGTCTACTTCAGTAGATATATGTATAATGTTATATATTATGATACTATTTTTAAGTATATATGTGTATATATATATAACATATTTTTTTGAAGGACATTCATCAAAATGTTAAAAATGACTACTTCTGAAGAATAGATTTTACAGTTACTGTTGGTTTCTTTCCTTTTATGTTTTCATTTTCTACAATAGACATGCTTTATTTTGGTAATAAGTAAAAGAGTTATTAAATGGAAAATCCAAGCGGCTTAGCTGACTACTTTATAGAAAAAATAACCAGTTTTCTCATATAATAGTAATAAGTTAAAAATATAAAGTGAAAATTATTCCATTCACCACAGCAAAAACAAAACAAAGCATAAATCACCCACAAAACTGAAAATACAATGACTTATTCATGCAAGAAATCTCTATCACCTGTGTAGAAGCAAATACTGAAGTACATCAAAGAAAATCTAAATGGAGTAAATTACTGTATTTCTGCTTGAGATGGCTAAATATTGTGAAGGTTTCAATTCTCCCCCAAATTAGTTTATAATTTTTATGCAATTTCAGTAAAATTTCTGATTAAAAGAAATGGAAAATTGATTATAAATTTTCCCTAAGAGATTAGATACATGAAAATTTTTGTAAAAGAGGAAAATGAGAGGAGGCTTGCTCTACTGGATTTTAAAAAATATTAGAGTCAGAGCAATTAAGCACTATGATAATGTTGTAGGAATATTAAATAGATAAATGAATAAAATAGCATGTAGAATAGAATAAACTAGGTTAATGAAATAAAATGTATATATGGGAACCTGGTATATGACAAAGATTGTATTTCTTGTTAGTGGAGAAGGACTAGATTTTTCCATAAACGATGCTGGAATAGTTATCCATTTACAGTCACAGAAAAAAATCCAAATGTATTAAAGATGTATACATTTAAAAATTATTAAAGCTTGAAAAGAAACTTAAAAATAGGAACTGTATAATCTTGAGAATGAGAAAGGCCTTTCTTGAAAAGAGATATACCTCAGAATCCAGAAAGGAAAAAAACTAACAATTTTACCTGCATAAGTATTTAAATCTTTGGTGTGGGAAACACACACTATAAACAGATGACAAACTAGGGGAAAATGTAATGTATGACAAGCAATAGATTAGGGGCTTTACTATATAAAGTGCTGTTTTAAGGGAAGAAAAAGACCATCATTCCAATAGAAAAACTTGGGAGGACACACAAGCAAGCTTTTTATAGAAGAAGAAACACAAGTAGCCACTTACCATGCAAAAAATAAAAAAGATGCTCAGCCTCATGAATAATCAAACAACTTAAAATTAGAACAAAATTTTATTTTCACTCATCGCTACCAAAATTTTAAAAAGGAATGATAACATTCAACATATTGAGGGCAGAGAGAAATATTTTTGATCCTGTAATTTCACTTCAGGGTTTACCCTGTGGAAATAGTCACAAAATTGTCCAATGCTGGAATACTCTGCAGTTGGTTGAAGGAAGGGGTAGACCGAGAGAACCTTGACATTGACAGAGGGCAAGTCCAAGAGAACAACGTATCTGTGTGATCCCAAATTCTGTTGAAGAAGTGAGCGTAGCTATTTGTATATTGAGAAGAATTTTTTATAGCGACTGGCCATGGTCGTAGGATGGGGGCGGCACCGTCACTGACTTTGTCCTCTTCTTTCGCATGTGCATGTTTTCTGAGCATGCGTCACTTTTAAAATAAAAAGCAATGCACCTCTTAACAGCTGCACCCAGAGAAAGGAGGTGACCTGCCCAAGGTTGACAGCACATGAGGACCAGAGGTACTATGTCCCAAGAGCCCCTTCTTCCTGCAGAGGAGTCCACGGACCCAGGCAGAGCCTCTCCCCTAGAGGAGCCCGTAAGCACCCTGAAAACGTTTCTTGACCCCAGCTGTCAGGCATACAAGGCATTAGTTTAATGGGTTTCAGGGCGGGGTCTGAACCCCCAGTAGGGATGGGGCCACCCCAGCCCCGTGTCCAGGGGCTGCTCAGCCAGGGCCAGTGCCAGTTTGCCCACTTGCCTTGTGAGGGAATCTTCGGGCTCAGCAACGACCCCTCCAGCCCATGAGTGGTGAGCGGGCCAAGAATTCCTTCTGCCTCCCCTACGACAGCTCCCGCACTCGCTACACTGGGAAACCTCACACAGCTGTGTGGCAAAGGGTTCTTCCTGGTGGGGTGGGGGACGTAAAGGGGAGACGGCAGGAAGATTCACCGCTTCAAAGTGTACAACACCATCAATTTGTAGCTTAAAGTGCTTGATAATTTATTTTTCCACCCGTTACCTCATTTGAGCTCCATCTTCATCTCCTGAAGGAAGAAGAATCAGCGGGATTGTTATTATTCCCATTTTACAGAAGAAACAACTGAGGCTTGGGAGGTTGAGCTGTCGGCCTCTCACACAGCTAGGAGGTGTGGAAAGGGAATGAGAGAGTGGGTCAGCTTGGTGCTGATGCTCTGCTCTGGCCACACTGCTTCTTCTCTTCTGGGAAAACACCCTCCCACCCTTGGCCCATGGAAGCAAGTTACATTTGCTCAAGATTGGCTGGGACCCAGGGCACAGTCTAGGATGACTTTTGATCCCTATCCGCTGACTCCATGTCTAGTGTGCCTGGTCCTCCGCCAGCAGCTTTCTGCTTCTTGGTTGTTAAGACCGTATGTGCCGATTCTCTGGGGGGCCCTGGAGAAGGGCACAGATCTGAGGGTTTCTAACCGAGGGTATTGTCCTGCCCAGGAGAGGCCTCTAACCACTGAAGCCCTGCTCTGTAAGCCCTAGGTTTGATCGATTCACACCTGTGCTCCCACAATCTAGCAAACTGCCTGGCAAACAGTAGATGCTCACTAAGAGTTTGCTGAATCAGAGGATTGGCTGTAAGGACGCTGGTCCCATCTCCAGTCCTCCTAGAGATCACCCTGACCTCAGGCTATCCCTGTCCTCACCAAGACTCTTTTTTCCCCATGTAACATGGATGTGGTTAGTCTCTAGGACCTGAAGCTACCCAGCATGGCTAGGGACCCTACTGCCAGCTTAATTTCAGAATGAAGGGGCTGGAAGAACAGAGGCCAGCTTTATCCCAGAGATTTAGAGCCAGAGGCTGCAGAGAAGCGGAGGAGGATCTCCATGCTTCTGTTCTGAGTCCACCTTCCTGGCAGTTTCATCAGCTTCAACATCCCCAAGAATTTGACTCCAACATGCTCCTTAAGGCCAAGGGCTTTGCTTGCCTTTTCTGTCGCAGCACATGGCAGGTGCATGTGAACAAATGCGGTCTCCTCTTGTAACAACTTGCCACAATAGAAATCAGAAGTTTAGGAGTGGAAATGAGGTTATAGGATATACAGTTCAGCTCTCGCCATTGAACCCAGAAGCAGCAAAAGGCCTGCCTAAAGTCACAGAGAGAGAGAGAGAGAGAGACAATGGAACAGATTCAGCTGGAATGCATGAGCTGATTTTCAGAGATCAGCTGAAGCTAGGGCTAGCTCACTTTTCTTGGTTTGGGAACCAGGGGACCCTGTTGGGATCCACCCATCACATACTGGAACCCCGGCATTGGCTCCAGCTGAAGCTCAATTGCTGCTGGGAGATGCATGGTGCTCTCATGACGAAATCATATCTTTTGCAAAGATCCTTGAGGCTACTTAACTGTGAAATAATTACATGTGCCTCAGAACTGGGAGATCAAGGGTTTCTATCCAATATCCCATGATGCTCTTAAAAAAGGTTTCACTATAAACTGCAGGTGGGGTGGGGAGAGGCAAGATTTCTGAGCCAGGACACCATGTTTTAATTCCACCTTTTATGTTTTGGCATCATCTCATCTATATGTGTACATGTCTCTATAGACATATTAAAACAACATTATAGGGGATTAAAAGAGTAACAGTTGTCATCCATAATTATATTGCTATAACTCAATTGTACCCACATGCGTGTGTCTCCTTAATTACATAAGCAATTGGTGAATGCACTCTCATTGTCAGAAATTACCATCGTAAGTTGTAAAAGTCCCTGGTCCACACCATGCCCCATCAGGTCACCTCTCCTCCCCTGAAATAACACAATTGTCAGCTGTGTATCTTTCCAGAACTTTTCTCTGAGATTACACCTCAGTATTCACATGTAACTATATATTAGAATGTGAGTAAAACACAAATAGGTAGTGTTTATGTGAAACATTAATAGGATCATATTATGTATTATTCTGGAACTTGCTTTCCCCCCCTTTAACGGGCCTTGAAAATCTTTCTCTAATACTATATACAGATAGCTACTTCCATCTTTTTAAACAGCTATGCAGTTTTCAGCAGTATGGAAGCATCATAATTTTTTAAAACCTGTCCCACATTAAGGGATACTTAGATTGTTTCCAATTCTTCAATTTTCCAAGCCTTAAGCTTTATGCCTCTCTCACATGACTGATGAGTCTTATTCATGTCAGCAGAATACCCTGTTGGGGAATGTCAGCTCCAAGAGGGCAGAGATTTTATCTGTTTTCTTCACTGCTATGTTCCCAGTACCCAGAACAGTGCCTGCTCAGCATAAGCGCATAATAAACATTTGTTGAATGAATAATTGACCGCAAGGGGAGGACACAGCTGAAAACCATTTTCATGATTAATACCTAACACCTGCACTTTACAAAGACATTTTTACTCCCTAATCATATTCTGGTCTCAGAACAATTGTGTGAGGTCAGTAGATCCTGTGTTGTTATTACCCCCAACTTACTGATGGGTGAAAAAGCATTTCATGTTTGGGCACATTCAATAATAGTTCTCTAGTTCCCCAACTAGCCCTTGAAGGCAAGGACCATAATTCACTAAATTTCTTAACCCTGTTAACTGCAAGTCAATCGCAAATTTCCTTATCAATGGTAAATGCACAATACTGGTTGAATGAATAAATGATCCCCAAATACTATAAATTTTAAGTGGTCCCATACTTGTGAGGGCACAGGGCCTCCTGGCCCATTCTGCTTTCAAGATGGCAACCAAGCTGCCCTGAGCCAACTTCACCATCTGGTAGCTGGTGTGGGCAATGGCCTTTTCTTTCTTCCCCAGTGTTGGGGGTTATGCTTTTTCCTCCATCACTACCGGGGTCATATCTACCTCTGACAATCCTCCAAGGTTTACATACCTTCTAAATTTTCTTTACTTTTCTCTTTGGAATTGTAAGTCTTATCCTTCTCTACTCCTTCCAAGTAATTTGAAAGTCAAGCACAACCAACCAACCCCAATCATGACTGAGATGTCAAGCTAGAATGCTCTGATAGCAGTGAAAAGGGAAAACGTGTTTTGAAGTAGAATCAGATTTACGGCCATTGACCTTCAAAGTGCCCCATGACCCTTTAGAACCTCTCTATAGGTCTTCATCTAATTCTTTATCCCATCAACTCTGCCTGCTTCAAAATGTGTTTTCCCTTGCCAGCTAGCATTCACTTCTTTTTTTCTGTTTTTAAAAAATTATGACAACCTCTATCAAAACGCATATAAGATTTTATTGCACTTATTTATTTACAAGGTAGTCTTTCTCCACTAGACAATGAGCTGCTTGAGGGAAGACATCATGAGATTTAAAAAGTTTTGAATCCCAAGTGTCAACATAGTGCCTGGCAGATAGCACGTATGTTTTTGGAAAAAGAAAAGAATTTTGCTTTCTTCCCATTTTTTACATGGCACACAACCACTATAATTCACTGTACTTATGTTCCTACCAAGCCTAAAATTCTATATCTTATGAGTAGGCATTTAATAGATATTTAGGGAGGAGAAACTTGGAACTTTGACCATCATTTATAACACTGTTTCTATGAGACACAAACATTCTGAGTCCTAGATAGTGATTAGGAAAGAAACTTTTGGAATATAATCTATTTGAAAGTTAAGGCCTTCAACCTTCCTTCCTGAGTCAAGCACAGATTCTTGTTAGGTTCCAAGGAACCCATTCCCTCCCCTGCCCCTATCAGGAAATACAGTGCCTCACTACAAACATGGAAGTAATGGCATCAGAGAAGAGAGAGTTTGGTAGATGGTGGGCCCTAGCAGGCCTTTTTATTACCTTTTTAAAGATCCAGCCCTCTTGGATTTAACTGCAGCCCTGAAAAGGGGAGCAGTGCTGAGAGAGGCTGGTGTACCGGGGGGCCAAGGCCTGGTATCTTCCTCTGTAAAGTTCCAGGTGTTGTGTGTGGCTTGTCTTAGCTCAGCATCTCAGGCTTTTTTTCTTTCCTCCTCCTTCCCCACCTCCCCAGTTTGGTCTTTTGCTACAGTATTGGGTTGGCCCAAAAGTTCGTTTGGTTAGTGAATACACTGTTCAATAAAATTCTTGGTGAAAATGAAAAATGTGCCTTTTTACTTAAAACCGAATGAACTTTTGGGCCAACCCACTATTTGTCCAGGATTCTTTCCTTTCTTTCTTCTTCTTTACTGAGGTATAAAATTTGACAGTAAAATACACAGGTCTTAAGTTCGATGAGTTTTGGCAGTTGTGTGTATCTGTGTTACCACGGCCCAAATCAAGATATAGAACGTTTCTAGGACCCTAGAAAGTTCCCTTGTGCTCCTTTCCAGTGAACCCTTTCCCAGAGGGTTCTGTATTCTAGATCCAGTTGTGAACTTCATGTAAACAGAATCATATAGCGTATTTCTTTCCTTTCCTTTATTTACTAGAACGCCAATAACGAAAAGGTGTAAACATAAACTTCCTTTGTGTCAAAGGTTAACATCCCAAATGTTTGACAGTGGTGACCTCTGGCCAGGGGGAATTTAAATGCCTGTTACTATCTTCTTTATACATTCTAGTCTGCTAGTGTAGCATACAGATATACATATAATTTTATGATAATGAGAACAAATAAAGTTTTTTCATGGGATGTGTGGCCATGGCTGTCGTGGAGAGTAAGTGAGGTCCTGAATGAGTGTGGAGATGGAGCCCTGGCCACCTGAAGGCTGAGAAGACCCTTCCCTAGCAACGTTCTTGCTGGTGGCAGGGGACTTGGTACATCATCTCAAGGTGAGAGACACCTCGAGCCATTTCCTATCTGGAGTCTCAGTTATCCCTTTGGATGTGGAATTATTTGATCAAAGGATTCCTCTGACCACAAACTCTTTCCCTTAAATCTTAGCAAAGAAAAGCATTGGCCAAGCAAGGGTTAAAAATACTATTAAAGTCATGAAAAGATACACACATATACAATTTTAAACTCTTTTTTTTTTTTTCTTTTTTTTTTGCGGTATGCGGGCCTCTCACTGTTGTGGCCTCTCCCGTTGCGGAGCACAGGCTCCGGAGGCGCAGGCCCAGCGGCCATGGCTCACGGGCCCAGCCGCTCCGCGGCATATGGGATCCTCCCAGACCGGGGCACGAACCCGTATCCCCTGCATCGGCAGGCGGACTCTTAACCACTGCGCCACCAGGGAGGCCCCAATTTTAAACTCTTGATCACACATTTGAGTGATGCATGTAAGGCAAATGGCAATAGAGCACAATATACCAATAATAATAGAGCAAAAATTGTAGATAAAATCTTTACACGGTGGTCTCCAAGTAACATTTGAACTCAGATAAGGGGCAACTCCTTGTTCTGTTTCCTTGATGGTTCTGCAATACAGACTGGTGCATACATGGAGAAAGAATGAGTATAAGAGAGGCATAAATGAAGAGAAAGTTTTGAATCGCGAAATAACATTTGCAGAAACATTTAAAACAGAGAAAATAACCTAGCAATTTCACAACAGAATGCAAGGCCTAACTCCGTTGGTTAAATGGTCCCATATGTGGTATCTGCAGAGCTGGGAGGCTTGGAATGGGCCAGCCCAGGCCAGTGCCAGGGCTCTGCGAGAACTGACTGGGCAGTGATCAAGTAGTTCAACCTCCCTGAGTCTGTTTCTGCCTCTCTAAACTGGAGTGATAATGGCCGTATCCTTCTGACGGGGCTGGTGAGAGAGGTGATTGAAGTGAGGTGTGTGAACGAGCTCTCTGTAAACCATATATGCTATCCATGTGCCAACTGCTTATTCTCTCTTCCCGACCTGGAATAAATGCTCTGGAGACAGAATGGCTCTGTATCCTCTGGTCATTGATTTTTGGGAGGACTCGGGAACAAAGTGTTATCTCTTTTCTTACTCTGTGGGACTCCCTCACTGGGAAAAAAGGGGCATTTTGATAGGAAATAAGAGTTGGTGGGGGGAGGAAATGTTGGAATCAGATAGATCTGCATTGGAATCCAGACCCCTTCATTTACTAGCTGTGTGTGTGACCTTGGGTGAACCCCTTAACATTTCCGAGCCACAGTTTTCTCATCTGAAAAGAGCCACAGTTTTCTCATCTGAAAAGTGAGAAGAGATATTTTGATAGATGGCTCGGAGGACGGGGTGAGATAGATCGTGATAAGTGCTTAGCACAGTATTCGAGGCAGGTGCCATGGGTGACAGAAATGGACTGTCTCTCATGTAAGATGCTCTGGTGGAAAATGAACAATGAAAAAGACCCCCTCTTGTTCCCAGAACACCTGAGCAGCTGATCCTTTAATCAGGATCATGGGGGCTCCGAGCAAGGGGCAGAAATATGGAACTCTGATGCTTACACAATTAGAATGAAGTTTTCTACCACACTGGGCAGGGGTAAGATGGATCACCTGGATGGAGGAACTACTATACAGATGGGCCAGGTGTGCTGAAGTCTATCTGGGGGAGATCCATATCCACATGGTTGGCACTGTGAGCCACCCTTCATCTGGAAGCATTGGCACCCTGTGGGTGTTCAGATGCCTCCCTAGGCAGTCAGGCTCGGAGACTGCAGCCATGGGGAGGGAGAGGGGTCAGTTGTTTTATTTTTAGCCACAGGAAGCCGGTTTCCCACTTCCTGGTCCCCAGCTCATCTTGGCATATACCCCAGAGCCCAGCCAGGGACGGAGCAGCGTGGGCATAGCCTGCACTCTTCCACGTCTGCAAGAACCTTTCCCCAAGGCTGGGGACGGACCAGAACAGAGCAGGGCTCTGGGTCTCACTGAACTTGGGGTTTTGCCTGAAGTGGGACCCCATCTCTTGGTCAGATTTTAGCCAAGTTTCATTGCTTTGTTCTAGCCATTTGGCCAAGTAGCCATTTGGGGGGTTTGCTTTCAAGAAATAAACAGCCCACTGCCCGCTGCATCCTGGTGGTCTCTGACCTCTCTTGCCCTTTCTCTAAGTCTTCCTCACGCACCCCAGTTCCCCCTCCTCCTCCCCTTCCCCCTCCCCTCCACTAAGTCTTCCTCACACACCCCATTTCCCCCTCCCCCTCCCCTCCCCTCCCCTCCACTCCTTTCCCCCTCCCCTCCCCCTCCTCCCCATCCACCCCTCCCCTTCCCTCCCCACCCCCTCCCTCCCCTCCACCTCCCCTCCACCCCTCCCCTCTCCACCCCTCCCCTCCCTCCCCTCCCCCACCCCTCCCCTTCCCTCCCCACCCCCTCCCTCCCCTCCACCTCCCCTCCACCCCTCCCCTCTCCACCCCTCCCCTCCCTCCCCTCCCCCACCCCTCCCCTCCCCCCTCCCCTCTCCTCCCCCTCCCCTCCCCTTCCCCCCCTCCCCTCCCCTTCCCCCACCCCTCCCCCACCCCTCCCCTCCCTCCCCTCCCCTCCCTTCCACTCCAATTTCTCTTCCTATCTCCCAGGCCTCAGAAGTAGACTCCTCCTGTTCATCAGGCTGTAAAGTTTGGGCGTTTCTCATTTCTGATGCTTTAGTCGGCCGTACCTGACTTCGATTATCTTTTTTCCCCCTCCATAAACTGGATATCCGGCGCGGGGGGCGATAACCTGCGGACTTCTGAAATCCCGATTTTGTTCCACCTGGCCCCCGCCCTCCTGCGGGAGCTCCTAAATGCCTGCTTTCTTCGGCTCTTAATCGGTGTTAGAAGCAGGCTGTAGTTGGGACCACCTGATACGCAAGCGGTCCAAGCTTAGGACAGCTTTTCCTGACGCGGGGTTGGAGGGCGGGTGCAGGCTGGAGCCGGGACCCGTGTGAGCCGGAGCGCTGTGAGCGCCCGCATCGGGCGCCGAGGCCGGAGCCGTACTGGCGTCTGCAGCCCAGAACCCGGGGTGAAAGGCCCTCGCTGCTCTCCCAGACGCCTCGGCTGAGCACTCCCCAAATTCATTTTTAATTCATGACATCAGTGTAGGGACCATCGGAGCCTCTAAACAGCCTCTCTCAAAACCAAAACCACCACCACAATGCGAGCGGGGAGAGGAGGCGGCCGCCAGGTCCAGAACGTTGTCTCCTCTGTCCCCAGAGAATGGGCATTTGGAAAACCACTTTCCAGAGCGGACCCGCTGTCCCTTATGGCAGAGTTCCCCCTGCCCCGCCTGTCCCTGGAGCTGAAATTGGACCTCAGGGTATTTGTTATAAAGACATAGCTGGTGTCAAAGTGATTTCGATTAGGATTTTTTTCTGAAACGTTGCATGAAAACGATCAAATATGTACTTGCAGGGAGATTAAAGGCTCCCTCAAATACTTTTACACATATATATTAAATAAATATATTTATACGTACATATATATTCAGAACTATCTACACATACAGTATAATATATAACGTATAAAAATATGTTAAGTAACTAATGTAATCATGTAATATTAGAATTAGAGGTTAAATCTATACTAAACAGTGCACAATATGATGAAACCATATAATACAGATTCTATTTTAAATAATGTATAAAACACACGGGCCATATATAAAATATAGACCACATATATTAACCAGAACCTCCTCCTCTGAAATATCCAAGGTGCTGGAGCTCGGTCGGTATCGCTGATCCTCAGCTCAGCACAGGGCACCTAAGAGGAAGGAGGGAGGCACACAACGGTTCCCCGGATGCTGGTGCCGCCACCCCGGCCCTTGCCGCATCCCAGCTCCCCACACATCCAAGTGAGTTGGGGTAGATGTAAAGATTCCAAACGACCAACTAACTCCTTATTGGAGTAACGGAGTTAACAGACCATCTCTTACGGAGGTCAGACTCCAATGAGGGGGAGACACAAATTTCCTAAAGGAGACCCGAAGGCATCCATTCCCAGGATCACTGCAAGCCCTCAGCGTTTGGTGTTTGGTCCCGCGAGCGTAAACTTGGGCGCTCTTTCTCAGACGCCTAAGACAACTTAAAGTGCCATTTTCCAACGCAGGCAATTTGGAAATTGAAACGGATCTTTATAAGCAAGACTTGAACGTTCCGGAGGCCCTTTAAAGTTGCGGTTAGAAAGGCGATTAAGAAACCCGAGGATGGGCTGCAGGGAAACGATTCAAAGCAAAGTTAGAAATTTGCAGTTAGAAATTTGATATTAACCGCGCACTCGCAAGTAATGCAGCCTAACGATCATCGAACATCGCTCCGCGTGTTTACTCTTCTGGTGCTGGGGAAAATAGAAGAAACTGACAGCGAAGTTACCCTAAAGAAATCACATCGTTTAAGTGGGGAAAATATCTCAAAACAATGTGCATGGGAATTTGTTTTCTCCAGAGTTTCCCAGGAGCGGAACCTGAAAATCAATTGTCTGGAAGATGGGGCTGTGCGGTAAATGAGGGCGGTTTTCGATGGGAACGCGCGGTGCCCCTCCCCAGAACGGCCTCCGGACCCCAAGACCCTCTCCCGACCCCCAGTTCCCGGGTCGGAGGCCCCGGCGCACGCCGTGGGGAGCGCCTGGCTGCCGCGCCGTGCGCGGCCCCGGGGCGCGTCGCCGCGCCAGAGCTTTTATTTGCAGACTCTTTAACTTTTCATTTCTGGTTCTCTTCCCTTCGAGCGCCAGGCCGCGGAGTGTTAGAGAAGCTCTGTCGTCTGTGGGCTCTCACCTCAGAGTCAATATTATCTCAGATGGGCACAATAGACTGGAATGAAAAGCTAATATTGAACCAATGAGGTCCCTGCCCGCGCCGCCGCGATGCCACCCTTTGTTGCGCAGACCCCGGCGAGCCGCCGGCGGCCGGGCTAAGCGGAGGGCGGCTGCGGCCGGGCCTCTCCGGGACCCCGCCGTGGGGGTGGCGGGGTGGGGGACACGCGGGACCCAGCCGAGCTTCGGACGCCTGCAGGCCCCTGGAGGGACCCTCTCTGGGCCTCGCCTCCAGCCGCCAGGGGCTTCGCGGGGTCTTGGCGGAAGCGGGGGCGCACCTTGGGTCCCTACGCCCAGACACGGAAGGGACGCAAATAGGGGAGCGGAGTGTGTCCAACCTCCGAGCGCTAGGGTCCCCTGAATGTGATTGTGGCGAGGGGCCATGCAGCTTCGGGGCCCTAACCAGAAGGCTCCTTCCCGACTGTCCCGGGGGTGGGGTGGGGTGGGGTGGGGGAGGGGGGGAAGGCCTGGCCGCCGCAGCGGCCGCCCGTACGTAAAGATCGCCAGGGCAGAGGCTGCGGGAGGCGGTCTCCTCAGAAAGGGGGAGGTCAGACCCTCTCTGTGTGCCTCTTCGGAAGCTCCCAGCCCCGCCACTCTTCTGTCCCCTGCAGCTCCTCGTAGGCTGGGCAGAGCTAAGGAGGCAGAGATCGCTGGGCCAGGGACTTTCGGGGCGCCTTGCTGGCTGCGAGGGGGCCTCAGGCCGCGCTCCAGGATCCCTGACGCCGGCGCAGGGCCGCTCTGTGGGCATCCCCGGGGGTCTCAGGGCCGCTTTGAAGAGCAACGCGAGGGTGCGGAGCGCACGGAGTCCCGGCCAAGACCTCCGAGTACTGCCCTGTCAGCTCCTCGGTTACTGGCCGCAGTGAGGCCGTCGACCCTCTGGTCCTAAACCCGGGGCTTGGGTCCGCAGGAGTCTACCCGGGAAGAAGTAAAAGGGCATGAGGCGAGGCCTAAGGTGGAAACAGTGGCCTGGAGGACAATGGTGGGCAAGTGGGTTCGAGGCAAGTGATGGAGTTACACGGTATGGGGCGCCTGGAGGAGACTCGCTGCGTGCGGTGGTTTGGACCCCGTCAGCCAGCAGCGTCTTCGCCACCGTTCCTCATTGGCTTGAATGCAGGGGTCTGGCGATGTTGGACTGGGGGGAGCTGAGGGTGGAGGCGGGGCTGTCACAAGGCTCCTCGCAGAGTGACCTCTCTGAGCCTCGATTTTCTCATCTGGAAAATGGGTATCACGACTCCTTCCACACCAGATGATGAGGTTCACTGAGAACTGGGTGTGAGGAAACATGCCTTTAAAAGCGAAAATTCGTTACAGGGAGAGGAACTGTTCTTGTCTTCGTGACATCCTCCCCACGTTTCTTGGAGAGCTGCACCGTCCAAGAGAAAAAGCCTCCAGTTTCTTTCCTCAAATGACCACGATCTTCTTTCTAAGCCCTAGTCCAGCCTCCGGAGTCCAGAAAATGGGGAAGTACAAAAATAAAAGACAATTAAGCTCCTGAGAGAGGGACTGGTGAGACGCCAGGGTTTCAGAAACTGCCCCTAGGTTCGAAGGTGGCTTGCCGCTGACAACCCCAAGGAGCTCCTTAAAGGACTGGACCCCCAGTTACAAGGCCCGCGACCGTTGGCAAGAGCAGAGTCTGAAACGAAAAGCTGCCGGAGAAGGCGGAAGAAAAGCCGGCAGGTGCGTCCCCGCCACCTCTCATGCTAGTACCTGAGGCCCGCTGCAGGTCATCTTATGCGGCGGCAGGGAGCTCCGGTGCAACAGTCGGTGACCTTGTGGCCCAATGAAGCCAAAGCTTTCGGGACTGTTGGAGGGGAGAGCGGTAACGCCACCCACCCACCAGCGGGAAGGGTGCAGGGGAGACCGAGCTGTCTCCACCCCTGCCTGGGGAAGTCACCCGAGCAAGAGCGTCCTTCTCCCCTAATTCCTGCGCCCCTGTGTCAGTCAAGTCTGCCCCACGCCTGTCCTTGCTTGGCTTTTAGACTTTCATTCGAAGGCAGCCCAGGGAGAAAGAAACCGGGACTTCCTTTGATCTGTTTTCTTGCTTTCATTAATGAATCGGGACAGCCTGTGTGTTGAGAGATTGACGAGTTTCACGTGGTGAAGGAAGTAAATTCGATGGTCAAGTCCTGCGTGGCTTTACGCCTCAGTGCGGAGTTCCTGGCTCTGAAACGTCGGCTCTCAAAACGGTTGGATCTCGGAGAACCACACGCTGGCAGCCTCCTGATAAGATCCGGAGAAGGATAGCGCCTGGTTCCTGCAGTCGTCTGGGGCAGCTGAGGCCTGGACCAGGGTCCAACCCTCCCGAGAGGGCTCAGTCTCCCCAGTGGACGCTTGAACAGTTATGCACGGGTTTCCAACGAACCCCGCTTGGATTCCACAGGCCTCACTTCACTGGAGGAACCAACTTACGCCGGGACAGATACGGGTCCGCGCTCCAGGAGGAAGGGGCCGGTCACCCTGACCAGGTCGCGGCCGCTCAATCCAGCTGATCATTAATCGCTATCTCAGCAATAACCACCAGGGAGTCTTCGGCCGGCCACGAGGGGGCATGAAGTTAGGAGAGCTGCACCCCGAGACCCCAGCTCTTCGGACTCTACCCAAGCTGGAGCCAGCGCAGGCCAGAATGGGCCCGTAGTCAGGCCGCGGCATCTCGGACCTGACGCATGATGTTGTGGCCTCATTTGCGCGGTATCCCCCTGGCACAGGTGATCACGGCCTCATCGTCCTTTTTAGAACAGAACTCGTCGCCCCTTCCTCGCACCCTTCCGAAGGAAGCCCGACTCGGGGTGGAGCTGGAATTCTAGCGTGGGTCGTGAACTCTGAAGCGGACAGCTGCTGGAGGGAGGAGGGACGCATTTCCAAGTCGTCTTCTCTTCCTCTGTGGTCAGTGAGCCTACTCTGACTTCCTCGCCCGGCTCAGACTGCGGTCGCGGGCAGGTCTTGGCAGTGGGGCGCAACCCCGGCACTCCCGGGCGTACCGGGCTCAGCCGCTCGCGGGGATGCGGCCAGGGCCCGGCCCCCGCCACTAGGCGCCGCTGCGCGCACGCGGATACACGTCCCGGGTCGCCGCGCCTGCCCAGCGAGCGGCCTCTAGGGAGGACACCAGAAAGGGATTTGCCGTCATGACGATTAAAAAAAAAAATGTTTTTAGGACATTAATTTTTCTCTTAGTTTTACCGCCGCCCCATGCATTCGGAGAGGCCGGGTGACTGGGAATCACCGTGGGTTGGAGGAATTCTTAACCGGGTCCCGAGGATCTCCCCATCCCGGGACACCTTTCGCATGTCTTGGGCCCGGGAGAGGGCTTACCCTCCACGGACGTCCGCGCTTCTCGCGTTGCCTGGCTGGCGCACAGTGCAGCCTCACGGTACCGGCTCACCAGGAGGGTCCTAACCGCCGCGACCTAGATTTAGCAGAGTGTGGTGGGTATGCGGGATGTACAAAGCCATGGCCTGCCATTACTATTTGATGAACGATAACTGTGCCAAGCATTAGCTCACTTACTCCCCTCAAACAACTGTTAAGAGATTGGTATTTCCTCTTCAGTGAGGAGAAAACCAAGGCTCAAGAAGGTAAAGGTCACACAGGTAGTGACCCAGGCAGCACCTGGGCATCTCTCCGGGGTTGCATGAAGGTATGCACCCACCCCCAGTTATCAAACAGGCCTAACACGAGCTGGGGGAGGGAGAAGCACTGCTGTTTGCCCCTGCAAAGGTAGAGGGCCTGGTGGGAAACTCAGAGCAGATGGTGTGGGAGATGACCAGAAAGCTCTGCCCCTTGATGTCTCCCGCTAGCCAGGAATCCAAGCCTCTCTCACTCCCAGGGTCCCTCTAGAGAAGTCCCTGGCCTTTGGAGGAGCATGGAGGGGAGCATGGCAGGAGTGTGAGAAGAACAGCAGCTTATATTTGTACAACTTTATTGTTCAGTCTGGAAGCCCAGCAAGAAGCCCTGGAGGTGGATAGGTAATAACAATAACAGCAATGTCAAGGACAGGAACTTACTTTTATTATAGCTCATTCATTATATACTGGACACTAAGCATGTTGCTTGGCTTATCTTGTTGAACAACCTCAAGGGCCAAGATATTATTATTTATCTCGAGTTCACAGAAGAGATAACAGGCTTAGAGAGGTTAGGTAACTTGCCTAAGGTCATCCAGGCCTGACTTTGGGGGCGGGGGTCAGTTTTACTAAGGTATAACTTACATACAGTAAAACTCACCCTTTGTTGTGTACAACTCTATGAGTTTTTAAAACACACATGTGTAACTGCCGCCACAATCAGGAAGTAGAAGGGTTCTATCACTCCCTAAAACAGGCCGGCCTCCTGCCCTCCACGGCCTCGCAGGCAGCATTG
This sequence comes from Mesoplodon densirostris, assembly GCF_025265405.1. NCBI lineage: Eukaryota > Metazoa > Chordata > Mammalia > Artiodactyla > Ziphiidae > Mesoplodon > Mesoplodon densirostris. The sequence continues at coordinate 14,064,026 of NC_082661.1, read as the reverse complement.
GCCGTGATCTTACAGATGACAAAATGGAGGTTGGGAGAGGTGGTGGTGTTGTCCAAGATCGCTCAGTCAGTAAGTGACAGACCCGAGACTCGAACCTTCATCATGTGTCTGCTAGTTCAGCTGCCTGCAGAGTGTAGATTCCGAAATCTACAGAGCACAACCCTCATCGGGTGGGGGTGTGGAGATTGGGAGCCCCTTGCTCTAAGATGGAGCCTCAGAAATCCCCCCACTTCCCACTGCTCACACCGGTACTTAACCCAACACCCACCCTTCCAGAGCAGCTACGGAACAAAGAGGGGCCGCATTCTGAAAGGCTAAAGAAGCCACAAGTAAAGAGAATGGCAGCCGCTGGGTCCAAGGAGCAGAGTCTAGAGGCAGCTCAGGGTCCGAGTCCAGACTAGGTTGCCCAGCGCCTCGGTGCGCCTCTGCCCTCCAGCCTGGTTAATGAGTTACTCTCCTAGTTAATTCCCCTGCACGTCGGAGCCTGGCAGAGCGAACCTTTCCAAGCTCCTGGGTCCCGGCGCATGAATTAGCATAGATTACTCCGCTTCCAGGGCTTCCGCGTGCGGCCCCTGACTCGCTAGAATCCCGCTTCTTCCTTGTGGGGGCCCGGGAGAGGCTTGGGGCCAGCGGCGAACAGGCGTGTCGTACTGCTGCCAAGAAGGCAGCCACCAGACTCTCTCAGCCTCGCCCACCTGCCAATAACTAGAGCCCTTTGGGGGTAAAGCTGGCCCCCTTATGGCAGTTTGCAAGAGGCGGGTGGCCTGCTTCTTGTACACTGGGAGCAACCTGGGCCCTCTGCCCCGGCCGACTGTCCCTGCCTTGGGAGGGAGGCTGAGGGTCTGGGCTCTAGACTGCTCACTTCATTAGGACACTCTCCGGACACATCTTGGTCAGAACAGGAGAAAGTGCTTAAGGTGGTACCAATAACACTTCAGTGCTCAGCCCGAGAGTTTAGAAGGGGAAACTATCACACACCATGGCGGGCCTCATCCCACCTCCCAGACACTGAATGGAGCCCCTTTGCCTTCGAAGTCATCAACTCTCAAACCCCCCAGCCAAGATCACTAATACTGACTGTGCAATAAAAGGCCATTCCCTGCCCTGCAGCCAGGGTGGGGCTTTTAGTGCCCTCAGTTTCCCACTTGTAGTCTAAGGCTGAGTTTGGAAGGCCTGGCCTGCGGGCGAGCCTGAACCTCCAGCCCTCCTGGAGATCCTTCCATGGAGAAAGGGGTCCTCCTCCACTGGCTCCAGGATCGGGGATCTACAACCCACCTAAATTGGGTATTTCTTTCTGGGAACCAAGGGCTGACCTCTACCTCCACCCCAGACTGGCTGGCTAGCGCAGCCCAAAGACTTCCACTTTTCCTGGTGGCTTCAGGTTCCCTGTTGGCCTGGGCACAGTGGGGCTTGTGTCCCTACAGCCTAACTGAGGGAAGGATTTCTGAATCGGGGACAATATTTTTGGAGGTCCATGGTTCAGGACCCAGGGAGATACTATGCAAAATGCAACCCACCCCAAGAGGCTGGATCGAGCACCCTGTATCCTTGGGCCTGGGGAAAAGGATGGGGGGATGCCACAAAGCAAGGTCGAGAGAACCCGCTATGGGTGAAAACCCAGCCAAGACCCCTGCCCAGAGCTGGCGTCAGAGAGCAGAAGCCTGATGTAGGGGCAGGCTTCTTGGGGCGTGAGTACAGAGCTGAGGGCCATGCCTGTCTCGTGTGTGGAAGTGTGTATGCGTGTGTGCTCTGGGAAGCTTGGGGGAGGCAGCACGCATGATCTCTGCTGGGTCCTCGCTAAGATCAGGTGCCCAGACAATGCCAGAAAACACACTCCTAACTCCTCTCTTGCCTGGAGTGTTTTCCGAAAGGGGCTTTGGATCCTCCTCCCATCCAACCCCCCCTCACACCCCCAACACAGACTATGCCTGGAATAAAGAAGAAATTGATGCAAACATAAATACACAGCAGATGAAACCACAGAGGACGGGGGAGACCCTAGGGCAGGGAGAGGGTAGCTGGAAAGCAGGGCAACATGTCCCCAGACCTGGGGACCTTTGACTGATGAATCTGGTGGCATTGAAGCCTGACTTACAGGACTTCCCTCTTCTCCCCCTCCCAATCGACATTTTTTTGGGTCTCACGGCAACCTCATCACCAAACACAGGCATTTCTTCATCCTTAAGCGAAGTGACATGGGCCTCCAAGTAAGAGATTTAAAGGATGCCAGATTTTTTTTAAATCATTAATTGTAAACGTGCAAAATACCTGCTGGTACTTCACTTTAGAAGAATGTAATTGGCAAAAAGAAAAAAAAAGAGGAAAAAAGAGGCGGCTGATGAATAGATAATAGATCTTTAACCACCAATAAACAGAGAGCAGCGCCAGCAGCCTGGGGGATGTGATCATAATTATGCCGCAGCATGAGCCAATGGGGACGAGGGAACTCGGCCCTAAAATCATCCTAAAACCGAAGGCAAGCTCGAAAATGCGGACACGGCCTGGGACTGGAGAAGCGATCCTCACTCCCTAATCGCAAGCCCTGGGTTTGCACAGCAACCCGCCCCTAGGACGACAGATGGCAGAATAATAATAGAAATAGTGATGATGATGATGATGATGATGATAATAATAATAGCAATAATAACAATGATAACAATACTAACAAAAATAATAATGACAACGTAACGGTAATAGTAGTATCACATCAGCCTCTCCCTTGATCCTGGACCCCCATTCCCAGATATTGGGACCCCCAATTCCCAAAAGAGCTGTTTGGGGGAAAGAGATGAGCACCGTCCCAGAGAGGAAAATCGACAGCCTGTGGGCAAGTTGGAAGCCCACCGCCAGGGCAGGGTCGTCCACCCCGGTCTCAGCTTGGAAACGAACGGGCCGAGTCAAGGATCGTGAACTCAGGGACCCTGGGACCTAGAGGCTACGCGTGGTCGGAGGACCCCCATCCCCGGCCAGACTCCCTCCTCACCTGGGAAACCTCCGGGAGCTTCGCTGGGGGTGGGAATTGGTCTAACCCAACGGCTCCGTTAGCCCTCGCCGGGAACCAACCCCTGCTCGCTTACCCTCGAGTGCTCCCGGGGCGATTCCAGCTCCCCTGACCCGCGCCCGCGGGGGGCAGCAGCAGCATAGCGCCAGGCGCGAGGAATCTGTGCATCAGTGTGTCCGTCTGTCCCCCCAGCTCGGGCTCAGCAGGCTCGGGATCCAGGGGGCCGCAGCGAAGGCGGCGCCGCTCGGGGACTCTGCAGGGACCGGGGTGCCCCGGAGGGAATGGTGGTGGTGGAGAAGTAGGCGGTGGCTGAGGGGGAGGAGGTGGGGAAAGAGGAGGAGGAAGAAGAGGAGGAGGAGAAGGAGGAAGAGGAGGAGGAGGAGGAGGAGAAGCCAAAGGAAGAGGAGGAGGCGAAAGAGGAGAAGAAGCCGCCGCGGGCGCCGCGGGAGCAAGTGAGCTAGGAGCGCGCGGCGACGGCGCCGAAAGGCCGGGCGGCCTGGCGGGCGCAGGAGGCACGGCCGAGGCAGCGGCGCCGACTCCGTTCCACTCTCGGCCTGGATCCAGGCCTCCGGGTTCCCAGGCGCTCGCCTCCTTCTGACGCACTTTAAAGAGTCTCCCCCCTTCCACCTCAGGGCGAGTAATAGCGACCAATCATCAAGCCATTTACCAGGCTTCGGAGGAAGCTGTTTATGTGATCCCCGCACTAATTAGGCTCATGAACTAACAAATCGTTTGCACAACTTGTGAAGAAGCGAACACTTCCATGGATTGTCCTTGGACTTAGGGCGCCCTGCCCGCCTTTTGCAGAGGAGAGAAAACTTTTTTTTGCCTCCCCCGAGAAACTTCCCCCCCTCCCGCCTCTAACTTCGATCCCCCCCACGCCATCTCGCAAAAAAAAAAAAAAAAAGGAAAAAAAAGAAAAAAAATTACCCCAATCCACGCCTGCAAATTCTTCTGGAAGGATTTTTCCCCCTCTCTCCAGGTTGGGCGCGTTTGGTGCAAGATTCTCGGGATCCTCGGTGTTGCCTCTCCCTCCCCCTCCCCCCTTCTTTCCTTCTTCCTTTCCTTTCCTTTCCTTTCTTTCTCCCTTTCCTCCCCCACCCCCATCCCCATCCCCACCCCCACCCCCACCCCCAACAAACAAGTCCCCAATTCTCGTCCGTTCTCGCCGCGGGCAGCGGGCAGCGGGCGGCGGAGGAAGCGCGCCGCGGTCGCCGGGAGCTGGGAGCCCCGGGCGCCCGCTCCTCGGCGCAGCATGTTCCAGCCGGCGCCCAAGCGCTGCTTCACCATCGAGTCGCTGGTGGCCAAGGACAGTCCCCTGCCCGCCTCGCGCTCTGAGGACCCCATCCGTCCCGCGGCGCTCAGCTACGCCAACTCCAGCCCCATAAACCCGTTCCTCAACGGCTTCCACTCGGCCGCCGCCGCTGCCGCCGGCAGGGGCGTCTACTCCAACCCGGACTTGGTGTTCGCCGAGGCGGTCTCGCACCCGCCCAACCCGGCCGTGCCCGTGCACCCGGTGCCGCCGCCGCACGCCCTGGCCGCCCACCCCCTGCCCTCCTCGCACTCGCCACACCCCCTCTTCGCCTCGCAGCAGCGGGACCCGTCCACCTTCTACCCCTGGCTCATCCATCGCTACCGATATCTGGGCCACCGCTTCCAAGGTACGTGCCACGTCGCGGGGCTGCAGCGCTCTGCAGCCCGCACTGCCCTCGGCCTGCTCTGGGTGGGCGCCCGGCAAGGCCTGGATGGAGGTTCCTCTGGTTCGCCCGCCCGCGCGCCGCGTTTGGAAACTGGGCGGCGAGGAGCCGGGCACGGTCCCTAGTCTCCGAGCTGCGGCCGGTTTGGGGGCTGGCCGGCGGCCGCTTGACCCTTTAGAGAAGGGCGCAGACAGAGGAGTTGTCCCCGAATGCTCTCGGGTCGAGGCAGGCTTTCCTAGCGTGCTACGAGTGCCGGCCGCCAAGGAATCCGTGGCCCGCGGGGGTCCCCGGATTCTCTGTCTTCCCGGCGATGCCCTCGCCGCTCTGGCTCCGAGGGGCGCGGACAGGGCCCGGCCACCAGGTTCGCCTTCGACTGCGTTCGACTCTGTTTGCCATCCACTCCGCGCCCCTGCATCCTAGACCTGCAGCTTCTCGGTCTCTGACCCTCTTCCGGCGGCGAAGAGACCCTCGCGTCCCCAGAGCAAAGTCTGGGAGTTTGTTTTATCCTGCTTATTTTGGAGGCTCAGGCGGGGCGGGAACCCGCGCGGGTAGGAAGCTCTGAGGCTCAGCACTCTCGCCGTGACCAGCTCAATTCGGGCGCCGAGCGGCCACGGCGAAGGCAGGTTCGGTCTTGTTTTTGTTTTTGTTTTTGTTTTAAAAGAAATGAACCGGGTCGGAAGACGGGCTGGAGGAGATCTCTTTGGGTGTTTTCCTTTCTTGCTATTTTTTGGATTTTTGCGTGTGTGTGTGTGGGGGGGGGGGGGTGGGAGTGGAAGGAGAGTTAAAACTCCAGAAAAAGGGGCAAGTAATTAGTTTAGCGATCTGAGCGGGGCAAAGACCTACCTCCCGCGGCCGCTGATCAATACCCAGCGGCTTGCCCATTCATTAACCCTTGGCGTTCCTGCCAGAGCCTAGAATGGGGTAGATTCCACTCCTCCATAATTAAAAAAACCAAACCAAACAAAAACAACATTTTACTCTTATTCCCAGACCGGATTTGCCTCCATCCCTGCCTGGATTGTAGGTTTGTCTTTCTTTGGGTTTTGGTGAATCGATTTCCCACCCTAATGAGTGAATCCGAAACTCTCTGGCTTTGCTCGAAAAGTTTAGGGTTCCCTTTCCTCATTCTCTGGCAGCCACGCTCTTGGTCCCCACGCCAGGCCTGGAGTAGCCAGGATCTTCTGGGGCCGCGGACAGTCCCATCGGGTGACCGCAGCTCCGTACTCCCCGGGTTTCGATGCCTTCGCTCGTGTCTCCTAGTTCTCTGGAGCAGGGCAGCGGGAGAACGGGGCCTCGGGAGGCAGCGGCGGCAGAAACCCTGCGCACCCGCCGGCGAGATTTCGGTCTAGGCCGGGCTGCAGCGACACGCCCGGCCTCTGCGCTTTTCCGGAGGAGAAAGACTTAAGTACTTTAAAAATAAGTCCCCGAGAAAACTCTAGGATAGCGGTTCGTCGCCTCTTAGCCCCTCACCCCCGGGGCAAAGTTCTCCCAGAGGTTAGAAAGAAGAGACAGACGTTTCTATGGGTCCAGGGCGCCAATCCCCGGGCCCTGCCTTGCCGCCCCTTCCTCTGTCCCGGGCGCCGGTTGCGGAAGTGGCGAGGCTCGTGGGGCCCGGGCGGCTGCAAAGCCCGCAGAGGTCAGGAGCCTTGGGACTCGACCCGCCGGGACAGCTGCTGCTGGGTGCTGCACAGGTACGGTCCCGGCGGAGCGGGCCAGGCAGCTGGAGCGGTGTTCCCTTAGCGCGTGTGGAGGGCCCTGGGCCCCCGTGGGCCGGGCCGCACGGGCTACGTACGCGGAGGCCCTGAGCGCTGTGCCGGGTCAGCCCGGCTCGGGAGAAGCGCGCGGACCTGGCCAGGACGGCCCCCTTTAACGGGACTTCTGTTGTGTCCCCCGCAGGGAACGACACAAGTCCGGAGAGCTTCCTTTTGCACAACGCGCTGGCCCGAAAGCCGAAGCGGATCCGAACCGCCTTTTCCCCGTCCCAGCTTCTGAGGCTGGAACACGCCTTCGAGAAGAACCACTACGTGGTGGGCGCAGAGAGGAAACAGCTGGCGCACAGCCTCAGCCTCACGGAAACTCAGGTGAGCGGGCCCAGGCGCGGCAACCGCATCCCAAATCTCTGGACACACGCAGCCCGCAAAGTATGGAGGGCTTTCGGCAAACAGGCCGGGAGCTGGTTCCACGCCCGGGCTCAGGACGTGTAAGTTTTGAGGTGCTCTTGGCTTCCTTGGGCTCCAGCAGGGTACTGTAGGAGATGACCCGCCCGAGGCTCTGGGGGGGCGGGGGTGGACGGGCTGAGTTGCTCCTTCTGTGCGGCTGGGCTGGCCTTGCAGCTCCTGGCTGTGACCGCTCTGCACTTTTGGTGAGACTTTCGGTGAGAGTCTGGGGTACGCGGCTGGGATCCAGGAAGGAGTGCCGCGGGGTTCTGGGGTGTTTGGGGCTCTAGGCTGGAGACAGAGCTGAGAGTGGGTTAGGGCGAGCTCTGTGCACCGGGGGCTCAAGGCTCACACCGACGGAGCCAGTTACTCCCCTTGAGGGGATCGGAGAGTCAGACCACCGAGCCGGGCATCCTGGGTGCGTCCCTAAATCCGGGAAGCTAGAAGCCTGCGGGAGAGGAGCTGCCTCAGGGGGCAGACCCTTCCTGCGCAACAGGGTCCCGAGGCGGCCAGGTTCTGGCCTGCCCCGGGGCGAGGAGGGGGCTTAGGGCTACAGTAGGCGCTACTGTACGCGGAGCCTCAGGGCGGGGTCAAAGTTCCCGGCAAACAGTAACATTTTCGGGCAGATTAAGTTGTAACACTTTTCCTGGGAGGCGCAAAGAGGTCGAGGCTTTTGTTTTAAAACGTCCCCCCGGACAAAACCGAGGAGGGCCTCGCGGGTTGGTGCGGGGCCCGGCACAAGCCGCGGCCCGGCTGATTTCTCCCGGATAGCCGAGTCGGCGGTGGTCTTTGTCCGCCTCGCTGCCCACGCTGCCTGGAGTCTTTGTGTGCGTGTCAAGCCCCGAGCGCACCGACGCGCGCCTTGGGCGAGCGCCGGGGAGAAATGAACCGTCCTCCCACTCAATTAGCAAACTCAAAGCAAATTAAACTCAGCCGTGTTCCAGCTCGGCTTTTTCATGGGGGCACTTTGGGGGATTGGGGGCATCCGGGGAGAGCAAGCCGGGACCTGGGCCTGCCGACTCAAAGGAGAAAGCGGAGCGGACTTCAGGGGCCTGGGGTGCTGCTAGCAGAATGGGACAGCCCTGGTGGCATGGGAGGTGCAGTCATCACCATGTTCCTCACCTGTACCTCACCGCTGAGAAGCTTGGGCGGTGTTACTGTCTGGTCTGGTCACTGTATGGGGCCCCATCGCCAGCTTCCCCAGGGACTGGTCGGGATAGCATCTGAGCCCCACCTCACTGCTCCCCAGACTTCTAGCAGCGCTCCGAGGAGGCCAGGCTGCCGGCCCCGCCCTGGTGGGAAGTGATGTGATGGGGTGAGAGCTTGGCCCTGGACTGTCCTGGGGCTGGTCAAGAGGAGGACTGAGGGGCTCTTCCCTTCTCTTTCACAGTTTTTCTTTTACTTCCCCTTTATCTCACAGTCTTTCAGAAGCTTTCACTTTTGAGCCTCTTTTCCTAGCTGAAAAGAGACAGCTGGGTTGGACCCCAGGGCTCTGCACCCCATCATCCCCCCGGTTTCCCCCAGCACCCCCCCCCCCACACACACAACTGCTCCTGCTCTCACCTGCAAGAGTAGCGGGCAGAGAGGAGGAAGCTCAGGCAAATCTTGACTGCCTACCCAGGGCCCAGGCCTTGCCGAGGAGGCGCTATATTTAGGCAGCGGCTGCGGGAAACTGGCAGAGAACAGAAAGCACATTCGGCCCAGCAGGAGCTGCAGCAGTGGGAATGAGATCTCCCCTGCACTAGTTAGGTAGAGGGAGTGAGGGATGTGTCTCTTTTAATTTTCCCTTACTTATAATTTTATAGGGGTTTCCCAATGTTTGCCAGGCTTTTGCACTTAGCGGGATGTGGGTGTCCCGAGCAGGACAAAGTGAGAAGGGGGCACTCTGCACTCTGGGCCTCGGGACCAGGGGAAATGTGCCCCAGGAGGGCCCAGAAGGGGAGGGAGCCAGCCTTCTCACCGGCCCCGGGATAGGAGCTCTGTTCCCCAAGGGGAGGCCGTGGGGAGGTCAGCTAATAAGACACGCAGCTGGGGTGCTGGACTTCCGTAGTCTCAGTCCCAGGTCCGGGCCAGGCAAAAGAGGAAGCGGTAGGAGGGCGCTGTGCAGGAACTAACACGCCCCATCTGCCTCTCCTGCAGGTAAAAGTATGGTTTCAGAACCGAAGGACGAAGTTCAAAAGGCAGAAGCTGGAGGAAGAAGGCTCAGATTCTCAACAAAAGAAAAAAGGGACGCACCATATTAACCGGTGGAGAATCGCCACAAAGCAGGCGAGTCCCGAGGAAATAGATGTGACCTCAGACGATTAAAAACACAAACAGAACCCCACAGAAACGGACAACACGGAGCAAAACAGAGACAGGGAGAGGAGGGGAAGAAGAAAAAACCCTACAAAACAAAAACAAACCACACACACGTTCACGGAGAAGGGGAGAGGGAGTCAGAGAGAGGGGCGGCGCGACGCAGACGCTGGGCAGCAAGAGCGCAGGGTCCTGATCCGAGGCCGTGCCGAGATGGCAGAGGACGGAGGCTCCTGGATGAACACGCAACCCTTGTCTAAAGAGGCAGCTTGAGAGAGACAGAGAGAGACAGAGAGAGACAGAGAGAGAGAGAGATCCAAAGGTGGCAAAGCCGAAGGCGCTCTGACAAGGGGAGCTGTCAGTCAAACGCCAAACCAGCGAGACAAGATGATTGGCAGGTATTCCGGTTATCTCGCAGTCCGATTTTTTAAAAAATGATAATGATAATGATAAAAGAAAAACCCCAACCAGGCACAGGACTTTTTATTTTGCACTTCGAAGTGTTTTTTTCCCCAATCTTTAAAAATAATCAGTAACAATGGGGACTCCACCTCCAGCCCCATCCCACACCTGTTCAAAAACTTGAATTGCATGTAGCAGTTGTTGGGCGAATGGTGTCTTAAGACAGAAAGTGAATTGTAATTTTCTTTTCCTTTTAAAGACAGGTTCTGCGTGCTTTTTATTTTGATTTTTTTGCAAGAAATGTGCAGTCTGTAAACACTTTTTGATACCTTCTGACGTCAAAGTGATTGTGAAAGCTAAATGAAGTAGGCTCAGCGATAGTGATCCTCTTTCAGAGAAACGGGGAGCAGGATGGGGGGCTGGGGGTGGAGGGGGAGGGTGCCCACAAGAGGAGTCAGGACTTGTACTGGGAAAAAAAACCCTAAATTAATTCTATTTCTTGGACATTCCTTTCCTAACATCCCAAGGCTTAAAACCACGAACTAAACTCCTTTTAGTGGTTGAAGGTATTGGCCGAGTTCAACCATTTGCCGTAAATAAAGGCCATTCCAAACTTTCAATCTATCTATTGCAAAAACTGAAGGACTGTAGTTAGCAGGGATGATAAGTGTGGCCAAGAACACGGCAGCAAGTTTTCAAGCACTGAGTTTCTATTCCAAGATCATAGACTTACTAAAGAGAGTGACAAATGCTTCCTTAATGTCTTCTATACCAGAATGTAAATATTTTTGTGTTCTGTGTTAATTTGTTAGAATTCTAACACACTATATACTTCCAAGAAGTATGTCAATGTCAATATTTTGTCAATAAAGATTTATCAATATGCCCTCAGAGTAGTTGTCTTGGGAAATTGAAGTGAATTATTGAAAAAAGTATCTCTTTGAGTGTGGTCCTTCCCCATCTAGGCTCAAGAAGCCCAGGTTCCCCACCCACAAAAGGGCCAGGCTGATGGATTCTTGGGCATGTTAAAGAGAGAAGAGGGTGGAAAAGGGAGAGGATTAGGAAAACTTAAGTCCTTCAGAAAAGGGATGGGAGAAAAGTTTTCCATCCAGACCTCTGCCCACTACACGGCCTAAAGAGGGAGTTTAATTTGAATTTCAGGTTAAAAAATGCTTACTACTCTTAACCTCTAGTTATTTAAAAAAAACTGGACATATAGTTATGCATTGAAGAGTATTCCCCCAGGATTGGGGAAAACACTTAGCAGAATCAGGATCCTGGGACTTTTTAAACTGTGTTTCTGACTTCAAACCCCAAAACACAATTGTCCTTCTCCCTCTCTCTATCCTTCTTTCCCTCTTTTCCTCCCTCCCTCCCTTCCTTCCTTCCTTCCTTCCTTCCTCCCTCCCTCCCTCCTTTCCTCCCTCCCTCCCTCCCTTCCTTCCTTCCTTCCTCCCTCCTTCCCTCCCTCCCTTCCTTCCTCCTTCCCTCCCTCCCTCCCTCCCTCCCTTCCTTCCTTCCTTCCTCTCTCTGGCCCCAATCTGCCAAAGGTGAGGGGATGAGCCCAAGGGCCTCAGCAGCCTTATAAGGCAAGCGTTCTGAGAAACCTTCAACTCTCAATTTTAACATTAAAGAAAAAGTTGTACCCAGTCTTGGAGGAAACTTAGCTTTTCTCCCCCCCTTCCCCCTTCTGGGGGTACGAGGTTGTTTTTGCATGCTTCATTTGCTTCTTATCCTGATAGGCTGCATTAATCAGTTTTATTTCCATTGATAGAGAAACCTCGTCTGTTCTGTTCGAGCTACAAAGCGTCCTGCGAGCTTTTGTGAAAGTGCAAATCAGTTTAAGCAATTATCATACCAGGAATATGAAGGGGAAAGAAGAGGCCTTGCCCAGTGGTCTCCTTTAATCTCTTAATCCACGGATCCAGGGGGGCTGCCTGGACATAATTTAGGACAATCTCCCCACCCTTTACACTGTGATAAGGCCAAGTTACAATGCAGGGCGAAAATACAAGCTTTGTTAACATCCTGCCTTGAAAAGTTAAGATTAGACATTCCATGCACGTGTGGGGACTATAGGGCACTATGGAAATTTTTCTTTCTTTTTTTCCCCTCCCCTCCTCTACTTCGAAAGTAGAATTCATTCTTGGCTTCTCTCCCTCTTTTTCCCCTTTATCTCTGCCTTTCTCTCCTTTTTTCTCCCTCTCTGTTTCTCTGGAGAACCCTGGCTGTTTATGGTGCATTTCCACGCAGACTCCTTGGGAAGGTATGGGTATAGTCGGGGAGACTCCACTGCCCGAGGATGCTGAGGCGAGAGGGGGCCACCTCAGGAGACACAGGCTTGCCTCTCAAAGGGACAGGTGCTGTCCTGTGTATCCTGGAAACTCAAGTGGGGTTTCCAGTCACTTGGACAGCGGGACCTCTGTGACCAATAGCTGTCCCGAGTGCTTTGCAGTCCCTGCTACAGCATTGCTGCACTTCTTTCTTTTAAGCAAGTTACCTTTTCCTTCTACCCACTTTGCCAAACCCAGAATGCCTCAAACACAGAGCACAGACCTGTTAAAATTCAGACTAGCCTTTCCTGAAGAAAATTTCCTATCTTGATAAAAGGCTTATTTCTGCAAGAACCATATACTTTTTTTTTTTAAGTACAAGAAAAGGGGGAGGGTGATGGGGTTTTTTTTGTAAATGTCCTATGTAGTGTAACAGCAATAAAATCATCAGAGAATACTATTAGCTTTGGAAAAAAAAAACCTAAAAGCTTTATTACAAACCAAGCTTTGAAAATAGGGGGGATTAGGCGGCTGAAAGGGTCCCACAATGGTAAGAAGAAAAGGTTTCATGCTAATGAGGTTAATGCCCTTTGTATCTCGGGCCTCCACATCTTCATTACGCGCTATCTCGGGCTGCACGGAGCGGCTCAGAGAGCCGCAATCCACTCCAACGCCCCCCTTCCCGGCCCAAAGAAGGATTTGATAGCAGCTCTGTTCAAACTAGATAATTATATCTTTTCAAGTCGGAATTAAGATAAAGAAAGTGAAGCAGAGGCGGCTCGCCTTGATCCACTGCAAACAAATTTGGCGCACTTTCGAGTCCTTCCCCCGCCTCAAAAAGGCTGGACAGTCAGCTTATTAGCCGCTCGTTTGCTTTATTAATTCATCTATTTAAAGTGGCAGGATTAGAGCGTCTAATGTGGACGCGGGCTGCCGTGGCGCTGAGGAATATAAATATTTGCGAGATGCCACCCCACGATGACTATCTGGGCGCGGGGCGCGGGGCAGGGTGCGGGGCGCGTGTGCCTTGTGGCTGCGTCCCCGTCACAGTGCGCGCGTGCTGGGCTGGAGCCCCTTGGGCAGGGAAGCGTGGTAGCTGTGTGCTGCAGGTCTGTGTTCTCCCTCGTGGTACATGGGTGCCAGGCCTAGATGACCCTGGCAGGGTGCAATGGGCATCGAGGGTCAGGTTCTGTGTTCCTCCCTACACGTGGAACTGCACGCACGTTGTCTTGTGTCTTGCCTGTTTCCCCGAATGGGGATGTAGGTTACACGTTTGATCCATGACCTGCTCCCTTCTTGATTACTTGTGGGCCTTCCCTGTGCGTTCGCCTGACCGAGAGGCTTGGGTTCTCAGTTTGCATTTCCCTGACAGAGTCAAACGGAACATATAACGCAAGTGTGCCCGGGCTACATTCTCCTTCCTGAGAGGTACACGTGGGTTCCGCGTGCGTGTCTCATTTGGGGTCCAGTTCCTCAGCGCAGCAAAGGGCCAGGTAGGCGTGGGCGGAGGGGTAGGGGGTGGGGGGCTCTGTTCAAGGCACCAGAAACTCCTGAGGTGGGAAAAGCTTCGGACCTCTGGGCACTTACTCCTTTCTGCCTCTTGTGTGAGTGTCCGGTGCTCCCAGCTCGCTCCAACTCTGTTCCCGGCAGCTTAGCGCAGTCCGAGCGGGAGCTTTAGCGGCGGCCCGGAACCTGCCGGGCCACTTTTGTGCTAGGGGCGGATTGTGGAGGGCGGAGAGCCGCACCAAGCGGGCCCGGCAGAAAGGGGGCTCGGGCCTGCGCGCGGCCTTGGAGATCTCGGTTCCTCCCCGTCCCCGCCTCGAGTCGCAGGGAACAAAGTCTCGGACGCGCAGGCCGATTGGGGAGGGACTCTGGCGGGTCGGAGGCCTCGCCCGGGGCCCCGCGCCGCGGCTGGGGGCATCTGGGCTAGGCTCCCCGCATGCGGGCAATTGCAAGTCGGACTAAGGGTGTGGATGTGAGTTAGGGCGAGAGGCTGTGCTTGTGGTTTTGTAGAGGCTGAGTGTACCAGTGAGGTCTGTGAAACAGTTGTTCGTGTGTCTGAGCCAGGATTTAAGTCAGGATGTGTAGGTGCTAATTGTGCTAACTGCGTGAGTTAGAGGCTGGAGAGGCCGGTGCTACTTGTGTAGATTGTGAGTGTGTCAAGGTGTCCAGCTTTCCTTGTGCATCTAGATTGTATTGAGTTAGGTAGGGCAAGAACGGGCAGCTGCGCGGCTGTAATTAGAGAGCTTATAAAGGTGTAGAAATGCAATCGTGTAAAGAAGTTGTGTGCCAGCGTCTGGTCGCTGTGAGCCGGCTGCAGTTGTGGATCTCAAAGGATGGGAATGGCCTCAGAGTGTGCGACTCGCGGGAACATTTCTCCGTGTTTGGGTGGGGGTCCCCTGTGATGGCGTCCATGCCGGCACCAGGGCAGCATATGTGTATGTCTCCGGATCTAGACGTGTGAGTTTAGTGAGAAGGCTCGGGTTCGGTTATTGTTTCGCAGCGCACCACTCGCTCCGGAGTTTGGCAAACAGCAGCCGTTTTTTTTTTTTTTTTTTGGTAACCGCATTTTCCCAGGCCGGCCCTTCTTATTCCAGCAATCAGCGTTTGGTTTACTCGGGTGCCGCCTCAGAGCAGAGGCAGGCAGGGCGGGAGAGGAAGCGGGCCTGCAGCGTTCGGCCGCGATGCCTCGAGGCCGAGTTGCGGGGCCGCGGGCGCGCCTAGCCCGCCGCTCCGCTCCTGCGTCCGCCGCTCGGCCGCCGCGTTTACTTCCCCCTACCAGCCCCTCAGCGAGGGGGAAGTGGGAGTTTTGAGAACTCGCTGACCCCAGCCGTGACCCCGCTCGGGCAGGTGGCTTCTCCCGGCGCGACCCAGTACTCCGGGAAACCCGAGGCGGTGCCACGCTTGAAAGCGAAAGGTCCATTCATCAGCCGCGCCCCAGCGTCTAATTGGCCTTTTGTTCATCAGTGCCTGTGGCCCGGCGAGGGGGTTGGGGGAACATGGGAGGGCCCCGGGGCTGTAAGTAGGGGTGCCCGGCGTTCCGGGCTGGGGTCTGGGTAGGGCAAAGGAGCGTCGCACTCCTCCGAGGGGGCGCCAGAGCGCGCCAAAGATCACGCCCACGTGCGAGGATGCTCGGCTGGCGGCTGGTCTCCGAGCGCCCCGGCCGGATCCTCCGAGCTGCTGGAGAGCCACGGCCTCGCCCCTGCCCTCACCTCCCCCTGCAGACTGAGTTCACGTCTTTCCTCCGCGCCTCGGGGATTTCAGACCTGCCTTCCTGCCTGTCCCAAGTTCCCAGCTCAGGAGCTGGCCTGGGGCTGGTTTGGGCTCACGCCCTGCCTTTCTTCGTGCTTCTTTCGCCCTGCTCTACCCGCCTACCATAGAGAGACTCTGGGTCCCCCTCCCTAGGCACCAACCTGGTACCCTCGTCCGGCCTGCACCCTGCTTCTCTGGGCGAAGGAATTGAGAGAATTTTTTGGCCCGCCAAGGAGGTGGGAGTTGATCAACTGTTAGGCGATCAGATCGGAGAGGAAGACCGGATCTCCACCACTCCAAATTCCATCTGGCTCTCCAAATCAAGCCTCACCTTCCCTCTCCCTGTCTCCCACCCAGTGTACAAATCAAGCCTCGCCGGTCCCCCTCTCTACCCCACACCTACTGCACACCGCCAGAGAGTCCTAGAGAAAGCGCAGGGGCAAGGTCTCCTCTCCCAGCATAAGCGCAGAGGCCCAGACGCACCTGATGCGCCAGGGAGGTGCCTGGAATGGGGATGGGGTCGCGTTTGGAAAATGGTCCAGGGCCCCCAGCCCCACGCCTCTCCTCCCTTTCCCCGGGAGGACCGGCTTTGCCCGGCAGTGGTCTGGCTGCCCGGCTCAGCGCCTCAGCCCGGCCCCAGGCCGCGCCTGCCCCCAGCCGGCTCCAGGTCCTATATATAGCGCGGGTCTCCACAGCCCTCTGCTGGACCCTGACGTCAGGAAGAACTTGATCTTGCCTGCTTCGCTCCTGCTTCTGAAACTGATCCTTGAAATGAGAGAACAGACTCTACACAATTCCCATGGCCTTGACATAAGGTACAGCGATAAATATACACCACTAATGAGCAATTACCATATAATCACCTTCCAATTAGCTCGCATAATGATGAATTAAACATTCTAGCAGGCAGGATTAGGTTTCTTACTTTGTATATTATTTACGAAGGCTATAGCTTCTGCAAAGAACCAAATATCAAATTAGATGGGGAATTTTCACTTGGGGGTAATTATGCATTCAGGCCAGCGGCTGTATTCTGGTCACTTGTCAAATGAGGCCTCCTGCAAGGTACTGACCAGTTCGTTTGGGCGTTTATTTCCTCCTTTTCCTCTTTTTTCTTTAGGCAGCAATTGCCTTTCCTTTTCCTTTTACCGCCCTGGCCCGCGGGAGGGAGGCTGGGGGCTTGGGGCGGGTAGGCGGGGTTTGGGGAGGACGTCCGTCTTGCGCTGAGGATACGGCTCAGGCATCCAGGCCCTCGCAGCGCCTGTCTCCTAGGCCCTGCCTGCTCTGGCCCCAGGTCCATTCCTCTCCAGCCGGCCGGGCAGGATGACCCGGGCGCGCCCCAGGGGCCATCCGAGCGTTCGGAGGGCAAACGCGGGGGCTGGGCGCTACGGCGGGCGCTGGGCCAGGGCGGCCGCCGCCCTCCCACCCGCCCCGCCTGCGTTCTGCGGCATCCCCTAGCCCCCCAGGGGCCTCAGTGCGCTCTATTCTGACTTTTACCCCCACCCGCACCCCAGTGACAGGGAGAGAAACGGTGCGTGGGGAGGAATACTGAAACAAACAACAAACCTCCACCTGCCCGCAGACACCTCTCTTGTTCGGAAATGAATTTTGGCAAGAGATTAACTCCTCATCTGATCTAACGCTGCTGACATTTGGGGAGAAGATGAAAATGGCAGCTCAATTTCATTCAGAAAAGGGGTCACTTCGTGGGGCTCCGCTCTGCTTCCCAGAGAACGTGGACGCCCCTCCTTCTCCCCGAAACCAGAGGAGGCGGCCTGGAGCAGGGTGGGGGCCGGGAGGCGCCCGGGACTGCTCACCTGCGCCCCGCATCAGCGGGCCCCTTGGGCTGGACCCTGCCCTGTCGGGTTGAAAGGTGAGAATGGAAGGAGGCTGTAGGCTGGGGCATCGTCCTCTGGGCAGAGGTGGGCGCTCCTGGGCCCCCATCCAGGACTCTTCAGTCTGGTGAGCCTGTTCCTTGCAGGGAGGCCAGTGGGAGATAACGTTTCAGGCCTCATCAGAGGTGAGGTTGTTAAAGCCAGATGTCCCAACGCCTGCCTGGCATCCTTTTCCTTGTGCTTCCTGGGCAGGTAAAAGGGCACCTAAGAGATGGAAGTTTGGACCCTGCAGTCTTGTCTAAGGGTCTGGCTTATTTGGAAATCATGGATCTGACTTGGCCTCTCCCCATTTAGCTCCAGGAGGCGGCAAGGTCCTGGGAGGTGGGAGTTAGGGCTTCCTGGAGACTGAGCTCCACCCCTGCCCCCAAACACCTACTGCTGATGCTAGAGGTGGACCATGTTCCTGGCCACCCAGAGGGCTCCATAGTGCCTGGCCTCTCCCGCCCAGGCTGCGACTGTGTGACCAGTGGCCTCATCCTGGTGCCAGGCAAGGGAGACAGGTGGAGTCACTTTTCAGGCACCTGCCCGATCGATCCCTGGACCTTGAGGCAGGATTCCTGCCCCACCCACTTCTGAGGCCCTGTCTTTGGGGAGCAGGACCTGGGACTGGGCTTGAGGGCATCATCATCAGCTCAGACCAAGGGCAAGGAGAAGGACCTGTGCCTGGGCCCCTGGGAGCGAGCCTGGTGAGGAAGCCTGAGGATGGCCATGTACCTTGCATGCTGGTGGCTGCAGATGTGTGAGAGGCTGTATGTGAATGTGGCTTGCACAGCATGTAACCTGAGCATGTGGACACGTACACAGATACGTAAGTGTGCGTGTGGCCTTGGGGGTGAAGGGACTGCTGGAACCCATGCTGTGTGTGCAAAACTTAGGAAAAGCCATTCCTTCTTCTGGGTGGATGGGTGCCCTGTGGCTTGAAGAGTGAAAAGTGAGCTGGATTTCAGCGCCTGCCTCCCCGCCACTGCCCCCTCACCTCTTAGGCAATGCACAGTCTCTGTTCCAAACGCTTGGGCTCCGGTGGGGATTCTGTGTTGGGTGTGATATTATTATTTTTTTTTTATTATTATTTTTTTTTTGCGGTACGAGGGTCTCTCACTGTTGTGGCCTCTCCCATTATGGAGCACAGGCTCCGGACGCGCAGGCTCAGCGGCCATGGCTCACGGGCCCAGCCGCTCTGCAGCATGTGGGATCCTCCCGGACCGGGGCACGAACCCGTGTCCCCTGCATCGGCAGGCGGACTCTCAACCACTGCGCCACCAGGGAAGCCCAGGTGTGATATCATTGAAGGTGCCTTTAGGGTTGAGAGTCAGCTTTGTGCTGAGCAGTCCCTCCTTCACTGGCTGGGGACTGCCCCCTGCCCCCTTCCCAGTGTGGAGGTTTTGGGTACAGCAGCCAGAAACAACGTTCCTAAGCATCGTGCCAAAGGCTGGCAAGCACAGGTGCCTTTGCACTTGTGCGTGAGGCCGAGGGGCAGAGTGCATGTGTGGGCATGAATGTTTGTGAACACTTGTTTGTGTTTGTGGGAGAAGGCTGCAAGTGTGTGTGTGTGTGTGTGTGTGTGTGTGTGTGTATGGGTGAGCATAAGTGTGCCCGTGGCTGGGGGCATGGCTGAGCATGTTGGTGGGAGCCATGTGAGGGGCTGTGGGTGCAGCTGCCTTCCCTGCCCTGGCTCCCCCAGCCTTGCAGGGCCCTCTTTCAGCTGCCTCGTGAAGGGCTCATCCTGCCCCTCCCTCGCTGCTTTCCTGTCCCACACTCTAAATGACTGCAGTTATGTCTTCCATGAAAAACAGAAGTGGTGTCTGATACGGCAGATGACTTCAAATGGAAGGTTGCTGCTTCGTTAAGTAAATGATGCTGTGTTGATTCCGATGTCGCTTTCCCTTTTAGTCATCTACAGGCAGCAAGGGGACTTAATCAGCTCTAGGGACCCTGGTGGGAGCAAGAGAGTCAGTGCCGAAGTTTATGGAAAGCCTGAGCATTTTTATGGCCCCTCTTCTCTGCTCACACCCCCTGCTCCCCCCACCCCAGAAATCTTGAGTTTTCGCAGGTGAAAGGAGATGTTATTTAGAATGTGCTACAGGCCAGACCCTCCTATCATCTTCAGGAGGGCCGAGGAAGAGCGGTGGTTTGGGCAGTGTGCACACATGTAATGTGCATGTGTGGTCCAATGACCCAAGGTCCCAGTTGCTCATCACCCATCAGCTGTCTGAGCACGTGGCTGCTCCCTTCCAGATGTAAGCCTGTCGTTCTGAAATGCTTCCTGTTCCTTCTGTGATGGGGTTCCAGACTGGAGTACCAGCATCCAGGAGGTCCCTTCAGTTCTGAGTAGAACAGGACTCTCCCAGCCCTGTTCTAGCCACTGTGCTTCTGTTAATGCAGCCTAAGACAGCCTTGGCTCTTTCGGAAACCAAGAGTGGGGCAAAGTCATAGATGTTGGCCAAGCCAGCTTCCCCTCGGAGAAGGAATCCTACAGAAGGCTTCACTGGTGGTCATACAGCCCGGGCTTGGATGTTTTCAGAGCTGGGTTGCTCACTACCTCCTAAAGTTGCCTTGTCTCTTCTGAAACAGCTCTGAGTTTTAGGATTTTCTTTGAGCACTGGAGAATGTCTTATCTCCTTGGAGTTTACCTGGTGACATGACAATTGTTTGAAGCATTGCCTCCCTGCATGCCCCTTCCCTCCAATTATTATGAAAAAATACAAACTTATACAATAGTAGGGTGAATAGCTTAATGTATACATCCCCCATCTTCCACAACAATTATGTGATGAGCTGAATTGTGTCCCCCAAATTCATATGTTGAAGTCCTAAGCCCTAGTACCTCAGAATGTGACCTTATTTGGAGACAGGGTCTTTATAGAGGCAATCAAGTTAAAATGAGGTCACTAAGGTGGGTCCTAATCCATTATGACTGGTGTTCTTATAAAAAGAGGAAATTTGGACACTGACACACAGAGAGAAGATGATGTGAGTTCAGAGGGCGTAGGCAGCCATCTCCAAACCAAGGTGAGAGCCTGGAACAGATCCTTCCTTCAAACCCTTGGAAGGAACCATCCCTGCAGATACCTTGATCTTGGACTTCCAGCCTCCAGAACTGTGAGAAAATACATTTCTGTTGTTTAAACCACCCAGGGTGTGATACAGCCTAGCAAACACATACAAATGATGAAATCAAGGTCCCTCTGGCTCCATCTGTCTTTCCCAGGCACTCTCCTCCCATGGCTATTTGGAAGCAAATTCCAGACATGGTGTCTTTCACTAGTAACAGTTTTAGGATGTATCTCAAACAGGATTTTTCCCCCCACTATAATTGGTTTTATTTATTTACTTACTTTACTATTTTTACCATTTAATCAATTAATCAATTTTTTTAAGTTTTTTTACTGGAGTATAGTCACTTCACAGTGTTGTGTTAGTTTCTGCTGTACAACGAACAGGATCCTTTTAGAAGTTTGATCACAGCACCATGACTCCTTAATCATTCTCCTGACCATGAGGTGATGGGCTGGGCTGTGAGTAGACAGGGGCCTGAATGTAGCCCCGGCCTGAGGTGTGAACTGCCTGAGGGTACAGTGAGGACAGCCTATTTGGGACACAGGGGAGGCCCATCTGTAAATGCTGGTGCCCTCCTCCTATTTGGAGTATTTCCCTTCCAAGAAAGTCTGTGTGTGTGTGTGTGTGTGTGTGTGTGTGTGTGTGTGTGTGTGTGTTTTGGAGGGTAATGTAAGTGCCTCCCCTTTCCTTTGTGGGGAACTTGACGTTGCCTGTCTGACCAGACTGCAGACCTTAGCAGGACTCAGGGAAGTATCAGGAGGGGGGCTTTGCTTCCTTACCTGGGGCACAGGTGCCTGCGGTCATGCACCTGTCCCCCTTGGGTGCCAGCCCCTTTGGCCACTACTTCCCCTGCCGTGCCTTTGCATGGAGTACTCAGGGGAACCAGGCTGCAGCAGGGGTTCCCAGGATAAAGGGGCAGGACCTGGGCAGAGCTACTGTCACCCTCTAGAGTCACCTCCTCAGCTGGGGAGGGACCCCCCGAGGAGGGGCAGCCCAGGAGGGTCCTCCTCGTTGCTCTCTGAACACCTCCAGATGGACCTTTCTGAGCTTCCTGACACCCAGGTTGCTTCTAGGGAGCAGCTGGGCTGGGGCTGCCTTTGTCCAGCCTGCTGGGGTCCGGGGCCCTGGAAGCCACAGCCGTGGAACCACAGCCTCTCAGAGCAGAGCTGAGCGTGGCTCCCCAGGTGCCCCGGCTGCGGCTGCATTGCTAAGTTGTGTCCCTGGCAAGTAATTACACCCACGTCAGCTCAGTTGCACCCTAAGCAAATTAGTTGCTGATCTGAAGATGTAATTAAGCAATGGTGAGTGCAGTTTAGCAATTGCAAATGCCTTTCCTCTCTGGGGCAGCAATCACAGGCTGAAAAGCCCGTTCCAAGACCTGTTGGAGGCCCATTTCATTCCATGACCCTCCTTGTTCTGAGTCTAGGTAAAGAGGTACCTTGCAGCCAACTTCTGTTTGATTTCTAAATATTGGGGGAAAACCTTTGGATGTGTCAGGGAGCTAAACATAATTAGCATTCTTTAGGAACAAAATACACAACAAACCTGCTACTGTTTTCTTAATTATATGTCTTCTGATATAAAACAATCCCTTGGTGTTGGTGATGTGTAGATTAATTATCCCAAACAATTTCTGTTGAAAGTTGGGAAATGTGTCTCTTGACCTCCTTCTCCACTTCAAGGGAGCCAACCTCTCGAGTTTCCTCCAGAGCCTCGTCACTACCTGTGCTGAAGAGGTGGAGGAAGAAATGGACACCTCTGGGCTGTGGTGGGGTCAGGCTGGACTGTGGGCTTTCGGGGTCTTGGAGGCCTTGGGGCGAGCAGGGCCAGATGACTTTCCAGGCTGGCCCATCAGAGACAGACCCACAGCCCCAGACAGGGGCCCAGTCGGGGGAGGGACGCATGCAGGTGACGACGGAGCAGTTGTGATGTTTGTCTGAAGTCTCTGGACCCTCCAGTCAGGAGTTCCTGTGACTCTTCCAGAAGAGGAAAAACAGCCTTGTCTTGGGGCACACCTGGCTGCCCCACTGGGCCGGGCATTGGGTTTCAGGAACACTCGATAACATGCTTGGGGCAGTCCCCTGGGGAGGGGTCTGTGTACCCCTCTCTGCCCATATCCAGTCCCCTTTACTGGCTGCTCACCAAAAAACTACTTACTTTCCTGAAAGCAAGTGAGTACACAGTACACCTGTGTGAGGTCGGGGGCGCTGGGACAAACGGCTGCTGAATTAAGTGGCTGGACTGAGCTGAGGATGCAGGGAAAACAGGGTTGGGGGCACGGGGGGTACATAGGGAAGGGGAAAGTTCCAGCACAGGGCTTAGGGCTCTGCTGGGTGCAGGGGCCTGGTTGCACTGCCTCCTGAGAGCTGATCCCCCCTCCTCCCTTACTGACCAGCACCCTGCTCACCTTTCCATCAGCCGGTTGTTTTGGGGGTGGCTGCCATTCCAGGGTGAAACTGACTTAGGGAAACACTACCTTGGCGGGAAGAAGGGAGAGCCGGAAGGGCCCAGCTCAGACCGTAATGCGCCCCCAACAGGTGCCTAAGCTAAGAACAGCCCGCTTTCTAATTCTTTGTTCATCAGCCCGCTGAGTGGGCAGGGACTCTCCCCACTTTGCAGATGAGCAGATTGAGGCCCAGGGAGATTCTGCCTGGACCTCTAGGATGTTTGCTGTAGAACTAGTAAGAGGCCACTACCCCACAGCTGACCCTGAGCTGGACGGGGCTCTCCTGGCTTGTGGGCTTCCACCTGGGTGCAAGCTGCAGTTAGTGGGCACCACTGTGTGCAGGGGACCAATCAAGCTGGGTGGCAAAGCTGAGGCTTGGGGAGGGAGCATTGGTCAGCCCACCTCTTTACCCTCCATTTCACCCGCCTGGATCAGAACAGAGAGAGGCAGTCCTCACGGCAGGCATCTCAGGGATATGACCTGCCTCCTGTCTCAACACAGGGAGTGGAGAAGGACATGGCTTTGGGACCTGCGGACTTCAGTGCAAATTCCTTGAGCAAGTCGTAGCTCTCTGCTCCTTATCTGTAAAGGGAGAACAGCAGTACCTGATAGCGTTGTGTGGGATTGAGTTAATGCAGGTAAAATACTTTGCCCAGTGTGTGGCATGCAGTAGGGGGTCGGGAGATGACTGTTATTGCTTTATTAATACTTATTAAAGTGATACTGTAACTACGTTCTTTCCACGAACATTTATAGAGCAGCTTTGGTGAACCAGGTACTGTGCTAGGGACCAAGGAGGTCCTCAGGGCAAGTATTGAGGGCTTCTTGTCCCCTAGAGGCTGCTGACAGTCTAGAGGAGGATTTTAGCAAGACACACGACACATTTAGTGAGCAAGGCAAGTTGATGGTAGGTAGAAGTCATGTGACTTGATCTTAAAGTGTAGGATGACTTTGAAGAAGGCCATGGTGGTCAGGGAAGGCTTCCTGGAGGAGGTGAGGTTCAGGCTCTGGTCCTACTCTCCTCCTGGTTCAGCACATTCTGTTTAGCTCCCTGTGCTTGCTTGCAGCCCTCCTAAGAATGTGCTTTTGATGAGGGCCCCTGACTGTGTATCCAGGGCTGGACAAAGGCACCCAGGAGGAAGAAAAGGGGACTAAGCATCCATGGCCAGGGTGGAGTTTGGAAGGGCCGGGGAAACCTCAGCTCTTTACCTGCTCCATGACCTGTTTTATGACCCCAGGCCCACAGGGGAAGAGACAGGTAAGACCCAGCAGAGCAGGGGGCCTTTTCCTGCTCTGCCATCTTGTGGCCCTGGCTGGAAGGCTGCTCTGCAGAGAAGCTGGCAGCCAGGGACCCTAAGTGCCCACTGTGGGCTTTGTCCTACTGCACAGGGATGGGGAAGACCCTCTCCTCATCTTGGGGATTCCATCTGGGTTTTATTTTCATGTGTAGCAGTGACGAATGTTACTACAGAAACAGAAAAAGGCAAGAGAACTATACCTCCTCCTGGAATGGGACATTTCATCGCTTCGTGTCTGCGCTGCCAGACTGATGGAATTTCACATTCCGAGCTCATTAGTGCGGGAGCCCCTTACAGCGAGCAGCTTGCTGCGGGGAGGTCACGGAGGACCTTTCACTTTGGCGTCGGTGAGAAATTTGGCTTTCAGGGAGAAGCTGTCCGGTAGGGCTTAACCCTGTCCCGAGGCATCCCCTTCCGCTGAGCTGAGGCCCAGCCAGGCTCCGTGTCCACTTCTCCAGGGAGGAGGCCCTTTGTGGGTCCTGGAGGCCAGCCGTGGGCCACCCTTCCCCCTCCATCTCCCAGGTCAAGACCCTTGATTGTTGAGGTGGGAAGAGATCTCGGCAGGTCCTACCTGACCATTTGCATGTGGGGAAACTGAGGCCCAGGGAGTGGAGGGATTTTGCTCAAAGTCACGAGGGTGTCAGGGAAGAAGCAGCTGCAGAGACGGGCCTGGGCTCGGGAGGCGGAAGGATGAGGCTTGAGGCTTGCGCTGTTCCTCACCGGCTGTGTGACCTCGGACAGCACATGCGCTCATCCCACAGGACCGAGGAGACTGAGGGAACGCATGTAAGGTAGCCATTACTGAGCCTGGTGCAGACAGCGGGCACCACTCCTGCTGGTATTGCTCTTCTTGTGCCTGTCATTAAGCCCAGACCTCCTGACTTGCCGTGTGGCCCATCCGCTCATGGAGCAGGCTTTTCTCTGCCTTGATGAGCTGCCCAGCAAAAGTCACGCAGCGGCCCTGCTCCAGCTTTGTCCCGTGGCTGGGAGCTAAATGGTAGAGGCCTCCAGAGACCAGGCCACCGGGAGGTGGGGCTTCAACAGGAGGGAAAATGCTTCCTGTGGGCAGCAGCACTGTCGTTATTGTGCTTAGCTGGGTTCCAGAAAACCCCAACTGAATGAACGAATGATGGAACATCTGCCTGTGGATTTCTCGGGACCTGGGCCCCCTCCAGAGCTTGTGTCTAAAGCCGAAAGAGCATGAGTTTTGGAGCCCGCTGGCCTGTTTCTTCATCTCCAAAAGGGGTACTATTTATCCTGCAGTCTCGATGGGTAGATGCGTGCAGTGCATCTGGTGCCTGGCAGGCGATTCTCACATGGAAGCTATGCTGAGCCCACCCCACCTCCATCTGCACAGACACGCCACTCCTCCCATTGTGTCCCTCACAAACCTTTGGACAGGCAGAAGATGCACTCTCATTGTGCAGGTGAGGAAACTGAGGCCCCCCACCAGAGGTGAAGGAACTGGTCCAAGTCATCATCAGCAAAGCCAGGGCCTCAGGCCAAACCTCTGGGCTCCCAGGCCAGTCATCGTGCTGCTATGGTGCTTCTGGATGAAATTAAACCAGTCAGCAGTTTCTCAGCCCTTCTCTTCACCTGCACAGGGGGATCAGTTGCATTTTCCTCTTCCAAGGTGTAAGAAGCCCTTTGGGTTGAGAGCGCATTGGGTTTCCATCCCAGGGATCTGGGTCAGGCTTTAAGTAGGGCTCCAGGAAAAAGGGAAGGGGTCCCTAACCACAGGATGGGCTACGTGGGCAGGGGGCTGCGACCCCAGGCCGGGGGTCCTGTTTAGGCTGGCTTCCAGGTAAGATGTTCGTCGTTTCCTCCTGGGCCTCTCACACAGCCCAGCTGGACAAACAGCACTCACCACCTGGCTCAGTGTCCTGGTGATGAGGATTTAATGAGCTGGCTGTGCAGAGCTCAGCCGGCTGGGGCCATCCTCCCAGGCCTGGGAGAAGCACCTCTGTCCTGGCTGGGCCTCTGAGTTTTGTGTTTTGGGCCAGCCTGCTCCTTGTATATCTATTTGGAACCAGCAAGCCCCCCAGAGCATTTTATTGGGTTATTTTGAATTAAGAGTTTTAACAGCCTGCAGTGCAAACATAGATGCCTTCAAGGAGAGAGAGTAAATGAAATCAGCAATGGGGAGAAAGGAGGAAATCCCAGCTGAGTTTTGGCACAGGGCTTGATTGTGTCGGTGACAGGAGGCTGCATCTTTCAGGGACAGGAATCCCCCCGTGGCTTACACAACACTCTGCCCCATATAATTCTATTTAAACCACACAACCACCCTGTAGAGGTAGCGATTGTTTTTTCCTCTTATTATCTTGATTTTACAGACGGTAAAACTGAAGCTCAGAGAAGTGCTGAGACTGGTTCACACAGCAAAGAACAGGCAGAGCTGGGATTCTGGCCCAAGCCTGGTGCTCTCTTCCTGACACCACAGTATTCCCCCACTCCAAGTCTTTGTTTTCCATTCTGCAGTTAAATATCAGTGGTGGAGCTGTAGTGGATGCTGACTAGGCTCCGCCCAGATCCAGGGTCCCCTTCCTACGACCACCCTCCAGCTTCTGTGTGCTTTGCTTTCAATGGCTTTCGCTTGCAACCTTCTTCAGGAGGCTGCCTTTGAGCTATTTAAGCCGTTTGCTCAGGCACAGGGCTGAAAGTGCCTGAGACCTGACTGGGGAGGTTCATAGCCCATGATTGACTGGAACCAGCTTCCTCGCCTGCAGGCAGGCATAATTTGCCCTGTAGAGCTCCCCGTGGGATCAGTCTGGTGCTGGGATCCCTTGGGATGACATCCTTGCTTCCTTCCTCTCTCTCCCCTGTTCTCCTTCACCCACTCCCTCTCTCCAGTCTCTCCCGGGAGCACATGCAAATCACTTGTAAATAAATTGTCATCTCAAGATCTGCTTCTGAACCCAACCTAAGACAGGTGCTGAACAAGGGCCTGGGGATCAAGACTGTGAACGGAGGTGGGATCAGGGAGGGAGGGGAAGGTCCTTTGCTAAAATCTGACCGTGGAGGGGAGCCCTTAGTGAAGCTGTGGCCGGCACAGAGGTGGGGAAGAAGTCTGAGAATGTGCTAGAATCTATTTGACACTGAACCATGATCTTAGAAGGCTGAGATCTCACCCACTCTTCTGAATGACAGAGGTGGGAGGTTGGGGAGTGGACCCTGGCTCTGAGAGGGACACAAACGCACTGGGTACTGCCTTGGGTCTGAGGCAGAGATTAGCCAGCAGGATTCTAACATTAGGGGGTGCTTTTCGGAACAAAAGCTGCACAAAAGTTAGGGAGGCAGGATTGGGCAGCGGGAGATTGGGCTGCAAGGCAATTGTAAAAGAGCCCCCAGCTGATCCCATGGGGACCTCTGGAATGGGCTGGTCCTTCGGAGATGTCCTGAATCAAGGCTGGGGGTGGGGTCTTTGTACTCCCCCATGGACCAGTCACTGGACACTGGCTGCCCCGGGGAGAGGTATAACCTTGGACTAGGCAGCTTCCTCCAGAGGAGGGCAAGGTCTGGAGAGGGGCTGTGAAGGATCCAGGCTGTGCAGCATAGCAGACACCTGTTGACTGATGTCGACCTGTTCTCACCTGGCATTTTCTTGTCACTGGTTCATCCAATCTTTGACTAGAGAAGTTGTAGAAAGGAAACCTGCCTGCTTGCAATTCCATTTATGTCTACATGGACTTCATGAGGGCTTTGCATGAGTTGGGCTTTTAGAGACTCGGTGAGGATGAGAGATGAATAAGGCAAGGTCCCTATTCTTGCAAAACTTCAATTCCGACAGAGACACAGCCTTTGCCTGTGCAAACTGAAATGATAGTTCAGAAGAACTGGTGTTTTAATGACTAGTGTTTACTAAGCACTTACTATGTGCCAGGCACCATGCTGAGTACTTGATAAGCATTAGCTCAGGCATCCTCTCAACAATTCTTGATGGCTAGAGAGTTTCTTAGCCTCATTTCACAGATGGATTCACTGACTTATCCTTGTTGCTGGTAGGTGGTCAAACTGGGGTTTTTAACTCAAACATTCTGACCCCAAAGCCTGAGCCTGAAGAAACACCCTAACTGTCTTTGTAGGAACTGAGAGGATGCTGGGGTTCCCTATAGTCTGGTGAGGAGTATCAGGGAGGACTGCCTGGAGGTGGTGGCACTGGGTCTGATATTGGAGTATGTATATTAGGGGAGTGGGGTTCGCCCCAATGTCACATAGAGAGAAGTCAGTCTCTCATAGTGTAAGTGGTTTATGAAATGCTTTTTCCCCTGAGAAGTCTCCCTATATTCATCAGTAGAAGTTTAATGGTTTAATGGTACCCCCACTCCTGAGTGGAGGAGGAACTTTCCTGTACACTCTCTTCAACTTTTGCAGATGCCTCCAGATCCCAACAGCTACATCCTGTCTCTGCTGTCACTCAGTGATGTACTGGTAAGTGTTTAACAACTGCTCTCTGAGAAACAAAAACAAAAAGCAAACAAAAACCACTCTGACTTGTAGTGTTTGCCAACTCTGTGGCGTACATACTTCCACTTTGGCCAATTCATGCTACTAACGTGATGTCGCTGAAGGCGGAGTTGGGGAGTGATGCACTGTCGGCTCTCAGTGTAAGCTGGCTCTGGTGGACCACTGCCAGTCCCCCTTGGGGCTTGAACCTCTCTATTGCCAGAGCTGGATCCTAAGGGTCCCACTTCTGCAGTGTCTGGGAAGAGAAATGATTCCCTGGGTCCATTTGGCTGTGGCTCAGTGAGTGTCATACTGACAAGCTGAAGACATGGGTTTCGGTGGGAGAAGTCAGCTGCTGCCATGGAGTGGACATCCCCCAACGCCACCCTGGGACACCGCTCTGCTCACTCACCTTCCTCTGGGTCTGATGCTTCCAGGTCTGGATCTGCACAGGGTGCCCTCTGATGCCACGAGAACCCCTCCCACCTAGAGAGCATGTTACAGTTTGCAAAGCACTTTTCACAGCCATCTGCTCATATAACCCTCCCAAGAACACCACGAGTGGGTGTGATTACCATCAATTGACAGATAAGTCACCTAAGGGTAGACTTGCTCAAGGCCACACCGACTAGTAACTGGCGGCAGAGCAGGACCTAAACTGCATGGTCTGTACTGCCCAGTCTAGTACATGTTCATGTTTTGGGCAGATTGGGCATCACGAATATTTCAGAGTGCACCATAAATTGAAAGCTGGATTAAAAACCACATGCCTGGATTTACTCTTTTAATTTAGAAATACTAATCTTAAAATATACCCAATTTTTTCCATCATTGCCCATTTGGTTGTCAGTAGTAGGCAGAGAGATTTGGGAGGAGGAGGGGAAATGACCCTGTTCTTAGGTGAGTCCATCCCTCCCTGGCTGGTTCTTTCTCTCCCCAGCCTCTCCCAAACCCCAACACTGCAAAGCTCAGGTGACTATGGAGAGGTAGGCAGAGGTAACATTTCAGCCCAAGGTGTTTCAGGTCAACAGTTTCTGTAGTCAAGATGACAAAGGTATTTATTACAGGAAATCCCTGGCAAGGATGACCCCTGCTTCTCAAAGAGACGGCAATAAAGGCACTTTTGCCCGGAGCGTGGGACTTCGGAGGCTGATCTGCAGGTATCCCAGCAAGGCAACATTGACATTCCTGCAGGAGGTGGAATCTGCTCCTCTGGTTAGGAAGTCATGAACAGCACACACTGGATCAGGCCAGGGAGGTTTATACCTGTGACCTGGCTTGCAATCTGCTGTCCTCTTAACTCCAGGATGGGACAGCTGCAGTGCTTGACTAGGCGTCCAGGACAGATAAACCTGCCCTCTGCCGGACACACCCTCTGTGTGAAGTCTCATCTTTTTTCTCCCAGTGCAGTGTTAAATCTTGGATGAATGTTTCTAAAACTTGACCGGTGCAGGGGAATTTGTTAAAAATACAGATTCCCAGGTTCCCCCCACGACCATCTGATTTAGTAGGCTGGGGGAGTGGGGCAAAGAAGCTATAGTTTTCACAAGATCACTTAGAATTCTTATGATTGGATACGTGTGATTGGATTTATTCAGATATATTCCATATATTCGGTGGGTGTGGCCCAGTGCTTCTCAAATGACAGCAGGGTCTGAGTCAGCCGGAGGACAGCGCTGGGCTTCCCTGGTGGCGCAGTGGTTGAGAGTCCGCCTGCCGATGCAGGGGACACGGGTTCGCGCCCCGGTCTGGGAGGATCCCACATGCCACAGCGGCTGGGCCCGTGAGTCATGGCCTCTGAGCCTGCGCGTCCGGAGCCTGTGCTCCGCAACGGGAGAGGCCACAACAGTGAGAGGCCCGCGTACCGCAAAAAGAAAAAAAAAAAAAAAGCAGCGTTAACCTTCTTATCTGGGCTGAAAATTTGCATCTCCAACATGCGCCCGGGTGATGGGGATGCTGCTTGTGTGGGGACAGCACTCTGAGAGCCACTGGTCTAGACAGACCTTGGAGCCAGACTTAACTTGCGTAGGCCTCCGTTTCAGCATCTGTAATATGGGGTTGGTCATAATATTTACCTCTGAAGAGTTATGATGAGGATTAGCTGAGTTAATGTTGGTAAAGCACTTACGGCAGTGGCTGGTGCATGGTAAATTCGTATTATGTAGAAGTTTGTTAAACAGATAAAATAAAACGCAGCTTAGGATATAGGTGCCTATTCATTCATGCATTCAATGACTACTTAATGACTCTTACCCTGTGCTGGAACCAGGATAAGTACGGGACCAGGTAGTGGTGTGAGAGGTAAGGAGCACTGGATTTCCTGCTTAGGGCTGATTCATTCTTCTAGCACGCCATCTCTCTGCCCAGACCTTAAATACAATACAGTGATCAACCTCAGGACCAGTCCCGCTGTCCTGGCGTCCCAGACTTTGTCTTCACAGCACCCGTGCTGATCCTTAACCACACATCCTTTTGTGTGGTGGTTTAGTAGCTACACCCTCATGGATAGCATGCTTGGCAAGGACAGCCTCTGTCTCTGTGGCCCGTCCCTGCTGAGTCCCCAGCACATGGTGCAGTGCTTGGCACATTGTAGCTGCTCAATAAATCTGTCGAATGGATGGATGGTGCACAAGGATCAGCCTGGGTCACTCACCAGTCTTTCCTGACAGGCTTTCCCGCTGCCATTCTTCACCCCTTCAATCCATTTTCCCTCTGAACCTGTGGAGAGCATTCTAAAACCCAGGTTTGCTATGTTCACTCCCCTGCTTGAAACCTCCCCTTGGGTACTCTCTTTAAATAATTTCTTCTGTGGGCATGTGGAGTCCAAACTTCATGACTTACGAATTAATTCATGTCTCCATTTACAAATAATCAAAGCCACAAGGCTGCCAATCAGAACTGTTGATTAGCCGGAGATAAGAAGTGCTAATAAAATTTCAGCTCAAAGCAAAGAAACTTGATGTGTTATTGACCTTTGCGGATTTACCTTGGGAAGCAGGGTATGGTTCCTGCTGAGCTTCTTGAAATCCTAAAAATAGCTCAGAGATACCCTTTCCCCGGTGACTGCCTACTCAGACTCTCAGGGGTCAGGGATGCCTGATGGGGAAACCACGTGATTGGGGGAAAGGGCAAAGTCTTAACCAGGAGTCGAGGCTCACATACTTGGCTTGATCCTCCCTTTTGAGTTTTGTCTCTTGCTCCTTCCCGTTGGCTGTCTGTTCATGGGTGTCTCCTTGACCATCTGGGAGGGACTTGAGGGCTGAAGTCTAGCCCAGTACAGCACGTGCTCAAAAACTATGGAATAAATGAATGGCACTGCATAACGTACAACAGATTTACTTTTAAATTATTTCTCAGATTATTTTTCTCATAATTCGAGTTTTTCGAATTTTAATGCACAGGTGACCGTTATGAAGACTCGACATATAGGTTCTAGATCTTGGCGTTTATCTACATGTAATAGGATGCTAAAATGTTACTCACTGGGAATTATAAAAGGATTGAAGTAAAGAGGCCAGGACAGAGGATTTTCCTGAAAGGAGTAGTTGGTTGGAATGTGGTACATTTTCCCTTTTCACAACCTTTTTTCTGCTTCCCCCATCACCCGCCAGCTGCCGCTGCCCGGTGGCTGCCCTGGAGGTGGTATTTGCTCCTTACTTCAAGCCAAAGGAGACAGGCTCGAGGGGGACCACTCAGAAAACTTGACATATGTCCCCTAGAACTGGGGGCCTGGGTACATGAGAATTCCCATGAGTCATCCCATGAGGCAAAGGGACCTGCTGTTGGCTGGTGGAACAGTGTGACCCCCAACTTCAAACATCTGAATAGGGGGAACTTTAAAAGGCATGCCAGTGGATGGGATGCCTTAAGTAGTGGGAGAAGGAGAAGCTCCCAGCAGGCAAGTCTCCAACAAACCCAGAAAAAGCACCCTCCCCCTCAAGAGAAAGAGTGAGATTTGAGCACCCACAACAGCCAGCAGGATGTGATTACATCTGAAAGAGGCAATCCTCTTCTTCCTCCTCCCTTCGAAACCTGTGTGCTCACGGGTGGTTGGGGAACATGGGGAGGAGAAGGGTAAGGCCACCCTGTCATCATGGTCCACGGCAGCCTCCCTGGCTAAAGTGAGGGTGGAGGGCTGAGGAATTGTAACCCTGGGCTTGACATTTTAATCACTGAAATTAGACTGTGCTTGGGACTAAAAGTGACAGCAGGACGGTTTGTTATTGAAGAGTGACCAGAAAAGGGATGAGAGTTGACTGAGATTTTATCCCAGGGCAAGGAAAGAACACCCCGCGAAGCTGGTTTGAAGGGACATTTGGGCTTGGTGAGGGGAGGTTGGAGAAAGTTGTCCAATACAATGGCTCCACTACCACATTTACAGAGATATATGAAAACATATTTACATACATATACATATATAACACAGATTTATATCTGCACATGTGCATACAGATATAGCCATATGTATAAGACACGTATCCATATATACAAACTACCATTTTTGAGAATCCATTACTGCACATGCTCTAA
The DNA here is from genome assembly GCF_025265405.1 of Mesoplodon densirostris. NCBI lineage: Eukaryota > Metazoa > Chordata > Mammalia > Artiodactyla > Ziphiidae > Mesoplodon > Mesoplodon densirostris. Next base: position 14,031,275 of record NC_082661.1, on the reverse strand, counting down.
GCCAGGCATTTTTACAGACATTAGCTTTAAATTTCAAATAGGATAGGTATTATCCTATCTTACAGATGATAAAACTGAAGATCAAGGGCATGAAATCTTTTATTATTGAAGTATAGTTGATTTACAATGTTGTGCCAGTCTCTGCTGTACAGCAAAGTGACTCAGTTATACACACATATACATCTTTTTTTTTTTTTTTTTTTTTTTTACGGTACACGGGCCTCTCACTGTTGTGGCCTCTCCCTTTATGGAGCACAGGCTCCAGACACGCTGGCTCAGCGGCCATGGTTCACGGGCCCAGCCGCTTCACGGCATGTGGGATCTTCCCGGACCGGGGTACGAACCCACATCCCCTGCATCGGCAGGCAGACTGTCAACCACTGCGCCACCCGGGAAGCCCCACATATACATCTTTTTAATATACTTTTCCATTATGGTTTATCACAGGATATTGAATATAGTTCCCTGTGCTATACAGTAGGACCTTATTTTTTAGTCATTCTAAATGTAATAGTTTGCATCTACCAACCCCAGCCTCCCAGCCCATCCCCCTCCCTCCCCCCATCCCTCTTGGCAACCACAAGTCTGTTCTCTATGTCTATGAGTCTGTTTCTGTTTTGTAGATAGGTTCACTTGTGCCATATTTTAGATTCCACATATAAGTGATATCATATGGTATTTCTCTTTCTCTTTCTGACTTTCTTCACTTAGTATGATGATCTCTAGTTGCATCCATATTGCTGCAAATGGCATTATTTCATTCTTTTTTATGGCTGAGCAGTATTCCATTGTACATATGTACCACATCTTCTTTATCCATTCATCTGTTGATAGACATTTAGGTTGTTTCTATGTTTTGACTATTAAGGGCATGAAACCTTTTATCCTAAGATCGCATAGCAGATGGCGGAGCTACAATTCAAACCCAGGTCCCCTCCCTTATCCAGACTATATCTTTGGCTCCCCTACTACATGCGTGAGCTGGGTCTGTCCCAAGGTCTAGGTTTTTTCCATGACCTTATGTGGCCTGTAGATTTGGCACTTCCTGTGTTTCTTTATGGAGCTCTCTCTCTATGCATAGATAGGATGTGATTAATTAAGCTATTGGCTCAGACTAACGGATTCCCCCTCCCTCTTAGCTCGCTCAGGTCTTGGGTGGCTTCTTCTGAACAACATAAGGTCACATGTCTAAGGCACATGAAGAAGGTGACTGGGCTGTGGAAGCCTGGGGGACCGAAATAGCGCTGAGGGGTGGGCAAGGTGGGAGTGGCATAGGGACTGAGCTCACAGCTTGATTATTCAGTAAAATAGGTTCACTTGTCCTGATTGAATTTCCGGGTAAGCACATCTCCCTCCTTTCTCCCTCTGGTCCTCTCTGCACGCTGCCCATGTGGTCAAGAGACGTCCTTTGTCTCTGGAACAGCCACCTTCTGGGACCTTGCACAGCCCACAGAAGGCCATTTATCCCATCTCATTGGGCACCATTTTTGGTACCCACATGTGGTCTCCCTGAAGCAGGCTGTAACCCCATGGGGCTGCGCTGGGGGAAGTGGGGGAGAGCTTGTACACCGGCATTTCCCACGCTGCTGTCGTTGTCCTGACATTCTTTGAATAAGGTGCCCTGCATTTTCATTTTGTACTGGGCCCAGCAAATTATGTGGCCGATTCTGGAGGGGGGCACCTTGGTCTGACAAACCCCTGGGTCCTCCGTAGTGCCCAGCACCATGCAAATTCAGCCCAAACCATGTTGTGTGAGAACTTGTTAAACAGCAATAGGCCTGAACTGCTTTGCATGGTCTGTGTGGGTGTGGCCTGGGCAGGGTGATGCATGTATGTGTTACGTAGGAAGGGACCTCGTTTCCTGGGTTCCACCCGATGCAAGGGAAAAAAAATCCACTATAAACTGAGATCTCAATCAGGAAGTTACTCTTCTCAATGAAAGGAAAGAGATGAATTATTCCATCCATTCCTACACCAGAGCCAAACCCCAGAAACAAATACACAGAGCCAGGCATCTGGCCATAAAACCTTGAAAACAGAAAGAAGCCATCCCCTTGGGTAATAAGTAATTAGCAGCAGGTATTTTACTAAAAGGATCAGAAAGATGCAAAGCTTCCCTGGCAAAGCGATTGCTAGAGACTTGGCACTTACAGTGTCAAGGACAAGCACAAGGCAAGCACAAGCACAAGCACAAGCACACAGGCAATGACGATTAATGTTCTGCAAATCCCAAGAGCCCTACATACCAGGTGACCACTGATATGTAGGATCAGGGGCTGATCAGGAAAACGGAAACCATATATAACAGAGGGAGTGTAACACAGGGAATCTGCTACACAGGTGATATGGGTGAGCCTAGATGGCAAACAGGGTTCAGTGAAGTACTTGAAGATGAGTCAGGGGAGGAAGTCATGCCCACCTGAAGCTGGAGAAACAAAGGGAAGAGATGGCGCTCCTGGATCCCAGTGTGATCTGGAATCAGGCAGGACTGTTCAGTGAAACCTGGAGCTGCTGCCAGAGAAGACGCCCCAGGCAGAGAGGTAGGAGGAGAAACACCTGCCTTCTTCCCTTCCCCCACCCTCCACTCTTTTGCCAGTGCCTCCCACTGGCTGACACAGGAGTCTGGGAAATGCAGCCTGCTGGGTCATCCTGCCGTGATACAGAGCAGGGGAAGGATGTAGAATGGACCTGAGAGCAAAAAGGCCCAGGGCTGGCACAGCATCCTAGCACAGAATGGGAGGGGACACTACAGTAAAAGACTACGAGAAGATCTCAAGGCTATGAGAAAGTCAGATAGATTTAGCAATAATAGTAACACCAGCCATATATTGATAACACCATGTGCCAAGTGATACTTGATTTCATGGAAACTTTTATGACAACCCTGTGAAGTAGGTGGGGTCTGATCCCCATTTTGTGGATGAGGAAACTGAGGCTCAGACATTAAATAAATTGCCCTAGGTCTCAGCCACTCAGTAGTGGAGTTGGAGCTGGAGGTCAGGTCAGTATCACTCATAACTTTGCCTCTAACCACCACAATGTGCCCGTCGCTTAGCTATTCCTGGGCTGAGTGAGAGGGGAGATTGGTGATATCAGAATCCCCGGCAAATCATTCATAGTTTGTGGATACAGTTGTATTCAAGGGAACTGAGCCATAAATTGTCTAGAATTTTCACTTTGTGGACTGGTTCAGCAAATTCTTCTCCTTCTCAACAAATTCTTTTATTGGTATCATGAAGTGTCAAGTTAGTGGCCCCTCCAGGTAGGATTTTGGCCAAATAGCTAATCTGGGAAGATCCCTCTGCTGACAGTCTGGTCCCCAGAGTGGGAACTTCTAGTGAGCAGAACACCTTGAACAAATCTTATCCTGCATTGTCTTTTTTTTTTGGTAGCAATTCCAGTGGTTGTGTAGTGGAATCTCATTATACTTTTAATTTGCATTTCACTGATGATTAAAGATGTTGAGCATCTTCTCATGTGCTTATTGCCCATATGTACATCTTCTTCTATGAGCTCTCTGTTCAGAACTTTTAAATTTAATTTTATTTATTTATTTTTGGCTGTGTTGGGTCTTCGTTGCTGTGCACGGGCTTTCTCTAGTTGCAGCGAGCGGGGGCTACTCTTTGTTGAGGTGCATGGTCTTCTCACTGCGGTGGCTTCTCTTGTTGTGGGGCATGGGCTCTAGGCGCGTGGGCTTCAGTAGCTGTAGCACATGGGCTCAGTAGTTGTGGCTCACAGGCTCTAGAGCGCAGACTCAGTAGTTGTGGTACACAGGTTTAGTTGCTTCTGGCATGTGGGATCTTCCCGGACCAGGGCTCGAACCTGTGCCCCCTGCATTGGCAGGCAGATTCTTAACCATTGCTCCACCAGGGAAGCCCTGTTCAGAACTTTTGCCTGTGTTTTTTTCACTGGGTTGTCTTCTTATTGAGTTGTAAAAGTTCTTTATATATTCTGGATGTATATTATTTACAAGATATCTATCTATATATATCTATATATCTATCAAGTGATCTATCTCTCATCTATCTATCTATCTATCTGGTGAATCTTTTCTTATATCTGTTGCTTGCTTATTTATTTTTTCTTAATAGTGTCTTTTGAAGAGCAGAACTGTTAATCTTGATGAAATCACTTAATCTTTTCTGTTTATGATTAATGTTCTTTTTCTGGGACCCATCTAAGAAATCTTAGTCTACCTCAAGGACACAAAAGTTTTTCTCCTATATTTTCTTCTAGAAATTTTATAACTTTAGCTTTTATCCAGGCCCATGACCCATTTAAAGCTAATTTTTTAATTTTCATTTTTTGTATAGTGTGAACTCTGGGTCAAGATAAATTTTTTTTTTTTCTATTTGGATATCCACTTATTCTTCTGGTGCAGTCTCTGGCACTTAGCAGGTATACCCTAAAAATCTTGTTTTCTAATCTCCCCTTGACCTCAATTCCTGGGACCTGGGGAAGCTCCATGAGCAAATGAATGGGATCTCCCGTTATGTATGTTAGGAGAAGGTAATAAATCAACTAAGGTGTTCAGCAAGGTAAAAAGAAGATCAGGGCATCTGCTCCATCCATTCCTTAGGACGTTTCCTAAGGAAGTTTTGCCCAGTCCCCTCAAAAGTGTTCTGCTGTTTTAACTGCTAGAAGAGTTTAATGATAAAAATATGCCCTGGACATGCATTTCTGTCAGATATGGAGCCCAGCCAATAGCCCTACTTTCAGACCTGACTGTAAGATGCTGGTGACTATGGATACCAGAAATGATGAGAAGTGTCACGATAGGCAAAATCAGACAACTCTGCTCTGACAAGGTAGCTCCATGGCCACAGGGCTTTCTCCTCTATGGGAAGATGGAACCTTATCCCCATGTCATCTTTCTAGCCATGTCAACCTTATTCACATGTCATCTACTGTAAACTTGGGCACAGAGAAGCTTCAGGGAAGGTGCGGATCACCTGGCAGGGCAAGGCTGACCCACTTATTACCTGCAGCTCTGAAATGACTGAGCTGGGGTGGGGGAAGGGGAAAGATAAGGAGGGATGAGGTTAGGGAAAAGTGAGGAGGGTGTGATTGATTGAAACATTGGACACAAATTCTTCACTTCTATCTAGGAGTATTCTACATCCACACCCTTGTCAGAGCTTCATGGTGGACAGGCGGGACCTCCCTGCCCTTTGACTTTGGGCTCAGTCATGAGACCTGCTTTGGCCAATGGGATATTCACAGATTTAATGTGAGGGAGGATTGAAATGTGATTGCTCAACTGGCTTCCTCTCGTGCTTCTGCTATTGCTGTGAGGTGTGTGTGCCCTGAGCAGCCACTGCCCTTTTAGTATAAACCCCAGAAGGTGACAGGTGGAGGAGAGCAACCCCAGTTGAGTCACAGACCTACAAACAAGAAAAGTATTTGCTCTTAGTCACTGACATTTTGAGGTTGTTTGTTATGCAGTGTTATGTGTCCGTAGCTGACCAATACAGAGGGGAAAGCTGGTGTGTGTCGGGGAGGTGTCATGTTGATGGGAAGTTCCAGTTTCTTTCTTAGGATTCTGGCTCAGCCTGACAGCCCTCAACTAGCTGCTTCTTGATCTCCCTGGCTCCCCTGGTGGGCTTCAATGCTCTGTTTCTCAGAGGAGTTTTTGGAATGCGGGCTCAGCCAAGCCTGCTTTGAGTCACCCAGTGTGGTAGATTGTTGGACTAATGACCCCCAATACATCTAATGCTTTCTGTGTCAATTTTCTTGTGTGGTTCTTTCCCAGAATGATTCTGGGCTTGGCTGTGTGACTTGCCGTGGGCAGTAGACATTAGCAAATGTGATGTGAGCCGAGTTTTAAAAAGTGAATGTGCATTGGGCTTGCATCCTCTTGCTGCTGGGAATTCGTCTGCCATTTGTGAAAAAGCTGGGCCAGACTCCTTGAGGATGAAAGACCATGTAGAGAGAGGCCCCAGTCATCCTAGAAGCCTTAGACATGTGAGTGAGGATATCCTGGACCATCTGGCTCCAGGAGAGGAACCTAGGCCAGAAGAAGTGCCAGCCCACCCACGGGATCATGATAGCTAGTACATGTCTGTTGTTTTAAGCCACTACATTTTAGGGTGGTTTGTTATGCATCAAGAGCTAACTAATACACCCAGGCAAAAGACAGTTTGGAAAATCAGAGAGGTATCATTCATGCATATACACTTTTTGAGCACTTACTATGTTCTAGACATTGTGCTATGGGCTGGACTTGGGATCTTGAGGTAGGAAACAAGTTTGACTTTTCAAATGGAGAATCAGAAGGCAGATGGCCATGCAGGGGTTTTGTCTAAAGTACAATCAAGATCGGTCCTGTGAGAGGTGGATGTTGACACAGTGGAGAGCAGGGCATCCAAGGCTGAGAAGAGTAAATCCAGGAAACACTGATTAGTACGAGGGCAGAGATCTGAACTTCAGGTTCAAGTTAGGCTGACTGTGAGAGCAGCAGTGGGTGAAGAGAACAAAAGGGCCTACCACTTGGGAGATGCCTGCCCCAGACCAGAAACTCTTGTTCCTTAACTGCAACAGCAGGATAATGAGAATAATCCCTGACATCTGTTGCACACCCTCACACCTAGTTTCTCATTTGATTCTCATGACCTTGTGAGTAGGTGGGCCAGGTGTTCTTAGCTCCATTTACCGAAGTGGAATTGAGGTAGAGTGACTTACTCCCGGCCCGACAGCCACTAAGAGGCAAAGCTGGGCTCTGCTTAAGTCTAAGGCTCACTATGTCTACCCATCCACTGAAAATCTTCCAGGACCTGGAGCCCAGCATTGGTCCCACAATAGCCCTGGAAGGCCCAAAGGATGCAGGATCATGGGGCAAATAGCAAGGACTGGGATAAAATGGCAAGTTCTGGGTGTTGGTCAAGGCAGGGAATTAGGTTCAAGGGAGTTGGGTGGGTATCAAGGGCCCTGGAAGGAGGGAAGGAGAGGTTGTGTAGTGAGCAGGAAATATATGACACCAGTTAGTGAACAAACCAACCTCTCCACTATCTATCTACCCAACCATATACCAACCATCCATCTACTCACCCACCCATCCACCCATCCAACTATTCAACCACCCACTCAATCAGTCAACTACCTATCTACCTGTTAACCAACTACACATCCATCCATCCATCCATCCACCCATCAATCCATCTAATCAATCAACCATCCAAATAACCCACCAACCAGCCAACCTGCCAACAGACAACCAAGCATCCATCTATTCATTAGTTCCTTTTGCTAGCAATGCAGAGTGCTGGATGCTGAGTCTCACTTGACTCTTTTTTTCCCCCTTACCTCCCACATCCAATCCATTAGCAGGTACTTAAAAATATCTGCCCTAAAATATGTCTCAAATATGCCTCCTTTTCCCATCTCCGTTGCTTCCTCCCCAGGTCATCATCATTGCTCCCTGACTCCTGAAATAGCCTTTTATCTGGTACTGCCGCTTCTGCCTCTGTCATTATACTGTGAGATGGATCACATCCCTTTCCTGATTAGAGCCTTTCAATGGTTTGCTCATCACACTTAGCAATAAATCCAGACTCCTTACCAGGGTGATGGCACCCTGGCTGATAGCTCTGATCTCAACTTCTGCCAGTTCTTCCTCTATTTACCTGACTCCACCCTTACTGGTGTCTTTTTGTTACTCACCTTCATAAGCTTGTTCCTGTCTTAGAATCTTCTCCTTCGCTTTCTACTCTGGAATGATCTGCCTTCAGATCTCAGCATGGCCAGGGCTTCCTTTGGGTCCAGTCTTCGGATGTCACCTCATCAGAGAGGCCTTCCCTAAGTTCCTTCTCTAGAGGAAACCTCCAATCTCTCTCTCATCATCCTGTTTCATGATCTTCAGAGCACATATCACTTGAATGTATTTATTTAAACTCAATAACAAATGAACAATAAATACATTGTGGGTTGTTTGTTTCCATTTTTAGAATAAGCTAGATGAGAGCAGGGCCTTGCCTGTTTCATTCACCGTTGTATCTCTGGTGCCTAGAACAGTGCCTGGCACATTGTAGGGCCTCAGGGAATGGCAGTTGTGGATATTATATGCACCATCTGATTTCTCCTTGCTGCCCGATTTCTTTTGTCCCAGAGTGCACTGCTCAGTCTCACTTTCATGGCAAGGTGACCTAGTTCTTTCAGACAGAAGACGTGCTCACTTCTTTGTTATCATCCTCCCTGCAGGCCCCCTGGGGGATGTCCACACCATAATGTACATCCAGGCTGGTGCCTGTGAGGGCATGAGCTGACCAACTTCATTTTCAGGATCCACCCCAGTGGGATGTTGGCTTCACCATTTTCATGCAAGGACATCCTTCACCTTTTTCTTCTGGGGTTTTGCCTTCTTGGATCCTCCCCCAACCCCAAAGAACTCTCCTTTTGGTATGAAATTAAGCAGATGGAGTCAGAGCAGAGCCTTGCAGGGTATGGCAGGACCGAAGCACATTGGAGCAAACATTCTAAGTGGAGAATATTCCCTGCCTCATTGAGCAGGGGATTAATGCTGTGCCCTTGCCAGGAGTGCAGTAGTGAACGTGACACTGTGCTCAGTTGTCCCAAGTTGAGAACTTTCCAGATAGCTAAGTGTTTTCATTCAAGCTCTTAACACTTAATATATACTTTTAGTAGAATTATTTTGAAATGCACCATCCACGTTATTTCCTTATTAAGAAGAACTCATGGAACATAGTTAGTCTTTGGCTTCCAGGCTCGGGGTTCTCATTTTGAACAGAAATGATTTCTGAGCCATAACACCGTGAACCCAGTGACCACAGGACCAAATGGCCCCAGGCCGTAGAGATGTGGAGAGAGATCCTTGAGTCTGCTTTTCCTTTTTTTAGAAGGATTTTATTTTTTAGAGCAGTTTTAGGTTCATAGCCCCTAGAGAACGGCTAGGGTAAATAGGACTGGACCACCTTGGGGATGATGTTCGCATGCAGGGAAGCAGCCACAAGACTCCATCAGTGGGTGGAGACTCATGCTTTAAAGGCAAAGAGAAGGGGGAAGCCGTGTCCTTCTTGAGTCTTGAATTCCTACTGCCTTAAGGCTTGTAGGTGGCAACGGCCCATGCTTGGAGCAGCTGCTCACACATCTGTGTCCCTCTGCAGCCCTAAGAAGTGTGTTTGCTTGGAGAGGAATGTAGAGCAGTAGACTTGAGGTCTGGGTGGGTGGTGTGGTGGTTTATGGTAAAACCTCTCTGCTAAATTCTCTTCTTTATTGGATGTAAGGCTGGATCTGGGATTCTCTCATTCTTTACCCCTAGTATTGCAGGGCAGAGGTGACCCTATCTGTCAGCGAGACTCATAAGCTCATTGGCAGTCACTGACATCTTTCTGATTGCCTAATGCACGGTGGGCCAAATGGGAGTCCTGGACAGGGAAGGGGGGTCTTGCCAAAGAGGCATCTGGGGGACAGGAAGGAGGCTGTGTGTCCTTTTGTCCAAGTCAGCACAATGCAGGAGAAAAGTATACTGTGGAGTTCACTCCCATGTTCCTGGGAAGACCAGAATATTTTGCAAAACTAGCAGATAAGCAGTGGAGATGGGGATTCTGCCTCTGCCATTGACACAGAATCCTGGAAAGATCAGGTCTTTGGAATCATGCAGATCTAGTTTTAAATCCTAGAACAGTCACTTACAAGTTGGGTGGCCTTGAGCAAGCAATAATCTCCCTAAGTCTCAGTTTCTTCATCTATACAATGGGAATACTAATACCTATTTGCAGGGTTTCATGAAAATTAAATGAGAGGTGGGGATGAAAGATCGGCAGAGGTAGACTTTCTATACATACTAGCATTTTCCATTTCTCCCTGCTTATAAAGACAAAACCCAGCCTGCTGCTTCTCTTCTCTTCTCTTTCCCTTCTCTTCTTTTCCCCTTGTCTGCGTGGGAACCATGTGCAGATTACTTAAGTAGTCTCTAATTATGAAGCTGGGAAATTGGGCAAGAAAACACAGCAAACCTTTTATTTCTCTGTAGACTGAGTGTGTGCATGTGTGTAACAGGAGATTGGGTGAAGGAGAGTTAAACTTCCCCAATTCTAACCACAAACATACTGTAGGTACTTTTATTCCTGTCTCTTCTCTGTATCCTAAATGATTTATTTTAAGGTCTGCTATAAAAGCAAGACATTGCTTAATTGTCTTGCTATAAAATATGTAAAGTATGACACTATTGGGGCTCATTAGCTAAAGCGGAGCTGCTGTTTAGAAATCCATACGGTGATACTTGTTAATGAATGCTGCAAATAATGCTGCTAACTACCTAAAGAGTAATAATAGATATGTCAGCTCGAACAAACAAGTCCCCAGTCCCCAGGGGCCGTGGAGACACTGGATCATAATTAGTGGGGCAGAGCAGACACTCGTATTTTTGTGGCTGTGGCTCTCTGTGTGCTTCCCCGTCATTCCTTCTGGGTCTGCAGAGGTGGAGTGCCTCTTGCATTTGCACCCTCGTCTGGTGAAGCCTCTTTTCCTGCTCACAGTGGAAGTCACCAGTGGACGATGCTGAGAGTCAGAGTTCCATTTGCCAAAATGTGGAGCTGTTAGGATTCTTTTTTTTTTTTTTCCATTTTTTTAATTAGTTTCTGCTTTATAACAAAGTGAATCAGTCATACATATACATCTGTTCCCACATCCCCTCCCTCATGCATCTCCCTCCCTCCCACCCTCCCCATCCCTCCCCTCCAGGCAGTCACAAAGCACCGAGCTGATCTCCCTGTGCTCTGCGGCTGCTTCCCACTATCTATCTACCCTACGTTTGGTAGTGTATATATGTCCATGCCTCTCTTTCGCTTTGTCACAGCTTACCCTTCCCCCTCCCCATATCCTCAAGTCCATTCTCAAGTAGGTCTGTGTCTTTATTCCCGTTTTACCCCTAGGTTCTTCATGACATTTTTTTTCTTATATTCCATATATATGTGTTAGCATACGGTATTTGTCTTTCTCTTTCTGACTTACTTCACTCTGTATGACAGACTCTAGGTCTATCCACCTCATTACAAATAGCTCAGTTTCGTTTCTTTTTATGGCTGAGTAATATTCCATTGTATATATGTGCCACATCTTCTTTATCCACTCATCTGATGATGGACACTTAGGTTGTTTCCAGCTCCGGGCTATTGTGAATAGAGCTGCAATGAACATTTTGGTACATGTCTCTTTTTGAATTATGGTTTTCTCAGGGTATATGCCTAGTAGTGGGATTGCTGGATCATATGGTAGTTCTATTTTTAGTTTTTTAAGGAACCTCCATACTGTTCTCCATAGTGGCTGTACCAATTCACATTCCCACCAGCAGTGCAAGAGTGTTCCCTTTTCTCCACACCCTGTCCAGCATTTATTGTTTCTAGATTTCTTGATGATGGCCATTCTGACTGGTGTGAGATGATATCTCATTGTAGTTTTGATTTGCATTTCTCTAATGATTAATGATGTTGAGCATTCTTTCATGTGTTTGTTGGCAGTCTGTATATAGGATTCTTATTTACAGGTGGAGCGGTGCTTTCAGTGGGTCTCTCAATCCCTTGAGGATAAAGCTGAAGCTCATTATTGTTATCCACTCCACGGCTCTGAAGTCTGAAATAAAGCAGAGTGGGTGTGGGGGGAGAGGGAGTATGTGGGGCGCTGGTGTGTTAAAAGCCATTTGGTCCTTGGAAAACAATATGACGGTTCCTCAAAAATTAAACATAGAATTACCATATGGTCCAGCAAGTCCACTTCTGGACTACCCCAAAGAATTGAAAGCAGGGACTCAGACAGATATTTGCACACCCATGTTCTTAGCAGCACTCAAAAGGTGCAAAAACAATCCAAATGTCCATCGATGGATGAATGGATAAAGCAAATGTGGTATGTACATACACTGGAATGTTATTTAGCCTTAGAAAGAAGCGAAATTCTGACACACGCTACAGCATGGGTGAACTTTGAAGACGTCGTCGTGTTAACTGAAAGAAGCCAGATACAAAAAGACAAAGACTGTATGAATCCACTTGTATTAGGTACGTAAAATAGTCAAATTCACAGAGACTGAAAGTAGAACAGATGTTATCGGGGGCTGGGGGTGGGGATGGTATGGGAAGTTATTGTTTAATGGGTACAGAGTTGCAGTTTAGGATGATGAAAAGCTTCTGGAGCTGGATAGTGGTGACAATTGCACCACAATGTGAATGTACTTAAAGCTACTGAACTGTATACTTAAAATTGACCAAATGGTGAATTTTATGGTATGTATATTTTGCCGCAATAGAACAAAACGCCAGTGGGTCCTTATTTAAGTCAAGCTGGTACTCTGTGGTCAGATGTGGCTAGAAACGTCCCACATTATGCCCTGACCCAGTGGTTGGGAGGAAGTGGGGTGTAGGCAGGTCAAAGACATGGGCAAACATTGGGATACTTTGTGGGCAGTGAACTAGGCCAGACCAGGGGTGCTGGGGCTGAGGCAACCAGAAGTTGTCTCTGGTTCAATGTCGTGGCCTCTGGTCATTGCAGAAATGCTGTTGGGATTGCTGCTGCCTCTGTTCTGTGCTTTAGTTTTGACAGTGTCACTGGACCCCTTGACCCTTCTGTGAGACCCCTGACAAGTGACATTCCCTTTCTTGGTTCAATTCCCCCTTCTGCCAGGGGAACGGGCTGGTGAGGAGGCTCTCAGAGGCACCTGAACCCTGGCATTCTAAGAAGCCAAGGACACTCCTGGAGACCTTTGAGAACTGAAAGGTCCCCGCATCCTAGGCTGGGCTTGTGCAGAACTTTTGAGGTCCTTGACAAGGAGGCATCCTGGACCCCTGGCCAGGCTGGGGACCTGCCTGGGCCAAGACAAAACCATCTCTCTATTGCTTTATGAAGTTTCCACACGAAAGTGTTAAGTCCCAGGACTCAGGAGATAGACCGTGTTCAAATCCTGATTTCTCCTCTTACTGTTGATTTTAGCATATGAACCTCTCTAAAGCACCAGTTTCCACATCTAAAATAGTGGGACTTGCCTCATAGGCTCATTGTGAGAATTAAATGATATAATGTGAGTAAAATGCTTAGCTTGTGCCTGAAACATGGCAAATGTTTAGTATTGAAATTAATAATAGGTATTTTTAATACTTAGGAATAAACCTACCTAAGGAGGCAAAAGACCTATACTCAGAAAACTATAAAACGCTGATGAAAGAAATCCAAGATGACATAAACAGATGGAGAAATATGTTCTTGGATTGGAAGAATCAATATTGTGAAAATGACTATAGTACCCAAAGCAATCTACAGGTTCAATGCAATCCCTATCAAATTACCAAGGGCATTTTTCACAGAACTAGAACAAGAAATTTTACAGTTTGTATGGAAAAACAAAAGACCCTGAATAGCAAAAGCAATCTTGAGAAAGAAAAAGGGAGCTGGAGGAATCAGGCTCCCAGACTTCAGACTATGCTCCAAAGCTACAGTAATCAAGATAGTGTGATGCTGACACAAAAACAGAAATATAGATCAATGGAACAAGATAGAAAACCCAGAGATAAACCCACACACATATGGTCACCTTATCTTTGATAAAGGAGGCAAGAATATACAATGGAGAAAAGACAGCCCCTTCAATAAGTTGTGCTGGGAAAACTGGACAGCTACATGTAAAATTATGAAATTAGAACACACCCTAACACCATACACAAAAATAAACTCAAAATGGATTAAAGACCTAAATGTAAGGCCAGACACTATAAAACTCTTAGAGGAAAACATAGGCAGAACAGTCTATGACATAAGTCACAGCAAGATTCTTTTTGACCCACCTCCTAGAGTAATGGAGATAAAAACCAAAATAAACAAATGGGACCTAATGAAACTTCAAAGCTAAGGGAAAGCATAAACAAGATGAAAAGACAACCCTCAGAATGGGAGAAAGTGTTTGCAAACAAAGCAACAGACAGAGTAATCTCCAAAATATACAAGCAGCTCATGCAGCTCAGTATCACAAAAACAAACAACCCAGTCCAAAAATGGGTGGAAGACCTAAATAGACATTTCTCCAAAGAAGACATACAGATGGGCAACAAACACATGAAAAGATGCTCAACATCACTAATCATTAGAGAAATGCAAATCAAAACCACGATGAGGTATCACCTCACACCGGTCAGAATGGCCATCATCCAAAAATCTACAAACAACAAATGCTGGAGAGGGTGTGGAGAAAAGGGAACGCCCTTGCAGTGTTGGTGGGAATGTAAATTGATACAGCCACTATGGAGAACAGTATGGAGGTTCCTTAAAAAACTAAAAGTAGAACTACCATATGACCCAGCAATCCTGCTACTGGGCCTATACCCTGAGAAAACCATAATTCAAAAAGAGACGTGCCACAATGTTCATTGCAGCACTATTTACAATAGCCAGGACATGGAAGCAACCTAAATGTCCATCAACAGATGATTGGATAAAGAAGATGTGGCACATATATACAATGGAATATTACTCAGCCATAAAAAGGAATGAAATTGACTTACTTGTAGTGAGGTGGATGGACCTAGAATCTGTCATACAGAGTGAAGTAAGTCAGAAAGAGAAAAACAAATACTGTGTGCTAACACGTACATATAGATTTTAAAAAGCAGCACTGATGAACCTAGTGGCAGAGCAGGAATAAAGACGCAGACATAGAGAACAGGCTTGAGGGCACGGGAGTGTGGGGGGAAAGGGGAAGCTGGGACGAAGTGAGAGAGGAGCACTGACATGTATACACGACCAAATGTAAAGTGGATGGCTAGTGGGAAGCTGCTGCATAGCACAGGGAGATCAGCTCGGTGCTTTGTGACCACCTAGAGGGATGGGATAGGGAGGGTGGGAGGGAGGCTCAAGAGGGAGGGGATATGGGGATATATGTATACATATAGCTGATTCACTTCGTTGTGCAGCAGAAACTAACACAACATTGTAAAGCACTTATACTCCAATAAAGATGTTAAAAACAAAGAAATTAATGATAGGTATTTTTAATGGTAGAAGAGAGAGCACTTGGATTCCTGTGGATCTCGGGTAATAGCCTGGATCAGCCACTGCAAACTCTAATACTTATCTTAACAGTTCATGAGATTGGAGGGCATAAAATAAGAATCTATGACTTCATACTCATGATAAAATAAATAAATAAATGAATAAATAAAGAGGAGGGAAGCTTTTCATTATAATAGCTTTCAAACAATAGATGTAGGAAGAACGATGGAATTGAAAATTAACATTTGACATCTACTGTAGTTATAATTGTTTCAGGCAAGAATCATCAATGGGCGCTGACATTATTGGTTGAAGTTAGGATGAGAAACAGGGTATTTACATGGTTTCAAAGTCTTTCTCCACAAGATACTGATTAGTTACAGAGAGGAAAATGGTAACTCTACAGTAGAGAAACCTGGAGACACCGGATGAACTAAGGATCAAAGTGAACATTACAGTAACAGAGACAAGTCAACATTGTTTATCTCCCCATGTGGCGCTCTGAGACAGTGTAACACCCTTACCATGGTTTTCCTCATGAAAATGCGTAACCGGAACCCAGTCATGAGAAAAAGTCAGACACACTCACATTGAAGGACATGCCACAAAAAAACTTCTTTTCCTCTTCCAAATGGTCAAGATCATGAAAGATAAAATTGGAAGACTGTTCCAGATTCAGCGAGAGTAAAGAGACATGACAAGTAAATGAACGGTTGTCCTGGATTGGATTCTGGACCAGGAAAAGGACAGTGGTTTGACAGTTGGTGAAATCTGAATGAAGTGTGTACATTAGATAAATGCTATTTTATCAATGGCAATTTCCTGATTTTGATCATTGTACTGTGGTTATGTAGGAGAATGTCTTTTTTTTTTTGAGAAATACACATTAAAGTAGTGATAAAAGGGCATTATGCCTCCACCTTACCCTCAAAAATTCAGAGAAAAAAATTAAACTTATACACCTATAAATTTGTATATATTAGGGAGAAACAGAGAGAATGATAAAGCAAGTTGGGAAAATGTTAACATTTGAGGCAGCTAGGTAAACGGTATATGCAAATTCTTTATACGACTTTTGCAACTTTTTAAGTCCAACATTATTCCAATAAGAATTTAAAAATTTTTTTAAAATTATGAGTATTATCCTACTATGTAACTTCTCTTACCACTCGTCTCATTTAATTAATTTATTCCTCTAGGCCACTGTGGAAGGTAGGTACTGCTATTTCCCTCACTTCAAACATGAGAAAAGGGAGGCTTCAGCAAGATTCAGTAACTTGCCCAAGTCTCAGTGCTAGTAAATGGCGGAGTTTTGATTTGAGATGTGATTATAGGTGGTTTCACTGCAGGGCCTGCATGCTTAAACACTTCAAAACAGGTATTGATTGTGTCCCATAGGGGCTCAGTGCTCTGCATATGATGTTTTATTTAATTCTTGCTGTAACCCTTTACAGTAGGCAGTGCCATTCTGGTTTAATGCATGGGAACTTGGCTGCTCAGGAAGGCTAAAGGATGGGCAAATGTCCTACAGCTAAGAGACAGCAGATACGGGATTCGAACTCAGATCCTTCTGAGGCCAAAGTGTGTCTCTCTACTATGCCATGTGCTTCCAGGCTGGGTCCAGGCTGGGAACAGTCAACAGAGTACCCGTATCCTGGCCCACATCAGGCTAGCAGCTGTGCTACCCTTCTTCCTTGTGGAGCAACTATCTATCAGTTACAAGCATGGGCTCCATCTTGCAAACCTGAGGAGCAAAGTGTTAGTTGCCCACTGGCGTGCACTGTCATTGATGGGGAAACGCAGTATCATTGTGGCTGGGAAGACTCCTGGGGAAAAGCCTGCAGACAACGCCATTCACACGATGATCTGATCTCCGTGAACCGTGCCTGGCTCTTGACCCAGCCTCAGTGGGAGTGGGCCCAGGGCTGGGGATCCTCTTCTCCCAGGGGCATTCCACTGTGGCCCATGGGATGTGGACTCAGGGCCCCGTTAAGAGAGTCTGCAGGATTTATCCACAGCCTCCAGGCCTGCCCCCCTCTCCGAGGGGCGACTGTGGACAGCATTTGCTCACAATTTTGGCAAGACAGCCTGATCATGAGTTAGGTATAAAAATATTCAGGGGAAGACAATGACTCATGATTGGGGAATTCGAGGGGACACACGCGATGTAATGTGGTTTTAGCACGAAATCCAAGGGGCCGCTAGGGTGTGAAAGAACTCGATCAGCAGAGGAAGAGGCCCAAGGGGGGGACTATTAATGCCTTCAGACAGGCTGTAGATGTCACTTTGATATTTTCTTAGATTAAAAATATGTATGATGTTCACAGATGTGGGTGTTGGAATATGCAAATAAATCAACTTCCAAAACAGAACCTTAGCCAGTGAGCGCTGGCTGGAGCTCACAGGTCATGGAGTTCAGTGCCTGTATTTTGGCCTGAGGTGGAAGAAGCCCCATCAGTCCTGACTCCCAGCCCAGTGCTTTTTCTCACTAAGTTCTCTCAGTCTGGCCTCCCCGCTGAGGCCTTCCCCAGCTCACCCTCGGCCTGCATTCCCCAAGCTGTTTTGCATTAGAATTCCCCTAGGTCAGTGGCTCTTACACTTTTTAAAAATTGTAACTCACAGTAAGAAATATATTTTACATTGTGACCCAGTACACACACACACACACACACACACACACACACACACACACACACTTTCCCTGGATCAGCAGTAGTCAGGGTCCCAGTAGGAAACAAAATCTCCCTCCAAATGGTTTGAATAAAGAGACAATAAAGGAGGGATACTGCCAGAGGTGTGGGTGGACTGAAAGAAACAAACAATGGCCGCTGAGGCACGCAGACACTCGCAATAGTGGGAAGCTGTTACCACCCCCAAGAGTGTGGAATCCTGAAGAAGGCTCCTGGCAGGAGCTGTGGTCCTGGGAGATGCAATCTTCATCAGAGGCACTACGCTGAAGCTGGGCTCGTGCTGAAGCCCAGCCTCTCTCTGCTCCAGCCTTGTGACCTCAGGCAGAGCTACCCACTGGCCAAACCCAACTGGCAATAAAGCCAAGGAGCTAGATTTGGAGGAGTCAGCTGCAGGGGCCCAGAGCAGAGCAGGGAAGGGAGGAAAATGGACAGTGACTGCGACGGGGCCCAACGGACAGGGTCCAGCTCGTGCACACAGACACTACTGGCCCATGTGCCCCCTTTGTGAGTATGAGAAAAAGGGCGCCCCCCTCTGGAGAGACACAGCCCAGTCGGCACACAGCCTGGCACGTGGGAGAGCATCTCTGTGCACATGGCAAGCAGGTGCCGTTTCCTCCCGGAGACGCGGCCCCATATGAGAGCGTGGGTGGTGAGTGAAGGTTGGGCTGGTGCATGAAGGCCAACCTGCCAACTGTTCCCCGCGGCCCTGCACACACATGTGCAAAAGAGAAATAAAATTTCCTGAAACAGTACTTACCATTGCTTGCTTGCATTGCATCCATCTAGCTTAATCCTATCTCATCCCATTCCATTCTTTCATTAAAAAATGCTGGTCTTGACCTGGCGAATGGGTGGTCTTTGTAGTTTAAAAATATGTTCCTGAATGTGGGTTGGGGAGCTTCCAGAGCCCAATAACTAGGTGTAGCATTGTTTTTAAGGCCCAGGATGGACTTCACCTTGGCACTACTCACCCCCTAGGTCTAGACTTCTCAGGGGGTGCCCAGCCTGCCTGCAGGGGTGGGTAGGGCACAGAGCCTGTGCAACATTATTGTAGCTTTGGTGTTAGAAGGATTTGGGCTCAAATCTGGCCTCCATCGTGAGTGACATTGGCTAGGTGACCCAACCTCTTTAACCTCCAGTGTCCTCATCTGTAAAATGGGCATGATAATTACCCAACTCTTAGATTTATGTGAGTATTAAATTAAACTAGATGAAGTCAGTAATACACATGGCACATCTACATGCTCAACAAATATTGCAGTAGTTATTATTATTGTGATTATGGCTCCCAGGGACTCTGATTCTTTGCAAGGAGTCATCTCCCACCCCTGGGAATGGCAGGCAGAGACTGTGTTTCTCAGGCAGATGTTGGTAACTCAGGGGTTGCCTGGTCTGGAGGGAGAGCTGGCTACCAGCTTCTGCTTTTCTAAACTGTGAATGAAATAGGCCAAGGATCAGCTTGTATGTGTCCGGGGGGTACTCGGAGGATGGGAGAGGCCCCATATAGTCACTGGACACGTACATACAACATCCTCCTGGTTACTGAGAAGCTGGACTGAAAAGTCTGAATATTCAAAAATTTTTTCTACACTTTGCTTTTATGAGGGAGAGATACACACAGATAAAGCAGCCAAGAGCCAAGGTTTGTGCAAGAGAGCAATTTCCTGGGCAGGTCTTAGAGGATTACAGACTCAGCCCCGCCGTTCAGCCCTTCTGCCCGGATGATCACCATAAAGCCCGCTGCCCTCTTCCCCCAGGGCTGGTGTGGAGCAGCCTTGTCACTGCACAGCACTGGCAGAGTCTATGGTCACCAGCTACAGCCTTAAGAGAGGACAGCGTGCCACCCTTTCCCTACACTTTGCTTGGCCCAGTTTGGTTTCTCAAGTCTCACCTAGGAACTCTTTGCCAGAAAGCCTTTCGTGACCATCCTAGTCTAGCCAGGCCCGCCCGGCCTCTGTGCTCCCTCTGTAACCCCACGCTGATCTCCCTCAGAGATAGCCCCTTCCACACTTAATGGGAATTCTCCTTTTGCTCATGGGACTCCTGGATGTACTGTGGGCTACTTGAGGGCAGGGCCTGTCTTGATTCATCTCTGTGACCCCCGTCCCAAGCAGGAAGCTTTGCATGTGGCAAGCACTGATTCCAGGCTTGTGGAATGAATGGTGTGAAAAACATTCAAATGAATAATTTTTGAATTTCATGTCATTTTCCCCGTGTGCTGTGTGCTGACTACACTTGGAGGAGGCTACTTAGTTAAATTAAAACCAAATGCAAACCCAGATCCAATCCCTCCCACCTAAACTTGTCGTTTGTGTAAGTGGAGCATCAGTCGAAATGACTTGGGGGATGAAAAAGAATCAGGACACTCCACATTTCTTCTTTTTATTCTTAGGAACTTAGCTTAGGGTTTGTGGATTCTTCCTCTCACCCTGACCCCCAGGCCTGGGATTCACTCACTCACTTACCATCCCCCCACACACCAAATAAAAAAGATCTCTGTTCTGATCACCAATGTAATATAAACTTATCATAAAGAATCAGACAATACATAGAAAAAAAAAAAAAAAACCAAGGAAGAAAGTAAAAATTACCTACAAGCCACTCCCGAGAGATAACCCCTACTATCAGATTGGAGTATGTTCTTCCAGACTTTCCTTAGTGTATGTAAACACATATACACATTTAAAAATAGATGTCATCATCATCTCCACAGCACTTTGTAAGATGCTTTTGTCAACTAACATCACACCATGACAGGCTTCCACATCAATAAATACAGTTCTGAGTCATGTCATTGTTTTTAGAGCTCCTTTAAGTTTTATTCATTACATGGCTTTACCATACAGTCTCTCATGACGGGACATGTAGGTTGTTTCCAATCCCTTTGCTACTGGAAACAACACTTGCTTTGGACACAAACTTGTACCCAAAAATCTGGGTGGAGAATGATATTTTGTGTCCTATGAAAGGCTTGACAATACAGCTGTTTATTTCCCCACTAAATCGACTAATTAGTGTGGTGACAGCCTTAGAGTGAGAAAGAGCGTTTTCTCTTCTGCCCAGATAAATAGCCAATATCATCAGAAGGAAGACGAAGCCTTTTGCAGGGAGGCTGGGTGTTTTTTCAAGTTGGTGAGGGCAATACCCGCAGCCCTCTCTAGCCCAGCGATTTCAGGGAGAACAGTTTTCCCTGCGGCCGTCTTAGGGTCTGAAACCTTCCCTCTACCAGTACACAGATGCGTGTTTTACTCTCTAGCATGACAACCTACTAGGGAAATACAGACAGAAAGCCCCAGAGAGCTCAATAAGATGACATAAACATGCTTATGTCTAGAAGGTGAGAATTAAGATCAAGACCCGAAATCTTCTATCAACTTCCTCCCTTTTCATGAAAAAGAGCTTTCTTCCCACAGCCTGGAATCAAATGTGTAAACGTGCACCAGGATACAAAGGCACTTACATTTGTGAGCTCCAAGAAAAATCCTGGTGATGTCACTTGATTGTGTTGACAAATTAGCCTAATGAGAATAGTTTCCCACTATGAATTCATTAAGCAAAAATGTGCAAAGTAGGTATTTGCAGCCTATTAACCCTTAATTGGCTCAACACTGAAAACACTTAATTGTGACGTGTGTCACCAAAATCCCTAATGTAGTTTATCACCGGTAGACTTACAAAATTATACATTTTAAGTGGTGATCTTTAATTAAAAATTATTTGGGATTATCTTTAGCCCCTGGTTTAAAATGAGCAGCTTGGGTCCACTTGAGAAAATGGTGGCAAAGACAGTAGTTTCGGGAGGGTTGCTGTCGGCTTGTAATAAGAATTCTGCATATGGGGAATATGGAGATAAGATACAGGCAGTTTTCAAATAAGCTTCAAATGTTTCAAAGTCGTATGGTGGAAAGTGCTGGACCAAAAGAGAGGAGAGGCCTTGCTCCTGCATGGCTGTGTGACCTTGGATACATCACTTCTCTGCTTGGGACTCAGGGTCCTGATCAGTAAAATGTGGGGACTGGATTGGTCTGGTGCACACAGGAGAGAGATGAAAATAAGTATTTTAATGTATCCATTGGCTCAAACAAAAGTCAAGACACAATGGATAAGCTTCTCACTCAATGGATCAATGAGCAAATGTGCTATAGCCTCTAAAATGTGCCATGGAAACTTAAAAAATGGAAACAACAAAAAGTGGGGCTCAATTCAGTTTTCTTTCTGGCTTCTGACCTCAGAACACTCACTGACACAAATATTTAACTGCCTTTCTCCTTCCTTGGTGGTCCCAGTAGGTGGGGAGGAAACTTTCATCCTAACCAACAAGCCCCAGATTGCAGAGAAAATACTTTTCCTAAGTTGGAAAAAAAAAAAGAAATTTTGGAGTTGCACTAATCTTTACACCTTCTATATCCTGCACACCCCATTTCAGTGTCAAATACAAACTATAGTAGCATCTTTTGGGTCCCTGGTGACCCTTCATCAAGTACACAATTTTAATGATCTACATTCTAAGGTGGTTGAACAGTAGTCTCCCCCAAGAGACTTGGAAGTCTCTGAGGTGTCTGTTCAAAAAACACAGCTGGCGGCAGGCCTGGAAACCTCAGTGGGGTTGAACATGGAGCAGGTGGGGGAAGGGAGGAGGCCGACACGAGGACCATGTCCGTACAGACTGTTGCTGTCACTTCAGCAACATGGCAGCCTCTGGCCTGACCCACAGTGAAAGGAGGGGTGCTGGGAAGAGGGTGAGTATGGACTGGAGTGGGGCTGAAGTGTCAGAAATATCAATCAAAGGGAAGTTGGGTACTCTTTTGTCATTGTGACTGTAGACCAGGAGCAAAGAAAGCCAGGTTCTCTGGGTGAGGCTCACCTTAGCTCTAGTGTGGCCTCATGGTAGGTCCACTGAACTTCACCCATCAGTTATTCAATGTCAGTTGTGTACAAGGCTCCAAGCTGGGGGGCAATGGAGCCTCCATCCATTTCCTCTCCTCCACCTTCCACCCTTCTCTACCAGCCAAGCGGCTCGACATAAACAGACCATAGCTGCTCACTGATCAGCTCTGGAGTTTTGCTGGTCTGATCTCACCAGGTCTCTAGGCTCATAAACCTCTATTGTTTGGGCTTGGCTGTTCCCTGAATTGCCCTCCTTGGCAATGGTGTGGACTCCATGACCCTTGGGCTCATGATGCTCTGACTGGGCTGTTTTTCTGGACCTCCTCCTGGCCAGGGTGAGCACTATGGCTGCGGGTGAGAGGCACCCACCTCTGCCACTATAGGGTTGCCCTGAGGCGGTCCCTCTCCCTTCTCAGTGAGGGGTGAGATGGGACACCATGAAGCATCACTAGCGGGATGTGGGGCGAGGTACCTGATGTCATGGGCTTCAGGCCGGTGGGGGAGGGCTCATGACATCCAGGAACCAGTGTGGCATGGACCCTGGGAGGAGCCATGTGGAGAAAAGCCAGAAGGAAGTCTTTCACAAAAATCAGTGTAACCTTTACCTTCCCTGCTACCAAAGGAAACTATATAATCAAGTAAAACCAATAAAGGCAGAGCTTCCCTCATGGAAGTGAGGAATGGGAGTCTCCAGAGAACACTTAAAAAGTTATAGTCACTCAGTGAATTCATGCTCCTTTAAAAAAAATAGAACACTGAACGATTACACTAAAATCTACTGACGCCCCATGACCAGGCCCACTTCCCTCCCAAGAGGAAACCACATTACAAGTTGGTGGGTATTCTTTGCGACCCGTAATCCACACTCGTATACACATCTCTGTCTCCACAGCATTGTCTTGAGTGCGTTTTATATCATTGTTATCCTACTGTTGACCTGTACACACCTGGTTCATTCCTTTTAACTGCTATATGGTATTCCGTTGTATGTATACTCCCCATTTTATACAGCAGCCCCCTACTGATGAGCGTTTAAGTTATTTCTATTTTTCCTGGTCACAAACAAAGCTTGTGCATGTATTTTTAGGCATAGGTAAGCGAGTTTCTCTATTGAGGAGAATTTTCCTGAGAGCTTGGAAATCACTATGCTGGGGGCTTGGGTGCGGGTGTGGTGGGAACGGCAGAGGGGAGGATGGATGTGAAGGCTTCACAGAGGAGCTGGGCTTGCACCAGGCTATGAAAGGTGAACCTGGGCTTCACATAGATGGAGAAAAGGAAAAGGGGGTCTGAAGTTGGGAGAGGCAGGTGATGTGGTCAAGGTGCCGACCCAGAGGAAACAGGAGGTTGGTGACTGGTGCCGGGGGAGGGGGGGTTAATTTGGCAGGGAAGGGCATGCTTTCTGGGGGTTTGGCGTGGGACAAGGACATCTCGCAAAGGTGTTTGTAGGTGATGTTGGACCCAAGGCTGGCTCTTTATTAGGCCCCAAGGTTTACCTCTGCCTTCAAATCCTCGGGGAGGCTGTGATCTTGTACCAGCACGTGTCCTCTTCCCCCGGCCCAGTGACCCAGGCCTCTCCCTTCTCTTGCCATTATGCTGTCACTCAGCTCTCACCCCTGCACAGCAGAAGGGAAGAGCTGGCAGCCAGGGTCACCGGCCTCCCCAGGGGTTGGAGGTCAGTGGGCAAGGCCCATCCAGGTGCTCGCAGAACCCTTGGGAGGTTTGGAGGAGGACGGTGCAGGCGAGCCCCCTCTGGGTGATGCAGGGACGGTCCATCTCTTGGGCCCTGGGTGGAGCCTCATTGCCTCACGATGATGGAAATCATGGCCATTGTCTGCTCACACGTTTGCTGTGCGCCTGGCAGGGAGCCACGGTCCCTAAAACTACTGTGGGGATGTGGAGGGGTGCCCTTCCAGATTGGTCCTGGGAGTAGTCACAGAAGCAGGACTCCGGGAGGGACATGGAAGCCTGAGGAGGGGGCTGCAGTGAACGTCCCTTGTCCTGGGTGGGGACATCACTCCTAAAGCTCACTTTTGCTCGAGTACAGTCATATCAGGAGAAATCTTCTGACTGTGCCTGTTTCCCCATGTGCCTTCGGACTGGCTCCCCCACCTCTTGACATGTCCCACAGTGGGCTTACGAGTGTTTTGTCTTGCCTCTGGGGTAGGAGGTTCTGAAGACCACGGGGGAGTGGAGACAAGGGGTGACAGCTTGCGGGAGGTCTCAACTGTCCTTGCAGCTTCTGTCAGTGTCCCCGCCCACGGCCTCTCTCTCCAGCCCCCTCTGAGGTCAGCACATGTTCAGGCAAGAGGTCTGACACCCCGTGGGCTTCCAGGAGAGGGAGAGGTCTGAGCAGCGGAACTAAGACTGGAGGGTGGAGGGCAGCGGGGTTGCCAAGGAAGCTGGGGCTGCCTCGTGCAGGTCCTGAATGCCAGGCTAAGGGGTTGAAACCATCTCCTGTGGGCAATAGGGAGCCACTGAAGGTTTCTGAGTAAAAGCAGCAAAATGATCTGCTAAGGAAATGCAAGATGGATTGGCGGGGGTGTGGGGAGTCCAGCTGGGAGAGACCGAAGGACAAAGAGCTGGTCTATGGGATAGCAGAGCAGGAGGCAGAGAAGGAAAAGCTACAGAAGCAAATCTGGAAAACTCAGTAACTACGCTGGAAAGCAGAGAGGCGATACACACACAGCCCAGCCCCTAGTGGCCGGCTGCATTTTCTTTGGGAAAGCCTTCCTAATGAAGGTGACTTTTGTCCGGTGGATGAGTAATTAAAAGAGCAGAACTTCTAAACTTTGAGGCCCTTAGCAGTCCCGGGTCAAAAATAATGGTCGGGTCCTTGGAGACAACGAATGCCAAGGTAACAGAAAGAGCCCTGCTTCACTGGAGGAATGCGTGGCCACAGCCTCCAGCAGCTACACCCACCTCTGCCCCCAGCTAGCGAGGATGAAACCTCTCTGACTTTTGTTTTCTTATCTGGAAGATGGGCACAGTGCTATCCCCAGTCTTTATGTTGTGGAGCCATTAACTGGGCTGCTGAGCGCGGTGGGTGTTGACTGCAGAGCCTGGCACAGAGGGACCACTTTGTAAATGGCAGTTGTCATTCATAACAGACCGGCTGAAGCTTTTCTCAAAGCTTCTTCCTTCTCTCAGTGCTTCTCATGAGTCCCGTCTGACTTCAGATGAGTCTCTGCTCTCAGGATACCCCACGTGTCACTTTGCCCTGTCCCATCAGCCAGTCCTGAATTCCCGTGAGGATCCCACAAGGGCCATTTGAACTGCCGGCACTCACAGTTCCACGGGACTCTCCCCGGTGCCCTTTCTGAGGTCACCGCTCCCACAAGGGCCTTTGGATTCACAGCTTTGCCTACCTGTGAATTTCTCTCCCCTTTCTCCTGGCCGGGGATAGTGAAGGTGGGTACTTCTCTTGAAACTGGATTGAGGGAGTTGTGTACTTTTGTCTGTAATAAAACCCAGCAATTTTGTTGGTCCAACACAGCCAAGTTTTTTTGTTTTTTTTTTTTTGCGGTACGCGGGCCTCTCACTGCTGTGGCCTCTCCCGTCGTGGAACACAGGCTCCGGAAGCGCAGGCCCAGCGGCCATGGCTCGCGGGCCCAGCCGCTCCACGGCATGTGGGATCCTCCCGGACCGGGGCACGAACCCGTGTCCCCTGAATCGGCAGGCGGACTCTCAACCACTGCGCCACCAGGGAAGCCCCAGCCAAGTTTTTAAGACGATGGCTTTGCCAAAAGCCATGATATAAAAGGGACTTATTAACACTCCCTCCAGTTAGCAGACAGCTCTGAATGCAGTGCCCTAAAGTGTCCTACGTGCTCTTCTTATCACATTGACTGATTCTTCCCAGCATTAACAAGGTGGTGCCAATGTTTAGCTGAGAACGGAGGGGTCTAACCTTGGGAGCTGCTGGGATGGAGGGAGCCCCAAATGAGGAGAGGTTTGGGGGTATCCGGGGTCCAAGGAGGCCAAGTGAATACACTGAAGAAAAGTGCCTCCATGGAAGTGGACCACGGCCCAGGGCTGAGACCTGCAAGTTCTTGGAATGTGCCTGATGGAGAAAGTGAGGATGGGTGGGTATTAGGGTTTCTTCTTTTTGCCAAGAATGGAAATGAAGCAGAACATCGAAGTCCACTCAAAGCTTGGTGGCAAATTCCTGGCAGAGAACTGAGCCATCCCCATGACTTCAGAAGTCCAGGGGACTTTGCTGTGGGGGAGAAGTCTGCCACCTCAGCATATGCATTAGGATTTGCACGTGTTCCTGGAGTTATGGAATGTGGATGAAGACAGGTGCACCATTTGCGGCCTCGTTGTTTGCCTGTGCGTCAATGGCCGGAGGACTCTGTCTTAGGAATGCAGAAAGGGTTAGGGAGCATGATGACACATGGGGGAGGCAAAAAGCCTCGCCAAGCAAGTCACAGAATTTATGGTGGGAGGTGACTCTAGAGGATGCTTTGTTCTGTTTTTATCAGCTCAGCATTCATTTCAACCTTCACTGGGAAACGCAACTTATTTTTTCCCCCCTGGGAGAAAATTGTCTCTTTCTATTCTTAAACCATTAGGTTTGAGTCAGTTCATATTACTCCCTGATCCAGGGGAAGCACGTGAGTCAGACCTGGCCAATCAGAGCATCCCACGCCCCCTTGGCCATGGTGAATGATTCAGGGATAGGGCAGATGACCCAAGCCCATCTACTGATGCTGAATTCAGAGATGTTTCTTGATAGTATTGTGAATGAGGAACTTTTTTTTCTACTAACACTTAAGTCTGGAATTATTAGCAATCAGCTCTCTTTCAGAAGCACGAGTTCATGTACGATTCTTCTGGAAGAAATTTGTAAGTCTGCCAGCTCGTGACTGTCCCTTTTTGTTAATTCTTTCTGCCACACTCAAACTTGATTGCCGTTCAAAATGCTCTGACCAGTACCCGGGGTTGCTGGATGTGTGAAATTGGTAAGCAGGCCATCTTGGAAAGGCAGGCAGCTGTAGGGGACTCAACATCATCCAATTCCCAAACCGGAGCTGTGAGTGCACAACCAACTAAATCAGGTGCACAAAGCTCTGGCACCATCTCATTACCTGCCTATTAGTTTTGCCATCTTTTTTTCTTGTCCAACAACGAATTGATTTTCTCTAAGATAGGATGTGGTTACATCCTGCCTACCTTTTTCTTGCCTACTCATTGATATTTTGCATGTGAAGACCCAGGCTCTGGGAGTGCCTGAGAGGTGCTGTTAGTGCAGTTGGTGGGGTCCTTGCAAAGGGTCTGCAGGGAGCTCTCTGAGCTCTTCCCTACAAAGGACCAATTTGTGAAAAGAGCTTAAAGATGCAAGGATGCAGATGCATCCACAGAGCAGGGCATGATGGATAGAGCAGCCCCATCAGTTCCAGTCCCTACTGGCTTCAACGCAGGCATACTAAGGGAAAGCCAGTTACGTGATTCCGCAACGAAGACCATGGCATTCATTGACTTCCACTGCATAACAGAACTGGAAAGTTTGTGAGGTAGACCTGGCTTCCTCCATGACTTAAACGTCTGTCTTTCTCTCCCTTGTCTCTGCTCTGCTTTTCCCAGTGTTGTCTTCATCCTCAACGTAAGCCCCACATTCACATCTTTCTTGTGGCCAGCAGTCCCAGGCCGAGTTATTGCCCTCTTTCACCCTCATTTGGCTTAGTCTCTGAAACAAATTCTGATTGCCAACTTGGGTCACAGGCCCTCCCCAGTCAGGCCCTAGGGATTGAGCATGGAGTATTCTGACTGTCCAGACACCCTGGAGGAAGTAGGTGTGGTCCCTTGATTGACAGCCCTATCAAAATCAGGTGGAGTCAGTGCTGTTAATTTACAAAAGGAAGGGAAGTAAGACATACCCCGAAGTAATTGAGATCTTCCATATTCATGGTATAAATTTCTTTTCACATGACAACTCCATCAGGTTGATGTTAGCTGCCCATAGTTAGTGGATTAGAAGGCTACCGTTGATTAGCAGGGTCTGCCATGGGTGTAGGATATGGATGCTGTGGACACATGCTCTGTTTTTTGCTGCATCTGAACTTCTAGGGCATGAGAGGCTGGAAAGCTCACATTGATTTACTTTGGAGGGAAGTTCCTAATCACACATCAGAGTTGCTGATGCAGAAATCCCAGGCACATCATTAACTTGCTCCCAGCCTCTCTCCCCTATCCCATTTCCCTGCTTCACGGGAGCGTTTCCTCCCTGTTAAGGGCCTCTGCTTGGGCTGGGGGAGGAAGCCGGATACCCTAGCTGAGGACCCTCCTCTTCCCCTAGTGCCAAAAAGAGGTCCTCAAATATTCCCATTCTTGGGAGGAGGGGCTGTCCTGGGGCCAGGCTTTTCCATCCTGGATGGAGAGGAAAAAAACAGGAGAAGAGAAGAGATGAAAGAGAAGAGATGAAAGAGAAGAGAATAGAGTTCTGTAGCAATCTGGCTGCTTTACTCTGAGCTGATTGTTCTCTCCCAGTCAACAGCATCCTGGCTGGTGAAGGGAAAAGGGCAGTGGCCAGGACGCCTGGGGTTGAAAGCCATCCCTGACTCAATGAGTGGAGGCCCTCGGCACCTCCTCTGGGCTCAGTGTCCCCATTCCTGAAACAAGGGGTCAGTACTTTACAGCCTTCTCTAGCCCAGACTTTCTGGAGTTTGATGACAATAGTAGCTCTTTTTTCCTTCTCATAATGGTTTCTCACACAGGGCCAGGGAAGTGGTTCCTTCTAGTCACAGACACAGATGCAATCCCATATAGATTTTTTAAAGTTTGTTTATTATTATTCAAAAAAATTTTTTTTTTAATATTTTGGCTGCACCACTCGGCTTGCAGGATCTCAGTTCGCTGACCAGGATCGGACCCTGACCATAGCAGTGATAATGCCAAATCCTAACCACTAGACCACCAGGGAACTCCCCAGATTTTTTTTTTTTCAATAACAGAGAGAACTTGGACCCACGTGGTCCTGACATATTTGACCTCCATTTGCTTCACTCGCATAGGGCGATGGTTTAACTGACTCCCAGTCCATTTTCAGTGATCATGAAACATGAGTTCAAATGCCAACTGTGCCTTATTGTATTACTTCTTTGCTCTTTTGCTGGTGACCTTGGGCAAATCACTTTGCTTCTCTGAACATGATATCCTTCCTCCGTAAAGTGGGGATGTCCACTTATTGGGCTGGTGAGATATTCAAATATTTGATAAGCGTTTTGAAAATCATAAAGAATCGTACAGGAGACAGGGATGAGCTGTTATTAAACTCTCACTCAAAACTGGCCTAAGAATGGGCCAGAAATTCCTTCAGGCCTGTTTGTACTGTGCCTTGCACGTAGCAGACACGTGGCAAATATTTGTTGAATGATTGGAATCCCAGGGGCTGTTTGAGTTGTGGTGGATCTCCACATAGCACTCGGGCTGTGCTACTTTACGTCCCAACTGCGGATCTCTGATAGGACAGCAGCTGGGAGGGTGGGTTGTGGGCCTGGAGCAGGGCTGTCTGGTACCTGCTTGGTGCCAAGTCCACTTACTCGCCTGAGATGGGGCATCTGTCAGCCAAGGTAGGAAGATAGATTTCTAACAGCCGGTGGGGGGGTGGGGGGGTGGGAGGGGGCTTGTGTTTTTCTGATCGTGTTGTAGCTGTTTTGGGAATAAATTACTGTGGCTTTATAGCCCTTACAGGAGTTTCTGGAAAATCTAATTGGATGAATCCCCAAAACTGAATTCTTTTTCGAGTTTCCAACTCCCTCAGATCCTCATTTGGAAGGAAAAGGGGTCAGCCTCTTTGCCTTTGACAGACACCCAATCACGCTCCCAACGGGGTCACCTCTCCTTGATCTTGGAAGTCTCTTTTTTCCCAAAGGACTCCAAGAACATGGCTGAGCCACTCAGACACACAGCCACGCCCCGAGGGTCAAGAGGTAGCTTTGTCACCTCCTTGGCCAAGCGATCAAGCCAATCAGGACAGAGCTGGGGGGTGGGGCGGGGCGCGGGAGAAGCCAACTTCCACCCAGGCTCCTTGCCCTGTCCTCTGTTCCCCTCTCCTAAGAAATGGGCATTGACACCCAGAGAATGCTTTTACACCGAGGTAGGTGCACACGGCTTAACAAGCACTGGCGATGCTCTATTGTCAATTAAATTAAACACCCAGCCACCCCCCCGCCCCAGCCCCCATCTTAGAAAAATGCTCTGTGCAGCCAAACATCTGTAGCCCAGGATATGTGATCTCCCTCTGTTTTGTTTTGCTCCAGACAAAATGGTGGAAAAGCTGAAATTTATGCCTTTGGAATCTGAGGCATTAACCGTTGTAAATCAACATTTGGTGCCCAAAGGTAGCAATTACTGCTCTCATTAATAGATTTCCCCAGCCTCCATCATAAAACAACTCTGGAAATGTCTCCAGGGACAGGGTGGGGGAAGCGTGCCTGGGGATCATTAACAGTCAAGCACCCTGGGCATAGAGGGAGGCCGCATTCCTCTCCCCAGGGCCAGCCCAGGGGACGTGAGGGAAAGTGCACACACACAGGGTCCCCCAGACAGGGCCGGGGGGCTGCTGACATGAGGTGCAGGTCGAGCAGAAGCCCCACATCTGTGCAAGGCCTCCCAGGCAGGGGATCAGAAACACTGGGTCTTGAAGAGGAAAGGACTGAGGAGGGAGAACAGGCGGCTGAGGGAGGGAGGGACACGTGCTAGTCGGAGGGCAGGGGGAAGGAAGGCTCGCATCTCTAAGACTACAGGTGACTTTCTTCTTTTGGGAACACCAGGGCTGGAGGGCATCTTGCCTTCAGTAACGACCTGGGCACAACGCAGGCCCCAGGGCTTGCCCGGGGTCACCTGGCAAGTCAGTGTCTAACTCAGCCATGACCATGAAACAAAATGTAGAGGCCTGCCTAGAGTGTCGACCGTGGACCCTTTCTGTCTCTCTTTGGTTGGAACATAAACTGGATTTGTACCCAGGAGATAATTTCTTCTGTTCTGTAGATGGAAGCAGGGTGACGATGCTGAGGCCACACACGTGGCCCCTGGAAACGGTAGATGAAGAGGCCTCGCTGGGCTGGAGGGACGGGCCGATCCCCTCCTGGCATCCCTTTATACCTGGGGATGGATGTGAACGCGGGGGCAAAAGGAACAGAGAATTCTCTCTGCTACTCGCTGATCCCCGCCTTAGTTCTGTGTTATTTTTCTTTTCCGGTGGGATTCTGACATCTCTTTTTCTGGGATATTCGCTTGTAGAAAGAATCCATATGGGATTTGGATGCGACGGGGCCTGTGTTAAGAATCCTATAACTGCAGCCTTAGTCGATGAACAAGCTGTGAGGCCTCGTGAAAGACAGTCTCAGAACCTCTTCCCTCCTTGTCTGCAACGGGCACCATGGTTCCTCCATGAGACGGTGCTGTAAGGGTGGGTGCCCAGCTGTGTGCGCAGAGTGTGTGCCAGGCTAAGCAGCTGGCACGGGGTAGGTGTTCACAAACTACTTCTGAGTGAATGGAAAAGAAAAGGTATCTATTAGTGTAGAACAAGAGCGGGGTATCCTACCCTTCTGGGTCAGTTTAATTCTCCCCCTTGCAATTTTCTCAGATGCAAGAAACCAAAGGCTTCCTGGTCCTTGGGCAAAGCTTGGCTCAGAGAAGCTGCCATGCTGCTCTGGGAGCACAGCGGAGCACCCAGCAGGCGGTCGGCTTCCCATGCTCCATGCCTCCGGCCCGGAGCCTCGCTTCCAGTTCCTCGCTTCCAGCTCATAGCAAATCCACCAGGCTGATTGACAGAGAGCATTGCCCCCTGTTTGTTCATTTTTGTTGTGGTAAAATATACATAATATAAAATTTACCACTTTCTCCATTTTTAGGTGGGCAGTTCAGTGAGATTAAGTACCTTCACATTGTTGTACAATCACCACCACCGTTCGTCTCCACATCTTTTGCATCATTCCTGTCCTCGTGAAATAATAACTCCCCCTCTCCTTTCACCCAGCCTTGGTAACCTCTAATATTTCCTGTTTCTATGAATTTGACTGTTCTAGGTAAGCTCGTGTATGTGGAATCATACAATACTTGTCCTTTTGTGTTTGGCTTATTTCACTTAGGATATTGTCTTCAGGGTTCATCATCCGTGCTGTGGCATGTGTCAGAATTTCTTTTTTTTTTTCAGTACGAGGGCCTCTCACTGCTGTGGCCTCTCCCGTTGCGGAGCACAGGCTCCGGACGCGCAGGCCCAGCGGCCATGGCTCATGGGCCCAGCCGCTCCGCGGCATGTGGAATCTTCCCGGACCGGGGCACGAACCCGCGTCCCCTGCATCGGCAGGCGGACTCTCAACCACTGCGCCACCAGGGAAGCCCTCATTTGTTTTTAAGGCTGAATAATATTCCATTGTTTGTATGTACCACATTCTGCTTATCCGTTTGTCCATCAATGATCATTTGCGTTGTTTCCACATTTTGGCTGTTGTGAATAATACCGCCATGAACGTGGGTGTGCCATATCTGTTTGAGTTCCTGCTTTCAATTTTTTGGATATATACCTAGAAGTGGAATTACTGGACTTATGGTAATTCTACATTTACTTTTTTGAGGGACCACCATACTAACCCTTTTTAAAACTTTCCCAGTGGAAGGTCAGTGCTGCAGGGGTGGTATCTGATGAGAATAGACACTCTGGGCCTTTCCAAAGTTAGGACTGAGGGCTGAGGGTGGACAGGGAGGACCCTGGAGCTGGCACAGGTCACCCCTTGGCAGTTCAGCACTGCCCTCCACCAACTGGGACCCATTTTACACTAAGCCCTGGGAGAAAGGAAGCACTAGTTCTGTTCACCATGGATGGACAGAGATTGTTTTGCTTCTTATGATTAAACACCAACTAAATCCCCCACCCCGTGTATACACACACCAATTCCAGATTTGGTTCAGAACGGTGACTTAAGAAGTTTTAAGACATTGTGATTAAATACATGGGCTTTGGTGCCAGTTCAAATTCTGGTTTACAACAAGGACCTACTATATAGCAGAGGGAACTATATTCAATATCTTCTAATAACCTATAATGGAAAAGAATCTGAAAAAGAAAATATGTATATCATTATTATATATATAATATATGTATTATATTATATATATATTATATATATAATATATGTATTATATTATATATAATTATATATATTATATTATATATATTATATATATAATATATGTATTATATTATATATATTATATATATATTATATATATATTATATATATATTATATATATATTATATATATATAACTGAACCTCTTTGCTATATACCTGAAACAAACACAACATTGTAAATCAACTATACTTCAATTAAAAAAAATAACAGGGCTTCCCTGGTGGCGCAGTGGTTGAGAGTCCGCCTGCCGATGCAGGGGACATGGGTTCGTGCCCTGGTCCAGGAAGATCCCACATGCCGCGGAGCGGCTGGGCCCGTGAGCCATGGCCGCTGAGCCTGCGCGTCCGGAGCCTGCGCTCCGCAACGGGAGAGGCCACAACAGTGAGAGGCCCGCGTACCGCAAAAAAAAAAAAAAAAAAAAAAAAAAAACCAATTCTGGTTTAGTCACTTACTAGTTAGGGATCTTGGACAAATCATTGAACCTGAGAGCGTCTGTGTTCACATATAAAATTGGGGTCACAGGTCGTTGTGGCCTTAGAGGGACATTGGATGTGAAAAGCTGTGCACGGTCTTGGGCCAGAGGGAGCTCTGTCCAAGGACTGGGCTTTTGCTCTCAGAGGCTGCTGACCACGCCACGACTGGCGCGGTTAGAAGGTGTCCCCGACTGGCCTCTTGGCTCTGCGTCACCTGCCTGCTCTGGAGGGGGAGGGTGCTTGAGCCCCGGTGTTCCACGTTCACTGCTGGGCC
Source organism: Mesoplodon densirostris (assembly GCF_025265405.1). Taxonomy (NCBI): domain Eukaryota; kingdom Metazoa; phylum Chordata; class Mammalia; order Artiodactyla; family Ziphiidae; genus Mesoplodon; species Mesoplodon densirostris. The sequence goes on along the minus strand of NC_082661.1, from coordinate 13,996,828 downwards.
CCCCAGGTCCCGAGGCTGGCGCTGCCTGTGGGGAACGGCCCACAGTGGGGGGATTTATTATCTCTGGTCTCCGGTGCTTCACGGGTCATGTGACATGGCTAATCCTTAATTACACCTAATGTTAAAGGTTAGTCCACCTCTGGGATGTTTCCCAGCTTGAAGGTGCCTATGGAAAATTAGTTCATTCATAAAACACAGTGTCAGGTTACAGACCCAAATGGCTTCCCCCAGCCTCTGGTGGAGATGGGGTTGGTGGAGGCTGCTGAGAAACATCCCCAAGCTTGCCTCCTGACTCATCCGTTACCTCTAACAGGGTGTCAAGTGAATGATTCCCTTCCAGAAAGATAGCAATCGTGCCCAGAGGAAGGGTGAGTTCAAAGGGCTTCAGAAGCATCGAATAATCACTCAGATGGACAGAGGTCAGCATGGGGGAAGATGAGGCCCAGGAAATTTCATGGTGGTTGTTCAGCTTCCCGGTTCCTCAGCAACTGTCCCCCGACCCCCATGGGTGCTATACTTTGTATGGTCAACGGAGACATTGCCAAGCTGCTGAGAAGTGCTGGGGCCCCGACTCCACCCTGGGCAGTGCCCCAGTGGGCCCAGAAATCATCACAAGTGCCTGCCCTCCAGGGCAGCTTTGCTGGGTCCAAGTTCTGCTTGCTCTAAAGATGACTTCCCATCAGTCCAAAATTTATTAAGTCATCCAGCAAATGTTCATTGGACACTCACTGTGCCAGGTACTATTCTAGAACCTGGGAATGGATTGCAGTGACCAAACCGACAAAACAAGAATGGCTACCCTCCCAGAGTGTCCATTCTAGTGGTGGGGGGAAAGACAGACAATGAACGAAATGTAGTAGTAAAATGATAGCATTATCTGATGGTGATAAGTGCTATGGAGAGAAAGAAAGCAGAGGAGGGAGAGAAGAAATACTAGCCTGGGTATGTGCTGCAAGTTCTGATAGGGTAGTCAGAGAAGGCCTTACTGTAAGTTGAGAGTGGAGCAAAAAAAGGAAGGAGGTGAGGCAGTCAGCCATGAAGAGATCTGAAAGGACAGTTGCTCCAGGCAGGGTGAATAGCAAGCGCAAAGGCCCTGAGGCAGTAAGATGCAGGTATGTTTGAAGAGTAGCAAGGAGGCTGTGCAGCTGGAGCAGAGAGAGTCAGGGGAAGAGTAACAGAAGATGAGGCCAGGGAAAACAAAGACCATGCCTCGGTTTCTGTGCCTCTAGCCCTGTGCTCAGCGTTTCCTGGCCTTGACCACGGATGTAATATGTCGACTGTAAGGTTTTAGAGTAGGGATCAGCAAACTACAACCCTTTGGCCAAATCCATCCAGCTGTTTTTGTAGATCAAGTTTGATTGGAACAAAGCTGTACCCATTCATTCACATATTGTCTATAGCTGCGTTCAAGCTAGCAGGTCAGAACTGAGTCACTGTGACAGTGACTGGATGAACTGAAAGCCTAAGATATTTACTACCTGGTCCATGTTTTAGGGCACGGGCTTTGGAGTTAGACCACATTGGTTCAAATCTCTGCTCATTTATCATCCAAGCGGCCCTGGGCAAGTTACTTAACTTCTCGGAGCTTTATCCTCCCATCTGTAAAATGCTGATAATATCTATCTTACAGAGTTTTCTGAGATTAGATAAAACAACTAATATGGAATGCATGCACCTGATAAATCCAAATACTTTTTAAGGAGTCAGCAGTGGGTGCACAGTCCTGGACTCACAAGGGCAATATCTTAGCAAAAGTTTTCATTGGTCTCAGTTTTCATTAGTCTCAGTTTCTCTGTCTGTTAAGTGGGGATAATTATTTGTGAAACTAAAATGAGATAAAGTGTATGGCTTGTAGCAAGCACATATTAAATGGAAGTTGCTGCTTTTATTTTCATCAGCTTTACCCTCCGTCGTCTCCTGTGTGGGGGGCCATCTGCAAATTCTCCAGGATCTGGGAGAAAAATCCAACATCTGTGTGTATATCCATGTACTGCTGCCCTGCTACCGGCTCCTGGTACACACCTCAGCAGAAGGGAGTGAGTATTAAAAGACCTCCCTTTCCCACATCTTGACATCCGGCCTAAACCCACTGCTACCCGAAAGAGCGCCAACCTGTTCAGCATGTTTGAATTTGCAGATAACCTCTTATTTATTCTCAGAGTATCCACAAAGCTGAAGCTTGTCATGGGTTTTTATCATGTGGCAGTAAGTACTGTTGGGGAAGGTCTATCTTGGCAAAGCCCAATTAGCGTATTTATTTATTAGGCTCTTCTTTCATCAGGTAAGAGTAATCGGAGGGTCATCGTAGGACTCTGCCCGCTGAAGCCGGTTTGAGCATTTGCCGATTGGCGGGGGTGGATGGCAAATGGTAAGAATTTGGGATGGGATGGCGGTCTGGGCTTGGGAAATGTTGATTTTGTTGGAGGACTTTGTCACGCCGCCTGGCTGTGATGACAATCCACTTGAGTTACATTGCATTAAAAAAAAAAAGTGGCGAGAGTCCAGTGGTTGAAATGCAGACGCCCACATGTATTTATATTTGCAGTGCCTGGGCCATGTGTGCAGTGATACAGCGAACAAGAAAGTTGTGGAACTGAAAATAACATATGTCTGTCTCAAGTGCCAGAGGAAATTGTAGCACTGGCGAGAAGGGGAAGGGTCCAGATTTAGAGACGGGGAAAGAAATATGCTCCTTGTTCAACTGTGGTGTTTATACACAAGCCCTCATTTCTCCTCACACGTAATGAACAGCCACAAAACTGACAGGAAAACAAATGCAAAACGGGGCAAGTTGATTGCTTCTTTGAGAGCTGGTTGGCGTAACGGAGTCCTGGATTGAAAATGAAGTTCAGGCAGATTGAACTCTGACCCCCCACCCCCCTGTTGCAGTTTTCTGAGTTCCTGGGCTCTTGTTCATGAGAACGAAGCTGTGGATACAACTGAAACGGGTAGAGGTGGAGATGGTTAGAAAGGGATTCCTCCTTCGCCACAAACCTCCTTGACTTAAAAATGACTGAAATAAAAAATCTCCAAACCAATTACTTTCCGTCTCTTGAGAGCCAGAGGATTGTCTAGGGTTTTTCTGGACACAGGGACCCCAAAGATCATATTTCTCTTCTGGGTGGGGTGCTATTTTTAAGGCTTGGTTACCAGCCTCCAACTCTTAATTCCATGTGTCTATATGTATAAATAGATGTGACTAAATTTAAAAAGAAATAATATTCACATCCTTGGGTTTTTTCCACCCTCACAAAAAACAAGTAATGGTTTTGACTTCATTTTCCACATTTCTCTGCCGTTTTGACGTTAATCAGACACAGCCCAAGACTAGGAGCACATTTGGTCTTTGAAAACAAAAAAATAGAATTGGCCTCTGACTCCTCTGGATGGTTCTGTAATTCATTGCTCTCAGAGCACCCCTGGCAACCCAGAACCCCAGCTCAGACCTCAGATCCAGCTGGAAACCTCCTACATCGGCCCTTGGCTTGAAACTAGACCCTCAAGATTTTAACATCATGTTGGCCAAGCCACTGATGTCTAACTCCCCCTGCCTCAGTTTTTTCATCTGCAGAATGGATGTGATACTCTCACCACCTGTCAGGACCAGAAGAGGTTGGGAGGAGTTGGAGAAACACCCAGGGTGGGTTTCGGAGTAGCTGCTGAAGTGAAATAGAGCCCGATGGCCACTCAGCTATTGTTTTCTGCTTCTTCCTCACCTTACTGGTTAAGTGTGGCCAACACCCAGTTTTCATGTCAGGCATGCGGGCCCCAGGGACCTGAGCCTGGGGGCTAAGCTATCACAGCCCGAACACCTCCTGCAGGCCAGCACCAGGTGTCTGGCCTTCGCTTGCTTGGTTACACCTCACGACAACTGGCAGAGAGGCATTGCTGGTTCCATTTCACAGACTGGGAGACTGATGAGCAGCTGCTCCTTTCACACCAATTGAAACGTAATACTCCCAGCGGTTAAAAAAATATGTTACAACCAACCAAAGAAAATGTATGCAGCTGTCTGTGGAGGAGGATGGGGCAGGTGGGCAGAGAGCAGGGCATTTAGACTGGAATCTTGGGAGGAGAGCGCCATATCTTTCCACATCCTGTGTAGTGGGTCTAATAGTACCACCCTTACCTCGAAAAAAAAATCTGTGTCTACCCAGATGTCAGAATATGCCCTTCTTTGGAAATAGAATCTGAAGATGTGTAATTCGTTAAGGATCTTGAGAGGAAATCATCCTGGATTTAGAATGAGCCCTAAATCCAATCACTGGTGTCCTTCCAAGGAGAGGACAGGGCACAGACACAGAGGGAAGAAAGGCCATGAAGACAGAGGCAGAGACTGGAGCCAGAGGATGCTGGTAGCCACGAGGAGCTCCCAGGCAAGGAAGGATGCTCCCCTAGCGCCTTTGAAGGGAGCACGACCCCGCTGCCACCTTGGTTTTGGACTTCTGGCTTCCAGAACGGTGAGAGAATAGATTTCTGTTGTTTTACGCCTCCAAGGTTGAGCAATTGGTTAGGGCATTCTTAACAAACTAACACCTTCTGGCGAGCTGTTTACATTTGGTCACCAGAAATAAAGGCAGGCAGGAGCTTGTACTGAACACACACAAGGAAGGGCTAACTCTGTAAAGGGAAACATTACATGTCTTTGGTAAAACAAAACAAAAGGCAGAAAGTCCCTTGTTCTTTTCTTGGAGCATGCCTTAGAGATAGAATCCCTGAGTCTGCGAGGAGTCCAGCAGTGTGAGGTGTGGGAGCAGGGGAATGATGTAAGACGATATGATTTATTGCTTTGTTGAGCAATGTTTTCAGCTGTGGATCTTGCTTTCAAGCTTAAACTATTGCTGAAATAACAGGCAGGCCAAGGGACTTTTGAACACACACAGAATATCTCTGGTGACAGGAGAGCGAGCGTGGCTGATGTTTCTATGGGGAAGTTGGGAGGTAAGCGGTTTGAAGACTTGATTATGGAAACACTGCACAGGGTGACCAATAATTGAGTGACATTGGGGTATGGGGAATATTGAAGTAGGCTGGTGCAGCCTTATCTCCAAGGGGCTGATATGAGAAGCCCTTTACAACAGGACAGCAGTTGGGGGCCTCTAACCCCAACAGGTGAGCGGAAGTGCTGTAATTAGCATTATTGTGGTAACTAGAGACCTGGGAAGGGTCAACACAAATGTGAGGCCAAATTTTGAAGAGGACAAATGATATGACAGATGAAGGAGGACCAGCCAAGAGCAAATCACAGCAGCTCAGCTGGGAGATGATGACAGCAGAAACCGGAATCTTGGCAATGGTCGTTGTTAAGTATCCCGCCATCCATGTGTGAGATACGCATGTGCATGTTGTATTTTTAAAACGAGATTAAAGTATAATAATTAGGAGACTTTGTTAATGCCTTTGGAGGAGTTAGAAACGATAATCTATATCCAGAATGACACACAAATTTCTAACCTGGGGCTGAGGGTATTGCTGGGATGACTTAATCTCAGGAAACTGGCAATCTGTCACGGGGAGGGTGAAGACAGACCTGCTAGGGAGGGGGGAGGGGTTAGTCCGGGAGAGGATGGGAGAAGGTTCTCTGGCGAAGGGCTTCATGGCTGGGTGGCCGCCCCACAGAGGAAAGACCACCTGCTCTCATCCATCTCTCTGTTGGAGTCCAGGGAGCTGGTCTTCCCACCAGGCTCTCAATCTGTGCTCAAATCACAGAGGTCAATAATTATTCAAGTTGATGGAAATGAAAACGTGATTTATAATGAGATAACGGCTCCCACATTTTGAAGGAGACAGTATAAGCCAGAGGCTCACAGCCTGCGCTCTGAAGTTTGAAGCGCGAGTTCAAATCCCGCCTCTAGCTGTATGAGATCCACCTGTGTGAGGTCTCAGAGTAGTGGATGCCTCCGAAGTCATGAGATCAGTACGTTGTATGTGCATCTCGCATTGCTGAACATAAGAGAAGTGGGTTCTAGAACCACTAGTGGTTGTGTTAGCCGACATCACCCCATTTAATCAGCATTACTTCACGGGGATGGGGTGGGTGTGTGTGTGGGGGGAGGTGTTCCTCCCTGAGTCATACACGAGGAAACTGAGGCTCGGAGGACTGAGTACTCATTTGCCTGAGGTTTCTCGCCTGGCACCTGGTGAGCGGCATCAGTGCAAGTCCCTGTCCCTCTCGTGAGTCAGTGGCCTCACCATCCTAAAGGCACCGTGGAAGGTGGGTAGACCCACTTGGGTCCTCTGCTTCTGGCCACCTCCGCTTTCTCTGTACCCTACCTCCTTGCCCCAGCCTTTCATCTTAATTACCATTGGGAATGGACCTTGTTGGAAGCTGCTCTGGGGCCCAGTGGCAGGGTCACCCAACAACGATGCTCCTCCTTAAGAAAAGACCATCTATATTCCACCTTCTGCAACGTCTCCCTGAAGTTCACAGGCATGGCCTGCCCCTGGGGAAATGGACACCACAGGGGTGGGGCAAGGTCAGCCGGTCTCAGGTCTGATGCACACATTCAAATCACCTGGGACCACTTTCAAAGGGTCCCATGCCTGTACCCAACCTGAGCCCAGCTGCTGCTCTATCTGCCCAGGTGAGTCTGATGTGCTGCCAGGCTTGAGAACTACCGCCAGGGCACACTTCTCTTTCTGGGTCACAGCCCTGCTGACGTTGTTTTACATTTTAAAACGTCTCACCTTAGAGTAGATTCCACGTAGCTGGTGGAAGGCTCCAAGTCTCCGTTTGGTGGGTTGTTACCCGGTCACGTGAGGGCCACTGGAACCTGCTAGGGTAGGGGTGGGAACTGCCTTGTGAGGACGATGTGCAGACCGTTCCCATCAAACAAGCAGGGATGGCCTGCTCCCCAGGGACCTGTGAGCCAGTCCCCACTGTCCCTGTGGCTGACACTTGGGGGGAATGTGGTCAGAGTCTTAAGGATCTTCATCCTCTGCTTCCTCAAAGGCAAGTCTTTAAAATGCCTCCCACTTTATATAAATCTTCTCATCATGGAAAGTTTCCTTTATTTACTGTAATAATAGCCGAGAGACACTCAAGTAGCAGTGTGAGTCTTGTGACGGCTCTGAGTGTTTGTAGGTATTATTATTCTCGTTTCATGGGTAGGAAACCTAGAAGTTACACTCGTTGGATGAATCACACACTAGAAAGAGTCAGAGCTGGGACCTGGCACTGCGTCTCTGCCCTGCACTCTGTCTTCTCCCTGCTTGAGGTGGGCAGCTAGGTTTCCATATCACAGATGATCCTTGACATTGACACATATTCTGGGTGATCTTGGACAAGTCCTTTTTCTTGGAGCCTCTGTTTTTTTGTTGTAAAATTCTGAGAGGGTCACACTCTTTAAGGATTCCATCAAAGCTGATATTTTAAAGACAATACAGCTTTTAAGGTCACAGGAGACAAGGAATGTGAAAAATGTTCTTACAAGGAGAGTGTCTCCTTGAGACGTGAGGGTTATAATTATAGTTTTCTATAACATTAGCTCCGGCCATTTTGAAAACATCTGGGCTACAATTGCTTGGGAGCAGGGCCACTTCTACCTTGTGTACCACTGTATACGCTACATACAGGTAACATATACAGGTGTTCAGTAAAGGATTTTAAGCAAATGTCTTAATTTTGAAGTATAACATAGAGAGATGTGTATAAATCACAAATGTACAGATAAATGATTTTTTTCAGTTGAGCATACCTGTGTAACTACTACCCAAAATAAGATGTGGAATATACCCAGCACCCATCACAGGCCTCCATCATGGCGCCTCCTAGTAATTACCCCCTGACTACTAACTGCTATCCTGACTTCCAACCTCATGGATTGGTTTTGCCCATTTTTGAACTGCAATTGAATGGAATCATGTAGGATGGACACATTTCTTTCAATCTTATGTTTGTGACTGCACTCAAGTTATAGTGTGTAATTTTATGTTGTTCATCCTCATGACTATCTATATTCCATTGTATGACTACCACTCGATGTATGTATTCATTTCACTGATGATGTATGTTTAGATTGTTTCCAGTTGGGGGCTATATGGAATAATGCTGCAGTGAGTAGGCTTGTATTTTGGAGCACATATGTACTCATGTTTGTTGGCTATATAACTAAAAGTAGAATTGCTTGGTTATAAGGTTTGTATATGTTCAACGCTGGAAAGTCCTGCCAACTTTTTCCCCATTGTACTTGTACCAATTAATATTCCCATCAGCAATGTAGGAGAGAGGATTCTACCAGTTGCTCCACAAACTTGCCAAGACTTGGTATTATCTTATTATTTTTAAAAAAGCTGTTCTGGTGAGTATGTAGTGGTATATAATTGTGATTTTAGTATGCATTTCCTTGATGGTTATTTATTTTGAACACTTTTTCTTATTTAAGTCCTTTGGCCTTTTTCTATCCAGTTGCTGATAGTTTTCTTACTGAGTGCTAGGAGATCGTATTTATTTATGTATTTATTTAAATATTTATTTATTTATTTGGCTGTGCTGGGTCTTAGTTGCCACACGATCTTCGTTGTCGTGTGCGGGATCTTCATTGCAGCATGCGGGATCTTTAGTTGCGGCATGTGGGATCTAGTTCCCTGACCAGGGATCGAACCCTGGTCCCCTGCATTGGGAGCCCAGAGTCTTAACCACTGGACCACCAGGGAAGTCCCACTAGGAGTTCTTTATATATTCTGGATATGAGTCTTTTAGGCTCACCTCACTTTCTTCATGAATCAGAAATGAACAGAACAGAAAATTGTTTTGTTGAACAGAAACTTAAAATTTGTTTTGAAGTAAGTTAATTACATATTAGTAGATGCTGCTAATGATAAAAGACTGAATCATTATAGGAATTATTTCCTTTGGAATATTAATTCCTACATTGTTTTTTTCAATTTTTATTTTTATTTTTTATTTTTTATTTTTTATTTTTTTGCTATACGCGGGCCTCTCACTGCTGTGGCCTCTCCCGTTGCGGAGCACAGGCTCCGGACACACAGGCTCCGCGGCCATGGCTCGTGGGCCCAGCCGCTCCGCGGCATGTGGGACCCTCCGGGATCGGGGCACGAACCCGTGTCCCCTGCATCGGCAGGCGGACTCTCAACCACTGCGCCACCAGGGAAGCCCTCAATTTTTATTTTTTAATTGTAGAGATAGTCTTAATTTTAATGAAGTCCAAGTTATCAATCTTTTCCTCTATGATTTTTGCTTTCTGTATCTTGTTAAGAAAATGTTGTCTATCCTAAGGCTACAAGGATATCCTCTTATGTTATTTTCTAGAAGCTTCATTGTTGAACTTTCACAAGTTAGGCCTGTAGTCCCATCTGGGATTGACTTTTATGTATGGTGTGAGGTTGGGGTGACCATTGCTTCTTCTCCATTCAGATGGATCATCTTTCCTCCATGCATTGCAGATGTATGTTTATTGTAAACTGGGTAACCATATGTATGAGCCTCTGTTTCTGAACTCTGTTCTACTGGCTCAGTGAATACTTCAGGGATGAATGGTGGATGGCCTGGGCCTCACATGCTCCTCATGAAGATGGAGGTTCTGAACTCTTGCTTTCTGAGGAGATCCTGTGCTTCCTCTGCTGAATCATTTGGTTTATCTCTGCCCTTTTCTGACTTCTTCCCATAGACACAATTAATTGGCTGACAAAATAATCAAGATAGCAAAGGCTTCCATAACATTTACCAGGTCCTGTTCTAAATATGCTTGAATTCATTTAACCTTTACACAAACCCTCGATGTAGTCACTATTGTTATCCTCATTTTCCTGATGAGAAAATTAGGGCACTGAGACCACATGGGTGGCATGTACCAGACACGGAATTTGAACCCAGGGATTCAGCCTTGGAGTCCATGTTCCTAAGCACAACACTGGGCTTTCTTTCAGCCAACAGCAGGAAGTAAAATGGTAGAGGACAAAATCACCCTGGCCTAGGAATGAAGACATCTGAGCTCTTGGCTTCTACACCTATTGGATGGGAGATTTTGGACACATTGGTTAATCTCCTTGAACCAGTTTCCTCAACTAGAAAGTGAGAGAGTAAAATGATATTTTCAGCTCTGACATTTTACACTATCATCTCTCTGGAAGATTCCTAGAGAGACTGTGGATTTTTTGGAGAGAAGACTATTGTACAATGGAGACTAGGGTGGAGGCACAGATTGGAGAGGAGCCCAGAGAGAGTGGTGAGAGCTGGGTTGGGGGGAATAAGGAGGTAAGGAGGTGGGGGGGAGTGGGGGAGGGAGAGGAGGGAATGTCCCAGCCCTCCAACCTGTCTCTTCCCATCTGCTTATTCCCTTCATGGACCCTCAGATCCAGCCTATCAGATTACATGATGGAGGGGGTGGTGATGCCTAGGTGCTAAGTTTTCTAATTGACCCGCCTTCTGGGAATTTCTTTGAGAGGCTCCTGTTTGTTCCCAAGGCCATGGTTCCTGTGTGAGCCTCCTGGGGGGCAGTTTCTCTGCCCAGAGCTGGCTAATTGTTCACCCACCGTGTCCACTCACTGGTGAAAATCACACCAGGCTCTTCCATGTAGACATCAGAGGTCCATGGGGGTGTCTCGTGACCTTGGGGGCCCTCACAGCCCGAGGCTGGGGGCCTGGGAACAGTCAGTCTTTTATCATTAACTTCTGGACAGCAACATTGGCGGTGGTAGTGGTGGGGGGAGAGGAACGGTTAAAAGATAACTTAGAAACGTCACACAAGGAATATATGCTATTTTTAGACAAATTTAGAAAATTCAGATACACACAAAAAAGGAAACCAAAAAAGTGATCTGTAATCACTTAATCCAGAGATAACCACTGTTAACATTTTGGCAGTGATTTTCTTTAGAAGTGTTTTGGATATCTCTGTTTCTCTCTCTCTTTGTAGATCTTAATCTCTGTATGTATGACATACATATATATCTTTTTATAAAAATGGGTTGCAGTCTTCTGGAGCTAGATTTTTAAATTTGGCAATATATCATAAGCATTTCTGCAATCACTCAACATAGTTTATCATCTTTAATAGTTGCATGACAAGCCATAGGTGATAGTTTCCCATCTTTGTTATTATTCGTTGTGAACACACTTTTTCATGCATTTTTGAACATATTTCCTTAGGAAATTTTTGAAAATATTAGAATGAATATGTCCCAGTGATTTTTGAAAGATAATAAAGTTAATACTCATCATTATCAATAAACATTTATATAGTACCAATAACAGTAATAATTATTTTTTAATTGAAAGCCTTATAGATTACCAACTCTCTCAGTAGGTCATCTCATTTAATTTTTGAGAGGTTCTATTAGGTTCATTTATTCCCATTTTACAGCTGTGAAAATTGAGACATTAGGAGGGGAAATGACTCCCCCAGGTCACCCAATTGAGCAGGGCAGGGACAGGAAGTATGTCTGGGCTCCCTCCTCTCTGCTGGGCTCCCTGAACCCAGCAGGGCATGTGAGGCTGCCCAGAACGAGGCCTCCACTCACTCTCCAATGCTCTGGATGGGACGGGAGATTGGTGCCTGCAGATGGGCTGAAGATTGACATCTGTCAAAGGAGGATCCCAGGTAACGCCTGCTGGGGCTTCAGAGCAGCCTTCCTGGAGCTGAGCCTTAAAGCGGGGAGAGAGGGAGCCACAGAAAAGCACAGAGAGCATGCCAGGCAGGGGGGGCATGGTGTGAGCAAAGGGGTAAGTCAGGGAAACCCGACACCCTTCCCTCCTCTTGCTCAGGCCTCTGTGCTGAGATCAGCTTACCAGAGGCCTGTTCTAGCACCTTTGCCAGACACTGACAGCGAATGTGTAGTGTCACAGGCAACAGGATAATAATGGAAATTAAATTTTCTGTTAAGCAGCCTTATATATGTTTAAATCATTTCATTATACAGATAGAAATGTTTTTCTGATTTCTTCTTTTTTCCTTAAAATGGTAATAGCTTTTTGCCTGATTCTAAGAATGATATCTATTCAATGGTAAAAAGTAAAATTTTACACAATACAGACAAGCGTAAAGATACAAAAAAAGGCAAGAAGAGGACCCTCCCCATCCTGAGGTAACTGCTTGGCGTCTGGGCTTCCAGACTCTCTCTGGGCCCACAGATTCATGGGGGATTTTCCTTGACAGTTTTACATAAATGGGATGGAGCCAAACACACTCTTCTAGTGCATGTTTTCTCACTCAGCAATCTGTCTTGGACACCTTCCCCTGTCATTACGTATGGATTTCCATCGTTATTTTTATTTATTTTTGTAGAGTCTGACTTACGTTAATTCAAAAAGGTCAAATTGCCGGTGTATAAAATGTTGATTAAGGTGCACAGAAATTGGGGTTTGACTCTTCTCAAAATCACAAGGGCTTTGTCAGCCCTGGTGGCCCATGAACAAGGGATCTTCCTGTTTATATTTTTTTTATGTTTACTTTTTTTTATTAGGCAAATTTTCAAACTACTTAAAAGAAGAGAGAATAGTGCAAGGAACTTTCCAATACCCATCACCTGGATTCAACAATTATCAAGATTTTGCCACATTTGCTTTATCAATCCTTTATTTTATTTTATTTTTTGCTGAAATATTTTAAGGCAAATCCAGTTATCTTGTCATTTTAGCCCTCCATCCTTTAATATGCATTGCTCAAAAAAAAAGAAAGATATTTTCTTATGCAGCCACCATGGCTTTCTTTTTTTTTTTTTTTTAATTAATTAATTAATTAATTTATGGCTGTGTTGGGTCTTCGTTTCTGTGCGAGGGCTTTCTCTAGTTGTGGCAAGCGGGGGCCACTCTTCATCGCGGTGCGCGGGCCTCTTACTATCGCAGCCTCTCTTGTTGCGGAGCACAGGCTCCAGGTGCGCAGGCTCAGTAATTGTGGCTCACGGGCCCAGTTGCTCCGCAGCATGTGGGATCTTCCCAGACCAGGGCTCGAACCCGTGTCCCCTGCATTTGCAGGCGGACTCTCAACCACTGCGCCACCAGGGAAGCTCCCACCATGGCTTTCTTTTCCAACCTTCCTCCCTCCAGCCTTCTTCCCTTCCTGTCTTACTTTCTAGGTAAGAAGCCTTAAACAGGCAACCTCATCTAGTTAGATTATAATAACATAATTTCTTTGTATTGCGGTTACTTTTACTTATGGTAACTGACACTAATATTCTGTTTAGGGTAGTGTAGTATTTTTTTTTAAAGACAGTGCATTTATTTGAATAAAATGAATGGACAAATTTAAAGAAAAGCCATGGAAAGGGTGACAAGCAAATACAACAACCCTTCCAGAAAGTGATTTGAGAATGCAAGATGCTGCTTTAGCTCATCCTCTTCTGAAGGGCATTTAGAGTGTTTCCAACTTTTCCACTACTAAAAAACAATGCTGTAATGAATAATCTTATATATACATACCTCTGGTGCTGTCTGGTTATTTTCTTAGGATATATGCTCTAGAAGCAGAACTGCTGGTTTTACAGGCTATGAATCTCTTAAAAAGCCATGGTTTCCTAACCAGAGGGTGCTGTACTTAATTTAATATTTTGTTCCTGTTTTTATTTTCTGGTGACTCAGGGTCATATTAAAGTATCAGCAATTGTACACTGATGGTCTTAGGCTTTCTGCACTTTTTCTGTACGTCTCCAGGCTATGATGGTGAAGCTTTTGCACCCACATTTCATAGTGTTTCTGTCTCATCCTTTTCAGTAAATTTTCCTTTGTCGTTCTCTCCCTGTCTTTTAATCTTCTTCTTCTCAAGTACTGTGAGCTGGAACAGATAAACAAGTTTGTGCTGATTGTACCTAAATTAAGGATAAATAGACTCTCAGTAAGGGTCTGATGGGACAAATGAGGCAAGATTTTTCTTAGGTCCTGCCCATCCCACTTCCTTTTAGATCTATCCTGCTTCAGATCTCTAGGGCTGTTTGAAGGGTGGCCGCTGGTGATGGTAATGGGAGTTACTGCTACTTAACAGCAGATAAAGTGACAAACGGAAAGTATCGTGGATCCCTTGTGCTCCCATAGAGATTTTTCAGGATACAGCATGGATTTGCTACTTACCTCCCTCCATCCTTACAAGCATTTTGATGTAGCTGGAGTCAGCCTTATGACCTCTGATTTGTGGAGGAGGGATCTGTGTTTCCCAGAGACCAGATGATTTTCCAAAGGCCACACCGCTGGCTTATGGCAGAGCTATGACTCGAATTTTTTCTGCTTACCACCTGGGCCAGGTGCACCTGGGGGTTTGAATAATGGGTGTTTCTAGGAAGAGTGATACTAATAGCAAAGAACCAGCACGTCATGCGGCACTTGCCCAGCCAGCGCATGGACAAGGTCCAGGGACTGGGACAGACAGATTCACGGGAGTTCGACTGCTAGGGACAAGGCTTTTACGTGACTCGAGATGTCCTCAGCCAAAAGGACAGCTGGGCAGCAGTGGGGGCCAAGAACGCTAAGTCCTCATTACTGCTCAGCCTCCTGGCTGTGGAAGAAGGATCAGGGCCCCAGGCGTCCCCGAGCTGGGCTCCAGAGCCTTCCCGGCTGTGTGCCCTGGGCCAGGAAACACCCCACCTCTAAGCCTCAGCTGAAAAGAGGGGCTCAGACCCAGATCAGGGGTCTTCTAACTGCAATCCTGGGGAGGCCACCCCCCCTGCACCTCTCCAGATACCTCAGTCATTGAAGAGGCTCTGTTTTTTGTTTTTAATTCTTCAGACTTAATTGGAAGGATTCTGATGCCAACATTTTTCTGAACAATTGACCAAAATGATCTTGCATGTTTCACTCTCATATGCTCCTGAGTTTCCACCCCTGGGTCATGGTACTTCCCCACCCCACACTGACATTAACCAGACCTTGGGAGACAGCCCTGGACGCTACCCCCACCTGGTCCCCTCTGTTTCATTCTACCCATCCCGCTTCCTCAGTTTCCCTTTTAGCCCCTGGTACCATCCTGCCCCCGCTCAGTTGCCTGGTCTCCTCACTGGCCTCACCCCTGCACTCAGCCCTCCACGCAGTTGTGTTCACTGCCAGCGGGAGAAAGCCCAAGACATCAGGCATTCCAGGCCTTTTGGTCCTGCCCTCTCCTCTGTGTCTAACCCAGGGGACGGTTTCCAGGTTTCTGAACTCTGCTTTCTCTCATGCATCAGGATACAAGATTCCCTGTGCCCGGAGCTCTCTTTCTGGCCCTTGTCATCTTGGAGCCACCGGACTCATCCTGAAGACTCAGCTCAATTGTCATGTCCTCAGTGAAGCCTCCTGCAAGCACCCGCCCCAGCTGATGAGTCACTTCTGTGTCCCTGCAGCTGCTGCTAAGATCTGTCACATCAATCCTCCCAGGCCTGGTTCCCCGCTCAACCCCAGGCTTCTCAGGGTCTGAGATTTAAAACTTCACCCCAATCACAGATGTTCGGTGTTTCTAGCAAACCTGAGCTCAGCAAATGCTTGTTGAATGAACAGATGAGTTTCCTCTGCAGCCGGGCCCTGTGCCAGGTATGGGGGGCTTGCACCTCACCATTTGGACCCTGTGAACCTGTAGATCCTACCATGTCGACCCCTAGAATTCTCTGACTGGAGCTTTATGAGCACAAACTTAAAAAACATACAGAATTATACAAAATCAGATGTATTTACAACTGACAGATTAGACACACTCCGTCCAGCCAGTTTAGTGGATTGATTACTTTTCTATAGAACATGGTTAAACGGGTCCTGATTTTTGTCCGTTTTTATCAGTATTGATTCTTTTCCAGGTAGATTTTATAATGAATATTTGCTTCATGGACCAATTTTTTGGTCCCTCATAAGGTTTTACAAATTATAGCAGTTTCTGTTGTAATTTTCTTTTGTGGGTGTTATTTTTACCCTACCCAGGTTTTCTGGAACAAATTTTGTGGTAGACTTAAAAAACTTAATTAGCTTTTTATTTTTTAGAAGCAGTTTTAGGTTCATAGCAAAAACTGAATGGAAAGTACCGAGAGTTCCCAGATACTCCCGTCCCCATACCTGCACAGCCTCCTCCTCTATGGCTGTCCCCCACCATGGTGGCACATTTGTCACAACTGATGAACCTACATTGACACATCATCACCCTAAGTCCAGAGTTCACATTAGGGCTCACTCTTGGCGGTGTACATTCTGTGGGTTTGGACAAATGTAGAACGACGTGTATCTGCCGTGATAATACCATACGAAATAGCTTCACGGCCCTAAAAATCCTCTCAGCTCTGTCTATGCATCCCTCCCTCCTCCCTAACTCTTGTGATAAAAATATGATCAAAATGATTTCAATCTTTTGTTAATTCCAACTGTAAAATAAATTTTAACATGTTCAATTTGAACTATACTCAGTTATATTTTGTGTAAGTTACTTTTACAGGTAACAATTGATTAAAAATTAATCTGTATTTATTTTTCAGATTATTTATGTGAAAACTGTGAGGAACCTTCTGTTGGATATTCCAGGCTTCTTCTAGGGACAAAGAGTAGCCAGGTGAAAATGGAGAAGTCAGACTGTCCCTTCTCAGACCCTACTGTGGCTCTCTTTACTCTAAACAAAAGCTGGTCTCGGACTTACCTGGTGGCGCAGTGGTTAAGAATCCGCCTGCCAATGCAGGGGACACGGGTTCAAGCCCTGGTCCGGGAAGATCCCACATGCCACGCGGAGCAACTAAGCCCATGTGCCACAATTACTGAGCCTGCGCTCTAGAGCCCGCGAGCCACAACTACTAAGCCCAGGTGACACAACTACTAAAGCCCGCATGCCTAGAGCCCATGCTCTGCAACAAGAGAAGCCACTGCAATGAGAAGCCTGCATACTGCAACAAAGAGTAGCCGCCACTCGCCACAGTTAGAGAAAGCCCATGCACAGCAACAAAGACCCAACGCAGCCAAAAATAACTAAATCAATCAAAAAACAAAAAAACAAAAGAACCCCAAAACGACCTGGGCTCTATCCCAGCAGCTTAGAGAGCTTCAGTCTCTGGTCAAGGTCACGGAGCTTATGTTGAGGACAGAATCAGGACCCAAACCCAGCCAGCCTGGCCCCAAAGCTGATGCCCTTTCATTGAGCTCCTGCCTTGTCCTGCAACTGTCCCAGGTGACGACAAGGTTTTGTAGAGTCTCTTGGTGGAGGGTGTCCATCAGGTTACAATGAAAGATCGTGGATCAGACCAGGGCAACCCTGGGTTGGGAGACTGGAGAGGGTAATGAAAGCCGGTTGGAAGCAAGATATTGCCTTCTAGACCCAGTACTCCAGTCAACCTTGGGTATGACTGTATGCAAGCCATTTACCTTCTCTGACTCCTGGTTTTCTTATTTGTAGGACTGATTCATCCAACAAATATTTGTTGGACACATATGACATGCTAGATGCCAGACAGGGTCATAGGTACCAAGGATACAGCCACAAATAAAACAAAGTTCCTGACCCCATGGAGTTGACTCTGAACTAGATGGTCTCTAAACCCTCTGAACTCCATGATGCTATGGGGGAGTAGGAGGGGGCATTTTGTAGGGATACAGAATCAGTTCAAGGCCAGTTCTTATTCGAGAGTAGTTGATCACTGGGCAGGGGAAGACAGGCTGCCCACTGTAAAACAATCAGAGACACAAATTGCCTCTAATGACATCAAGGACCTGCATAATTTGGCCCCTCTTGTCCTCTCTGGCAACCTCGCAGGCCAGTTTTCCTTCAACTCACCAGCCGAATCCTTTCCAGCCTATCTTAGGCTGGATCCCCTAGAAGCAGGCTCCGAGGTTAGTAATTTGAGTGCAAGCAGTTGATTTGGGAGGTGATCCCAGAAAGCAATGGTCATAGAGTGGGGCAGTAAGGCAGGGAAGGAAAGGAAAGGAAGCCAAGTGTGTCCCATTACAGCAGGTTATTGCTGAGAGCAATTGGAACTCAGTCCTGACGGAGTATTCTAGGGGTGAGAATTCTAGGGGTAAATGCTAGGGCATTTACCCATCAACTCCTATTGAGCATTGGCTGAGGGTTGCTCCTAGGGGCATTAACTTCCTGGCATTTCCGGTCTGTTCAAGGCACCATCCAACAGAGAGCCCTCAGGCAGAGACTCTTGGGGGCTTGCAGTAGGGCACTGTGTGTACTGAAAAGGTAAGTGCTGATATGGAATATGGGGAGCGCACTGCTATAAGGCCTCAGAGCCTTTGCACTTACTGTTCCTTTAATTGGAGCAAACTTCTTCCCAGCTCTTTGAAGAACTGGCACCTTATCCTTCAGCTCTCAGCCCAGAGTCTTTTCCTCTGACAGATCCTCTGTGAATTAGCACCTCCCCATCCTGGGACTCTCCATCATATCTTCTCATTTATTTATTTCATAGCGCATGTCACAATCAGAAATCAGCTTCTGTGTTTGTTTGCAGGCACTTCTGTATCTCCAGTGCCTAGAGAAGAATCTGGCTCATAGTTGCACTTCCAGAACTATTTTCTGCACACACATGTGCCATGTCATCCACACCCAGCTACATACCAACATGCCTTCCACTCCCACTCCCAGACTTGCGACCAGAGAACGGAGTAAAGATTGAGTTTGGGTTACGGGGACACAAAGACACTGCTCAGGTTTTCATGTACATTGGCTAGACGTCTGCTCATCAGAAAAGTCTGAAGCCTGTATTGTGCTTTGGGAGAACGATGGTAGTAACACTCCAGCAGGGTGAGGGAGGCAATGACCGATACTGATGAAAATAGTGGAGTCTGCAAGTTGCCCGAATGATTGGATATTTTTACTTCTGATGTAAAGTACGGATCCCTTCTAACAGCCTACTTGTAGGTATTAAATGGACAAGAGCCCAGTGAATGTCCTTCAAGGTAAATTTCATGTCATCTTTTCTCGTTCAAAGAGGTTTATTCCAGCCCTTTAAAAATCTGTAGGGTATCCTGCTTCTGTTTTTTAAAAACTATATTTGGTTTGCTTTGAAGATGAATAAAACTGAGATGCTATTATGTTCCTTTCCTACTTTGCAGCATCCAGAAATTCTTTTGCTATTAGTACTCTAGAGAAACAGATTTCTTTGATTTTTTTTTTTCAGTTTAGGAGATCAAAAGCTGCCAGAAATTGTTTCAGAAAAAAAATAAATCTCTGAGAAGTTGGATTTGAAATTCTGAGAGGCCAGCGCCTGTGTCCACTGTGTCAGGAGCCATGTGATGAGAATGGCTCTAACTGTGGCATCTGCCCCCTTGTGCCTCTCCGCCTCTCATAGGGAAGCCCCGCCTTAGCCTCTACCTTCTGCTTTCTCTTGTGAAATCATAGAATATTGGGCTTAAAATTAAATTTATTGTAAATCTGAGCAGGCGGAATCATTTCCCAAAGAGAGTGATTAAAATAAATGACTCTCAGTCTTTGGAGAAACCCACTATTTCTTGGAGATGAGGACTCAGATTATGGAAAGTTTTCAATGAAAGATTCAATTTTCTATAAAAGTAGTGCCTGAGGGACTTCCCTGGTGGCGCAGTGGTTAAGACTCCACGCTCCCAATGCAGGGGGTCTGGGTTCAATGCCTGGTCAGGGAACTAGATCTCACATGCATGCCACAACTAAGAGTTCACATGTTGCAACTAAGGAGCCTGCAAGCCGCAACTAAGGGGCCTGCCTGCTGCAACTAAGACCCAGCACAACAAAATAAATAAATAAATAAATACTAAAAAAAAAAGTGCCATTGATAAAAAAAAAAAAAAAAGTTGTGCCTGGACCAATTCCTTACGTTACTTCTCCTCTCTGCCCTGGGAAGGTTGAGGGTTTAGCAACCATCTCTCCACACTTTCCTATGTGCCTTGGGACATTTGTGCTTTGGGCTGCCGAGAGGACTTGGGGATCTCAGAATGCTGGTGGATGGAATATTTGGGGAGAACAGAAAAATCTCAGAAACCCCATTGGTAGAGGTCAGATACCCGGTAGGAGATAGAAATCAAAGAAGGGGAGAAAGGTCCAATATCACCTGGGTTGATGTTCTGGGAGAAAACAATAGAGACTGGATTCAGAGAAGACAGCGACCACAGAATCTTGGTGACCACTCACATTAGAGCTGAATCCTGAAGGTGGGTCTTTCCCTGGTTTCCCAACTCAGCTTCATCCTTGGATTACACATAAATATTAAAATGATAAAAGTTGGAACACACACTATAAAATGGATTAATGACAGAAGAATTAGAAAATAAAGACAAAGGAAAAGAATTAACACCATCCACAATCCCACCCACTCTGCAAAATGAATGGTAACACTTTGGTATTATTTTATACTTTGGGTATGATATAATATGATTGATATATATAATTGATATATACAGTAAGTATATAAACAGGTATATGTACATATATACACATTTGAACAATAAATATGTATGTATACATACTTGTTTTGATAAGTAAACAAGCATATTATAGATGCCTATTTTTGTGATTTGCTTTTTCTCCTGGTATGTTGTAAAGACCTTTCATGTCCATAAATACATATTTTCATCTATATAATATTAAAATTTTGGGGTAAATAATTTTAGACAGTGAAACATTTGCAGAATAGTACAGAGAGTTCCTGGAAGGCCTTTGCCAAGCTTTCCCTGATGTTAACATCTTGCACAACCATAACATGATGATCAAAACTCAAAAATTAATATTACTAAGCTACAAGCTTTATTTGGACTTCTCCAGTCTTTCCTTGAATGTTCCTTTCTATTCCCAGATCCAGTTCAGGATTCCACAATAATCTTAGTTATATCTCTTAGTCTCCAACCTGTGACAGTTCTTTAGCTTCTTGTTTTTCGTGACTTTGATCGTTTTGAAGAATACTGGTCAGTTATTTTGTAGGATGTCCCTCAATTTGGGTTTTTCTGATCTTTTCTTATGATTAGATTGAGGTTATACTTTTTTGGTAAGAACACCACACATGTCCGTTTCAGTGTATCATCAGGGGCTGCATGGTGTTGTTAACTGGTGATGTTAACCTTGGTCAATTTGTTAAAGTGATGTCTGCTGGATGTCCCTCCAGTGTAAAGTCATTATTTTTCCCATTGCAATTAATAAATCTTGGGGAAGATACTTTGGGAGTGTGCAAATGTCCTTTTTTTGTTCAAATGTTAGTCTGCTGATTTTAGCATCCACCAGTGGATATAAATTGCAACAATTATTACTGTGATATTTTAATGGTGATTTTCTATTTGCTTCATTCCTTTGTTTATTAACTGGAATTCTTCAGTACAGAAGGGCAGCTTTTCCTCCCTCCCCACCCCTCTCCCTTTCTTCCTTCCTTCCTTCCCTCCCTCCCTCCTCCTTTCTTTCTTTCTCTCTCTCTCTTTCCTTCTTTCTTTCTTTCCTTCCTCTTTTTTTTCTTTCTTTCTTTCTCTCTCTCTCTCTTTCTTTCTTATTGATTGCTTGCTTCCTTTATATTAGTATGGCTGCATAGATATTTGTTCTTGACTATGGTTATAGTCCAATGTTACCTTTATTGATTTTGTTGCTCAGGTTGTACCAGCTCTGAACTTTGTGAGCTCTTTCTGGTTGGTCCCCAAGCCTTTTCACCAGGTCCTCCACACCCTCACCCCACCACCTTCCCAACCTTCCTTTGATCACTTTCTTACTTTTTCGCACCTGGAGATGCTTCATGTGTACACAAAGCATTGCATATTTTCCTTGACCAATGTTGGAAGCAACCTCTTCTCCAAGGAGCCTTAGTTCCTTTTATTGGAGAATGGTGTTTAGAAACCAGGATCTGGCTAGATGGCCACATCACTACTGGGATGTTATTGCTTCTAAGCCCTTTCAACAGCCAAAGCTTGGAAATACACACACACACACATACACATACATACACGTACACTATTTGGTGCACACACATATTTACCTTCATTTCTTAAAAAATCCCTCGAGTTTATACTAATACCTCTTGTTCCAATCCAATACCACTAGGATCATTCTAGCTTTCTCACTTCCCTTATTTATAACTTCCTCTGACATGAGAAACCTGGCCCTCATTGTCTACAGTATGTTGACTTAATAGTTCAACTAATATAGACACATAAAGCAGTTTCAGAATAGCTAACTCTTCCTGTAACAGAAATACAGTATTTGTGTACAGTTCTTTTGTCTTTAGCCTGAAAACATCCAGTCGACATTTTGTTTCACAAAGTAATTTAGGTTAGTTGTTTTTTCTCACCCCCTTCAGTGTGGTAGTATGGTCCATTTGTAATACAGTCAGCTTCACTTGTTACACTAGGTCTTCCACTTGGGGTACCCTCTGCATCTTGATTTTTTTGAAGTTACACACAGTAAAATTCTCTCTTTGTGGGGTATGGTATTATGGCTTTTGAGAAATTCATGGAGTTATATATTCATCACTCTAGTACCATAGAGAACAGGTCATCACCCCCAGCACTTCCTTCATGTGGTCCCTTTATAGGAAACCCCCCAATTTGTTTCCATTTCTATAGTTTTACTTTTTCCAGAATATCATATAAATGGAATCATACAATATGTCACCTTTGGGGTCTGACTTCCACCACTTAGAAAATGCATTTAAAATTCATACGTGTTGTTGTGTGCATCAACAGTTCATTTCTTTACATTGCTGCAGAGTATTCCATTTTATGGATGTACCACAGGTTGATTTTTCTTTTTCTATATGCAGGTTGAAATATATATGGGTTGTTTCCAGTTTTTGACAATTACAAATAAAACTGCTTTAAACATTTATGTACAGGGTTTTTTTTTTTGGTGTGTGTATGTAAAATTTTATTTCTCTTGGATAAATACCTAGGTATGGGATTGCTCAGTCATGTGTTATGCGTATATTTAACTTTTGTAAGAAACTGTCAAACTGTTTTCCACAGTGGTTGTACCATTTTGAATTTCCACGAGCAATGTATGAAATTTCCAGTTCTCTGCATCCTCACTTATGCTTGGTATTTTCAGTTTAAAATTTTAAAAATTGTGGCCCTTCTGCTAGACACATAAGTGGCATCTTATTGTGGTTTTAATTTGCATTTCCCCAGTGACTAATGATGTTGAGCATCTTTTCATATACTTACTTGTCATTTGTATATCTTCTTTGGTGAGGTTTTTGTTTATATCTTTGCAATGTAAATTTATATAATCTTTAAAACATCTTTTTGTCTATATCTTTCTCCCCATTTTTAACTGGGTTGTTTGTTTTCTTATTGCTGAGTTTTGAAAACTCTTAACGTACTCTGGATACAAATCTTTTATCAGAAATGTGATCTGCAAATATTTTTTCCTACTCTGTGACCAGCATATTAATTTTCTTAACAGTGTCTTCTGCAGAGCATAAGTTTTAAATTTTAATAAAGTTTTATTTATCAGATTTTTTTCTTTTATGGATTGTGCTTTTGAGGTCATATCTAAGAAATATTTGTAAACCTTAGGTTACAATGATTTTTTCCTGTATTCAACTAGACCATTTTATAGCCTTATATTTAAATTTAGGTATATAATCCATTTAGGATTAATTTTTGTATAAAATGTAAGATTCAGATTGAGGGGTTTTTGTTTGCTTGTTTTTGCATGCAGACAACCAATTTTTGTAGGCACCACTCATTGAAAAGACTATCCTTTCTAAATTGAATTGTCTCTGAACCTTTGTCAAAAGTCAGTTAACTATTTTTGTGGGTCTCTTTTTGGACTTTCTAATGTGTTAAATTGACGTATGTGTCTGTCCTTTTGCCAATACCATGTTGTCCTGATTACTGTAGCTTGATAGTAAGTTAAAATTGGAGTATGAGTCCTCCAACTTTCTTCTTCTTATCAGGATTGTTTTGGATATTCTGGTTATTTTACTTTTCCATATAAATTTTGGAAACAGATGTTGATATCTACAAAAAAGCTTGCTTCCATAATTCCCTGGCCATCCAGTGGTTAGGACTCTGCATTTCCACTGCAGGGGGTATGGATTCAATCCCTGGTTAGGGAACTAAGATCCCACAAACTTCACTGTGTGGGGGAAAAAAATAAAGCTTGCTTGGGGTTTTGATTGGGATTGCATTAAATCTATAGATCAATCAGGAGAGAATCAATATCTTAACAATATTGAGTCCTTCAACGCATGGGCATATTATCTTTTTCTATGTATTTAGGTCTTTTATTTTTTCATCAGTGTTTTATAGTTGTCAGCATACAGATTCTGCAGATTTTTTGTTTGATTTATAGCTAAACATAATCCTTTTGTGCTACTATAAATAGTACTGTTGTTAAAATTTTATATTTCAATCATTCATTCCTAGTAGATAGAATTACAATTATTTAATTTTTGTGTGTTGATTTTTTAAAAATTCTGCAACTTTTAGTTCAAGGAGTCTTTGATTCAATATTTTGATGTTAAAGATGATGTTAGCTGTAGTTTTTTTGTAGATGCTCCCCTATTTCGAAGTTTCTGAGATTATTAAAGATCATGATTTGAGGTTGGATTTTTTCAAATGCCTTTTATGCATCTATTAAGATGATCAAATGGTATCTCTAGTTTATTTATATGGCCATTTGCATCACTTGGATTTTGAATGTTGAACTGGCCTTGCATTCTTGGACTAAGCCTCACTTGGTTGGGATATATCATTCTTTTTATATATTGCCAGAATCTGTTTGCTAATATTTTTTGAGGATTTTTGTGTCCATGCTCATGAAGGATATTGGATGTTGGATAGCTGTTGTTTTCTTTACTTGTAATGTCTTTGTCTGGTTTTCGTATTAGAGTAATACTGGCCTTTTAAATGAGTTTTCAGTTTTTTGCTTGGTCAACTTAGCTAGAGTTTTATCAATTTTATTGATCTTTGCAAAGAATCAGCTTTTGGTTTCTCTGTTATTTTTCTGCTTTCAGTGTCAATAATTTCTGTTGTCATATTTATTATTTCCTTCCTTCTGATTGCTTCAGGTTTATTTTGTTCTTCTTTTTCTATTTTCTTAAGCTGGAGGCTCAGATTACTGACTTGAGACTTTTCTTCTTTGCAAATACAGGGAATTAATGCTATAATGTGCCCTGTAGGCACTGTTTTAGCTGTATCCCACCAATTTTGTTATGCTGTATTTTTATTTTATTACAGTTCAAAATAATTTTTAATTTTCCTTGAAATTTCTATCCTTTGATTTATGGATTGTCTAGAAGTGTGTTGTTTAATATCCAAATATTTGGATATTTTCAGGATATCTTTCTGTTATTAATTTTGAGTTTAATTCTGCTACAATCTGAGAACATAGTTTGTGAGATTTGTATTATTTTAGACCTGCCATGGTTTAATGGTCCAGAATATGATCTATCTTGGTGAATGTGTACTTATGTTATCATGGTCCCTTAAGACACTGTATTTTGATGTTTTGGGCTGGAGTGTTCCATAATTTTCAATTGTTTCCATTCGATTGATAGCATTGTTCAGGCCTTATAAATCCTTACTAATTTCCTGCCTCCTTTTCTATTAATTATTGAGAGAGCAGTGTTAATATCTTCAAGTAAAATTGTGGATTATCTATTTCTCTTTTCAGTTTTACCAATTTTTGCTTCAAGTACTTTGAAGTTCTGTTTTTAGGTGCATACATGCTTAGGATTGTTATATCTTCTTGGAGAATTGACTTCTTTATCATTATACAAGATACATTTTTTTTTCATCTCTGATAATAGTCCTTGTTTTGAAGTCTACTTTGTATGATATTAATATAGGGACTCTGGCTTATTTTGGTTAGTGTTTGCATGACTTATCTTTTTCCACCTTTGTTTTTTTCAACCTGTTTATGTCCTTGTATATCCAGCATATAGCTGGATCTTGCTTTAAAATTTTTTAAATCTCAATCTTTTATTTTGTGTATTTAGACAATTCACGTTTCATGTAATTATTGATATGTGTGGATTAAAATCTACCATCTTGTTAGATGCTTCTTTTTGTTCCATCTATTCTTTTTTCCTTTTTTCCCTTTTACTGCTTTCTTTTAGGCTAATTGAGTATTTTGAAATCATTTAATTTTTCTTTTCTATTGATTTATAATTTATGACCTCTTTAGGATTGTTTTAGTAGCTGCCCTAGGGTTTAAAATATGTATTTTTAACTAATAAGGGTCTGCCTTCAAATAATATCATACCATTTCATGTATGGTATAAGGACTTCCAACAGTATAGTATTCCTAATTCCTTCCTCCAATTCTTTGTGCTACATTTGCCATACATTTTACATTTACATATGTTATAAACACATAATACATTGCTACTATTTTTGCCTTAGAGAGTCATTTATCTTTTAGAACAATTAAAATTAAGAAAAATGAATTTCATTTTACCTTCTCTTTTCCATTTCTTTGTTTAGATACAAAGTTCTGTTCGATATCACAGTCCTTCTGCCTGAAAAACTTCCTTTAACATTTCTTCTAGTATAAGGGTCTTGGCAATGAATTCTCTCAGTTTCTGCTTCCCTGACAATGTCTTTATTTCTCTTTCATTTAAAAAATATTTGTTCTGGGTATGAAATTCTGGAATGGAAGGGGTTTTGCTTTCTTACAACACTTTAAAGATATCACTTCATTATCATCTGCTTGCATGGTTTCTGATAAGTCTGCTGTCATTATTATTTTTTATCCTCTATAACTAAGAAGTCTTCTTTTCTGGCTGTCTTCAGAATTTTTTCCTTGACTTTCCCCCTCCCTCTCATGTAGCTAGGTAGTTGTTTTGTTTTTTTTTTTCCTTTGGTTTTGAATATATCTTACTTGGTGTTCTATGACCTTTCTGGATCTGTAGTTTAGTGTCTGTCATTAATTTCAGAAAATTCTTAGCCTTTATTTCTTCATATATTTCTTCTGCCTCTTTCTTTTTCTCTTCTTAGGTGTCTGGCTGTGTCTACCCCAGTTAAGCAAGTGCTCTTGTCTTATCTCTCCTTCTAGGCACCTGCCTTTCTCCAGATTTTCAGTTAGTTGGCTGTCCTATGACCTCAGCTCTCTGACGGGTTCAAGAAATGTAGTAATCTTGAAGCTTCTCTGGATTTTTTTTCTTGTAAGAGTAAGAATGATGCTTTTTCCAGTTCTTTCCATCTCTTAGTGGAAACCAGGAATCTACAACATACTTTTAAAATAATTACACTATATTTTATTTTATAGATGTGTTATGCCTTGTTAAAACTATTCTCTACTTTTTTGGAATTTAGATTATTAATATTTGTTTTTGTTATTATTAGTAATGAAGCAATAAATATATTTGGACATACATCTTTGTGCTCTTATCTGAGTAGGATAAACTAGTAGAAACTGGATTGCTAGGTATGTATCGTTTGAAAAATTTTTATTAAGTGTTGCCAAATTGCCTTTCAGAAAAGGCACCCATCCATCAGCAAAGGTGAGAGTGTTCATGATTACAGTTTTGGGACTCTGGGGAAGCTGCCTCCATGGCATGAGTGACTTTCCCTCACCACAGACATGTCATTTGCTTGGACATGCCTAATCCTGACCCAGGATTTCCTAGTTTCCATCTCTGGCCAGCTCTCACTGCATGAAGCACTGCCAGAAAGGAAAGTCTGAAGTGGGCCTAGATTAAATATTGATAAACCTCAGCCCAGGCTGTGACTACAGTGTGCTCTTCTAATGGCTGATTAAGATATTGGAAAGGCGTTTGACATTTCCTGTTTTAGGAGTTCTAAATCAATTCTAAGGCACAGACCAACCACAGTCATGCGAGACTGATCGCTTAAATTGGACATGGTGGAGATTAATTTCTGATCAAGACAACTTTTAATTATTGTGCTGGGAAATAAATAACTGAAACAATCTTTAAATATTTTTGGTAGTGGGGGATGTTGTGGTTTGGATTTTTAATTCCAAATTAAAATATTTAATGCTTTATAAAGCAGTTGCTGTTTAAACTGCCAATAATATTTAACATGAAGTTACTCACCATTTCTTATCCTCATACTGTATAATTTATAACACTAAGCCCTTTCAATACTCCAAAATGCCAGATAAACTTTTCTCATTTGCTCTTAATTTGGTCACGCAGGATAATACCAACATCTGAAGGCGCTTTAAACTGCTTCTTAAGATGCATTCCTGTGAGATCACCCGTGCCGCCTCTGCTCCTTGTCATCAGCCATAATTATTTCCAATCCAAAGCGGCCCTTAATGCACTTATTAATCTGGCATTCTCCTCAGTACGAAGCACATTCAGCTCGATTAATTTTTTAAAGCCCCCCTTTTTTATAGGGGACTGCAGATGCTCGCTTATTACTGAAAAGCTATTAGAAGCTAACACCTTTCTCTCCCCGGAGACTGGCATCATCCTAGGTCTCCAAATGCCACCCTGTTTTGCATTATCAGCTGCTAAGATGAAGTATTAGAGTCTTTTTTTTTTTTTTCTTTTTGCTTCAGGATTGGTAATGCTATTATTAGCTAGTGGCAGAATCCTGCGTGGCCTGTGGATGGAGAGAGATGGTTCCTGGGCTAAAACAAACAGATTTTTAGATTTTCTGGCCTTCTCAAGGGTGTGTACCTCCAGCTCTGGAATGCCTGTGCTTCCAGGTGAGAGAGACAGGACTGGACTGTTGGGGAGAGAGAAAGAGAGAGAGAGAGAGAGAGAGAGAGAGAGAGAGAGAGAATGAGATTATCTTCTCTCTCTTCCCCAGTGACCATTTTCACTTTGGATGACACTCATAGACCATTCCAGGCACCCTGAAAACATCAAAAAATCGCTGAGGCTGTTGTGTAGTAACAAAAAGGCAGGCTTCCTGTTTTCTCAGAAACTACAACAGGGACACAAGCAAAGTGATGGCTCTTGGCTTCATAAGTCCTGATGATGCACTGGTGGCTTGGGTGGGGACCAGGAGAGGATGCTAATAGATGATTTGTCAAGGCCCATTTAAGGATATCAGGTTTTACAACTTGGGGCTGTGCTCCAGGTCACCTGCTGGGAAACACTAGGGACAGTGAAGCCAACCTCTCAGAAATGGCTATTCCTTAGGAACTGGTCACAGCCTGGGGTCCCCAGTGAGGAGGGAGTTAGGGGAGGATCATGCCAAGAATCAGAGTCTCCAGCTGAGGTTCTAGGCTCTGGGGTTGAGCTCAAAGAGGCAGATATGGCTGCAAACCAACCAGATTAACAGGATGCTGACAATGTGTATCTGGTCTCAAGGTTTCTCTCTTTGTCCTTCTCCACACTTGTATTTGGGAAAACAGAGGGCCAGGATACAATGCTGGGGATGCTGAAGGAGCGACCATGGGCCATCATGACTGCAGCTCTTCCCAGGAGCATCTCTGCTAGAGTGAGGACAGCCTTGGCCCCCACCCACTGAACCTGGACCTCTGACCACGCGTCCCACCTTTGCTTTCCTGAGGCCTGGCCATTGGTCACATTATCCTCACCTGTAGATAACTTCCTTAGGGAATGTTCCATTAAAACATTCATAGCCACAGTGCTGGGGGAGACTTTCTTACGTCCAGCTTACAGATGAAGAAACTGAGGCTCTGAAAAGTGAAATCATTTCCTGAGGCCATACTCTGATAGAAACAGGGGTCATCCCAGGCCTTGCTCTTGCCACGGTCTGTGCTTATTCTACTCCAAGACCCGCCTGTGTGGCTTGGATGGATTCACTGGGATCCTAAATCCTTACCAGCATAAATAGCCAGAAAACACACCACCGTGGTGAGTTTAAGTTGCCAGAGCTGGTCTCTGTCTGATCGTCTCTACCACAGAGATTGATTTCCTACAGAAGCCTTTTCAAGGCACTTTTCTAAAGGGCAGTAGTAAAAAAAAAGAAAAAATCTTAGAAGGAGTTAAGATGTGGAACAGTGGCCCAAGGATAGAAACAACTCATGACTGAACTGTTCTAATATAAGACTTTAAAACAATACTATTTTTTGTAACACTATAAGGACTGTTTTACAGGCAGTTCTATTTTTCCTAGATGCCCCAAATAAATGCATTTTGTTTTATCTCAACATGACATTGCTTGTAATTTAAAACCCCCACTCGACTAATCTCCAAAGATTGTAGATTCACTATGATGATGCTAAAAATAACAATAATAGCCTCAACACTTTCTATATGTTGAGTGTCCCTGGACCACTCACATGTACATGTTATTACCATTTTGGGGGCTCTGAGAGGTTAAGTAACTGTCTCAAATTTGCAGAGGACGAGTTGAAAGGATCCAGGCACTGTAATTCATTTCTGATATACATTGTATTTTTATTTATCTTTTTGAAGAAAGTAATCTGACAGTAGCTACTAAGAAAAAGTATGCATATATACTTGACCCTGCAATATGCCTTGAGGAAATCTAATCTACAGGCAGTTTGACCTCTGGATCTTCTGCTTCTGGAGCAGACAAATAAGGATGTTTTTCTCTAGCATTATTTGTCATGGCAAAAAAAAAAAAAGAGAGAAAGAAAAAGAAAACAATCTAAAAGAAGTCTATTAAAACAAGATTGAACGAACAAATTAGAGTGTTGATGTGGAGTGCTCTCTGATATATTAAATGTCAAAAGCATTCTCCAGAGTAATATTTATAGTATGATCCTATGTTTGTAAAAACAAAATCAAACCAAACCAAGGTCATATATGTATCTGCGATCTAATTTGCATTTGTGCGATTATGGATGATGTCCTCCTGGCTGTTAATATGGGTTGTCAATGTGGTTGGAGGATTATTAACTTTTCCTTCTGTATCTTTCATGGATTTACTTGTTATAGCAGGCATGCATTACATTGTCATAAAAACACCGGATAAAGAAAATAAGAGGAATAAAGTCACCAGGCAAAGTCAAGGCTGAGGATCTGGGTTCCCACTTTATAGTCAGAGGATGTTAAAAATTAGCTGTGCTCTTGTTATGGGAAAGGCTATTCCCACCACTAGTCATTTTGAATATGTAATGAGATTTTTCCATTTTTTAAACTGCTGGTTCCCGATGTTGTGTTCCTACATTTGACTGTAGAAAAGAATTTACATGTTAACACAGCTCAGCAATAATATAATCACTGCAATGGAGAATATTCTTCAGTTATCATAGAGTGCTTGTCTCTCAAATAACTTAATTTTTCCTCATGAGTTAAACAGCAGATATGGATGGCAGAATAGATAACAGCAAAGTAGAGGTTTGAATGAGTGGTGGCTGAACCAGAATGTTCTATCTTTCTAATAAAAAGTAATGCTGATTTAATGCCTGATAATGCACTCAACTGAATATATTTAAAAGACTGCTGAATAGATTGATTTTCTCATGGACTTTGCTCAGACTCACACATGCCTTCCCTGTCCCTCAAGGAAGATTCTTGCAAATGATTGAGTAACTGAAATGAGTTCTACTCTTAGTCTAAAAGTTGTAGCAGAATGATCAACCTCTGTTGAGAAGAGTTCCTGGGCTCTAGGAGGCTTGAGGTCAGATTAGAACCATGTGTGCAGACTCATTCTTACTCTAGATGTTCCAGTGACTTTTGTTTGATGGCTATCATAAGGCCATTTCCTTTTGTGCCTCTCTCTACAGTGATTATTCTTGTAGAAGTCTTCAGATGACAAAGTCAGAACTCTCATCTATTAATTCTATCACCTGTCATTTTCTGTTTCTATTGAGTGATTTTTCTCCTCATTATGGAATGTATTTTTCTCTTTCTTTGCATGCCTAGTAATTTTTGATTGCTTACCAGACATTGTGAATTTTATCATGTTTAGTGCTTGATATTTTTGTATTCTTTTAAATATTCTTTAGCTTGTTCTGGGATACAGATAAATTCTTTAGAAACTATTTAGTACTTCTGGGGTTTGTTTTTAAGCTTTGTTGGGTGGGACCAGAGCAGTCTTTAGTCCAGGGCTAATTTTCCTCTAGTACTGAGACAATACCCTTTTGAGTACCTACTTGATGCCTGTTCCACTCTGGCTGATGGTAACACAAACTCTTCCCAGGCAAGTGTGAGCTCTGGTGATTGTACTGCTTAGTTCTATCCTGTGGTCCACCCGCCCGCCCCCCCCACCCCAATTCCCTTCTTGAGTAGCTTTCTCACATGCAGGCACTGATCAGTACACTGCTAAAGACTCAAGGAGAGCAGGTCCATGGACAGTTCTCTCTGTAGCTTTCCCCTTTCTGTGCCATTGTCTTCATAGGTACTCCACCCTTCAAATTCCAGCCACCTTGGCCTCCCCAAATTCATAAGAGTGTCTTTTAAACTCAGTGAGATTGTTGGGCTTGTTTGAGTTTCCCCACCTTGTGCTATGGTCTGGACACTCTCCAGCAGCAAGCTGGGCCAATCACAGGGCTCATTTTACTTATTTCTCTTCTTTCAGGGATCACTGGCTGTGCTGCTTATTGTCCAAGATCTGAAACATATTTTTTTTTTGTATCTTCTCCATTTCTTGGTTAAGGTGAGAGGGTACATCTAATCCCTGTTACTTTATCATTGTTGGAAGTGGAGGTCTTAGAGTGAAGATTCCCTACCTAAAATTCCAGGTGGGTTCCTCATTCCCAGAGGGTTTCATCATTGTCTTATAAATCTGCAGTGAAGTGCTGTCCCTTAGTGAGGCCCAAAACCTGGAAAGTCTGATTCAGGCCTGGGAATTTCGAATAGGGTTTTGGATCTATGAAGAAACAAGATGTCCAGGGAGGCTTTGCTAGTGACAAGAGTTAAGATCGAACCTGCCATGTGGTACCCACAAGAGCTTCTTTAAATCACAAATTTGTTGCTTTCCTGCTCAAAACCCTGCAACGGCTGCCTGTTGCTCCTATGGTGAAAAGAAACAACCTGGTCCTTGCCTGTATCTGCAGACTCATCTCCTGTCCCTGCTTCTGGCTAAGCTGGCTTTCTTTCAGTTCTTGGACCTTGCCAGCCTGCCTCGGGATCCACTCCTGGGCATGTTCCCATCTCTAGTCTCTGTTTATCTCTCAGGTCTCAGCTGTGATTCACTTCCCTAGACTAGCTAAGACCCCTTAGGGGTCTCAGAGCCCTCTGTACTCTCCTATATAGCACTTACACCATTGTGATGACAGGAGGCCTTGTTATCCATGGGTAATCATACTGCAAAGGCCACTTTAGACCAAGTTCACTTAACAAGGGAGCCAATATTTCAGGGCAATAGAGGGGATTTCTTTCTTTTCTTTTTTTTTTTAACACCTTTACTGGAGTATGATTGCTTTACAATGGTGTGTTAGTTTCTGCTGTATAACAAAGTAAATCAGCTATATGTATACATATATCCCCATATCCCCTCCCTCTTGTGTCTCCCTCCCACCCTCCCTATCCCACACTTCTAGGTGGTCACAAAGCACCAAGCAGATCTCCCTGTGCCATGCAGCTGCTTCCTACCAGCTATCTATTTTACATTTCGTAGTGTATATATGTCCATGCCACTCTCTCACTTCATCCCAGCTTACCCTTCCCCCTCCCCACGTCTAGAGGGGATTTCTTTAAAAAGGTTTGATTCAGACTTTAGCTGGAAAACTGAAGCTATGCACTATAAAAATAAATTTATTTTAATCTTATTCTTTCCAATTTTAGAGCCTAATTTCCACCACACACTGCAGTTTTAGTATGAACAAAGAATGAATCGTGTTGATAATTCTGAGAAATGCAATTTTTATGACAAAATTGGATGGTGGCAAGATATGGTTTCCCTAGCTTCATGTTTTTTATGGCTTCAGGTTTCCCTGGTGGTGCAGTGGTTGGGAGTCCGCCTGCCGGTGCGGGGGACATGGGTTCAAGCCCTGGTCCGGGAAGATCCCGCATGCCGTGGAGCAACTAAGCCCGTGTGCAACAACTACTGAAGTAGTTTCCTAAGATGAGTGCATGACCCGGGTCTTTAACAAGTTCCTTGCATGGTTTTGGGAGATTTAAGCCTGTCTCCTAGGACTCACTTCTCAGGCCCAGGAAAGTATAATAAGGACCCAACATTTTAGCCCCAGACCATCTCTCAGAGGAAATGCAGTGCTTTTGATGATTTTCTTTACTCAGGAAAATGTCACTTGAAAGTGCTTACTTTGGGGATATTTTAGCCCGTGGAGATTGCCTGAGATTGGACTTTCACCCTGAGCCACATCAGTATCCCTGATGGCAGAGAAGGGTACCCCTGAAGACACATGCTGGAAGGACAATTTTTGATGTTTTATTGCAAAATTAGTGTAAAATTTGCATTTGATTTCAGTATCATCCCAAGTGTACTTTTATACAAAACTAGTATCCTCCACAAACCCCCCTCAAACAAACAAACACACAAACAAACAAACAAAACCCTGAGAAAACAGTCCTTCAAGTGAAAATCATGCTCCTGGAAGATTCAACAAGTGGATTCTGTAGGCTTGTGTACAGTCAGGCAGTAACCCCAAGGGTTTACATAGTCCAGTTTGTGAAACTCATGTTAATGACTCTTTTCTGGAAAAATATCCGTTTCCCCCCACTCCCCTCCTGCAAATTTATTCCCAGATGTGCCAGCAACCTCAGTATCTCGGTCCTTCTAAACACTGATTCTGAAATAGAAAAATAATGTCACTCTTGGCTAATATATATTCTTTATCACTTCCAGCCCCAGTTCCAAGAACACAACTTCATGAAATATCAGTTCTGTTCAGAGAGAATTGGAGTGTTATTATGATCTAGTTCAATCACTTAAGAAACAGAGAAAACCCATATATGTTCCTCCCATTTCCATTTTATTTTTCTAGGTAACTTTTGAAAAGAAAATCTTTGGGTCAGTTTCTAGATAGATTAAAAATATGAATTTAGGGATTCAGCAAATTCTTAAGATTCATTAAGATTTTTCTTCCTATTGCAACCTGGGGGTTTTCTCCTCCACAAGACATAGTCCCAGCTCTGTTTTTGCATTTTCTGAAAGCCTCACATCCGAGCAGAAATCTCCTTCTGGATTTAGATGTTGATAGTAATTTCCTTTCTTTGCATGCCAGGATCAGTTACCGTTTCTTTCTGGTCAGCTTTTTTCAACTTCATATTTTAGCCTAGAATCCAACAAGATCATAAAATGCTGAAGAAACATTTTATGTTTATGCTCATATGTCAGGTAACCAAACCTCAGAATTCCTTGCCTCAAGGCAAGAAAACTCCAGAGACCCAGTTATGCCTCAACTCAGTTCATAGAATTTTAACTGCACTCATGAGTATTTGTTATTGAGATTTAGAACCACGGAATGTGACAGAACTAGAAGGGGTTTTTAATGCTCATTTAAATTTGATAATTTAATTGACTGTCCTCATTTTATAGAACAAGAAAGTAGGCACACCAGAAAGGTTCAGTGACTTGCTGAAGGCTGTACAGTGAGTTATAGGCAGGACTCCTGCCTCCTGACTCATTCTGGGATACCACAGTGTATAGTTAACATTTGCTACATATCAAACCACCCCAAACTTAGAGGCTTAAAACAACCACCACTTATTTAGGTAATGATTCTGCAGGTCAGCAATTTAGCCTGGGCTCAGCTGGGTGGTTCTTCTTGTCTGGGTTGGGCATGGCTGATCTTGGCTAGGCTTGCTCATGTGTCTGCAGCCAGCTTGTACATTGACTGAGGCTTCTCTCCACATGGCACTCATGAGGTTCCAGGAGCAACAAGGGAGAGAGCCCTCAATGTGCAGTCACTTTTAAAGACTATGCTTGTGTCATGATTGCTTCCATTGTTCAATGCAAGCCACAAGGCCAAGCTCAGATGACAGGTGATGAAAAGAGAATAATTTGTGGTCACTTTGCAATTTGCGACACAGGGTGATTTCCATTTTTGAATGACAGGATATCTTACAGGCCATCTTTTTAAGAGTCTCACTTCTGGTTACCTCGTATGACAATATTGACATGCAGTCTTTGTAAATTAAGTCATGGGATAGTCTCTTAAAATCCAATTTTTTCATTTCATCTGGTTCTGGGAGATTGTAATTTTTTGCATAGAATTTTCCTCCTGGAGTATCATCTTAGACGGACATATAAGAAAATGTTTAAAAAGCCATTTCTAGTCCCCCAGTTTATGGTGGAAACAGTCTTCCATCTTCCAAAATGCTGTTAAAAAGAAACCCAAAGGATCTGTTTATCCACCTCATTATTTCTTGCATAGCTCCAAGGGGCAACAATAGTTTCACCCTTCATATCTTTAGGGCCATTATATGGTTTGTACATGAATCCTGACCTTTTGGGATATCAAACCCCATTGACTCCCATAACACCTGTGGAATAGTCAGGCATAGGTTATTTGCCCCATTTTATAGATTGGAAAACTGAGGCTCAGACTGATTCTTGGTACCCTCCAGGAATTCCCATGGGGCCCCAGAGGTGTGAATGGCTGTGTCGGTTTCCTCTCCCTTCAAGTCTATTCTCTAAGTCTTTGGGGGACTTAACAGAATCACACATACAGCCCTTACATCTGCTCTATGACCTCTCCATCCTCAAGGACCATCGAGATGCTGCCCCTCTGGGCAGAGGGTCCTGCCTTTCCTTCACTGAGCTGATCCAGGCACAAGGTGCACGTCCTGACCTCCTCCCCTGCTCTTGGCACATCTGGGTGTCTGCATGTCACCCCCACATCATCCTCTTCTCCTCCACTCCTTCTCCTCTAGGGTTAGTCCTTCACCCAAGATCCTGATTCCATCTGCTCAGGGGGATCAGGGGACATTCCCTGGAGCAGATGACATGTAAGCTGACCCCTGAAGCATGAGTAGAGTCAGCCCAGTGAAAGGCATGGGCAGCACTATGAAGCATTTTCTAGGCAAGAGGAATTGGTGGTGACCAACATGAGAACTGCACATGAGAGTTTTTATGACTGGAGGGTAGAGTGTATGTGTGCAGTGGGGGCAGGGGGAAGGGAAAATATGGATTCGTCCCTCAACTGGGCCCACCACAACCTGAATTCACCTCAAGAGAAAAATCATTAGCTGGTGGGAATAAGTCTTGAAGGAGTGGCCATATTGATAACCAGAGTCCAAAATTCGTGGCCACGTGGTGCTTTCCTCCAGCTGGGGCCAGTGAGCACATATGAAAAGCCTGGAGTGGTGTGATAAGGGCCCTTTGCTGGTTTGTTGAAGGCAGGTTGTGAAGATGCCACCTCCACACCAGTCAGCATCTCCTCTATCAAATCTGAGTGCCTGGAAAAGTTGTACTTCCTCTGAGAAACTGCTGTGCTTTTGTTGGGTTGGTTTGTTTTAATCTGGTGAATACCATGCATGGTTAGACTGTAACTGAATGTAGGTCCCTTTTTTCTTTGGCTGCTAGGAAGCTCAAGGATGACTGTTTCCCTAACATATTTTAAAAAGTTAAAATAACTTTATTGATTTTTTATAAATACAAATAGAATAATAATTTTAAAATTTCAACAAGACAGTGATGTATGAAAAAGCGAGTTTAAAAATCACTACAAATATTACCATGAGGTGAAAAATATTCCAAGTATCATTCTGTGTTTGTGTGTGTATATTTATCTGTATCTATCAATATCCATGAATGGACTTCCATACATCTATTTATTTTTACTTATCTACCTATGTATCTATCTATCAACCTACATGTGTAAAAGTCCATTCATGAGAAAAAGATTATACGAATTATGCATGTTATTTTTAATATAAAGTCTTAAAGTCAATTTTATTTGAACTTAAAAGAAGGAAAAGAAACTAAAGGGAAGTGGAAGGAATTGTTGAACTTGAAATCAAAGTTCAAGTTCAACTTGAAACAAGAGATATCTTTTTCTAAAAAATCTCTCTAAGGTTAAGAAAAGAGGTTATGAAAAAAAATTGAGGTTGGAGTAATTATGTTCTTCTAACTGCATGTTTCAGTTTTAGACACTATCAGTTACCACCCTGCCATGAAAGATGAGGACATTCATACCTCCTCTTCCTCCCTTTCCCCCATTACTTACTTTCTGCAAGCTTTATCATCATTGTCCTTTGAGGACTTATAAAATGTTCACAGTTCACGCAGTGGTTTAGTATAAATTCTACGTCTAAGTAGAATCTTATGTCTAAGATTCTATTGTCACCATTGGCTATTTTACCACATGTACTCCATTGCTGAAGTCTTGATTCTAATTTATCTCTCGGTTGGTTGGATTTCATAGCCAAGCAGTTTTGTCAAGAAGCCACTGTATTCCCTCAATTTTTAAAATGTGTGTCTTTTAATTCTTTTAATGTCTGAAAATGTCTGTTTTTTGCCTTTATAGCTGACCATGAGCTTGAATGGGAGAAGTACCTTTGGTCTCCCTTTCTTTCCTTTTGAAGTGAGTGTTCTTGTGCCATTGTGACCTTGAATGTTGCCTTGGAGGCCTGAGAGCAGCCTGATTCTCTCCCTCCTCCATGGTCATTTGCTTTTTATGCCTGGATTCTTGAGGAATTGTTACTTCTTTACTGAAGTTAAATTATTTAATCAGGATACATCATGGTGTTGAAAATTCTGAATTCATTTTTTTCTTTTTTTTTTCCTGAAACACTATGTACTGTGGATTCAGTCCTTCCTGCATTTCAGACAGTACTGTTTTATATCATCCAGTACTTTTTTCATTCAACACTTTTTCCATTCCAATTTTTGATTTCTCTCTATCAGGAGCATTAATTACCCTTGTGTTGGATTCTCTTAGCACTGATTTCTTTGTCTTTTTCATCTATGTTCTTTGTAATCATCCAGGTTTTCCCTCTTTGCCAGTAATTTGATTTTTCATTTCTGTGATGTTCTTGCTGATATTCATTGTTATTTATTTTTAAATATTGTTGTTTGGTCCACACTTTATTTCCTTTGGTTTGCAATGACCATTTCCCTCTCATCCTGTTATTTTATCATCCCTTTCATCATTTTATTATGAAAGTTTCAAAGATACAGACAAGTTGAAAGAATTTCAAATGGACACCCATATGCCCACCACCCAGATTCTATAATTAAAATTTTACTCTATTTGCTATAGTCATATATCTGTTAATCAGTTCACCCCTTAATCCACCAACCTCTCATATTTTTGCCGTTTCAAAAGCAATTGTTGACATTGGTATAAGTCTCTCTAAATACTTCAACATGAATGTCATCAAGTGGGGTTTAATATTTGTTTACAGTTATTTATTTTTCCCTTTGAGGTAAAATTTGCATATAATGAAGTACACAAATCTTAAGCATACCATTGCACCATTTGATGAGTTTTCCCCCAAAATGTATTGTGAAAATTTCCAAATACACAGCAAAGTTGAACGCCTTTTACAACAAACAATTATATATGTATTACCTAGATTCTTACATTGACATTTAATTATACTTGCTTTATCATACATGTCGGGGTAAACTGTATACACAATGAAATGCACAAATCTTAACTGCACATTTGATGAATTTTAACAGATACATTCACTGTGTACTCCAAAACACTATCAAGAT
This sequence comes from Mesoplodon densirostris, assembly GCF_025265405.1. Classification (NCBI taxonomy): domain Eukaryota; kingdom Metazoa; phylum Chordata; class Mammalia; order Artiodactyla; family Ziphiidae; genus Mesoplodon; species Mesoplodon densirostris. The sequence goes on along the minus strand of NC_082661.1, from coordinate 13,957,563 downwards.
ATAAAATATTACCTCATAAAATTCCCACATGCCCCTTCTCAGCCAGTCTCCACCCCTCCACCGAGGTAGGCACTGCTATAATTTTTTTCTTCCACAGGTTAGTTTTGCTTGCTCTAGAAGTTCATGTAAATGGAATCACATAGTATGTACTCTTTTGTGTAAGGTTTCTTTCTCTGAGCATACTGTCCTGAGATTCATCTTTAGTGTTGTTTGTCCCTTTTTTATTGCTTAGTAGTTTTCCATTGTATAAATGTACTATTATTTATTCATCCATTCTCTTGTTGATGGACAGCTGGCATGTTTCAGGTTTTGGCTACTATAAATAAAGCTGCTAGGAACACTCTTTTTGTAAACATATGCTTTCATTTCTCTTGGATAAATATCTAGGATTGGAATATGGGGTCATTGGGTAGGTGTACATTTAGTTTTATAAGACATTGCCAGAAACTTCTCCAAACTGTTGTATTGCCTTTCACTACCACCAGCAGTATTTGAAAGTTGTAGTCACTCCATATCCTTGGCATCATTTGGTGGCTCCGGATGTGCAGGCTCAGTGGCCATGGCTCACGGGCCCAGCCGCTCCGTGGCATGTGGGATCTTCCCGGACCAGGGCACGAACCCGTGTCCCCTGCATCGGCAGGTGGACTCTCAACCACTGCGCCACCAGGGAAGCCCTTGAGCTTCTTTTTAAAAAATTGGATTTACGTTCTTATTATCTTTTTCTTTAGCTAAGGGACTTGTAAAGGATTTTCTTCTGTGGTTTCATTAATGTTTCTTTCATGATACATTCATGTCTGTCTTTTGGTGGCTGTGTTTCTTTTCCCCTTTGGGAAGAATGACCATAAACTGGACGTTCCTAGTTGCCTAGTTGCTATACCATTACTTTTTATTTGGCTTATGTTGAATAGTTCTCTTTAGACATTTGTTTTGCTCTCCTGGAGTGTGGTTGGCTTCTTGACTTTCTCTCCATTTTACTTGAAGATGGTTTGATTTTTCCCCCTAGGCTACATTATTTTTTTAAGTCAGGTTTATTGAGGTATGATATGCATCCAATAAAATTCATCCTTTTCCAAGCATACAGTTCTATGAATATTGGCAAATATATGCAGTTGTATAACTGCCATCACAATCAAGAGATATGCTGTTTCCATCACCTCACCAAGTTCCCTTGTTCCTTTGTAGTCAGTTCTCTCCCCCCCCCCTCTGTCCCTTGGCCCCAACCCCTGCAACCACTGATGTGTTTCCTGTCCTTATAATTTTGCCTTTCCTAGAATGTCATATAAATAGAATCATACAGCACGTAACCTTTTGGGTATGGCCTCTTTCACTTAGCATAATGCTTTTAAGATTCATCCATGTTTTTGCACGAATCAATAGTCTTTACTTTCTATTGCTTTATTCCTATTATTTATTTATTTATGACTCAACTTTTTATTGAGCATTTTTCCACTCTACAGATGTACCACACCTTGTTTATCCACTCACTAGTTAATGAATATTTGAGTTATTTCCAATTCTAGGTGATCGTAAATAAAACTTCTATAAATCTGCACAAAATTTTTTCACTGGGTATTCATATCCTTTGCTACATTTTAAGGAATGGTGTTTCATATCTTCGTCACACGTTTTTATCCTGATGAACTCCAGTAAAGAGGCGTCTGAGTTAGACTCCCGACACCCGCTTCTGAAAATTCGCTAAATACCCTCTCTTGGTCTCACCACGCCCAATCGGGGGTGTGTACACTATTCCCACTCTTGGTTTTGGATTATTTCCTACAGTTGCCTGTCAGAGAAAGTCAGGACCCTGATTACAGCTCCATTTTTCCTGTTTTTTTTTTTTTTCTTTTTCCCCCAACAGCATTTTCTACTCTCTCCCAGCCAATGGAGGGAAAGCTGTGGATCCCCGTTTGGCTGGCTTCACTCCAGATCTGACAGTGCTAGGGGGGCTGCTGGCATACTGTTGCCCTCCTGTATTAGTCAGCGTTCTCCAGAGAAAGAGAACCAGTAGGAGACATATATGTTTATATTTATATTTGTGTTTATTATAAGCTATTGACTCATGTGATGATGGAGACTGAACAGTCCCACGACCTGCTGTCTGCAAGCTGAGACCAAGGAAGTAGACGGTGTGGTTCAAAGCCCTGAGAGCCGGAGAGCTGAGGCTGAAGATGCCAGTTCAAGTCTGAAGGCCTGAGCACCAGGAGTGCTGCTGAGCACAGGAGAAGATCGCTGTCCCGGCTCAACCGGCACATGGAGGGTGAATCCAACCTTCCTCCCCCCTTTTCTGTATTTGGACCCTCAGTGGATGGGGTGATGTCCAGCCACATTGGGAAGGGCAATGCACTTGACTCAGTCTATTTATTCAATTGCTAACCTCTTCCGGAAACACCCTCACAGACGCACCCAGATATAACGTTGACCCGGATAGCTGGGCATCCTGTGATCCAGTCAGGTTGATGCAGACAATTAACATTCACACCCCCGAAGGCTTTTGGGTGCGGGGAGGGTGGTGCTGGACACCTTGCTGCACTGGATCGTTCTGCTCTGCCCCTTAACTTTTTGTTTCTTTCCTTGGCTGACGCTTTTGAAGTTTAAGGCTTTGGGCTGAGCCTCTTTCCTTGACTACTGTTTCTTTCTTTCCCTTTAAAAAAAAATCAATTTCTTCAGCTATTAAGGGAGGGTGGTTCCATATGCTTCCAATGAGACATCCTAACTCAAAAATCTCTGCTTGCCATTACAAGTCGTGCAGACATTTTCAACTTGTGCTTTCTGTCCTAACTTTTCCTCTGGCCTTTTCCTACTGTCCTATTCTGATTTTCTTTCCTTCAGATTTCTTCTATTTTTAAATTTTATTGTGTTTTATGTTTATTTATAAGCTGTCTCAAATACTTTTTGGAATGAAGTGGGATATAAATAAATCTAAAAGGTTAAGAAAATATCAGGATCAGTCAAGGGTTGCCTAAGACCTGCAGGATCCAGCAGCTGTTGGTAAGTCAGTGTTCTGGATCTAGTGGTGACTTCTCTGAAGGAAGCAGTTTCATGTTATGGCAGCCGAGACTGCATTGATAGGAGTCACAAACTCAAATGCCTCTGGGGCCAGGCAGGTCCTATCAATTAGTGAAACAGAGTGGTGTAAGGCAATAGGGAGCAGTGGGGACTGTAGCAAACCATAGAGCACCTGTCCTATCTAATGATGGCTGCCATAGGCAAGCATGTGGGCTAATCTTGCCAGAGCTTTTAGAGGGACCAGATATAAGACAACCAGGCAGGCACTAGTTTTGAACACCCACTACTACCTTTTGTCATGAAAGCCTACCTTCAGATGGAACCTTCAGATGGAATCTTCGATGTACTTACTCCAGTAAGTACAGGAGTAAAGGTCAGCTGGCTTAGTGGATTTGAATGGGGCCGCCTGAAGCAGAGAACTCCAGAGGCCCCCTCCTTAAAGGTCACGTGACTCTGAGGAACAGTTTGGAAAACCTCAGACTAGATCACAGGCAAGGTCTTCCTGCTCTGATCTCCTCTTGTGTCTCTGTGTCTCTGTGCCTCTGGGAATTGTCACTAGCTTCCCAGCCCTGGACACGGTGGCTTTGCACATTATAGATTGCCCCTGAATTAACTTTTGGGCATGTGTGTGCTTTGCAAATTTGGAAATTATTTTCAAAGAATGTGGTTTTGTCTCATGGACAAAACACAGAGTGTGTGTGTGTGTGTGTGTCCATGTGTGTGAATATGTGTGTCTGTGTGTATGTGAGTCTGAGGATGACAGCACATCTGCTTCTCTTCTTATAGTTCCATGAAGACCAAGTTGATCTTGTAGGGAATGTCTTGAGTTAGTGATATTCTAGACAGAGGTCAACAAACTACCACCTATGGGCCAAATTCAGCCTGTAGCCGTAGTACAGTGTGTGAGCTGAGAATGGTTTTTACATTTTTAAAGGTTGTTAAAACAAAACATGCTACAGCGACTGCATGTGTCCAACAAAGTCTAAAATATTTACTCTCTGGCTTGTTACTGAAAAAGTTTGCCAAGCCCTGTTCTGAAATATCTTGCATATTCTCATTTGGTCTGAACCAACCAGTCATAAGTCTTTAAATAAGCATCCACCATAGGAGCTGTATCAGCAGGCTGCTTTTATCTGCTCTGAGCAGGCTGCTACCATGCGCTTGCTCACTGCTTCTCCTCCTGACCAGAGTGCTGTTCCCCAGACAGGGGAAGGCAGCCCGGGACTTGACCAGCCTGGAGAACAGGGGCTGCAGCCCTGCAAAGACTGTGGCCAGGCTCAGCGGTTCACATGTCTCTCTCCAGGCCTGGTCCCCTAAGAGCTGTATTCCCCAAGGGGCTGAACTGCTACCACATCCATGTTTGGGGATCTGCTGGCTTCCAGCAGCCCGGGTGGCAGCCATATGATCCCTTTGCCTGAGCAATTCTCCAGGGCAGTGAAGACTTGGCTTAACTTTTGAACTCAGGTGGTATAGTCTTCTCTGAGCCCAGGTGGGTCCCACTGACACTCTTTGGGCCACGTAAGAGGGCTCTGCTCTTGCAGGGGCCCCATGGCTGTTGCTTCCACTTCTGAAGCTCTGGGAGGCGCTCTTGGAAGCCATTCCAGCCAGCCGTCCAGCCCGTGGGCCCCTATGTGTGCCTCGTAGATGCTGGCTCCAGCTGTTACTCATGGTGTCTGAGGGCACAGTTCCCTCCCAAAGTCCAGAGGAAGACATTCACATTATAGTCAGTGGGCAAAATTCTGCTCTGGTCAGCTGTTCTTGGGGGCTCCTGTGGACCCACCCTTGGGCTGAAAAGGGGTGCAGTGCACTGAGACTCAGCACATCCCCATTCAAATATGGCTTCAGCCCCAACTCCCACCGTGATCTTGGCAAGTTACAGTCCTCCTATGGGACTCAGTTTCCCCATTTGGAAAAGGGAAAGGATGGGCTAGATCTCTGCTTTTCAAACTGGGATCCCCCAACCAGTGGACAAAGCTTCTAAGAGATTTTTTTTTAATATTCTACTTTTATTTTACTGATAATTAAAAAAAAAATTGTTGTAAATATTTTCTGGCTCATCTGCCTTTTCACCGTATACCTGGACATGGCCATAAAATTTTAGTGCCTAACTTTTAATTGTGTTCAAGAGGACATCGGGTCAATCAGAATGATGTACTTTAATTCTCATGGGCTAATGAGAGAAAGAGCAGATGTGATTGAGTATTTGTATCCACCGAAGACCCGTGATGTCATGGCTTTCTGTGTCAATGAATGTTTTTGCAATAGTTAGAAGACAAAAACTGACTAGGAGGATGGAGTCATCACGTAACACTTTTTAAGACCAGTCTTACCAAATGCAAACAAATCTGTACACTATCTGCCCATCCATGCTGTGAGCAGCAATGCCTCTTCAGCAAAAACATCGTCGGCTGCATTATTTTAATGCTCTTCATTTTAATTTTAATGTCTCTGTCATTTTGTTGGCATTTAATCCAAGAATGCTTTTTGGTTTTCTAGTTGTGTAAGCGCTGAAAGCCTAAGACATTTATACCTAACAATCTGTGTGTGTGTGTGTGTGTGTGTGTGTATATTTAATACTACTATGATAAAAATAACTTAAGTCAAAGTTGGGGTCCTGTGGACATTTTTTTCCCTTTCAAAATGACATGCACTTTACCCAAGAATCAATGGGTTAACAGAGGGGCTGTGGACAGTGTCTGTAAAGGACCAGAGAGTAAATATTTAGAATTTGTGAGTCATAGTATCTCTGATGCAACTTCTCAGCTCTGAAGTTTCTGGGGACAAGCTGTCATAGGTAATACGTAAACACATGGGCATGGCTGTCTTCCAATAAAACTTTATTTACAAAACCAGGCAGTGAGATGGATTTGGGCCTCAGGCCATAGTTTGTCGACCCCTGGTCTACAAGATGGCCGAGGCATCTTTCTTCTCAGATACTTACTTGGCAAAGTAGTCTTACTGAGGAGATGGGTTTTCTCTGGTTTCTCAAAAGACCCTCCTCTTTTCTGCTGTATAAATTCCCCGGGGAGCTCAAAGAAGAGTTACTGAAAGCCCAAGTGAGGAAGTAAGTTTCTCCCTCAACGCTGGTAGTTTCCTTGCTTTGGCTGTGGTTTCCGGCTTAGTCCCGGACCCGGAGTCAGGTGAGATTCCCTGTGTCTCTCCAGGTGACCGCCTCGGCACCTTCGTGGGGGCAGTGGTCCCCACTCCCTGGCACACACACCTTGCCAACATTTGGAGGCTGTTATCGAAATAATCCTGTAGCCCAGCCTTATGAAGCTGGGCCCTTTTATTTTTCTTTATAAATCACCCTCTCCCTCCACTTAATCCTGCCTGGCCCGCTCCTCTGAACTTGCTCCAATCGGGCTCTGGTAACTGGTTCTGAGCACTGCTGGCTGCAGGCAGCCAGGTGCGGCCTCGCTGAGGCTTCGGGGGAAAGGGAGGAGCCTCTATTTCATCTGCGGGGATGGGGCTCTAGCTGCAAATCCTCACACCTTTTCTCTGCTCCTCTTGCTGAATGGAGCCCAAGCAGGTTATTTATTCAACATTCACTCAACTTTCATTTACTGAGCTCCCCATTAAGTGCCAGGCAGTGTGCCAGGCATCGAGGGCACAGCAGTAAAGACGATGGCAGTGCCACACCATCTTGGGACTAACAAGGAATGGATGGGCAAAGGCACAAATGCTTACATATTTTCAAAGTGCTATGGAAGAAACCAACAGGGTTGAATTGGACAATGGGGCAGTAGAGAGTACAGGGACATCTGTCCAGATAGAGTGGTTGAGAAGGTCCTCCAAGGAGGTGACATCTATACCTAGGCCTAAAAGATGCAAAGCAGCCAACCAGGAGACCAGTGGAGGGAGGAACATCCCATACAGAGGAATAGCATGTGCAAAGGTCCTGTGGTGGGAAAGGGCTTCGGAGCTTTATTGTGTGAGGAACAGAAAGAAGAGTATCTGCTCAGAGATTCCTGCCTAGTGGTTCTCAGGGCTGTTAGGGAAGATGGGCTTAGTAGAGCCCTAGTCAGTGCAGGAAGTACATACACATGCAGAGGTGAATACATGTGAATACTATTCACATAAAAGCCTAATAATCACACAACGAGCTTAATAATCATTATCATAATAGCTTCTGCTTAATGGCAAGGACCATATGCTTGACACTTCATTAAATTTATTACATGTAATATTCGGGGCAATCCTTTGAAAGCGTTATGCCCTCTCTTGCATTTTAAAGATGAAGAAACTGAGGTTCAGAGAGGTTAAGTAATTTGCCCAATGTCACACAGCTAATAAGTGATAAAACTGGGATTCTAATCCAGAGCAGCTGGATTTAAAGTCCCTGTTTTATTATCACTTTGAGTGAAAATTATTCTATAACATTTGGAAATAAATTAACTCTTAGTTTGTTCATTCACACCCTATGCAAGATGCAGGCAATACAGAGGTAAAAAGACACAATAGTGCTCTTGAGAGCTCATTGTTAATGGAGGAAACATGAAGAGGCAACTACAACACAATGTACTGTGTGCTATGCCGGGGTCAGTGCAGGGGCTGTGGATGGAGTGGGAATAGGAGGTAAAGGAAGGCCCCCTAGAGCTGAGTCTTGAATGGGAAAAGTGGAGTTTGGAAAGGTGCTTGAGGCAGAGGGCACAGCAAGCACAAAGGCTCAGAGGCATAAAAGCATCTGCTGTGCTCAGCTGTGGTCTTTATGTCATTTGGCCTGGCTGGAGCCCTGGGTGTGGAGAGGTGATGAGGACATACCTGGAGTGTGGGTTGTGTGCACCAGGTTGTGAAGGGCTGTGTTCTGAGGCCAAGTTTATCCGGAGTGTTGTTTGGGTGCACCAGGTTGTGAGGGTTGTGTTCTGAGGCCAAGTTTATCCGGAGTGTTGGTTGGGTGCACCAGGTTGTGAGGGTTGTGGTCTGAGGCCAAGTTTATCCTGCGGTGATTCTGAGGAAAACCACTGAGGGTATTAAGTAGGTAAGGCTGGGGCCAGACTGCCTGGGACCCCAGCCCTGCTGTTCACTCCTGTGTGGTCTCAACATGTGGTTTAACCACAGTGTGCCTCAGCTTTCTCATCTGGAAAATTGGGATAGCCATAGCGCTTCCTTGACAGAGCTGCTGGGAGGCCTAAATGAGTTAATTCAGGCAAAAGACTTGGGACAGGGCTGGGTACAAAGTCAGCACTGAAAAGCATTAGCTGTTGTCATCACCATCATCGTCACCATCATTGCCACCATCATCGTTTGACGGATCATGAATGCACCCACCATGCAGCTCTGTGGATGCTGCCCTGGAGGAGGTCTCGCCAGAGACTGGAACACCAGTTAGGGGCATTGATACCAGTGCAGGGGGGCTGTGAAAGGAGCGGGACTGGGACACTGGGCATGGCAAGGGATGAACTATCTGGGAGATGAGCAGGACGTGGAGGTGACAAAACCTGAGAAGCAGCTGGGAGCCTGGCGAAGGGTTGGCGAGGAGAGACTAGGACTAGGCCAAGGGTCTGGGGCTTGGAGGTCTGTGGAGAAGGTCCTACCGGTCCCCAGACTGAGGGTGTATGGGGCGGGGAACTGAGGAAGGTGGTGAGTTCAGTTCTGAGTAGGTGACTCGTGAGGGGTCCCGGGGACATCCATGGGCACATGTCCTTGGATATGTCTCCAAGGAAGTGAGGCAACCACACCAGATCTCTTGGTTGGTATGTGATAGCCCAGGAGTCCAGTCCAGTCTTCCTGCTGCCCCGGGATGCCTGGGATGGACTCCCAGATTCCCCACCCCCTGTTTTTCCTGGTACCACCTTCCTGTAGGCCAGTGATGTCTGCAGAGAGGCCCGGGCCCAGCCTCCGGCTGTTACTGGACACCTCAAGCAGAACTTGGTCCTTGCCTCCACAGAGAGGACCACATTGCTGGGAGAATGAAGAGGACCCTGCCTTGCCCTCCCTCTGGCTGTGTTCTCAGGGTGGGAAGGCAGACATCTCAGATGCTCACATGGCCCCGAGTGCCCCCATGCTGGCTCCTAGCCCTGCCTCTAGTCACAGCTGGGGTCCTGGCCTCTGAGAAAGGGGAGCACCCTCAGCAGAAAGGAGGGCAATTCCACAGCACCTGGAAGGGTCCCTTCCAGCTGATGGGCTGGAAGGGCCATTCCACAGGGAGGGAGAGAAGGGGATCTGTAAGGCCAGTGAGTGCAAATGGGGACGAGGGCAGGGATGGGAGGGGAGTAGGGTCCCAGGCTCTGAGGGTTGTTTTTAAAAGGCTGGATCTTGGAGGCTCAAGGACCCACGGATGTCTCCGTGTCCCACGTCCTCTGCCTCTCTCTTGATAGACTCCAAATGCATCTGGGACAGTCCAAGAGAGTGACTGGGGGCTGAGAACAGTCAGAGCTGAAGGGGGTGGGGGAGAGGGGCCACTTATTACTCACACCTTCTATGTGCTCAGCGCTTTACATACACCATCTCATTTGCTGTAAGGTAGCTGCTCTTATGGCTCTTTTATAGATGAGGAAAGAGTCTCAGAGAGTTTAAGTAACTGGCCTAAAGTCACACAGCTGATCAGAGGTGGAAGGTGGCCTGTCTGACTTCAAAGTCTGTTCTTTTATCACTTCACTGTTTTAGTTTTCCCACTTCATCTGCTGCTTTCCCCAGTGGCTAATCTCTCCACCAGACTCCTGTGATTCCCGGGCCTGACACAGAGTAGATGCTTATTTGTACATACAACACTGTACTTCCTGTTTCCTGTACACCGCTGTGTTTCTGACAGTGGCCGAAAACTGGTCCTTTAACACAGCTTTGCCCGGTGCCCGGCTTAGCGGGAGAAACTCGAGTATGGGGATTACAACTAGTATTATTTTAAATTTGAACCCCCAGATGGCTGAGTCAATGGGGCTGGACACCATCAATGTCTCCCTCTCCTGGGCTTAAAAATGGGGGAAGAGATGCTATTGTCTGTGTAGATTCGAACCCACTAGGAACTTGCCAGAAATGTCCTGCCGTGGAGCAGCCCAGAGAGGCCGTGTGTCCTGGTGGCCTTGGTTGGGAGGAGCGAGTCCTCCCCGCTCAGCCTCCCGCTGCCGGGTCTCCAGCTCAGTCCCAGTGCAAGGAACCGGGGCCCCAGGAGGGCCAGGAGCTGAGCTGCAAATGTCCGGCCCGGCCTAGCCTCTCTCAGCACATGTGATGCATTAGGCCCCAACGGCTCCCTAGGGATTCCGTTCCCATCAGCTCCTCCGCAGCAGTTCGGAGGTGGTGGGAAGATCAAAATGAGCACATTTGTGGATCATGTGCTGAAGGCTTGTTGGATTTGGGCCGTCTCGGCTGGGGTGTAGGGCAGGAGGTAACACTTGAGGCCCAAGTGAGGAGAGGGGTGAGCCCAGGCAGAGCAGGGCTGGCAGAGGCCAAGCCAGGGGCAGTGACCGAGCTGCAGTCAGTAGTCTGGCAGCCGAGCGTCCACTCTCCCAGACCCGAGCGAGGCCTGGATGCGGCTGCCCGGGCCCTTCCTCCAGGCCAGGTCCTGGCTCCCCGTGTGTCAGGCTGTGGATCTGCTCCTGGGGAGGAGGGAGCCTGGTGGGCTGCAGCAGCCAGAGCAAGCGCAATGGGGACCCGGGAACAAGCTGCAGGATCTCTGGGGTGGGGTGGGACACAAACGACTTTCCCCACCCTGGATTCCATCCTGCCTGGGAGGCAGCCCTGCCGTCCCTGGGGATGGAGACCACAGGACCTCAAGAGACATTACAGCCCAGAGCTTTAGCTCATGCCTGACCCCAGCCTGAGGCTGGGCAGAGTTTTTCAGTGGGTGATTAGTTCTTTTAGTCACTTATTCATTGATTTCAAAAATTATTAAAAGACTATTCTATGCTAAGTGTGAGGAACGAGCCAAGTAAGTTTCAATTCCAGCCCTTGAGAAAAGACTGATGCCTATGTAGGTATGAAATAATGAGCTAGTTATAACATTCCTCTGTGTTAGGCAATTTGGGGTCATCCCCCAGTTCAAGAACTCCACCCCCGTAGCAGTCAATATCCCCTGCAAAATGCAGTCAAGTTCACTGGACCCCTTCTGATCCTTAGTGAGTCTATAAGTGTGGTGCTAAATGCATTTTGAGATGTGAATCCCTGCAATCCTCCTCTGGGTTTCCATCCCAGCGCAGCAAGGCAACCCCAGAATCTCCAGCTCCGGGACAGGACCAGGAACCCCGAACACTGGCTGAGCTGAGATGTGGGTGCTGGGCCGTAGGCTAGGTGCACACCTGTAAAGCTGTACTTCTCCCACTCCAGCCATAGGTCATGTGGAAAAATGAATATAGGTGAGCTTCCCAGACCACTTGCTAACAGCTCCGAACAACTGCCATTAAAGCCCCGGATGTCTGGCTCACTCTGAAGGGGTCAGCCTAGTTTTCTGTTGCATCTTTGCCCCTGGGCCCATGCGTGTATGCCAGCTCTAGTATACTTCTTTCTCTTAAGTGCCACGTCCTCTCCTGGACCAGGAGGATTTCACCCTTGAAGGGAGCTCTGGCCAGACAGGTGCCCCAGGAGAGCCTGGCTTGGTGGGGTCCTTCGTGGGCCTTGGTCTCCTGGCTTCTGGGCTTGAGGAGGATGTGTCTGTACAGCTTTGATGGGAGCCCGTCCCATGATGGCCATGGCCTTGGGATCTGTCCAAGTAGCCCCTTCCCTCTACTCGACCAGGGGAGGCAGGAACAGGAGGGCCAGGCTGAGCCCTAGAGTCGAGACATGTCCACTTGCTGGCAGGTCACCAGCCCCTTCAGCTGGGGTGATGATCCACGGGAAGACCCAGAGGGACGTGTATACTGAAAGAAGGTTGAGCTCACCTCCTTGGACAGGGTGAGCTTCATGAAACCCACCAGTGAGGGCCACCCTTGGAGGAGCAGTTGAGGTCCTCTCTCAGCAAACCAGCCCCATTCGGACACCAGGATGGCTCACTCAGAGGGGCTGCCCTGGCTGTGACTATCTGCTTGCACCTTTTCCCAAAGCAAATGCCAGGATTGTTAGAATGCTCATTTACATTTCATTTGGAAGTGTCAGGCTGGGTGTTAATGAACAGAGCAGTTCTATCCCTGAATCCAGAGTTTTCAGGGCAGCCCTCAGCCAAAATTCTCTAGCCACCACCTCAGTGGACCTACCTCCCATCCCAAATCAGAGCCCAGAACCATCTGAACCAAACTATGGCCTCCACTGATGGAGCCCCACTGTGTGTCAGCTTCAGACCACGCTCTTTGTCTATGATTTGGTCCATTCTCAGCAAAATCTGAAAAGTAGGTATCATTATCTTCGTTTTACACAAGAGGAAACCAAGGCCCAGAGAGATTAAATGACTTAACCAAGGCCACACAGCTAGGAAATGGCAGTGTTGGGTTGCAAACCTAAGTCAGCCTGCCTCCAGTGTTCACGTTCTCTTCATTTCAGGAAGCTGACTCCTGTCTACTCAGGTGAAGGGAACTCAGGTGTGATACTTACCTGCATCACAGGATCTTAGTGTGGGCTCTTGAAGACGAAATGCAAGAGAGAGTAAGTGAGGGTGAGAGAGAGAGACTCTGTATGTAATGGTGTGTGTGTGTGTGTGTGTGTGTTTAGGAGGAGTTTACACAGCTTTCATCAACTTCGTAATGTCTCCCAAATCACACAGCTCAACGTTGGGGTTTCTCTGTCCACTACAAGGTACTGTGTGACATTCTCAAGGTGTCCACAGCTTAAGTGAGCTCCTGTGTCAGAACACAGGCAGAGGCCAACGTTATTCTGTGGAAGCACGGAGACCTCTGATGTGCCCCTTCTAGATGGAAAATGGCACACTGCTAGTCTTCCAGTCTGGTACTTAGGGCGTGAACAGTTTGGAATCTTGTGGAACAGATACTGCCTGTGACTTTATCTCAAAAACCGGAACCCTGGGGCTCAGAGGAGAGTAGGAAAATCCTGTTTGTTTCTCTGTATTCCTGGGGACCTGCAGCGACCTAGAAGGGCGCTGGCTCTGAAGAACAGTAGCTTGCTTCTCCCTCCCATCCTTGAAAGCCAGTTCTTCCTCAGGTTCGTAACAATTTGTGTTTTATCACATTTCCACATGCAAAATGTGTTTCCGCATTTTTCATTAGATTTTTAAGGCTCAGATTGACCAGGGCGAGGTGAGAGGCAGACACAGGGGTCTAAGAGACAAAAAGTTTAGTAATGAGTTAGAAATTTACAAAACACAAAAGCAAATATGGCTTCAATACATTATGTGACCCTTTAGAAGGCTGGAAATTACTCTTCGAAAATCATTCTGGCCTGACTTCAGAGTCTAATGGATGCTGGGATACCACAGATTGACTTTGAGAAGTGGGTTGGTATTGCAGGAATTTTTTAATTTCCTGTAACTCACAACAATTTTCTCCCAGTGAGGCTTTAGAATCACTCCTGCAATGGTGCATTGACTGCATTTGCTGAACTATCTGCTGCATGAACCAGCTCACGCAGAAAAAGAAAACCCAAGGAAGGAAGGAAGGACACAAGTGGGATTGCCTTCCCCCAAATCATTAAAAGTTTAGAAAAGACTTCCAGGTAAACAAAGGATCTGCCACTTAAGTTTATGTGTTTTAAAAAGTGAAGTAAAAATGGCATCACTTACACTTCTGAACTGAAAAGAAGTTGGGAAAAGCAGATTATTATTAATTATTTTTAATAGCTTCTTAATTAGCCCTTTAAACAAGTTTTTCAAAATCCCCAAAGGTGTCTAATTTGCATGACGTGTTTTTACTTTTCTATGCATTTCATCAGCAGCACTTTTTTAAAAAACCTAATAGCAAGACTGTATTAGGCTTTCAGAAGATGGACTAAAAGAAAAAAAAGAACTCAAATTATTGCTCCAAAAAGTCTTGTGTTTCTTGTTCCATTTCAGTGGTGAATTGCCTGTATCTTAGGGCACTTATCAGAGCTTATCTGTCTTTCAGAAATCACTAAACAAATCCATGAGAGGGAAAACCTCTCTGGAAGATGGGCTGCTGGATGTGATCTGCTGGGGCAGGGATTTATTAGGCAGATGACCCCTTCTTTTTCCCAACAGCAAATCCATTACAATAATGGGCTCTGGAGCCATCAGCAGGTCAGGAGGAGCCCGATGTGTGGACACGGAGCAATCCGCACACGGTTGCTTTTTACAATGTGTGAAGCCAGGCAGAAAAGCGGCACATTTGATTGAGAACAGAGGCGAGCAGCCGAGAAACCAGCCTTCCCTTTCCTCCAGCTTCCGGGGGTGAATTCAGGGCTGGGGAGCCGGAGAGATGACACTTGACAGCCGAGGGTATGGGGCTAAACAGAGGGTCTAGGACCCGGAAAGAGAGGAGGGGGAGCTAATTAATGCTTTGCCCTGCTTGCCCCGCATTCCCCCTTTCCCCACCCCTGCTGCCGACAGGACAACAACCAGAAGAATAAATAGCAACATCATCTAGTGTTTACCATGTGCTAGGCCTTGTCCTAAGTGCTTTACTTGACTTTTCTCTTTATCCTGGCAGCAAAATAAGACATTTTATTACTCCATTTAACAGATAACAGTAATTTCATAGCTAACTTTTACTGAACACTACGTGGCAGGATATGTACTATACATGTAATTAACTCAGTGAAACATCTCAACACCCACAGGGACTGGTGCTATTTTTGCGCCCATTTTACAGATGAGGAACAGAAGACATAGAGAAGTTAAGTAATTTGCCGTGGTCACACAGCTGGTGAACGGCAGAGATGAGATTTGAAGCCAGGTGGTAAGACACCATCTATGATCATCCTTCACGGCCCATCCTGGTTGCCTCTTTCCTCCCAGGAAGTCTTCCCATGGATCTGCATGTCTCTTCTTCTTTGGCCATATTTTATAGTGTGTGCTGTCCTCTGAGAGTATAAGCCCCAGGAGAGCAGTACCGTGTCCTTTTTCTTCTGTATTCTCAGCATCACCTAGCCCATTGCCTGACGTGCAGCAGGTGCTCAAGACATATTTGTTGAATGAAGCATGTAATCACAAAACAGCTTTAATTTTGAACTTGAGCACCGGTTAGAATTAAGCACATAGGACATTGCTAGGAGATAAGGGACTGCGATGGTTGATTTTTTGCGTGTCAATTTGACTGGGCTAAGGGATGTCTGGAGAGCTGGTAAAACATTATTACTGGGTGTGTCTATGAGGGTGTTTCCAGAAGAGACTAGTGTTTGAATTGGTCGGCTGAGTAAAGAAGATCACCCTCACCAACGTGGGCGGCGTCATCCAATCCCTTGACCGGCTGAATAGAACAAAAAAGTGGAGGAAGGGTGAATTTGCCCTCTTGCTTGAGCAGGGAATCTGTCTTCTTTTAACCTTGGACATTGGCACTCCTAATTCTTGGGCCTTTGGACTCAAATTGGGACTTAACCATCGGCTCCCCTGGTTCTCAGGCCTTTGGGTTTGGACTGGATCTAACGACTGCTTTTCTGGACCACCAGCTTGCACAGGGTAGATCATATAATTTCTTGGCCTCCATAATCATATGAGCCAGGTCCTATAATAAATCTCCTAAATATATATCTATATCTACCTATCTATGATCTATCTATCTATCATCAATAATTTTTCTATCTATCTATCTAGCTAGCTAGCTATATCCTGTTGGCTTTGTTTCTCTGGAGAGCTCTGAAAAATACAGGGCCCAATACTTCTTATTAGATTTCAAGGTTATTTGCCTTTTTTTCTTACCTACTAATGGAAAATTCTCTTCCAGAGTCACACTCATTAGCACTCAGAGGCTGTCGTGGCAAAATCTTTCCAAAATAGCCCCAAGTATATTTGTGGGAGGAAAAGAAGCTAAGCCATGGACAAAAGTATTACAGCTCAGCACACAGGAAGAGTTTGAAATACGGGGCTGGCAGCCTCTTGCCTCTGTGCTGGGGCAAGGACAGGAAATTGCCAGGCCCCAGAGGGCTTGTGTACATTTGAGGTTTCGTGGGAGAGCAGCAAGGAGAACCAAAAAGACTTGTGCCAAATCCATGTGGAAATTATGTGCCCACGGTTCATCTTTTCAACATACCTAGTTTCCGGCAACACGGAACTAATCAATGGTAGTAAAAGGCATGTAATTGGCACCTCTTTTATTATCAGACACATAAATCGAGAGGATCTTTCTCCACTTGGAACAGAGGCTTGATCAAAGCGGTGTGGGGCTCTGCTTTAGAGCAAGTCTTCTGTTTTCCTCTGGGCTCTCTCTTTGTTCACTTTATTCCACTACATGCACCTTTTGTTCACTTGCCCACTTTAATTCTTCCATCAACCTTTGAGGGAGATGTTAGTCCTGTTTCACAGATGAAAAAACCGAGACATAGAAAACTTTATTCAAGAGAACTGAAGTCACAGTAAGCTGGGATTTGAATCTGGGACTTTCTGATGCAAGAACCCAGGGACCCTATGCTATGGCTCTTGCCTTCAGCCTGCCCGTCCTGCCCTTTCTTCAGGAGCACCTCTGGGTGGATCTGAAAGAAGATACAAGATCCCCAAATAGCCTGCTCACCTGTGCACCTATCATGGGCCTGGCATTTTACTACTAAGGAGATGCCTTTGGGTTAAAATACTGTCCACAGAAGTTTCTTGCTAAAAGATCCGATAGAACAGCTCTGGATTCTTCTAGAAGATGATAGTTAGAAGCCTGAAAAAGGGGGTAATAAAATCGACCTCATAGGATTAGCACAACAGTGAAAGGAACTACTGAATGTAAAACTCTGGCACGGGAGCAAAATCATCATCATCATCACCTGCAGCTCTACAAAGTTGTGGAGATTAAATACCGATTTCTGTTTCCATTTCATTTTAGCATGTTTATTGAGGGCTTGCCATGTGTCTGGCAAGAGGCTTTCACAGGCTGTCCTGTGTACTTCTCTCACTGAATCCTCCCAAGGAGAAAAGGTTGAAATCCAGACTCACAGTAGATACTCCCTAATTGCTTCCTTTTCCTGAAAACAGAGGGGCTGAGTTATGTGGACAGAGTTGAGGAAAGGCCCAGAGGGCGGGGCTCCCCAGAGGTGCTAAGGATGAGGTGGGGGAGCTCCACATTCTGAGTCTCTCTGGGACGGCAGGCTGGCTCGTGAGAAGGGCTGGTGGCCGTGGGGCTGGAGTCCGGCCAGGAGAATGAAGCAGGGTGCCTAAGACCCAGCAGGCTGAACTACGAGTGCTCAAAACACAGTGAGGTGCCCCTGTGGGACTTGTAAGGGTGGCCTGTGCTGAGAGGAGGGGCTGCAAGTCCTTCCTGATTCTGGATGTAGATTGAGACTTTTTTTTTTTTTTTTTTCGGTACGCAGGCCTCTCATTGTTGTGGCCTCTCCCGTTGCGGAGCACAGGCTCCAGACGCGCAGGCTCAGCGGCCATGGCTCACGGGCCCAGTCGCTCCGTAGCATGTGGGATCTTCCCGGACCAGGACACAAACCCGTGTCCCCTGCATCGGCAGGCGGACTCTCAACCATTGCGCCACGAGGGAAGCCCTGAGACTTTTAGTGTTCTCCTCTGTACGGCTCTTCTATCCTGAGCACGTGAGAGGGTTACATATCCTGGACCTCTGCTGCTTGGTGGGCTATGTTAATAGATTTAGCCAATGGATTATGGCTGGAAGTGATGCTTTTGTGTCTTCCCAGCTGAAACACTGAATGCTCAGCATGAGACCTGCTCTGTTCTTCCCCTGTCACAGCAACACCCCCAGAATCATGTTGAGATGGTAGCCTCATAGGAGGTGGAGAATGATTACGAACATCCTGTAATGCAGCAGAACTCCCCTCCCTCCCCATTGGCTCACACTGGGCTTGTAGTATGAGCGATAAATAAGCTTGTATTATTTCACATCATTAAGATTCAGGGTTGTTTGTTACAACATCTTAACTTGGCCAATCCTGACTGATACATTTTCTCCTTTTGGAAGTCACCCCAGTCTCCCCCACCACCTCCAAGAATTCATGGCTGGCCCTTCCTCTTCCTTACATCAGCTTAAAATTCCACAACCAGATCTCCCAACCATTCCACAAAATAAGTCCCTCCCTTATATGCTATCATGTCAAACTGTTGGTTCTTCCTTTTGTTTATTTATTTGTTTACCATCTTTCTCTCACATCGAACTGTAAATTCCATGAGGGCAGAGATCATGCTGTTTGCTCATGCCTTATGCCCAGTGCTTGGCATGATGCCTGAAAGAATGTTGCTGGTGAGGAAATGAGCTCAGAGAGGAGAAGTGACTTGCTTAGGGCCACACAGCAAGCAGGCTACATGTCTCCACCCTCCCTAGGCTGATGCTCTTCCCATGTCTCAGTTCAATCTCCCAGGCCAATGGTCCAATTAGGAAAAATTTTCAGTGCTGCTCTTGTCACGAGGGCTTCAGAGAATAAAAGAGCCCAGGGCTTGGGTTGGGACATGCCTTGAAGTGGCTGAGAGCTGAGTCTGAATCCAGGCTTTACCATCTGACAACTGTGTGGCCTGGGCATATTATATCACCTCTCTGAGTCTTAGTGTCCTCGTCTGTGAAATGGGCAATAATTATACCTACTACAGAGGGCCATTGGGTTGCTGTGAAGACTAAATGAAACAACACATGTAAGCTCCACACGGTGCCTCGTTAGAGGGGCTCAATGACTATTGGCAGTTATTAATATTAGTATTATATTATGGACTCCATCCTCTCTTCTGAAGAAACTCTGAGAAGCAAGAATTTTAGTCCATAGATGGGTACTCTGTGGGGCCAGCCTCTGGGGAGATGGTGGCTTCATGGTCTGGAAGCTCTTGTCTTTCCATCCTTTCTTCCCATGCTTCCCACCTACAGGAAGGAGGAAGGTCTCCAACACCTTTCCCACCCCAACAAAACTGCTCCTTGGGAAAGGACTCAGTAGCCAGTGAAGAAACCCTATAGGGCAGCTCATTCCCGTGTCCCTCTTTCTACAAATGAGATACTGAGGCCAGAGAGGTTAGTGACTTGGCTAAACTCACACAACTCATTAGAGGCTGAACCAGATGGACCCTCAGTGTAAATTGGAGGCACCATGTCTGCTCTCTCCAGGCAACCCATCATATCTAAGGGCAGAAATACCATGGGTCCTACTAAAGCAGTGGTTCTTGACCATGGATGAAGTTCCCCCCAACAGAGAACGTTGGGCAACGTCTGGAATATTTTTGGTTGTTGTAAGTCTGGGGAAGAAGTGCTGCTACTGGCATTTATAGGGTAGAGGCAAGAGATATTGTTACCTATCCTACCATGCTCAGGACACCCCTCCCTCAACGAGGGATTATCCTACCCTGAACATCAATGGTGCCGAAGTTGAGAAAACCTGTACTGAGGGAATTTCAGAGATCAGAAGGGGGAATCAGTCTGGAGGTCCAGGGACAACCATTCTACTCCCCCTGGATGAGGCCACAGAATAATAACAGCAATTCACACCAGGAAATCTATTTTACAAGGCAAAGGGCTTTCACGAGCATAGTATTATTTTTTTCTTTTTTTAAATTGAAGTATAGTTGATTTACAATGTTGCAGGTATACAGCAAAGTGATTCAGTTCTTTTTCAGATTCTTTTCCATTATAGGTTATTATAAGATATCAAATATAGTTCCCTGTGCTATACAGTAGGTCCTTGCTCTTTATCTAATTTATATATAGTAGTGTCTATATGTTTATCCCAACTTCCCAATTTATCCCTTCCCCGCCTTCCCCTTTGGTCACCCTAAGTTTGTTTTCTGTCTGCCATTTGCAGCCACATGGATGGACCTAGAGATTAACATACTAAGAGAAGTAAGTCAGGAAGAGAAAGACAAATATCATATGATATTGCTTATATGTGAAATCTAAAAAAAATGGTATACAAGCATTGTATTATTTGACTCACAACAACCCTGAGAAAGTAGGTGTGATTACCTCATTTTACAGATGTGAAGACAGAGTATCTGAGAGTAGGTACAACCTGCCCAAGGCCACACAGTCAGGAAGTGGGCAGTGGCAGGGCAGGGCTCCAGGCCAGATTTTCTGACTGCAAGGTCCTTTCCATCTTCACACCAGCTTCTCCCTGTACTAGGGCCAGGCCCTCAATGCGACAGAGCTGCCGGACTCTGGGGGAGGAGGGACCCTTGACCGTTTAGAAGGGAGACAACTTCCCAGCGACCTAAAATAAAGCCTACAGTAAATTCCACTTCACTGAGTCTCGCTGATCAAAGAAGAGGATCATCAGGAAAACAAAATCCTGGGTCTTGGGAACGACTTCAGGGTGAGTGTGAAATTTTAACCAAAAGCATTGGGCTGGGGAGGTTTGTGGTGACAGGCGAGGGCGGTCGGGACAGTGCAGACACCAGCTCACGGGTCTGTGGATGCTGGGGAGACGCAGCATCTGCTCAGGGTGAAGACACAATACTGAATTTCTCTCTGAGGCATAAACAGACTTCTTGCTTCTTGCAGTCACCTGGCTTCCCGGCAAAACTCTCCAGAAGGAGATTGGACCTTGAGGTGCTACCTCTCAGCTCTCGGCATTGGGGCTACCAGGCTGAGAAGGCCCAGGCTAGGGAGAAGGTTCACACCATCCCCATCTGTCAGGCCTTCTACTGGAGCAAAGGGTATTAACCCTACATCACCCACCACCTCCTTCAGCCTATGCGTGCCAAATGCTTTCATGTGCATGCAAAGTAATTTTGAATGTAATCATAGCCTGTCCCCAGTAGCTTTGAATGTAATCATAATGTGTCTCCTATTGTTTTTAATTGGTTTATCATTTATTGAGCCCCTACTGTGTGCTGCAGATTCACTGGTGAGCAAACCACACAGGATCCAAAACTTACGGAGTTTATTGTTTGAGGTGTGGGATGTGGGGGTGGACACGTAACCAATACATCAGATCAAAATGTGACACATGCAACAATGGCATCACAGAAAATTGGTCTATTGATGGTCAAGGCATCAGGGAAGGCTTCCTGGAGGAAGGGACATCTGAGCTAGCATTTAAAGGATGGCTAGGAGTTTGGCAGCTGGAATAACTTATCTTACTCTTAGAACCTCTTCATTCAAACCCCTTCCTTAGGGTTCTCAGAATGTAGAACTGGGAACCATTGGGTTGGGTGGGCAGAATGGCTTCCCTGGATGAGCTGAAGTTCTTGTAATTTCTCCCAGAGACGTGGCTCAGAGCAGGGCAGGTATACCAACAAAGGTAAGATTTCATTCGTTTCATCCACCAGCCAGTGCTAATAAATTGTGCACCTATTGTGTCCAGGTGCCATGCCAGGCTCTGGCTGTGCAGGCAGGCGGATCTCCAGTGCAGCTGGGGAGACAGACCTCTGGCTAATTACAACACAGAGAGACGTGGCACCACCATTGTCTATGTGGGTACTTTCTTGCTCTTAAATACTCTGTGTAGTTAAAGGCATGAACATTTATCAAGGAGTGAGAACGTGAGAAGGAAACCAGGCAGGTAACGAGTAAATGCTGTTCCCTGAGCCTGGATTCCTCTCCTCACCGTCTGGCCTACTTACATGTTCTTTAGTTCAGCTCCAAAGATCTCTCTCCAGTGAAGCCTTCCAAGCCCCGGGCCCTTGCCCAAGCTCCCTCCTGGCCTCCACGGCACATGTCACAGATTGTAATCACATGCGTGTGTGTATTAACCTCTTTTACTTATCTGCAAGGTTCTCAAGGCAGGGGAACCATTTCTGTTTGGCATCCCCAGGGATGCCTGGCGTATAGTAGGTGCTCAGGAAATGTTTGTTGGCTGAATGAACCAATATAGTCATGTGGTTATGCCCGCTGCAGAGATGTCTTGGGTTACTCATCCTCTTCTCCCTGAGGGACCATTCAACATACTCTCGGATTCTTCTTGCCTTTAAGTCCCCTAAACTTTCCTGCAGGGCTGATTTGAACAGCCCCAATCTTCATATGAGGAAATCAAGGCATGACATGTCAGGCTCCACCTGTCAGCTGGGCTGAAGACGTGACCTCTCTCTAGTTCATGGATTCTGGGCTTGGGCTGTGCATTAGAATCACCAAAAGACCTCTGAGTACTGCGAATGCCCAGGGCACACCCCCAAGATTCTGATTCAGTTGCTGGGGGTGGACTCTGGAATTGTATTGTGAAAACGTGCTGAGCTGATTTCAACGTGCAGCCCCAGTGGAGAACACAGCTCTAGCTACAGCCAGAGAACTAGAGGGCTAAGCCCCACTCGCATTTTACTCATGAGGCACCAGAAGCTCAGAGAGGGGCAGATCTCATCGAAAGTCACACAGCAAACGGGAGGCCCAGCCTGGTCCAACAGCCAGGCCTCTGGACATTGCCTCTGAGGCTGTTTCCCTGTGAAGGAAACCTCTCTTGAAAGCTGCTCAGCCCTTCCATGCCAGAGCTGGGTGCCTTTCAGACAGAGGAAAGGTGACCACGCAGGCTGAGCATCAGAGCTTGCAAACCCGGATCCCAGATCGGATAGCGGCCAGTGCTTCCCCCAGGGCTCACAGAAATGCTTCTGTCTCTCTTCCCGTTTGTCCCCTACCTTCACTGGAGCCTGGCCGCATCACACGTGGCCCCCAGTGGGGCTGGTGCTGTTTGAGGACAAGAGGCTATCTCTGAGTCTGGGGCCTGTCCAGGGGCAGCCTCTCCTGGACCTTGGTTTCTGGAGCCTCGTGGGGAAAAGGCCACAGAGGCAAGCAGAGGCCTTCCACCGGGTGGAAGTGGGGCCTCAGTCTTCTGCCTGGTCATACCCATTCCTGGCGGAGGATGAGAACACTCCCGCCCACATGGGGCTCCATGATGGATGTGGAGAAGCAACCAAATGTCCCTCATTAATCACCAGCTCCATCTGGTTCCCCGCCTGATGGTTTTCAGCTGACTTGAAAAAGACCCAATTAGATCAAAACATTTTGACAATTTGTCTTGTGGCATGAACAGGTCCAGATCAAGGCTATGATTTCATCATCCGGGAGGGAGGAAGGAATTGCGGCGTGGGTCACGCACAGAGCTCAGCGGGACGTGGGGGTCTCCCCTGGGAGCCTTCCTGTGAAAGCAGAGAGTAGCCCACCTACCCCTGGCCGCTGACCTTGTCAATCGCAAGGCCAGCAGGAGCTGCAGGACGGTGAGTGTCCCTTGGTTTGGGTGGAAAAGGCCTGGGTTGGGGGAGTATGGGTGGAGCGGAGAAGATGGACGAACAGGAAGGACCAAATAGGTCAACCATTCGGCATGTGGGTGCTGGACGTGGACCAGAATAAGAAGCTGAGATGTGACTAAGGCCAAGGCTGTTCCAACTTGTGTACCAGAAAGATACCTGGGGACCCAGCTCCTCAGCCCAGAAATGAGTGGCCTTGACTTCCTGGTGGTTCTGGCCCCTTGAGATGGGCTCACAGATCCCAGAGATTCCCACACTTCCTTTTCTGAGCTGGGAATTGGGAGGGGCCCAGCCACAGAGGGCAGTTGTTTCCATGGAACCAGAGCCCTTGGTTCTTGAAGACCCTGGGTTCAGCTGCCCCCTTGGAAGTCCTTATGGGGAGCTCACCAAGACACAGCCCCCAGCAGACGGATCGCCACACCTCAGATTTGTTCACCCCCTCTCTCTCCATTGCATCCAGAAGGTGCCTTAGGACTGGAAATGCAAGTTAGAGTATCTCTCCTGACAAGTTCATTTCCCCAGCCCCCAGGCCAAACGTGAGGTACGTAGGGGTGAGGAACCAGTCTTTTTTCTCTGGGCAGGATTGCTAACTCGGGCAGCCGGCCAGGCCGGGAGGGTCTGGGGTGTGCCAGCCCTGCCGCTGGCCTTCCTGGGTATCTGGGCGCAGGCTCTGGGAGGTGGGGCCCTGATGTGTGGGTCTGTCTGCTGCCTCCCCTGGAAGGGCTGGCAGGGGCTCCCCGGGGGCTGCTCACCCCCAGCAGAGCCCTCACTCACATCCCCCAGCCCCGCCGTGTACACCCAACAGATACACCCACCCAACAGATACACCCACCCACTTCACTTCCCCGGGTCAAGTCGCACTCGCCATTATCATGGCCTGTCTTGTTGTGTGCAGGCACGTGTGTGCCTGTGCACAGACACACACACAGACACACACACACGCGGTGTTCACACATCCCCTCACCACCCTTTACACCTCCTTCAAGTACTTTTCATTCACAGCCCCACCTCTGACCTGTCCAAGGCACCCATGCCCACTCACCCGCCATATTTACAAACATCACATGCCCCTGCCACCTCGCACAGACACTCACGCAGGGACCCCATCTCAAGTGCCCCCTCTCAGGTCCTGGGACGCACTCACTTTGGCACACGCACATGGGCACATGCATGTAATCTTCATCCAGACACACAGCTGGGCGGGGGCTGAGCTGGGCAGGGGACCAGGCACAGCTGCCGTCCTGGAGGGAGCCCATGTGTAGGGCAGGGTACCCAAAGTCTGACCTGCAGGCCTCTGGTTCCCTAATAAATGCCACCCCAAGACCCCCTTGACTCTGAGCTTACTCCTACTGGCCTGTCTTCCTGGAGTCCTGAGCAACGCTTATTTTCCCTCCATTTTGTTCTTTGGGGAACGTGTTTCTTTCCTGTCTCTTTCTCGCTGAAGTCTGTTTCCCTCCCTAGGATTCAGTTCGCCTTTGGTCTTTTATGCCTGTCTGCAGCCCAGCTCTGAGTGTGAGGGTCTTTCTCAAGTACGTGCTGGCACTCGGGAAGGATCCTGTCCAGCACACTGGTGGGAGTGCAGGACCCACGGCCCAGGACTGATGGGTCTGGTCTGGTTCTCGCTTTGGGTCAAATAAGACTCCCCTCTCTGAAAAAGAATGATGGTTTTTGAGGCACGTGGGCTTACACGGTCACCAAGGACCCAAGGAGCTCCTGGTCTCTGAGCCTCAGGTGTCCCTAAGATGTAGCTCTTGCCCACTGGTCACGACCAGCCGCAGTACTTCCTGACTGGACTTGGTCAACGTATTACTCAGAACTCTTCTTTTTGCAAATGACAGAAACCCAACTCAGACAAAATAAAAAATAAATCAATTGGCTTAGGTAACTGGGAGGACGAGGAGTGCTTCCAGGGATCTGAATAGCCGCCAGATTCCCTCTCTACTTCTCCACGATGTTTCTGCCTTGGCCTTGTGCTCTTAGACGCCTCTTTGGCTGCCAGCAGCTCTAG
This sequence comes from Mesoplodon densirostris, assembly GCF_025265405.1. Classification (NCBI taxonomy): domain Eukaryota; kingdom Metazoa; phylum Chordata; class Mammalia; order Artiodactyla; family Ziphiidae; genus Mesoplodon; species Mesoplodon densirostris. The sequence goes on along the minus strand of NC_082661.1, from coordinate 13,932,472 downwards.
AGGCAGATCCAGAAGGCTTGTTACCTTAGGAAGGAGAGTTATTACGCCTCTCAGTTCGGAAAACATCAAGGAGATCTGTGATTGGCTCATCTTGAGTCACGTGCCATCCTCCGAGCAACCACTGTTTCTAGGGAAGGTTCTACTGTGATTGTCCCACCCTGGGTATGACCCCACTTTCATAGCCGAGTGGCAGATCCCTCCTCACGCAGACCCCTGAAAGAGGACCAGTAGGGAAGGACACTAGGTGTCCCTTACAACTGCCCTCTGCTCCCTCCCCCACCCTCCCACCCAGGATACGGGTAATGACAACAGTAGAGACTGGGACTCTTTTCTTGGCACAATTGTCTCCATTTGCATTCTCCTTGGCAAGCTTCTGCCCTAGAACCCCTGCTTCATGCCCCTAAAAGAGGCATCCCTCCATCTCTCCATCCCCAAGGGGCTTGGGAGACTGTTCTCATGTAACAACTAGGAGGTCAGCCCCAAGGCCAACCTCAGCCCGTGAGCCGTCTCATCCCTTCTGCCATCTCCCTGAATTGCAGGTGTCATTTGGGTTTTTTGTTTGTTTGTTTGTTTTTACGGTACGCGGGCCTCTCACTGCTGTGGCCTCTCCCGTTGCGGAGCACAGGCTCCGGACGCGCAGGCTCAGCGGCCATGGCTCACGGGCCCAGCCGCTCCGCAGCATGTGGGATCCTCCCGGACCGGGGCATGAACCCGTGTCCCCCGCATCGGCAGGTGGACTCTGCACCACCAGGGAAGCCCCCTGTCATTTGGGGTTTTGACCCTAAGGGCCCCGGGTCAGCGCGGCCCACTGAGTCATGAGCTTGGCTTGTCAAGTATCATGTCTCAGTCTCATCCAGTTCAGGGGTCAGCTGGGCACAGAACTCCTGTGTCCTCTTTCCTTCTGATTTCTGTGAGCACCCATCGGCTGAGTCTCCTGTGGCTGTTGACCTTTCTGTGTTGGTTAAGGTGGGAGGTTGTCCACATTAAACCTACCTTAGCACCATGAGCCTCCCTAGCCCCTCAGGATGGGTGCTCTGTAGTTGAGTCAGTTCACGCTGGGAAAGAGTTTCAAGTCTTTGGACACGGGAAACTCCAAGATTTGACCCACTTTCCCTAAAGGATTTTGATGGCATTTCTGGGTGAATTGGCTTCAGCAGACCACCGACTAACTGGATTAATAACAATAATGCAAATAATAACAATCAGGCAAATAATAGTAATAATTGATGTGTGGTAATAATAAGAGCAAATTCTCCCACTTTTGAGCACTTCCTATGTGCCAGACACTTCATTCATCCCTTTTACACAATGTCATTGAAAACTTAAACTCTAATCCCGTGTGGTTCTCATTTGACAGACAAGGAATCCAAGGCTCAGAGAGGCTGAGGAACTCCTCCAAGGTCACACAGCTAGTCCAAATTCAGATTTAGGTTTATGTGACCCTAAAGCCTTTGCTTCTAACCACTGTATCATGTGTTTCAAAGAGTCCAAAACTGGAAACAACCTGAATGTCCATCGAGAGGGGAGTAATGATATCCAAACTGTGGAATATTAACCAGTTGCTTAAAAGTGATGTCTGCCTGCATGTCCTGATATGAAATGATTTCAAAGACAATGAATAAGTGAGAAAAAGCAAGTTGCAAAAGATAAGTACAGAGAAGTTTCATTTAAGTGCTCTCCACACAACGGGACTGGAGCTCTATGCATTCATGTACACGGAGAGAAAAAGGCCAAAAGATTATGCATCAACTGCGCATCATTCTGGGGAGGGGAGCGAATCTGGGTGAGGGCCAAGGGTTCTTCGGCTTGGTCTGTATTTCTGGGATGTTTTAGATGAACTTGGCTTCCTGAAGAGAGGAAACTTGTATCCTGGCTAGAAGTTTGACAGCCTAGGTTTACACCCTGGCTCTGCTACTTAGGAGCTATGTGACCCCAGGCAAGGCATTTATCTCTGTGTCCACATCTTTAACATGAAAATAACCATCAGCACCACTGCCATTACAACAAGGACAACTACTATAATAATAATAATAATAAAATATCACATAGGGTTAATGCAGTTTCCCAATCATAGCACTACTGACATTTTATGCTAGATGATTCTTGCTTGTGAGGCTGTCCTGTCTACTGCTGGACGGTTAGCAGCATCTCTGGCCTCTACCCACTAGATGCCAGTAGCATCCCCTCTCCCAATCATGACAATAAAAAATACCCCCGAGGGGGCAAAATCACCCCAATTGAGGACCACTGGATTAATGTGATGACAAAGTGAGTTAAGTCATGCACGTTGCTTAGGATGGTGCCTGGCACAGAGTGAGCCCTGGATAAATGTTAGCTCGCATTAATCCAAGGGAGGGAGAAGACAGATGGAATGACCTTCTCCATCCAGCCGAGCACGGGTGCAATGGTTGGTACAGGGGAAGAATTCAGGGATGGAAGTCGGGGTGTCTGGGGTCTGCTTCTGCTCCCATCCCTCAGCGGGGTGACTCGGAGTTCACCTCTTCGGGCCTCAGTTTCCTTCTCTGTGATAAATATGGGGAGCTGCATGCAGGCACTCGGGTCCCCCAGGTGTCCTCCTCTGTCTCTCAGAGCAGGCGGGGAGAGGGGGATGAGCTCCCCGCCTGCTCCCCTCCACGGCAGCCTAGGCTGCTGGCTGGCCGGCTGGGAATCCTTCTCAGACGTGGCCCCCTCCCTCCCTCCACAACTGTGGAGCAGATGCGGTCCGTGAGGCTGCTGCCCAGATACAGGTGGCACCACCTGCCACAAGTTCCTTGATTCTTGATCGTCCTACAATCACTTTTGGCCCCGAAACAATTTGCTGGGTGAAGGGAGAGGAGGGTCTGGAGGGAAACGAGGAAGAAAGGGAGGGAAGAGGGGTGGTTCGGGGTTAAGAGTGGCCTTTGAAGTTTGCAAGCATCTTATATAAAACATCCTCAGTCATTCCCCATTTGGATGATGTCAGGAGAGCACATTACCATCCCGAGATCAAATGCAACAGCCAGAATCACTTGTTGCTCACCAGGCTACAGTCATATATCAAGTATTCCAGGCACACGCAATTCGTAACTTTCCCTGAAACAGATTGATATTTTCCTCTTCCACTTTCTGGGAAGGAGACATCTGACTTTGCTTCGAGTGCAGTTTGGGAGGCGGTGGGGAAATTAAACCAGTGCCCATTGTCTTTGCACGCTGCTGGCCACACAGCTGGCAGCATGATGCCATTTCGTCCCTCCTTTGTGTTCATTTGGTGATGGGCCGTTTGCTGTCAAAGCCACGCAACGAACAGGAAATCTGAATTATTCTCTTAGGCTCTGCAGAATTGGGCCCAAATGATAAACAGAGCAGCAGGAGTTGTTTGGTTTTTGTTGTATTCTTATGTGTTCTTGTCTTTCCCTTTTCCTTTTTGGTTGTGTTGAACCCATGGTGTCTTTCTAGAGCAGAGGTACTGAAGAGCCAGTCGAACAGGGAGATGGGGATTTTCTCCTGCTTTCGCTCCCTGAGAATAGCAGATTATCCATTGTGAATCACCGGGATCAACCCTTCTGTTTTACAGATGAGGAAATCGAAGGCCAGAGAGGGAAAGTAACGGCCCAAGGTCACACAGCCTTGACTCTGGGCAATCTGTTTACCTTCTCTGGGTGCCACTCTCCTTATCTGTAAACAGGGATGTAGCTCCTTTCATGAACTTGAATGATAGGAAGCTGAGAGAGAGTGGAAGTTCTTTCAATAATTGCGATGTGTTTTCCAAAAGTAAGGGCCTCTGAAACTCCCTGTTACGGAGGTTTAGAAGCTGCAATGATGAACTGAAATCAAACAGGATTTACCTACTTTTCTCTTCTGCTTTCTGTTTCTCTTCCTTATGTTACAAATCTGTGATAACTGCACAGAGCTGGAACTTGGAGCAAATGCAGGCAGATTTCTGAGCCCTCTGTGAGCCGGGGGTCCCCTTGTGTCCTGTGGAATAAGGCAGGTGGAAAGATTCAGAGGCAGACTGTGGTCGCATGGAACCAGTTTGGGGAAGAGGACAGGCCAGTGCTGACCTCCCCGTGAAGGGATGTCTGACATGGGGTGTCTGTACCTGTCCCTTTGTGGAGTGGGATGGGTCATTAATATCAACCCACCCAGGCCCCATAGTCATACCCATGGATAATATCTGTAGCTGCTCTTGAGGGCAGCCAAGCACACAACAGGCAGCATAGCTCAGGGTTATGTGGGCTCTGCAGCCAATTGCCTGTGTTCAAACCCCAGCACTACCAATTACTAGCTGTGTAATCCTAGCCAAGCTCTTCAGTCTCTCTGATGTCAGCTTTCAACATTTTAATTTTTTTAGAAATTATAACAATGCATAAATAAAAGAAGACAGACAACATACAAGTAAGCGATGAATCCCTGTGAACTCATTTCCCAACCTAAGAGGTAGACTTTTCCCAATATCTTTCCATCATCAGTGGGCCTCTTTCCTTCAGTCCCCTACCTCCACCAGAGAAGTAACTGTGATCCTGAAGTGTGTCTATGGTTCCTTTCCTTAAAAACAAAACAACACAAATTTTTGTTTTTACTATTTACATATGCACCCCTAAATAAAATATTGCTTATTTTTGCTTGTTTTCTTTTTTTTTTTTTTGAGCTTTAAAAAAGTTGTATTATACTCTATTGAGGTCTTGTGTGACTTGCTTTTTTTTCCCTCTTAAAATTATATTTCTGAGATTCATCCTTGTTATCATGCAAGGCTGTGTTTCATCCATTTTTTTTTTCTCCCTGCTGGAGAAAATCCTGTTGTATGAATACACTAAAATGTATTTATCCAAAATTGAGCAGACCCAACTGCCTGGTGTGGTCCCTACCAGAACATTCCAAAGAAAAGCTTAGGGAAGTAGCTTCAGGTTTGAGGTGAGGTGCCCATTTTTCTCACCCAAGTTAACTCTGAGGCCCCCCAAAGCATGACCTGATTCACCTTGGACTCCCATCTGCAGCCCAGGGATTCTGGGGTCAACCAACAGGGAGACAGTGCAGGGACCACCCAAAGGTGCAGGCTGGGATCATGCCCTTTTCTCTCACCCAAAAGCTGCCTCTGCCCTAACTGTCTCTAGGTAAATCAGTCGCTTAGCTTTTCAAAGCCAAGAACTTCCTGGGATATTCCAAGGAAGGGCATTTCTGCAGAAGGTACATGTGACAAAACTCTTGTTCTGCGGTGAGCTGAGCGTGATGGGCTTTCGGAGACTCATTTCTTTTTTTAAGTGGAGGCTGGTGCTTTCCCCTCATCTCCATCTTTGCTATTGACAGCCAGACTCCCAGGAAAGCGTGAAAACACAGTTAGCCACGGCTTGTCGCCAAAGATATTTATCATTTCTCAGCACGGTGCATGACCCCTAAATGAGACCCAAATGCACCTGAAGGGGGTGCCTTTTTTTTTCTTGTTGGAAGTGACAATTTCCAAGCAATCTCTGACGCCAGGGTAGTAGTGACTCAGATTTTCTGACTTTTAAGCCCAGATCCACACGTCCCGTCCTCAAGGACGATGCTATGTGACCTGGGAGTTCACTTCTGCTTCTGACTCCAGTGAGATGGTCACCTTTTGGCACCAGCAAACCCTTCTCTAGTGTGGTGGTCCCCGAGGTCTCTCTTGAGAGTCCCCTCAGTGTGGTAGGAGGAACCCTACACCAGAGTGTGGGTGCTCAGCAAGACCCCAGGTGTGCCAGCAAGAGCAGCGCAATACCAGCATCTCTCCTCACCTCTCTGCACTGCAGTCTGGTCACTTAAAAAATAGTCAGCAATTTTCACACATTTTGTAAAACGAAGAGCCCTTTGGTCAAACAGAATCTTAAACGGAGCCTCAGTATAGCACAGAAAAGAGCCAGGCTGATTTGGCTGAAGCAGGGTTGGAGTCCCAGATTTCCCTTTGCCCTCCGCTCTCCCAACCACAGAAATCCCTTAAGGTCACTTCAGGCACCGCAAGGGCTCCAGGGAACACAATGTGAAAAACCACTGAACTAGATAAGCTCCCAGAGCCTCCTTACCATTGAGCCTCTACAAAGTGAAGGTAAGATGGCTGGGCTGGAGATGTGGAGTGTTAGGGGCTGAATTGTTTCCCTCCAAAATTCATAGGTTCAAGTCCTAAATCCCGGTACCTCAGAATGGGACTGTGTTTGGAGATAGGGTCTTAAAGAGATAATTATTAAAGTGAGGTCACTCAGGGGGACCCTATTCCAATAGGACTGGTGTCATTATAAGAAGAGGAGGTTAGGACACAGACACACACAGAAGGAAGACCAAGTGAAGACATTGGAAGTAGATGGCCATCTAGAAGCCAAGGAGAGAGGCGTCAGAAGAAACCAACCCTGCTGACACCTTGATCTTGGACTCGTAGCCTCCTCTACTGTGAGCAAATAAAGTCCTGTTGTTTAAGCGACCCAGTCTGTGGTACTTTGTCATGGCATCCCTATGGACTAAAACATGGGGAGATAGTTTCCCATAGGTCACCGTTTTAAGGAATTCTGTTTATCCCATTCTAAAATGACTAGGAAACCTTGTATGTCTCCTCTCAGAGGGTCTGAGCTCATGCTCTCCACAGAGTACATCCCTGTCTTTGGGAATATAAGAGGCATGTTCTTGAGTTTGTCCATGTCTGGTAGGGGGTCTGGGTTCAGCGGGCATCCACAGGGGTGGTGATGGTGGGCATGGTGACCAGAGCTTTGGGAAGGCCTCCTGCTGGCTCTTGGTCTGTGAAAGGCTGGCCACAGGAACCTTTAAGGCCTTTTAGGAATATAACCCAGGTTTTATTTTTTCCTGATCATATGGTGCTAATCTAGCGCCCATAGTAACAATAGACATCAGTGGTAGAGCTGCGCGAAACTAGCAATTTTCACTTCACAGGAATTTGCCTGGGAAAATAGCAGTTTTTCACCTTTGGAAACTGCCATTTGGTTTCATGGAAAATTTAAGGTGAAAAGAAACATAGAAGAACATTTTCAATTTTTCATGAACTGGATTATGGCAGAGGTGATAGCTCTCCTGGATCTCACTTAGTGGTGAGAGGGTCCCCCGTGGTGTGGGACTGGGGAAGTGGAGGCTGGTGGAAGGGGAGGGGAGGTGGGGGGTCCAGGTGGTGCCATCGATGTCTTTCCAAGGGCCTCTCTGGGGAAGGGGCAGGGCAGGGGTGGCCAGAAGCTCTGGGCAAGTAAAGAGGGACACAGGACTTTCGGACAAGTCACTGTCTTCTTTGACATCTTGCCCTGGGTTGTCTGGGAAAGGGTGAAGTTTATTTATCATCTAGGTTATGAAGCTCCCCTACATTCAAGTCTCAGTGACCGGCCATGTGTATCTGGCTTGTGCCTCCTTGGAGTTTTAAACGCGTGAGGTTCATTCATTCAGCTATTACCCGGTTTCCCTTGTACATCTTGTGTGTGCAGTCACAATAGATACTGCACAGGTGTGAGTGTGTGTGCGCGCACGTGTGCATGCATGCGTGCACATGCTCACTTGTGCACAGCTTTGGGGAAAGGGGAGGGAGATGGCAAAGCTGAGGGCAAGGAATATAGTAGTAGAATAAGATGTCACATCTTTACACTTGAAGAATTGGAAGTCTGATAGAAGATACAGAATTTCTGCTCAGGAGACATCTGGAAAACAGTGTGGGAGTGAGCAAAGGTAGAGGTCAAAGTGTAAGGCCTGGCTCAAAAAAAATTTGATACCTACTGAAGTTGTCAGTATGACTTGAGAGCCTTAAAATTGTAGTTCTTCTGGGGCTTCCCTAGTGGTGCAGTGGTTGGGAGTCCGTTTGCCGATGCAAGGGACGTGGGTTTGTGCCCCGGTCCCGGAAGATCCCACATGCCGCGGGGCGGCTGGGCCCATGAGCCACGGCTGCTGAGCCTGCGCGTCCGGAGCCTGTGCTCCGTGACGGGAGAGGCCACAACAGTGAGAGGCCCACGTACCGCAAAAAAAAAAAAAAAAATTGTAGTTCTTCTGAGAAACTATACTAAGGAAATAATCAGAAATGTAGTCAGGGATGTCAGCACCAAGATCTCTGCAGACTTATTTACAAAAGCGCTAATACTAGGTATAAAATAGAGAACTGCTGGGAACATACCACATAGCCCAGGGAACCCTCCCTAATGCACTGTGGTGACCTAAATGGGAGGGAAGTCCAAAAGGGAAGGGCTAACTGTATGTGTGGCTGATTCATTTTGTTGTGCCGTGGAGGTGAACATAACATTGTAAAGCAACCTTACTCCAATTAAAAAAAAAAAAAAAAGCTCTAAGTTGGGCACCGTCCTGAGCTCTAACAATAACAGGAATTTGGCTCAATAACCAACCAAGGGCCCATCTAGCTCTCCCTCAGTTCTATAAGTAAAGTTTTATTGGCACATTGCCATGGCCATCCATTTATGTATTGTCTGAGGCTGTTTTGGCGCCGCAATTTACTTCACAGAGTTCTGGAGGCTGGGGAGTGAGTCCAAGATCAAGGTGCTCTCAGATGCAGTGTCTGGTGAGAACTTGCTTCCTGCTTCATGGAGGGCCATCTCCTCCCTCTGTCCTCATAAGGCTGAAGGGACAAGAGAGCTCTCTGGGGTCTCTTATAAGGGTACTAATTCCTTTCATCTCTTCCCTTATGACCTAATTACCTCCCCAAAGCCCCACCCCCAAATACCATTACTTCAGGGATTAGGTTTCAACGTATGAATTTTTGGGGTGGGGGGACACAAACATTCAGTCTACAGCAGGTGGATAAATCGGGGGGCTTCCAGAGGAGATCTACTTTGATTTGTGGGGTGAACTGGTGAAGGGGAAAGCCTCCATCTTCCTTGTTGTCTGTGAGAGTCTCGAGCCTTCTGGGGTATGTAAGGGAAGCCTGGAGACAGGCCGCCTGATTGGCTTCTCCCACCCTGTGCAGGAATGAAGCACTGGGACCAGCCCTGCCCCCATGCAGGCCCCTGGGCAAGGCCACGTCATGTGGACTCAGAAGCCATTGAGGCCCCACTGATAAGGCCATGAGTCCAAAAGGCCACTCTTGCAAAGGTGACCCTGGCTCCTATAGTAGGTAGAATACCCCCAAAGAATGTGTTCAAGTCCTACCCTGCAGTACTTATTTGGAAACAAGGTCTTTGCAGATGTGATCAAATTAAGATGGAGGCACACTGGATTAGGATCGCCCTTGTCCAGTGACCAGTGTCCTTATAAGGAGAGGGTAATTTGGACAGAGACACAAAAGACATAGGGTAGAACGCCACGTGGAGGTGGAGGTGGAGATTGTGGTGATTCATCCACAAGGCAAGGGGCGCCAAGAATTGCCAGCAACCACCAGTAGAGTGGCTTGGAGCAGATTTTCCCTCAGAGCCTCTAGCAGGAACCAATCCTGTGACACCTTGATTTTGAACTTCTTTCCTCCAGAACTGTGGCTTTTTGAAATTCTGGCCTGTTGTCCTAAGCCAGTGTGTGGTAATTTGCCACGGCAGCCCTGGGACAGGAACTGCTCTCTCCTGGGAGGATGGGCAAGGTCTGGCCCTCTGGCCCTCTTGCGTGTCCTAACACAGGGGGTTTCCTGCAACTTGTGTGCTCTACCCCATGGACCGTACCCCTCCCCACCGAAGCCAAAGGGACAAGGAGACCACCTGGCTGGGCTTCCAGCCTCCACAAAGGCCAACGCTTAGAAGGAGGCACACGGTTCTTTACTCACACTCAGAGCATCTTCATGACCCCTCTTCCTTCAAGCACTCTTTGCCCTGCCCCCATCATCTCCATCAACACCATCTCCAAAGCCCCTCCCCAGTAAAAATACAATCTGCATCCATGCAGCAAGGGAGGTCTCAAGCTTAAAGCTGCTAAAATTTGGGGGTAAGAATACAGAATTACAGCTGCAAAACCATGTACAGGGCCTTGGAATGCAGTTCAGAGAGGGGTCCTCCAGTGGAGGCTTCTGGATATGAGTCAACTCAACATGCTTGTTTTGCACGTGCACTTTCAGCACAGCATCCCTCTTCCTACCGGATTTCAGCCGCCTCTGCCGGGGGACTACTTCTGCTCTGAGGTGTAAGAGGCTGCTAGCAGATCCTTACTTGAGAGCAGGCGCTGAGGGGTGGGGAGGGAGAGCCCAGAGGTTGCTGGTTTTCTGAGAGGGTCCGAAGCTTGGCTTTGACACTATCTGTTGTGACTTAGTATTCCCATCTGTCCAATGGGAATGATGGTTAAAGAAAGACCAGAGGTGGAGACTCTGGCCTACAGCCTAACAGCTGTAGGTGCCAAGTAAGTGTTTATTCCCTTCCACTTCCCTTCCCTGGAGGCAACAGGAGCAGAGAGGCTGAATGTCGAGATCAGGGTCACTAATCACAAGCTCGACAGAGTGCCCCAGGGTTGACCTCACCTATAGGCCCTGAATTTCTCTTCTCCCTCAAAGCACCAGATAATCGGGGCTCACCACAGACTTTGACTTGGCCCTGAAAGCTTGTTTGTCAAACAGTAGATAGGACTTTACCACATGGAGTGAGGCTTATAGCAAAACTTACCAAGGTGGCTGCTGTCTGGGTATTTTGTACCCTTCCTCTTTAATCATGGAAGTAAATAACTGCTGAGGATTTCCCTGGCTAAGTTCTCTGCAACTTGCAAAAGAGTGGTGTTGACCCCTATGTTTAGAGCAGAACTATTCACAAGAGTAATGACATGGAAACAACCTAAATGTCCATTGACAGATGAATGGATAAAGAAAATGTAGTACATGCATACAATGAAATATTACTCAGCCATAAACAATAATGAAATAATGCCATTTGCAGCAACATGGATGCAACTAGAGATTATCATACTAAGTGAATTAAGTCAGAAAGAGAAAGACAAATACCATATGATATCACTTACATGTGGAATCTAAAATATGACACAAATGAACTTATCTGCGAAACAGAAACAGACTCACAGACGTAGAGAACTGACTTGTGGTTGCCAAGGGGGTGGGGGGGTTGGGGGAGGGATGGAGAGGGAGTTTGGGGTTAGCAGATGCAAACTATTATATATAGAATGGATAAACAACAAGGTCCTACTGTATAGCAGAGAACTATATTCAATGTCCTATGATAAACCATAATGGAAAAGAATATAAAAAAGAATGCATATGTATGTATAACTGCATCACTTTGCTGTGCAGCAGAAATGAACACAACGCTGTAAATCAACTATACTTCAATTAAAAAAAAAAGCGGTGTTGGGAAGCTGGCTTATGGGAAATCCATGTGTGTGTTTGGGATCCAAGATCCTCAAGCACGTGTGTAAGTGGTCATAGCGGCCGGCCCTGCTCCTGGGCAGCCCTCTGCCAGCCCTCCACCCTAATGCCAGTCATTCCTGTTGTTTTCTCGTCCTGGTGCTGTCAATCACCCAAGATGTCTGGGGGCTGCTAACAGTCGTAATGACATTTCCTGTGTCTCTCTCTTGGTTCAGTTTTCCCAGTGGAAAGAGGGGCTGCTGGGAAGATTGAATGTGATGGTGCACCCAAGCCCTTGGTACACGCCTGGTGCAGAATAGGTGCCCAGTTACAGGGCCGAGACTAGGATGTGACAGGAGAGGTAGGTAGGGGGCAACATTTGAGGAGGTGCTTACTCTTGGGTGCCGACCCGGAGAGTGAGTGTCTCCTTTCTTTTAAAAAAATTTTTTTTAACATCTTTATTGGAGTATAATTTTACAATGATGTGTTAGTTTCTGCTTTATGACAAAGTGAATCAGTTATATGTATACATATATCCCCATATCTCTTCCCTCTTGTGTCTCCCTCCCACCCTCCCTATCCCACCCCTCTAGGTGGTCGCAAAGCACCGAGCTGATCTCCCTGTGCTATGCGGCTGCTTCCCACTAGCTATCTATTCTACATTTGGTAGTATATATATGTCCATGCCACTCTCTCCCTTAGTCCCAGCTTACCCTTCCCCCTCCCCGTGTCCTCAAGCTACATGTAAAAGAATGAAATTAGAACACTCCCTAACACCATACACAAAAATAAACTCAAAATGGATTAATGACCTAAATGTAAGGCCAGACACTATCAAACTCTTAGAGGAAAACATAGGCAGAACACTCTATGACATAAATCACAGCAAGATCCTTTTGGACCCACCTCCTAGAGAAATGGAAATAAAAACAAAAATAAACAAATGGGACCTAATGAAACTTCAAAGCTTTTTGCACAGCAAAGGGAACCATAAACAAGACGAAAAGACAACCCTCAGAATGGGAGAAAATATTTGCAAATGAGTGTCTCCTTAAATGTCAGCTCTAGGCCTGTCAGTTACCTCATCCTGGCCCCGCCCCTCTCAGCTGTGAAGATGCCGGGCCCCTCTGCCTGCTGCTGCTTCCTGCATAACTTGCTCCAGCCAGCGCTTTCTTAACTACTCATTGCGAAACTTCAGGGGATTCCAGAACCAATTTGCTGGATGTTTTCCACAGCACTTACAAAACACGAAATAGGACAGAATAGAAAATATTAAAGTGCATTCTGCACAATAGGGGTAAGTATCGACTCAGGAAACTCAGTCTCAGCTCTACCTATGTATACATGTCCTAGGTTACAGTTTAAAATGCATTGCTCACTATGGGTCACAGTAAAAAGGCATGGCGAAAACTGTCACTCTGTCGATGACTTTGTGTCATCAACAGTGTCCAGAGCACCACCGACTTTCCCCTCTGTCTCTCTTCACCTGCCAGGTTACTCCTGCCCACCGCGTCCCCACCTGAGCAAGCCCTCCCTTCTGAAGCCTACCCTGGCTTCCCCAGGCAGAGGCCACTTCCTGCTGCTTCATGGCTCTTCCATGCCTGGCATACCACAAGGAAGTGCCACTGGATGGTAAGTTATCTCCTGGGAGGTATGTGCCTGGGCTTAGATCCCAGCCTGCCTCTTACTAGGTGTATGACCGAGGGCAAGTCACTTGTGCTCTCTATGCCTCAGTTTCCCTACTTGCAAAGGAAGGCTGATAATAATACTACCTCCCTCAGAGGACTGAGTTAATACACGAGGGCCTAGGCCAAGCCTAGTGAGCTCACAGATGCTCACGGAGTCCTAGCAGTTATTTTACTTACAGCACAGGCCCTGGTGTTGTGGTCATTTCTTTGCCTTTTGGCGATTGGATTCCCTGCCTGCCTGCCCTCCTGGACTGCGGTTCATCGCAGGAAGGGTCTGTGCCTCGTTAGCATGTGTAGCTCTAGCTCCAAGGCCCGGGCCTGGCACACGGTAGTACAGCCTCAGCCTCGCCCTCTTTGAGTAACCTCCATCCAGGACACATGGGGCAGCTCAAGGTTTGTCTCCCGTCTACCTCTCCAGGGTGTTCTCTGGCCCTTGTTCCTCACCCTTGGGACCTCTGTACACCTTAGTGACAGTCACCGCCTGGTACTCTTGACAGGTTAAGGGGTCGGGGTACCTCGGAGAGGTGGGAGTGAGGCAGAAGATGCACAGGCTTGTATGGCCCTGTTGCTCAGTCCCTGCACCTTTGTCACTTGTTGCTGCACAGCTGGGCCAGCCTTTACTGGAGATGGGAGTAAATAACAGGAATTACAATGCCAGAAGGAGAAGATGGAAAACTGCCCGGTCCATGGGATTCCCACAAACTCTGAAGGAAAAGCACAAAGACAAGAGCAACCATCCATGGGGAGTTTGGGTTCTTAGCCGGGATGGCCCTGTCTTCCTTGGAGATTGCCTCCTTCTTTAAACCTTGTAGATGAGTCTCTACCCCACATTGGAAAAGCTCCATGCTCTGCTCGGAGGATTGGCCTGGCCATGGAATTCATCCCCCTCTTTTGAGCAGCTAGTCTGTGAGCTTCAGTAATCTTTGCAGCTCCTTTCCAGAAGCTGAGTGATTTGGTCAAGATTTAAAAAAAGGTTAGCAAGTGTGTGTGTCTGTGTGTGTGTGTGTTTGGGAGGAGACCAGAGGGACTCTAGCAGGACACTTGTGGTGGGGTTGGCCACACCAAGTCAGGTCTTCTTCCAGATTTCCCACCAGGGGGAGGTGTGAAGGGATGATTCTTCCTAGTCATCCAGTAATAAGTGGCAGATCGCCACCCTCACCCCCGAACACAGACACAACAGCAAATGAACACACTCACACACACACACAACTGCACACACATTACCACAGCAACACATGTATAATAGACACACACATCACACATACATCTATACATATACAACAGCATACATACCTGCCCATACACACATGTTCTCACATGGGCACACATATATGTGTACATGAGCAAACATACATACACACACACTTAGCTGTACCTCTTTCAAAGGGAAATATTAATTCTCAGAGATCAAACAGTGTAGACCATACTAAGACAAAAAAACATTTCCCCAAATGCAAACTCATCTTCACCGACTCCTGCTCTCTAAGGGAAAAGCCTTTAGACTATTAATCAAGGTGGTCTCCATTTCCCTTTTAATCCTTCTTTGTCTACTCCCCGGCTGCCCTCTGAGAGTCACCTACAGAAAGAACTGGCACCCATTTCAGAGCCATTTACTCACCTATGGCTTCACAAAGACCAGGTAGAAGATTTGGAATTAACTCTCATCTACATCTCAGGACAACTCACCTCCTGAGCAGGGCATTCTCTTGAGTGTGGGAGGGAGGGAGGCAACATGTGGGTTTACGATCCTTCTGTACAGGCAAAGCCCTGGGATTCTTGCTTCTATTACATAGATAGTCCATAAGGCTTAGATGAGTGAATGAGTGGGTGAATCATCTTGCAGAGGTTTTGGAATCCAACAGACATGGGCTTGAATCCTTGCTTTGTATTCGTGTAAACTTGGGCAAGTCACTCAGTCTTTATGAGCCTAAGTTACCCAGCTGTAAAATGGGCATAATAATACTGCATCAGTTAAAGACGAAGCTATAGTAAAAAACAAAGAGATGCCAAAACACAGTGGCTCAAAAAAGATATGTCTATTTTCCTGTCATGTATCAGTCCTGCATGAATGACCACAGTTGGTGTGCAGTTCTGTTTGTGTGGTCCTTCCAGGACCAGGACCCCTTCCATCATACTGCTCTGCCTCCCTGGGCCATTGTTTCTCATCCACATGGTCAAAATGAATATGCAGAAGTGGGAAGGAGAGAGAGAGATCACAGTAAGGGGTTTGCCTTTGGAGTTAAATAACAAGCCCAAAGGTGAACACAGGGCTCGCAATAACATTCCACTGATCTAAACATAGTCACGTGACCGGACTAGCTGCAAAGGAGCCTGGGAAATGTAGTCTTTAGCTGGGCAACCATGTATTCAGCTACAATTATCTTACTCTGGAAGAAGGGGAAGGTTGCTCTTTGGTGGATAACTAGCTGTCTTACCACAAATAGCTACATCAGATGGCTGCAGGAGGACTAAATCAGATAATGTGCATAAGCTGCAAAGCACAGGGCCTGACAGTGCCTGCACTTGAGAAATGGGAGCTATTATTTAATAATTTCAAAGGAATTCTTTTAAGTTGAATGTTATAATAATGTAATCAGGGTGCATATTTTCTTGGTCCTTTGGTGGGGCAGGGTGGGATGGAAAAAATAAAAGGGTCCAGCCACAAATGTTTGGACAAGATCAGGGAGTGTATAACCTAGAAGGCAAAAGCCCCCTGTAGGATGTGACACCTGCTCCAGGTACCTCTCAAGGTGGAGTTTTAGAGGAGCGCAGGCACCCTAGAGATGCCCCTCAGGTATAA
The DNA here is from genome assembly GCF_025265405.1 of Mesoplodon densirostris. Taxonomy (NCBI): domain Eukaryota; kingdom Metazoa; phylum Chordata; class Mammalia; order Artiodactyla; family Ziphiidae; genus Mesoplodon; species Mesoplodon densirostris. Next base: position 13,916,796 of record NC_082661.1, on the reverse strand, counting down.
GGATATGAGGATTTGGCAATGGCAGGAAGCTGCAGCAATGAACATCAGGCAACCTGTGAATTTGTTCTCATGCCCCGGGTAAGTTCTGCTTGTCACACTCAGGAAGTAAGTTTTCAGGAGGGTGAGGGAGAAAGCCAGCAGGGTATGTGTGTTCATGGGGAAGGCTGAAGGATGTAATGTGATACCTGCATGATACCTGCGTTCTAGTCATCTCATCACTGGGTGAATCACCTCACCTTTCCACAGTTCATTTTCACCCACACACAAAATGGGGACCAAAACAATTCTTACTCTAAGGGGTGGCTAGGAAGCAAAAGCAAGATAATGGGTGTGCTGTAAACTCTGAAAGGCTCTACAGATGTGAGGGATTCGGGTAATTAAATAAAAGTGGGGGAAATCCATCACCAGCAGTCAGGTGTGTCCCCAGACCCTCTTGGGCTCATGTGGTGGGTGGGTGGAGCCCACTTACCTGTCCAAGAGAAATGCTGTCCTGTCCCCTGGGAGTGGCAGCAAAGCTGTCAGTCTTAATCAGAATTTCCTTTCTGGGAGCGGCTTCCTTCGTGTCACAAACTTGGCGCAGTTCAAACCTCTGCTTCAGGAGTTATTTTCTTTGGATTTTGCAAATCCTCTTTTACCCGGAGGAGACAGAAAGCTCCACATTTCTTTCCACCTGGAAATCACCACGGTTCTAAGGCTGTCCTTGTTTGCCTGCTAAAGACATGTTTGTGTGTCTACACCCCGCAATTTCCCCATGTAACTTTCATTACAGTTAATTGGCGTCACAAGATTAAGGCAGGCAGCAAGAGACAAAGAAGTCAGTGCCAAACGGGGCCTGGCCGGGGTGCTGGGAGAGTGACAGGCTTCTGCAGGGGTGACACCAGGTGGGAAACCCAAGTTTTGCTTTGGGAGTTTTTGCAGGAGGGGCTGCAGAGGTGCCCTGGGGGAAGAGACCGGGGTCCCTGTGCCAGGTTTAGGGCTGGAGGCACCTTCTTTCTGATGTAAACTGGCCTGGAAGGAATGTGTACCCCTTTCTCTTTCTTATGGTAATTGGTAATAGTGGCACACAATACATTCATGACAGCAACCATTCATGGGGCATCTAACACGTTCATCTCCGGGGTGGGGATTCTCTCTGCACTTGGATTCTCACAGCACCTGTACGAAGGGTCTGGTTATCTGCATTTTGTAGATGAGAAAGCCGAGGCTCAGAGAGGTTCCCTGATTTGCCGGAGCTTGTGCAAACAGTACAGAGCAGAGCTGGCATTCAAGCCCATGTCACCTGACTGCATAGCAGGACACTGGCTGAAGGTGGGGTGGGAGGGGAAGCCTGCCTGCCTGACATTGTTTTTAGCTGATGCCACACCACTCGGAGAGGCCCTCCCAGGCAACCTGTTTGGGGGCTGGCTGGGCATCTGGCACCCATCCTGTGCAGGGCTGTGGAAGCCTGGTGTGAACATTCCTGGGGCTCCTAGGGAGCCAGGGTTGAGCCCCCTTTGTCTCCTGCAGTATCTAACGGGCTCTCCGGAGTCCACAGCCCATGGAATCCACCTGTTCTCAACCCTTTTATTTTATTTTTTTTTTGCGGTATGCGGGCCTCTCACTGTTGTGGCCTCCCCCGTTGCGGAGCACAGGCTCCGGACGCGCAGGCTCCGGACGCGCAGGCTCAGCGGCCATGGCTCACGGGCCCAGCCGCTCCGCGGCATATGGGATCCTCCCAGACCGGGGCACGAACCCGTATCCCCTGCATCGGCAGGCGGACTCTCAACCACTTGCGCCACCAGGGAGGCCCTCAACCCTTTTATTTTTGCAAAGATCCATTTAACATGAAAACATTCCAAATATTTTTAGTATCTATTAATTGATAAAAACCAAAATGATAAAAATATACTCCCAATTTAATAATACTGTATTTTATACATCACAACATCTACATAAATTAATAATAATGGTACAGATATAAATAGGTAATTCACAGAGGAAATTAAAAAATGGCCCATAAGTATATGAAAAGGTGATCAATCTTACTAATAATCAGGGAAATGCAAATTAAAACAACAATAAGACATCATTTCATTCATCAGATAGGTAAAAATTAAAAGATTGATACTATCTAGTGTTGGCTGGGGTGTGGAGAAATGGTTACTCTTATCTATTTTCTGTTCACAGGAGTATAAATTGATGCAGCCAGTTTGGAGGAGAATGTAGCAGTGATTATTAAAATACAGCTCACGTGCACACACACACACACACACACAAACACACACTGGGATGTGGCAACTTTACTTCTTGGTAATTCTTCTAGTGTACAAGATGAGATGAACTTTGAAACACTGTATGAAATAGCAAAAACATTAGAAATACTAAATGCCTGTCAATGAAGGGGTGATTACACAAACAATGGAATATTCACACAATGGAATACTATGCAGCCTTTAAGATGAGTTCGCAGATCAATATATACCGATAGGGAAAGATTTCCAAGACATATAGTTGAGTGAAACAAACAAGCAAGCTGCAGAATGATAACATTGCCTGTGATGTTATGTGACGGCCCTAAGAATGAGCCCCGCACATCACTGGGTAGCATTACAGATTGAGGATCTTCGTTGTTGCCCTTTGAAATCCATCTCTGTGTTTGAGTCAAGGCCATGCTTCCCATGGGCTGCTCCCCGACAATGACTGGGTGTGGGAAGAATACTAAAGCCAACCTGTTCCTGGGAGACATGGGACTCCTTTATTGGCCAACTCTGAGCTCAAGGATTCTCTACTGGAGGTCTAGGCTGCCCCCACCTCACCTCTCCCCTTTCCTTCCTCGGGGTAAGACTTACATCGTTGTCAGATGGTTACCTCAGCCTTCCTCCTATTTCCTCTTTGTTCCCTTCCTGCATGGCTCCCTCCCTATATCCTCCCATATAGGAATTCCCCTTAATGAGGTTCTTACGTGCGTCATCCTATTTTGGTGTCTACTTCTTGGAAGACCTAGTCTAGTGCACACCATTAATTCAGTGGTTCTCAAACTTCAGCGTGTATTAGAATCACCTGGAGGATTTGTTAAAACACAGATGGCTGGGCCCCCGACCTAGAGTTTCTGATCCAGTAGGTCTAGGACGGGGTCTGGGAATTTGCATTTTAACAAGTATCCAGGTGATGCTGATGACAGAGGACCACACCTTGAGAACCACTTTGTTAATGTATAACACATGCTATTTTAAAACTATTTTTATAGGTTTGCCTAGGTATGTAAACATGAAGAAAAATATCTGGGAGGCATCAAAGAAAAGTTATAACTGGGAGGTCTATGGGTTGAAACTGGTATGTAGTGGTGGTTAAGAGCATGGGCTCTGAAGCCAGACAGCCTGGGTTCAAATCCCAATTTTACAACATGCTGCCTGTGTTATCACAGGCCAGTTTTTAAATTCCCTGTGCCTCAGGTTTCTCACTGTAAAATGTTATAAATAGTAGTACCAATCTCCAGAGTAGTCTGGAAAAGAATATCAGTTAATACGTGTAAAGCACTTAGAATGATGTCTGGGACATAGTAAGTACACAAGTGTTATTCATTTTGAATGAAATGAATGTTGAAGGGGTCTTGAACTCTGAACTTTGTGCAACAAGAATTAGTTGTATTACTGGTATAATTAAATTTTTTTCAATAAAAAAGAAGAGAAATAGTTGTGCATATATGTGTGCTTGAAGCATGTTCTGTATTCAATCTACACGCAGTGTTTGGTGAACAAATGAAGGCAGAGATTTCTTGCAAGGTTTTTGTTTACCCTCCACTCCCTGAGCGCCCCAAACCCATACATTTTGCAACTTTAAATAAGTCAACCGCCACTGTCTTGTTGGCTGAGTTTTTAAAAATTAGTGTAACCCAAATATAAGTTAGTCCCTATGTGACCCAGTCTATCTAGGGTCATATTCAAAGAAGTGCTATCCATTGGCCAAAATTAATTAAAAAGGAATTCCAAATTTGACTTACATCACCATGAAAACAAGGGGCGATACATTGAATAACTTCCACAATAGTTCTTAAAATGCTCTTTTCTCTCTCTCCCCAGGGAGAGCCTTGGAGCACTTGCATGTTAACCGTTAACTGTGTTGGTCCCTGTCACAGTGGATTTATCAAGAAATCAGTTTAATTAAGCCTGAATGTTAACAGGCCTCCTGTTTTTAAAGCGAGCCACTGCTACTATAAAATGTTCCCTTTCCTTGGGCACATAATCCTATTTTAATATTGAACTATTGGCCAGGAATCCTTCCTGTCTCAGGCTGATTATCAAGCAGATCGTGTCCCATTCAGCAAAAGAAGACTGCCTGTCAGGGAGTAAAAATTAGAATGGTCTTCTTCTTTTTCTTTTTTTTGTGGGGGGTTTGTTTTCTAAATTTTTTCATACATTTATTTATTTAACACTTTTTAAAGACATATTATATTCTGGATCCAAAGCTAGGGATATACATGTAATATCTTGTTCTGTCCTTAATACTCCATCTTTGAAGCATAATTGTTTCCATTTTTCAGATGAGTAACCCGAGGCTTAGGGAAGTTAGATAAAAGCTTATTTAAGTCACTCAGCTGGTCATTGGCTGAGCTTTTGTGATCTTTTCGCTGTAGTAGCTCTTTTTTTTTTTTTTTTTTTTTTTTTTTTTTTTTTTCCGGTATGCGGGCCTCTCACTGTTGTGGCCTCCCCCGTTGCGGAGCACAGGCTCTGGACGCGCAGGCTCAGCGGCCATGGCTCACGGGCCCAGCCGCTCCGCGGCATATGGGATCCTCCCAGACCGGGGCACGAACCCGTATCCCCTGCATCGGCAGGCGGACTCTCAACCACTTGCGCCACCAGGGAGGCCCTGTAGTAGCTCTTTTGATGGTTGAGGACATAGCAGAACAAAGCTCAGCTCCACCATTCACTATCTGTACGATGTTGAGAAAATTTCTTAACATCGTGAAGCCTCAGTTTTCTCATCTACAGATAAGGTGGTACCTATCTAGCTCAGGGGATTTTTGTGTAAATTAGATTAGTTTACAGATGTAAAAGTACTACTCAGCATGGATACACTGTAGTTATATCATGAGCCTTGGCGTGTACAGGTTAGTTTTTCCAAAAGGAAAATCACGACCAGCATTACGGTGGCTGATTTTGTCCATTAGCTCACTTGTCACTCACCCCAACTCCCTCCTAGCTTACCTTTTTGTATTATAGTTGCTCTGGAGCTGAAAACAAAGCAAAAGTACATTTCCCAGATTCCCTTGCAGCTAGGTATTTGCATATGATGTGAATTCTGCTCAGTAGATGTGCCACGCAAATCTTGGAAGTGAAGTGAGCAATAGAAGATGGTAGCCACATGCAGGAAGATCAGACATGCTGGGGAGTGGGGTGTAGGCATCTGTGTTTGGAGCTGGCTCTGATGAAGTTTGTGGAGCCCATAATTCAGTATCATAGGTTCTGATCAGTGGACCACAGAGACCATGGATTTTATAGCACAACAGTCTCATGGGTTAGGTTCCTAGTGAAGTGGCCCCCTGGCTACAGTATTTCTTGCAGCATCCAAATCTCGTTCTCTAGGACTCCTGGAGGTTCTGTGAGCTACTCAGTCTTCCTTAATAACACTCCCCTTCTGCTTAAGCTGACTGGAGTGGATTCTCTTGACCAGAAATAATGTTCAAAGACTGACATAGTATCATCCAGGAATATGGAACTGCAGCTGTTAACCTTGAGTGACCAATCAGCTGTCCATTGGCCTATGGCCAGTGCTCTGAACTAACATATTTAAAAATACATAACATGTTTCCAGATTGCTCCATCAAGGCATGGAATATAAGATTGATGGGGAACAGCGATAGTTTCTGAATTTTCTCTAGATTTTTCATTTGATGAATTATTTTAACAATCTATAGTAATTTCAAACTAAAAGTACTCCTGAACTAGGAGACATTGACTGCAAAGGTAACATGGATATTTTAAAATTTAAAAACTAAGTTATAATTCGGCAAAACAGTAAAGGAAATTTCCATGTCCCCAAACACAAACCATATTCATGGTATTGTTCTAGTTGCTGGTTTTAAATGGAAAACCAAATACGATATTTGGACAAAATTAATAGACATTCTACATGACAAAGAGATAGTGTGGGACATCTCACAGAAAGCTGGAGCAGAGAGAGAGACTGGGATATGCAGTACCTAGCACCAGTTCTGCCACACCCTGTGAGACGTGAACAAGTTAGGGACAGAATATGTATATGGCCTACTTTACTGTGTGGTGAGAATTAAGTGAGACAGTGTATGGGAATTGGTCTAACATGTAATAAATACTCAACTGATGGTGGATCCCTCTTCATGTCTTCCCCTTACTTATTTCAGTAAATAGAGAGGTATAACCCAGTCAGTTGCTACTCTTCTCAAATATTATGCACATTGAATTTTGGAACATGAAGTCATCTTGACATATATCAGGGAGACTCCCGAAGGCCCCACTGTAAATCTCGTAAAACAAAGCTCCTCGTGCAATGTGGGAAACACTTCATATTAATTTCTTACCTTTCTAAGTTTGGATTTCTGCTTGAACTTTCATATTTTTTGTAAGGACAGGTAGGTCATACTTCTCCCACAAACTTCAAGATGAGAGTGGCCTTAAAAAAGTCCATTGTTTGTTACCCTAAACTGGTTTGGAGACCTCAGAATCTGAGGGTGAGAAAACCAGGCTGATCAAAGAACCAAACCCAACGTCTGCTCCGTGGTGGGCCCTTTATAGAAATCTACTTATGTGAGCACCTGCCAGTGTGTTGATCTGAAACCCATCCTCCCCACCTCCCACTTCACCCATTCTCGCTTCTGCAGTTCTTGGTTCTTTGTTTAACGCTCCACCTCCACACCAGATTGTCCCTTCTACCACTGTTAACTTTGGTGACACTTTTTTGACATGTCCTCCATTCTGACCTGACACTCCTTTAGGCATGAAGACACCTTTGCCTTCTGGCTTCGTGCAGTAGACTGGGGTCAGAGTCACTCTAGGCACATTCTGTGTTGGTTCTTGGGATGTGCTCAGGAGGGGCACTTTCTCATACCACTTGTTTTCCTCCAATGTGCAGTTTCCCCTACCAACCATAAAGACTTCATTTCCAAGCTTCTCTTGCAGCTAAGTGTGGCCATGTAACTAAGTTTTGGTTTTTAAGATATAAGAAGGTCTCCAAAGAATATATATATATTTTTGGCCTCACCTCGCAGCTTGTGGGATCTTAGTTCCCCAACCAGGGATGGAGTCTGGGCCCACAGCAGCGAAAGCACCGAGTCTTAACCACAGGACTGCCAGAGGATTCCCAAGAATATGTTTAGAAGAAGGGACATGCCCTCTCTACCACTCTACCCTTCCTTCTTTTTTGATGACTAGAAATGAGGATATGATGTCTGGAGCTGGGCAGCCATCTGGAACCACATGGTAGAACAGAGCAATCCCAGGTATATGAAGCCTGGGATTCTGATGATCATTGTGCTGCCATATAAGTCCCGGACTGCTGATCAATGGACCTCATTTATGTGGAAGAGGAAAACATTTCTTCCTACTTAAGTCACTATTATTTTTTGCTTCTTGTTACTAACAATTGAATATAATCTTAATTGGTCAATAAACAGCAACTCCAGCATGCCATGCAGAGAAAGATCACAAGACCAGAAGTCTAGAGGTGGGATTTTAGCCACCATCCATCAATCATCTTGAGAATCATAGCGTTCACTTAGCCCCCTGCTTTCCCATCTATAAAAGGGATAGAAAAGTGGTTTTAATTCATTTTGAGTTATAGAACCTTTTAGAATGTTGATTAAAGCTGTGGGTCCTCTCCTCAAAAAATGAAAATATATTCAAACACCAAGTTTTGCAGACAATGTCTGGAGAACTCTGGAGCCCTTGGAAGCTAGTCAGTGAACTCCTTATTGGCCTAACCATCCAAGGATAAGAACCATTGAGGAGATTTCTTAGCTTTAGGATTAGATAACAGAGTTCAGTTTTTTGGTTTTAGATTATTGTTTTAAGATACTTTTCAATGCCTTTCAACAAGGAGCAAAATCAAAATGCATCTGAAAAAAAATTCAACCCCCAATCTACCAAGAATACATTTCTGGGTACGTATATCTATATAAAATATATCAATATATAAAAATATCTATTAAAAACTGTATATGTATGTATATATGTTTTTTTTTTGGTTTTTTTCGGCTGCAAAGAATTTAGATAAGTATATGATAAGCAGGGGACCTTCTGCCTCTGGAAAGGGTCCTTATCACCATGTTAGTGCCAATCCTTAAACCTTCAGGTCAACTCCTATTTGGTGCCTTTTTGGCGACTAAGCCAGGAGGCCACAGAGGGAATGGGTTACACATGCCGAGTGACCCCTTGAACAGATCCCCAACTCTGGGTCTGGGGTACATGAAGTAAGAATAAGAGCTCCGGGCTTCCCTGGTGGCGCAGTGGTTGAGAGTCCGCCTGCCGATGCAGGGGACACGGGTTCGTGCCCCGATCCCGGAAGATCCCACATGCCGCGGAGCGGCTGGGCCCGCGAGCCATGGCCGCGGAGCCTGTGTGTCCGGAGCCTGTGCTCCGCAACGGGAGAGGCCACAGCAGTGAGAGGCCCGCGTACAGCAAAAAAAAAAAAAAAAGAATAAGAGCTCCTTAGCACTGCTGCTACCTGGGCTATATTTCTTCCTTAGATAAACAGAGGTAAATCTCTGTCATTGTCTCTATAAGGTATTTTTAACAGCACTGTTAAGTGAGCACTAAAGGGAATTAAACAAAGAGAAGAGAAAGAAAGAGAGAGAAGGTCAAGGGTAAACCAAGATGACCACACTTTGCCACTTAGACGTTGCCCAGATTTTGCAAAACTCCATCTTTCTCATTTAGTTAGCTGTTTCTACACTGGAACAAACAGACCTTTCGAGAAAATAAAAGCTGAATAAGGAGCTTGGCTGTGTTCTTAGACCCAAGTGTTCCATGGGTTAGGTTAGCTATAAATTAACCAATCTGCAAAATATATAAATGAATGAATTGCTTTGTTCCGAGCTATCTCCAGTAGGGCTTTGGCTGCTCTGAAGCCTGGTGGATGTTCCACTGCCCAGAGCTTTTATAAATACTAATGAGTGACATATTGAGAAAAATTGTACCTACAAAAGCAGAGACTTCTTCCATGCAAATCAGGCCCCAATTCCCCACAGATAAGGATCTTTTTGATGGAACACATGCAAAATCTCCAGCTCTTAATTCTTTCATTAGTATTCTAGGCAGATGGCTGCCAAATAACAGAGAAAACTGTCTGAATTGCTGTGTCTGAAACCTAATATTGATTTGTTTAATAGTGTCAGGAAGTCAAAATTCACAAATCTCCTGTCGATTGTTTATGAGGCAGTTAGCAGAGAATTGGTTGCCCCTGCTTAATTAATAACTCATTACTGAAATTTGATTATATGCTTGAATGCTTTAAATGGGTTCTAACACAGCGTCTGCAAAGTGGTGTAGCAACGAGGTAAGGAGACTCTGAAAGCTTCCCTTTAAGGATTTCCTGACGTCGTATGACCCAGGCCATTTTTGACTTTCCTTCCAGGGTCAACCTCCCTGGTGTTACTATGTCAGTTGAAAAGGTGTTCTAGGGTCACATGGACTGAGTAGAGGGTGCGTCTAAAATTTGGGATAGAGACATTTCTAGAAAAATCACTGACATGAATATAATTTATTGATAACTTGATCAGAAGAGATGTATACGTGGTATTGTCTGTGAAAGCATCAGTGCTGACAGTAAGAGCTCCTGGGGGGTGGTTAACTGGGGGAAATCAAAAACACTACCCCTGGGCTCCCCTGGTGGTGCAGTGGTTGAGAATCTGCCTGCCAATGCAGGGGACACGGGTTCGAGCCCTGGTCTGGGAAGATCCCACATGCCGTGGAGCAACTGGGCCCGTGAGCCACAACTGCTGAGCCTGCACGTCTGGAGCCTGTGCTCCACAACAAGAGAGGCCACGGCAGTGAGAGGCCTGCACACCGCAATGAAGAGTGGCCCCCGCTCGCCGTAACTAGAGAAAGCCCTCGCATAGAAACGAAGACCCAACACAGTCAAAAATAAATAAATAAATAAATTAATTAAAAAACAAAAACAAACAAACAAAAATCACTACCCCTTAAGTTTTGCTGTTTTAAAAAATAGAAATTCAGCGTGTCTAGTCACCAGGTGTAGACAGACTGGCAGGATTGGAGCCCGGGAGGTCTGAGCATTACCTGACCTTGTGCTTTGGAGGCTGGGGGTGGGAGGGAGGTGCTGTGCCACATGGCCCCATGCCAGGGACAGAAGGGGAAAGATGAGGGCTCTCGTTAAAGTAACAGCAGAGCACACGGGTGTCCCTGCTTTATCTCCTGATTAAAATAATGCCTTTGGGAGATACCACGTCTGCAAGCTCGGCTTGGGCATGCTTGGAAGGGCAGCTCTCCGCAGACCTGTGATGTAGGTGCTGCTTCCCATGGTCCCTAAACTTATAGCCCTCACCCCCGATCCCTACTGCCACCATCCATCAGAAAATTGGCTTTGCCGGGGCATCTCTGGCCAACTAGGGCTCCCTGAGTCTCCCTCTCTCTTTTTGTTTTAGGGGCAGCCAGGCTGACCTGATCAGGGGAAGAAAGCAGGAGAGGGGCTCCATAGCTTTGTCCCCTTTCTGTACCCTGCCAGCTACTGTGGCATGCGATGGATGGGAGGAAGGGTGCGGAGGTGAGTGTGCCTCTCACCAAAGCATTTCCCTTTAGTGGATAATGGGGTCAAGTTCCCAGGCTAGCCCATAAAAAATTATTTAGCTCCCAGTGGATTAACACTGTTAATTGGAGCATGTCTGTTGAATAGTATTGCAGTTATGTTACAGGCAAAATAGGACTTTGTGGGCTAGCCTGCGACCTAGCCTCCGCCAGAGCTTTATTGCATCATTCTAGAGTATGGTTATTTTGGAAAAAATAAAAGAGCACATTCTGAATTCCAAACAGCCTGACTCACAATTGAACTTTTGGAAGCCAACCCTTTGCCATCAAGGGCTGCCTGTTTGCAGGCTCGCACAGACATTATAAAGGCCCGTCTTCAGTCAGGGGTGAGGCTGTGCTCACGGAGGCCATGTCCCATGGCCAGGTTCCTCAAGGAGCTTGTAGGCTGATTGCTCTTAAGTGGGTAAAGAGCAGCTTGAGACAGACCACAACAAAACCCCGAGTGAAAGGATACACAATATGGCTGCAAGATTTCAGGGGGAAGAAAGGTCCCTGCCAGCTGGTCGGCCCAGGGAAGGCTTCTGGGAGGAGGTGGGAGCAGAATGAGGCCTTGAAGGGTGGTCAGATTTCATTAGGGGGTGGTGGAACATTCCAGGCAGGCACGGGAGTGGGCTGGTCAAAGGTAGGTTCTGGGGACGGCGACTGGCCAGGCGGGCTGGAAAGGAGGGTAATATGACCGGCCCGTCTCCTGCCTGTGATCTTAATTGAACCAGTCAAGCTTTCAAAATGAACAGTTGATCATTTGATTAAGAAGGGCCTTTGACTCTTTCAAGACCCACGGAGACTGATTTTTATCACAGTGGATCAGAACGGTTTGCACGGAGGAATGCTGACCAGATTCGGGAGGGAGGTGCTTGGCCGCTCCTGGGGGCCAGCCTGAGCTGCTCCTTCCCAGTAGACTGGCCCTCTGCCGGTGGGCGTTCAGGGCAGAGCACGGAAATTGCCGCCCGCTCAGGGTGGCTGGGTCCCAGGGCAGCGCTCACCCCTGCCACCGGCAGGAACTTTATCAAGCCCCGCTTCA